>NC_091981.1:283427196-284027196 GCF_044704955.1 Pristiophorus japonicus | reverse complement strand
AGGGTGGGATGGGTACTGAAGTTGAATGATCAGCCATCATCATATTGAATGGCGGTGCAGGCTCGAAGGGCCGAATGGCCTGCTCCTGCACCTATTTTCTATGTTTCGATGTTTCTATGAAGCTAGATAAGCACAAGAGGGAGAAAAGAATAGCAGGATATGCTGATAGAGTGGGATGAAGTAGGGTCGGAAGAGGATCGTATGGAGCACAAACACCGGCACAGACCAGTTGGGCCAAGTGGCCTGTTTCTGTGCTGTCCTGTATCAGCTGTGGCTCAGTGAGTAGCACTCTTGCCCCTGAGTCTCAAGGTTGTGGGTTCAAGTCCCACTCCAGCGACTCGAACACAAAATCTAGGCTGACACTTCAGTGCAGTGCTGAGGGAGTGCCGCACTGTCGGAGGTGCCGTCTTTCGGATGAGACGTTAAACTGAGGCCCCACCTGCTCTCTCAGGTGGACATAAAAGATCCCATGGCACTATTTCCAAGAAGAGCAGGAGATTTATCCCTGATGTCCTGGCCAATATTTATCCCTCAATCAACAGAACAAAAGAAAAACAGATGATCTGGTCATTATCACATTGCTATTTGTGGGAGCGTACTGTGCGCAAATTGGCTGCTGCGTTCCCACATTACAACAGTGACTATGCTCCAAAAGTACTTCATTGGCTGTAAAGCGCTTTGAGACGACCGGTGGTCATGAAAGGCGCTATATAAATACAAATCTTTCTTTCACATTCTATGTAACTCTAGTAACAATATCCCATCAGTCTGGGCTGGATGTGAACCCAGATCTCACAGGTGAAAGGGCAATGTGCTCCTGTACTCGGTCACTTAATCCTCTCGGTGCTTTTTCCTCCTGTCCAGAATAGGAATGGGAATTGGAACTGTTCACTGGAAATATATGGAGCAAATATCTCTCAGTAAGCAAAGCGTCCACTGTATTCGCTCACAATGGTACTTCGGCGCCCTCAGGCTGCGAGACTTAGTAACTACTGCCAGCTGGTTTCCAATGTCAGCAGTAACAACATGGCCTGGATTTTCCGGTCTTCGGCGCTCCCACTTTCCAGCTCTTGGTCCTTAGCCTTGTAGGTTACGACACTTCAGGTGCACATCCAAGTATTTTCTAAATGTGGTGAGGGTTTCTTCCTCCATCACCCTTTCAAGCAGTGCGTTCCAGACCCCAGCATGCTGCTCCCATTTCCATTCACCTTATGGGCGCCATTATACGAAAAGAGTCTGAAATGTATCAAAAGATACATACGTAAAGGGAAAAAAAACAATTACAGGGCTATGGGGAAGGGGCGGGCGATGGTGGCGGTGGGGGTGTCAGCGGCCCGCAGCGATCCTCGGGTCTGGTTTTGCGGCAAAGAGCAGCACCGCCCGGAAGAGCCGCGCCTGGTGTGCAGCGCACCTGATTCCGACACCGGCGCGAATTTGAGCTCCTGCCCGACCCGTCCGCCCGGGAGTGTGTCCCGCAATGACCGCCTGGGAAATCAGGGCGGTCCAACCATCCCGTCGGCGAAGAGGTGAGTAATGGACTCCTAAAGTAAGTGCGATTGCTTTTTCTTTTAATTTTATTCAGCAATTTGTGTTGTGATGGCGTGAGCAACGTTTTGGGAATGTTTGTGTGGAGGTTTTTAAAGTCCCCACCCCAGACGTCTCTCGGCGCGCTCCCGACCCAGCCCTTCAGCTCGGGAGTTTCCCATCCTTGGGCCAAGCGAGGTACACAATGCCTCCCTTCGCGTGGCGTCCCCTGACGCAGGGCCCCGATGTCCAAACTTAAATACTAAAGCGCAAACTATTCCCGGCCACTAACCTTCCCGCTCCGCCGTTATTATTGCCCCAAAAACATCAAAGCCTAAAATCCAGCCCATGAGATAGACAAAAGCAAGTCGGTGCTTGAGGTTAATCAGAGCTCTTAGGTTTTAAATGGGGCACTGATGTTACGACTCCCTCTTCAAAGAGGCATCAAAGTCTTAACTTGTAATGTCTCTTGGGAACATTTTCTTTAGCCTGTGTTTGACAAGCTGATTTCAGCTGAGTGGATTCCAGTCATAAGGGTGTGGTGTATGTAGCACTCAAATCACTGACTCCACACGGTCTGATGTTGTAGCAACTGCTGTGACCTTAGTCCTTTATTGTGTTACTTCAGAGTGTCTCTCAGGTGTGGTGGGCAGCCTTTTATACTCTGTCTTGCAGGTACTTTCAGGTCTCCCACCACAGCGCCCCCTGTGGCGCACCATTGTACTTATACATTTAATGTACCTGGACAATACGTAACATCTCACTCCCCCCCCAGTTCCAAAAGCCATTGCCGGTGACCTCGGCCTTGTTCGTCCTGGTTGATTTGTGAGTGTGGGTCCATGACCATCCACTTCCCTCTTCTCCCCCCTGTGGAGGACCCGGTGCAAACACGTGGTATTTGCAGTCCTTACATGGTGGATAAAGCACCCGAACATAACCTCCAACAGAAAGCAGGTATACATAGACGGTACATTTGCATGGTACATATAATATGTGGTACAGATGTTATGTCAAAAGGTTGCAGTTACACTGAGCAGTTATTTAATCCCAGCCCTTCTGGGTGAGGTATGGTGGCGGTATATTGCCCCTTTTTGCCCGAGGTAATGGGCTGCTCTGAGACAGGGTATCGCAACTGGTGCGTTGCCTCTGTTCTCATGAAGTAGTCGCCTTAGCAGCCGCTGAACCATTGCATGAATCACCTAAATCGAAAATCGCATTAGCCCACTGGTCATGTTAGTCACGGGTCCATATCTCTTTTACTTGAACCTCGTGGTACTAACTCTTTTCGTAATTCATATCCATTATTTTAAACACAGTAACCATTCAGCATTAAAACATTAATTCTTATCATAAATCCGTCATCCTACATTCACATTACTCATTTAGACTCGCTCTTGCCTTACAAAAGTCTCTTTGTGGGGACCGCCAACGGTGTAAGGCCCTTTTAAGATTCCCGGGTGCATTTCCCTTTTAAGACGCTATCTTGTGGTTCCTATGAGGTTCGGGTGCCATGAGGTTCGGGTGCCGCCATTTTAGTTGTACTGCTTGCCTTTGTTCTTTGCAGAGCTCTGCTGCCGCCATCTTGAGCTCGCTGGCCTGCCGTTTTGTTCTCTGGAAAAGAAGAAATAACGAAGAACGAAGGAAAGAAAACAGCCAAAACATGATCTTAAATCTGGCGGTATCCTCTGTTCTGGCTCCTGCATCTGTCCGAGAAATCGCGTTCTCCCGAGTCGTACCTGCCGCCTCCGTAGCCTCCGCCGCCGCTGGTGCCTCCGTTCCTGCCGCCGCTGGTGCCGCCTCTCCTGTGGCCTCCGTTCCTCCCGCTGGTGCCGTCTCTCCTGTGGCCTCCGCCGCCGCTGGTGCCTCCGTTCCTGCCGCTGGTGCCGCCTCTCCTGTGGCCTCCGCCGCCGCTGGTGCCTCCGTTCCTGCCGCTGGTGCCGCCTCTCCTGTGGCCTCCGTTCCTCCCGCTGGTGCCGCCTCTCCTGTGGCCTCCGTTCCTCCCGCTGGTGCCGCCTCTCCTGTGGCCTCCGCCGCCGCTGGTGCCTCCGTTCCTGCCGCCGGTGCCGCCTCTCCTGTGGCCTCCGCCGCCGCTGGTGCCTCCGTTCCTGCCGCCGGTGCCGCCTCTCCTGTGGCCTCCGCCGCCGCTGGTGCCTCCGTTCCTGCCGCCGGTGCCGCCTCTCCTGTGGCCTCCGCCGCCGCTGGTGCCGCCTCTCCTGTGCCTCCGCCGCCGCTGGTGCCTCCGTTCCTCCCGCTGGTGCCGCCTCTCCTGTGGCCTCCGTTCCTCCCGCTGGTGCCGCCTCTCCTGTGGCCTCCGTTCCTCCCGCTGGTGCCGCCTCTCCTGTGGCCTCCGCCGCCGCTGGTGCCTCTGTTCCTGCCGCCGGTGCCGCCTCTCCTGTGGCCTCCGCCGCCGCTGGTGCCTCCGTTCCTGCCGCCGGTGCCGCCTCTCCTGTGGCCTCCGCCGCCGCTGGTGCCGCCTCTCCTGTGCCTCCGCCGCCGCTGGTGCCGCCTCTCCTGTGCCTCCGCCGCCGCTGGTGCCTCCGTTCCTCCCGCTGGTGCCGCCTCTCCTGTGGCCTCCACTCCTGCTCCAGCACCTGCCGCCGCTCCTGCAGCCGGGGTGAAAAGCTGCTCTTCCAGGGTTGGGGCTGCAGGGTTGCTGTGGCCTGTGGAATTGAGACTGCTGATGAACGGCTTAGTTCTTCTCCAGCTCGGTCGGCGCTGCTGCCTGTGAACACGGGGGACAGCGGTCTGTGGAGGAGTGAAGTCTTCCCAGCTCCCACGGACCTTTCCCATCCATCTTCTGCCGAGAAACATCGGCCCATCGCCTGCAATGACCCACAAAGGTAAAGCGTGCGTCTCGCCCCCTGTGAGATACCTGCACCTCCGCTCTGCCAAGAACGGGTATCAGTTCCCTGGTGTAGGTACGCAGCTTCGCCGTGACCGGGACCAGCTTGGGTCGTGCAGCTGGGTTAATCCACAGTTTATCAAAAGTTCTCCGACTCATCAACGACGGACCCGAGCCCGTGTCCACTTCCATACTCACTGGGACTCTGTTAATCTTGACTTCCATAATCACCGGGGCCGAACCGTCGGTACACGTATACAGTCCAAACAACGCCTCGTCTTCTTCTGCCTGCTCCTCGCTGGAAAATGGGCCCTCTGGACCCTCTGCCATCTCCTCAGCCACACAGTGAGTCAGGTGTCTTTTACACATACGCTGAAGGTTGCCTTTCGTGTGGCAGGTGTGGCACGTATACTCCGCAAACCTGCACCGGTGAGCCCCATGGCTTCCTCCACAGCGCCAGCATGGTGCTACTCGATTAGCCCCCCTCGGCGGACTCTGAGTTCCAGGACGCCGAGGTCCGTGCTCTCTGCCCTGGGCAGAGCCACGTTCTGCAGTTTTGTCCATGGTGGGCGCTATCCTGTGGACCGTGCCTGCCGGGTTTGAGACTGTGTGGAACATCTGCTTGGTGCTGCAAGTCGATGCCATAAACGCCCGGCTGATGGTGATGGCTTGCTTCAGGGTGACTGTGGGTTCCGTGGATAACAGCTTGTGAAGGAGACCCTCGTGGCCAATCCCCATAACAAAAACATCTCGCAACGCGTCTTCAAGGTGTGTGCCAAAATCACACAGCGCCGCGAGTCTCCTGAGGTCCGTAGCATATTTGGTGACATCCTGGCCCTCAGGTCTGCAGTGGTGGCAGAATTTGTACCAGGCCGTGAGGATGCTCTCCTTCGGTTTAAGTTGGTCATGAATGAGTACGACCAGCTCCTCATATGACTTGTCTCTGGGGCTTGCGGATGCCAGCAAATCCCTGATGAGACAGTAAACCTCATCGCCACAACTGGAAAGCAATATCGCCTTACACTTCTCTCTCAGTGCGTCCGTGTTCCCCGTCAGGTCGTTTGCCGTAAAGTAGTACTCGAGCCTTTCCGTAAAGGCCTCCCAATCATTTCCCACCATAAAATCCTTTAACGAGCCTAGAGTAGCCATAGTTGTGTGATGTTCGTCTGTGTCTTTGTCGCCAATGTGATGTATGTAGCACTCAAATCACTGACTCCACACGGTCTGGTGTTGTGGTAACTGCTGTGACCTTAGTCCTTTATTGTCTGACTCCAGAGTGGCTCTCAGGTGTGGTGGGCAGCCTTTTATATTCTGTCTTGCAGGTACTTTCAGGTCTCCCACCACAGCGCCCCCTGTGGCGCACCATTGTACTTATACATCTAATGTACCGGGACAATACATAACAATAAGAACATAAGAAATAGAAGCAGTAGTACTGCCCCTCGAGCCTGCTCCGCCATTTAATACGATCATGGCTGATCCAATCATGGACTCAGCTCCACTTCCCCGCCTGTTCCCCATAATCACTTATTCCCTTATCGGTTAAGAAACTGTCTATCTTTGTCTTAAATTTATTCAATGTCCCAGCTTCCACAGCTCTCTGGGTCAGCGAATTCCACAGATTTACAATCCCCTGAGAGAAGAAATTCCTCCTCATCTCAGTTTTAAATGCGCGGCCCTTCATTCTAAGATTATGTCCCCTAGTTCTAGTCTCCCCATCAGTGGAAACATCCTCTCTGCATCCACCTTGTCAAGCCCCCTCATAATCTTACACGTTTCGTAAGATCGACTCTCATTCTTTCCAGAGCCACAATATCACCCACCATGTGAGGAGACCAAAACTGGACACAGTGTTCCAAGTGCAGCCTGACTAAGGTCTTGTACAAGGACAAAACAGTACACCTCGTCTTATACCTGCACTCAGTTGTCCTATGAATACACCCCAATACCCTATTTGCTCTAGCTATCGTTGCAGGGCATTGCTCATGTGCCAGGGATGAGGGATTACAGTTACGTGGATAGACTGGAGAAGCTGGGGTTGTTCTCCTTGGAGCAGAGAAGGCTAAGAGGAAATTTTATAGCGGTCTTTAAAATCATAGGGCTAGACTTTCGTCTTCATTGTCAGCGATTTTCTTGGCGGTACAGCTGGTTTTCCGCCCGGCGAAAGTTTCCCCTTACGTTTTTTCATGGTATCGCCCACATCTGAAGACGCCCGCCGGGACCAAATCGTCGCCGTGCAATGCCGAGAACAGGTTTGGCGTCAACCTCCAGATCGGCGAGAGAACCGCCCTGTAAAAGCTGCTTAAACAGGACGGTAAGGGGGGACCCTGCAAAGAAAGGTTAAGTTAAAAGTTCTTTATTTATTATTTTTAAATTTTAAAATGGCAATTAGGTATAAAAGTGTCTTGGGAATGCTTTGTACATTTTTTTAATTGAATTTTTTTTAAAGTTTCCCCCCCCCACTTCCCTAGGCCCAACCGCAGCCTTGGACTAAATTTTAGTACTTACCGTCCATTCAGGTAACGACCGCCCATATTGCTGCCTTTCCACTTACCCACCAAGAAAACCGGCGACAATGAGTGTGCAACACCCATTTTCTCGCCGGGCGATTAGTTTGTACTTACTTTAAACATTACTCACCAAACGTTAGTGGTTCTTCTCAGCAGGCAATCGGGCGTTGAGGGGCTTTCGGGAAAGTCTAGCCCATAAGAACATAAGAAATCGGAGCAGGAGTAGGCCACCCTCGAGCCTGCTCCGCCATTCAATAAGATCATGGCTGATCTGATCATGGACTCAGCTCCACTTCCCCGCCCACTCCCCATAACCCTTTACTCCCTTATCGCTCAAAAAATCTGTCTTAAATATATTCAATGACCCAGCCTCCACAGCTCATCAATGATTTAGATAGAGTAAATAAAGATAAACTGTTTCCAATGGCTGAAAGGTCGATAACGAGAGGGTACAGATTTAAGGTGATTGGCAAAAGAACCAGAGGCGACGAGGAAAAACTTTTTACGCAGCGAGTGGTTAGGATTTGGAATGCACGGCCTGATAGGGCGCTGGATACAGATTCAATAGTAGCCTTCAAAAGGGAATTGGATTGATACTTGGAGGAAAAAAATTGGAGGGATATGGGGAAAGAGCGGGGCAAATGGGACGAACTGGATGGCTCTTCGAAAGAGCCAGCGCAGGCTCGATGGGCCGAATGGCCTCCTTCTGTGCTGTATTCTTTATGATGCTATGATTCTAAGACCGGGAGATAACTGGTGAGGGGGAAAGGAAAAGCAACATTGCATCACGGACACATTACTGACCTGGATGAGACACAACTATGCTGGTGTTCCCTCAGCCCAGCTGTAATAATAGTGTCTTCTGAATGCTAAGTCTGCCTTCAACGATGCCAGTGCAGTAAACAGAACTGTTCCTCCTCCCCCCCCCCCCCCCCCCGCAGGCTGCAGACAGTTTTCACATTCCACACCCTTCCCCAGCCAAGTAGCCCATTAAATAAATGCAATTAATCCACAGACAGCAGCCCAAACCTGACTGTCATAAACTCTTCATCTCAAGCCAGTTTTAGAACTCTTCTGCCAAAAGCCTGCAAATGTGGCGACCTTGATGGCATTTTAAATAAATTACACCAACAATTTTGCTTTGGAATAGAGGCCCAGATTTTCCTGTCAAAATAACGGTGAGGCTAACGTCTCTCGCTGTTATTTATGCACAAATGGTGCAGCAACTTCAGCCGAGGGCAGACACGCGGTTAAACGCAAGCAGCCGAAAGTTGCCGCTAGCTTTACCGGAATGGCATCTCCCTGTCTGGCTCGCCAATGAAAGGCGTGAAGTTGCTGTATTTGCGCCACAGCAAAACTAGATACAAATAAAACTTGTCACTGAGATAAGTCTTGTCCATCTCAGTCAAAGTACCCCTTTAACGATAAATATTAATTATTGTCAGTCAACTCTCTGGCGCTGAAAATTAACTATTACAAGTGTGGAGTCTCCAGTTTTAATTGTAGTTGGGGATATTAAAAATGTCAAATTTAAAATAAAATAAAAATGTTTTTACTTCACATTTCTGTCTCTTTTCTCTCTCTAGCTTAATCCAATCTTTCTATCCCTCTCTTTATTTTTCTTTCAGTACCTGATTCGACAATGAATTCACCCACTCTAACTTACACTTCTTTGTCTGTCCACTGTTAATTTCACAAGCCTTCAATCTGATTACATAAGAACATAGGAAATAGGAGCAGGAGTAGGCCATCTGATCCTCGAGCCTGCCCCGCCATTCAATAAGATCATGGCTGATCTGATCTTGATCTCAACTCCACTTCCTCGCCCTCTCCTCATAACCCTTGGCTCCCTTATTCTTCAAAAATCTGTCTATCTCCACCTTAATGACCCAGCCTCCACAGCTCTCTGGGGTATACTTCAATGCAAGGAGTATAGCAATAAGGCACATGAGCTGAGAGCCCAGGTAGACACTTGGACGTATGATATTATAGCTATTACAGAGACATCGCTAAAAGAGGGGCAGGTATGGCAGCTCAACATTCCAGGTTACAGGATCTTCAGACAGAATAGAGAGGGGGGTCAAAAGGGAGGGGGGGTCATGGTATTGATTAAAGAAACTTTGAGCTGTGAGGAGGAATGATATGTTAGAGGGATCATCAAACGATATATGGGTCGAAATGAAAACCAAAAAATGGGCAATCACACTGCTGGGAGTGTATTATAGACCCCCAAACAGTGGAAGGGAGATAGAGAAGCAAATATGTAGCACATTTCTGAGAAGTACAAAAACTATAGGACAGTAATAGTAGGGGATTTCGACTATCCTAATATTAACTGGGAAAAATTTTCAGATGACACAAAGATTAGTGGGAAAGCGGGTTGTGTAGAGGACACAGAGAGGCTGCAAAGAGATTTGGATAGGTTAAGCGAATGGGCTAAGGTTTGGCAGATGGAATACAATGTCAGAAAATGTGAGGTCATCCACCTTGGAACAAAAAACAGTAAAAGGGAATATTAATTGAATGGGGAGAAATTACAACATGCTGCGGTGCAGAGGGACCCTCGGGTCCTTGTGCATGAATCCCAAAAGGTTAGTTTGCAGGTGCAGCAGGTAATCAGGAAGGCGAATGGAATGTTGGTCTTCATTGCGAGAGGGATGGAGTACAAAAGCAGGGAGGTCCTGCTGCAACTGTACAGGGTATTGGTGTGACTGCACCTGGAGTACTGCATGCAGTTTTGGTCACCTTTCTTAAGGAAGGATATACTAGCTTTGGAGGGGGTACAGAGACGATTCACTAGGCTGATTCCGGAGATGAGGGGGTTACCTTATGATGATAGATTGAGTAGACTGGGTCTTTACTCGTTGGAGTTCAGAAGGATGAGGGGTGATCTTATAGAAACATTTAAAATAATGAAAGGGATAGACAAGATAGAGGCAGAGAGGTTGTTTCCACTGGTCAGGGACACTAGAACTAGGGGGCACAGCCTCAAAATATGGGTGAGCCAATTTAAAACCGAGTTGAGAAGGAATTTTTTCACCCAGAGGGTTGTGAATCTGTGGAATTCTCTGCCCAAGGAAGCAGTTGAGGCTAGCTCATTGAATGTATTCAAATCACAGACAGATAGATTTTTAACCAATAAGGGAATTAAGGGTTACGGGGAGCGGGCGGGTAAGTGGAGCTGAGTCCACGGCCAGATCAGCCATGATCTTGTTGAATGGCGGAGCAGGCTCGAGGGGCTAGATGGCCTACTCCTGTTCCTAATTCTTATGTTCTTATGTAAAATTAGTGTGAAGGGTATAGAGGGTGCGAAATTCCTAAATTGCATTCAAGAGAATTTTTTAGCCAGTTTGTAGCAAGCCCAACACGGGAGGGGGCGGTTCTGGATTTAGTTTTGGGGAATGAAGCTGGGCAAGTGGAAGGGTTATCAGTGGGAGAGCATTTAGGTGCTCGTGACCATAATTTAGTCAGATTTAAGGTAATTATGGAAAAGGACAAGGATAGACCGGGAATAAAAGTTCTAAATTGGGGAAAAGCCAACTTTGCTAAGCTGAGAAGTGATTTGGCCACAGTGGACTGGAAATAGCTACTTGACGGTAAATCAGTGTCAGAGCAGTGAACGGTATTCAAGGAGGAGATCTGGAGGGTTCAGGCCAAATATGTGCCCTTAAAGAAAAAGGGTGGGACGAACAAATCTAGAGCCCCCTGGATGTCGAGGGACATACAGGGTAGGATAAAGAAAGGAGGCTTATGACAGATACCGAGGGCTAAGTACTGCAGAATCTCTAGTCAAGTATAGAAAGTCCAGGGATGAAATTAAAAAGGATATTAGGAAAGCAAAGAGAGAGCATGAAAAATTCTTGGCAAGTAAAATCAAGGAAAACCCAAAGATGTTTTATAAATATATTAAGTGCAAGAGGATAACTAAAGAAAGGGTAGGGCCTATTAGAGACCATGAGGGTAATCGCTGTGTGGAGGCAGAAGATGTGGATATGGTTATTACTGAATACTTTGCGTCTGATTTCACAAAGGAGAGAGGCGTTGTAGACATTACTATCAAGGAGAAGACGTGTGAAATATTAGCTGAAATAAACAGTGAGAGAGGAGGTATTAAGGGGTTTCGCAGCTTTGAAAGCAGATAATTACCCAGGCCCGGATAAAATGTACACCAGGCTGTTAAGTGAAGCAAAAGAGGAAATAGAGTCTTTGATGGTCATTTTCCAATCCTCTCTGGCTTCAGGTGTGGTGCCAGACGGCTAATGTGGTACCTTTGTTTAAGAAGGGAGAAAGGGATAGACCGAGTAATTACAGGCCAGTCAGCCTAACCTTAGTGGTGGGAAAATTATTGGAAAAAATCCTGAAGGACAGGATAAATCTTCACTTAGAAAGACACGGATTAATCAAGGACAGTCAGCACGGATTTGTTAAGGGAAGGTCGTGTCTGACTAACTTGATTGAATTTTTTGAGGAGGTAACCAGGTGGGTCGATGAAGGCAAAGCATATGATGTAGTGTATATGGATTTTAGCAAAGCTTTTGATAAGGTCCCACATGGCAGACTGGTCACAAAAGCAAAACCCCATGGGATCCAGGGCAAAGTGGCAAGTTGGATCCAAAATTGGCTCAGGGGCAGGAAGCAATCATCATCATCATCATAGGCAGTCCCTCGGAATCGAGGAAGACTTCCTTCCACTCTAAAAATGAGTCATTAGGTGGCTGAACAATCCAATACGAGAACTACAGTTCCTGTCACAGGTGGGGCAGATAGTCGATGAGGGAAAGGGTGAGTGGGACTGGTTTGCCGCACGCTCTTTCTGCTTCCTGCGCATGATTTCTGCATGCTCTCGGCGATGAGACTCGAGGTGCTCAGCGCTCTCCCGGATGCACTTCCTCCACTTAGGGCAGTCTTTGGCTACTGACTCCCAGGTGTCAGTGGGAATGTTGCATTTTATCAGGGAGGCTTTGCGGGTGTCCTTGTAACGTTTCCTCTGCCCACCTTTGGCTTGTTTGCCGTGAAGGAGTTCCGAGTAGAGCGCTTGCTTTGGGAGTCTCGTATCTGACATGCAAACTATGTGGCCTGCCCAGCTTCAATGATGGGGATGTTGGCCTGGTCGAGGACGTTAACGTTGGTGCGTCTGTCCTCCCAGGGGATTTGCAGGATCTTGCAGAGACATCGTTGGTGGTATTTCTCCGGCGACTTGAGGTGTCTACTGTACATGGTTCATGTCTTTGAGCCGTACAGGAGGGAGGGTATTACTACAGCCCTGTAGACCATGGTGACAGATTTGAGGGCCTGGTCTTCAAACACTCTTCCTCAGGCGGCTGAAGGCTGCATTGGTGCAGGTAATGGTTGATGGTGTTTGCGTGACTGGAAGGCTGTTTTCAGTGGGGTTCCGCAGGGCTCAGTACTAGGTCCCTTACTTTTTGTGATATACATCAATGATCTAGACTTGAATATAGGGGATATGATCAAGAAGTTTGCAGATGAAATTAAAATTGGCTGTGTGGTTGATAATGAAGAAGAAAGCTGCAGACTGCAGGAAGATATCAATCAACTGGTCAGGTGGGCAGAACAGTGGCAAATGGAATTTAATCCAGAGACGTATGATATAATGCATTTTGGGAGGGCTAACAAGGAAAGGGAATACACATTAAATGGTAGGATACTGAGAAGTGTAGAGGAACAAAGGGACCTTGGAGTGCATGTCCACAGATCCCTGAAAGTAGCAGGCCAGGTAGATAAGGGGGTTAAGAAGGTATATGGAATGCTTGCCTTTATTAGCTGAGGCTAGAATACAAGAGCAGGGGGGTTATGCTTGAATTGTATAAAACACTGGTTTGGCCACAGCTGGAGTACTACGTGCAGTTCTGGTCACCGCATTACAGGAAGGTAATTGCACTGGAGAGGGTACAGAGGTGATTTACGAGGATGTTGCCGGGAGTGGAGAATCTAAGCTATGAGGATAGATTGGATAGGCTGGGTTTGTTTCCATTGGAACAGAGGAGGCTGAAGGGAGACCTGGTTGAGGTGTATAAAATTATGAAAGGCCTAGATTTAATGCAAAGAAAGAGCCTACTTCCCTTAGCTGAGGGGTCAACAACCAGGTGGCATAAATTTAAAGTAATTGGTAGAAGGTTTAGAGGGGATTTGAGGGGAAATTTTTTCACCCAGAGGGTGGTGGGGGTCTGGAACTCACTGCCTGAAAAGGTGGTAAAGGCAGAAACCCTCACCACATATAAAAAGTACTTGGATGTGCACCTGAAGTGCTGTAACCTGCAGGGTTACAGACCTAGAGCTGGAAAGTGGGATTAGGCTGGAAAGCCTCTTGTTGGCCAGCACAGACACAATGGGCCGAAATGGCCTCCTTCCGTGCTGTAAACTTCTTTGATTCTATGATGGCTCCAATACATCAGGTGACTTTTATTGTATTTACAGTAGCACCTGCATTACCACAGTTATCCACCAGGCAGAGCAGTATTCCGTGCTGTAAACTTCTATGACTCTATGATAGAGAATTCCAAATATTCCTGACCCTCTGAGAGAAGAAGAAATTCTTCCTCATTTCCGTTTTAAATGGGTGACCCCTTATTCTGAGACTGTGCCCACTGGTTCTAGATTCCCCCACGAGGGGAAACATCCTCTTCACATCTACCCTGTCAAGCCGCCTCAAAATCTTACATGTTTCAATCAGATCACCTCTCAGTCTTCTAAACTCCAATGAGTATAGGCCCAACCTACTCAACCTCTCTTCATATCACAACCCCCTCATCTCAGGAATCAACCTCGTGAACTTTCTCTGAACTGCCTCCAATGCAAGTCCTTCCTTAAATAAGGAGACCAACTGTATGCAGTACTCCAGGTGTGGTCTTGCCAATGCCCTGTACAGTTGTAGCAGAACTTCCCCACTTTTATATTCTATCCCCCTTGCAATAAAGGCCAATATTCCATTTGCTTTCCTAATTACTTGCTGTATCTGCATACTAACTTTTTGAGTTTCATGTACAAGGACGCCCAGATCCCTCTGTACTGCAGCATTTTGTAATCTCTCCCCATTTAAATAATAATTTTCTTTTAAATTTTTCCTACCAAAGTGGATAACCTCACATTTTCCCACATTATCCGTCCTCTGGCAATTTTTTTTCCCACTCACTTAGCCTATCTATATCCGTTTGCAGATTCCTCGTGTCCTCCACACAACTTGCTTTCCCACCTATCTTTGTATCATCAGCAAATTTGGCTACATTGCACTCGGTCCCTTCATTCAAATCATTAATATACATTGTAAATAGTTGAGGCCCCAGCACTGATCCCTGTGGCACCCCACTAGTTACTGTTTGCCAAACTGAAAATGACCCTTTTTCCCGATGCTCTGTTTTCTGTTAGTTAGCCAATCCTCTATCCATGATTGTTTAAGGAGATCCACAGCTGCCTGCCCTGTTCACTGCGTCGTGTTTGGTACAGATTGTTGGTAGGTGAGTGATGGGGTAGAGGGGGTCGTGCATTGAGCAGTGTGTGAGGCTAGTGGTGCAGTTGGTAGGAGACGGCTTTAAAAGATGCATTCACTGACCTTGACCACTGGTCTGAGGTCATGAAGCTTCTTTGGGAACTGGAGCCAGGGGGTGGGGATGACACTGGCAGTGACAGCCTCGATGATCTGGTCCTAAATCCTTCTTTCTGGAGGGCCTCCTGGCCCCTTTGGGTAGAGGACCTCTCTTGCAGTATTGATCCCATGCACGAAGCTGGAGTGCTGTGTGCGAGACCTTGGGTGCACCTTTCCTGGCTCACTGAGCCATTTGTGTCAGTGCTGAAGCACTTTTCCCATTTTTCTTAGGTGCGGAAGGCAATTCAGCTTTAAGGGCTGAAGACTGTCATTTGGAAATTATTTTAAATGTTTCTTTTTTTGACTGAAGACAGTTCTCTAAGAGTTAAAAACTGCCTGTTTTTAAATGCTTTTTATTTTTTTCATTTTAGAAGGCAGTTCCCGTTTAAAGGACTGACACTGATTTCTAAAATGTCAGCCTTGCTTTAAGAGCAGGCTGTTCTTGCTCCAGGGATGCTATGTGCACGCTACATTGGGCCACCTGCTGAGAATACCGCCTGAAAACTAGCCTTACACAGTAATTTTAGAGTTGTACCAATGTTAACTAGCAAGCAACACCAATATCGTTGCCAGCGCTATTAGTTTCGGCAGCCGGTAATTGTGGCCCTCGATGGCACCAGCAGGTTTCCAGCGCTCTGGAATTTTTAGCCCAACGTTAACTTTTGCTGCATTAGGTAATGGTTGGACTGCAGCACCATCCAGTGGGTTATATTAGCCATGAACTGATAACATACTTTCACCCAATGGCCCTTAAGTGTCAGCACAGATGAGGAAGACAAGAACATTTATAAATATCAACTCTAAATGCCAATGCACGTATAATTCAAGTTTTGAAAGAAAAAATAAGCTACTTCAAAGATGATGGTTTTGTATAGCAGCATGGGTGTAAAAACACTAGCACGATGAGAGAGTTAAGAGCGGAGAGATTCCATTTATAAAGCAATTTATTAATATCTCTCAGAGATATTGCAAAGCTCTCTGCATACAATTCTTTTCCTTCAAATGTAATCACTGTTATTATTTAAGTGTTAGAATTTGCATCAGAAGTCATTACTGCATCAATTGCACAGCGCATCACTATAATCATCTGGCAAATCAGTACTACACTGAAATGTCAGCTTGAATTTCGTGCTCAAGTCTCTGAAGTGGAGCTTGTGGGCTCAAGTCCCACTTCAGAAACTTGAGAACAAAATCAAGGCTGATGCTCCAGTGCAGTACTGAGGGAATGCTGCACTGTAAGAGGTGCCGTCTTGCAGATGAGATGTTAAACCGAGGCCCTTTCTGCCCCTTCAGGTGGACGTAAAAGATCCCATGGCATTATTTCAAAGAAAAGCAGAGCAGTTATCCCCAGTGTCCTGACCATATTTATCCCTCAATCAACATCACTAAAATCAGATTATCTGATCATTATCACATTGCTGTTTGCAAATTGGCAGCCTCATTGTCTCCATTACAACAGTAACTACAATTCAAAAGTACTTCATTGGCCCAAAAGTGCTTTGGGACATCGTGAAAGGCGCCGTATAAATGCAAGTCTTTCTTTTTCTTGGTAACTGCAATGGCCACCTAACAGGCAGTCAGGACTTCTTTCACTGGAATTCAGAAGAATGAGAGGTGATCTTATCGAAACGTATAAGATTATGAGGGGGCTTGACAAGTTGGATGCAGAGAGGATGTTTCACTGATAGGGGAGACTCGAACTAGAGGGCATGATCTTAGAATAAGGGGCCGCCCATTTAAAACTGAGATGAGAGGAATTTCTTCTCTCAGAGGTTTGTAAATCTGTGGAATTCGCTGCCTCAGAGAGCTGTGGAAGCTGGGTCATTGAATAAATTTAAGACAGAGATAGGCAGTTTCTTAACCGATAAGGGAATAAGGGGTTGTGGGGAGCGGGCAGGGAAGTGGACCTGAGTTCATGATCGGATCAACCATGATCGTATTAAATGATGGAGTAGGCTCGAGGGGCTGTATGGCTTACTCCTGCTCCTATTTCTTATGTTCTTATATTTTTATAGGACTGTTGTTTAATGTCTCATCCAAAGAATAACAACGTGGCACTCCCTCAGTACTGCACTGAAGTATCAGTCTAGATAAAGTATTCAAGTCCTGGAGAGGACCTTGAAGCTACAACCTTCTGAATCAGGAAGAGACAATCAACTAACTGAGCCAAACTGAGCAGAGGCAACTGATTTTACTAGAAGGCCAAGATAAAGAAAATTTGTAAGTCACTCTCCTACACTTCATAGTGGCCTGTTACTATGTGCATTAGTTTTTCTGATCCTTCTGAACTTAACCACTCAATCCTCCTTGTACATGGTCTACTTCTGCAGCACCACCCTATGCTGGTTCCATTTCTAGTTCTCCAAATGCAATCAGCACACCTCCATCAATCATGTCCAACCATTCCCACCCTGTCAACTCAGGGTTTCCCCAAGGCTTTACTCTTTCCCTCCTTCCCATTTCTTATCTGCATGCCGCCTTCAGTCACGTCATCTGAAAGCATGGGGTCAACTTCTATACGTATATCAATGATACCCAATTTCACCTTTCCATCAACACGCTCAATTCCTCAATCCTGCAAGTGCTGCCCAAATTTCTTCGCCTCAAAATCATTGGAAAAAGATCTAGAGGGGAGATGAGGAGAAATGTTATCACTCAAAGAGTTGTTGGGATCTGGAACGCTCTTCCTTAAAAAGGTGGTGGAAGCTGATTCCATGAATAATATTAAAAGGGAGTTGGACAGGTACCCGAGGATGAGGAACTTACAGGGTTATGGACAAAAAGTGGGCATTTGGGCCGAAGCACGACTGCTCTTTCAAAGAGTCAGCACGGGCTCGATGGGCCGAATGGCCTCCTTCTGTGCTGTAAGTTTCTGATTCTCATCATCATAGGCAGTCCCTCAAAATCGAGGAAGACTTGCTTCCATTCTAAAAGTGAGTTCTCAGGTGACTGAACAGTCCAATGTGGAATTACAGTCTCTGTTGCAGGTGGGACAGACAGTGGTTGAAGGAAAGGGTGGGTGGGGAGCCTGGTTTGCCGCACGCTCCTTCCACTGTCTGCGCTTGGTTTCTGCATGCTCTCGGCGATGAGACTCGAGGTGCTCAGTGCCCTTCCGAATGCTCTTTCTCCTCTTTGGGCGGTCTTGGGCCAGGGATTCCCAGGTGCCGGTGGGGATGTTGCACTTTATCAAGAAAGCTTTGAGGGTGTCCTGGAAGCGTTTCCTCTGCCCACCTGGGGCTCGCTTGGCATGTAGGATTTCCGAGTAGAGCACTTGCTTAGGGAGTCTTGTGTCAGGCATGCGGATGATGTGGCCTGCCCAACAGAGCTGGTCGAGTGTGGTCAATGCCTCGATGCTGGGGATGTTGGCCTGAGCGAGAACATTGACGTTGGTGCGTCTATCCTCCCAGTGGATTTGCAGGATCTTGCGGAAGCAGTGCTGGTGGTACTTCTCCAGCACTTTGAGGTGTCTGCTGTATATAGTCCATGTCTCTGAGCCGTATAGGAGGGCAGGTATCACTACTGCCCTGTAGACCATAAGCTTGGTGCCAGATTTGAGGTCCTGGTCTTCAAACACTCTCTTCCTCAGGTGACCGAAGGCTGCACTGGCACACTGGAGGCGGTGTTGGACCTAGTCATCGATGTCTGCCCTTGCTGATAATACACTCCCAAGGTATGGAAAATAGTCCACGTTGTCCAAGGCCGAGCCGTGGATTTTGATGACTGGGGGGCAGTGCTATGTGGCAGGGTCAGATTGGTGGAGAACCTTTGTCCTACAGATGTTTAGTTTAAGGCCTATGCCTCGGTGAAAATGCTGATGATGGCTTGGAGTTCGGCCTGAGTGTGCGCAAACGCAAGCATTGTCTGCGTACTGCAATTCGATGACAGAGGATGGGACGACCCTGGAGGTGACGTAGGTTGAACAGGTTCCCATTGGAGGCAAATGGCCTCCTTCTGTGCTGTAAGTTTCTATGATTCAGAACGAAGGGTCATCGACCTGAAACGTTAACTCTGTTTCTCTCTCCACAGATGTTGTCTGACCCGTTGAGATGTCCAGCATTTTCTTTTTTTATTTCAATCTCTCTAATGCTGACCTCACTGACTTCCTCAGCACCACCAAATATACACTGAGAACTCCACTGCAACCCTCACAAAATCCTGCACACATATCGCCCGTCCTTGCTGACCTCCCCTGGCTCGCTGTCCCCTCCAGTGCCTCACTGCACCATACCTTTACAATCTTCTACAGCCCTGAGTTCTAACTTGCACCCCTTCCATCTATTAAACAGGTTCCTATCCACAGAAAATCTCTCTCGAAACCCCTCCCCCCCCCCCCCCCCCCCTCAAAAGCCTCCTCAATACCTAGCTCTGTTACTGTGCCTTTAGTCACTACCTAGATTCTCTGTTCCTCACAGCCTCCAGTATCTTCACTGGTCTCATTTTCCCTTTTGCAATGTTACGAAGGATAATAAAGAGAAACCTTCTGCGAATTTCTTTATTTACTGTGTGTTCCCACACAACTCTGCTCACGTCTTCAGAAAGAGGCAGAGCACAACAACTCACCAAGGTTCCTTTGACGTGCCGATTCATGACGATTCAAGATCATGGGCTTCTTAATCTAAAGAAACCAGGCGTGAATTCCATTATCTGCAGTGGTGGGAGATCACCATCTTGCAGCACTGCTTTGGCTTCTCACCGGAGACTGACTTTGAAACTTTTACAGCTTTAGCACTGAATTTTCAGTTTATGTTATGTTAACGCTGATGGGATAGTCAACTCCTCACTAATTTTATAAATCTCCATCGTAGTTAGCGCCCAGTGCATGGGAGCTCTTTGTGCACATATAAGTACAGTATGTGTGCACAGGGTTCAGCTTTGCTCAATTAGACGATGGACCACTCGCAGTACTGCAAAATATATCAGCATCAAAACCAGGGTCTACTGGTGTCAGCCGTGGCTCAGTGGGAGCATTCTCGCCCTGTGAGTCAGAAGGTTGTGGGTTTCTGCCCAGACACGACGCTGAAACGGCTCTAATCAAAGTTGCAAATGACCTCTTCTGTGACGGTGATGCATTCTCGCTCCTCATCCTCTCTGCAGCTTTTGACACGGTCGACCACACCACCCTCCTCCAACACCTCTCTTCCATTGTCCAGCTCAGTGGGACTGCCCTCACCTGGTTCCACTCTCACCTATCCAATCGTAGTCACCACACTTCCTCTTTCCGTCTCCGCACACCACGACCGTGGGAATCCGCCAAGGGTTTTTCCTTGTCCCCCCCCCCGCCCATTCCTTTCTCATCCACATGCTGCGCCTCGGCGATATCACCCGCAGACATGGCTTCGACATCCACACTTACACAACACCCAGCCACACCTAGCCTGGCTCTCCCACTGTGAGATTGCTTGGATCAGTCACAATTTCCTCCAGTTAAACATCGGGCAGGACAAAGCCATTATCTTACAACCCCGCCACAAACTCCGTACTCTTGCGACGGCGGCAAAGAGGGACGTCATCAAAGTCCAGGTCGGTGATTGGAGTGCGGGCAGGTACAGCAGGAGCGGCTAGAGATTGTAGAGGGACGCGATCGGGGCCCAGGAGAGGCACGAGTTTGCGGCCCAGAAGAAGCGAGATTCCAGGGGCAGCGATATATGTGCGCACTAGGCCCGTGCAGCAGAGCTGGTCTCCAGCTCTGGTTAATCCTTGTCACTGGAACAAGACCTAGCTGTCAAGCCATGTGGTGGCTGGTGTGCAACGGCCACCACACATTAAAAAAATCCACGCACAGGCATCTTCCACCCTTCAAAATGTAGATCGGGACCTGGAATATTAGGTCCTTCATTGAAACACCTGTGAACTCATCCTTTTTTGGCAGGGAAGCAAGTCATCCTCGTTTCGAGGGACTGCCTATGATGATGACTCTTGCGATTAATTCCATTCCCCTTTTCAGTTTCTCAGTCTGATCCAGACTCTACACATGCGACCAACCTATTCAACTCCAACCTGAGCTTCCAAGCCCATATCCACTTCATCACACGGAGCACCTACTTCCACCTCTGTAACATCACCCAGCTCTACCCTGCCTCTGCCCATCATACTACTGACACATCCAGACTCGACTGTTCCAATGCTTTTCTTGCCGGCCTCCTACCCTCCATGCTCTGTAAATTTGTTTATCTAAAATTCTGCTCCCCTTATCCTATACTGCACCAAGTCCTGCTCACCCCTCACTCCTGTGCTTGCCAACCAGATTCATTCCTGGTCCCTCAACCCTTCAACTTAGAATTCTCATCAGGTTTAATTTACTACACGGTCTTGCCTGCCCCGATTTCCGTAACTGCCTCCAGTTCTGCAAGCCGGTCCTCCACCTCGAAATCTCCATTCCTCTGACTCTGGCCTATGGGGAATTTTCCCCACACTTTACCCCATCAGTGGCAACTATGTCTTCAGGTACCTAGGCATCTGGTTCTGGAATTCCCTCTCTAACTCCATCACCTCCCTTAAGGCGCTTCTTAAAATTTTTGGCAAAGCTTTTCCCCTACTTTGGCTCAGTGTCCATTTTTGTCCGAATGCGCCTGTGAGATGACACACAGGTATTGAGTAAATTGGGCCTATGCTCTCTGGAGTTTAGAAGAATCAGAGGTGATCTCATTGAAACATACAAGATTCTTAGAGAGTTTGACAGGGTAGACGCTGAGAGGCTGTTTCCCCTGGCTGAAGAGTCTTGAACTCAGGGGCACAGTCTCAGGATAAAGGGTCAGCCATTTAGGACTGAGATGAGGAGGGGTTTCTTCACTCAGAGGGTTGTGAATCTTTCCAATTCTCTACCCCAGGGGGCTGTGGATGACCAGTTGTTGAGTATATTCAAGACTGAGATTGATTCCCCTAGTGTTCAAAAATCTATCGAAGTGTTATAAGAACATAACAAATAGGAGGAGTAGTAGGCCATTTGGCCCTTGAGCCTGCTCCACTATTCAATCTGATCTGATCATGGCCTCAACTCCACTTCCCTGCCCGCTCCCCATAACCCTTGACTCCCTTATCATTCAAAAATCTGTCTATCTCCACCTTAAGTATATTCAATGACCCAACCTCCACAGCTCTCTAGGGTAGAGAATTCCAAAGATTCACGACTCAGAAGAAATTCCTCATTTCCATTTTAAATGGGCGACCCCTTATTCTGAAACTATGCTCTAGTTCTAGAATCCCCTACGAGAGGAAACATCCTCATTGCATCTTTCGTGTAAAACCTCCTCAGAATCTTATACATTTCAATAAGATCACCTCTCATTTCAACTCCAATGTGCATAGGCCCAACCTGCTCAACCTTTCTTCATAAGACAACTCCTTCATCTCAGGAATCAACCTCATGAACCTTCTCTGAATTGCCTCCAATGCAAGTATATTCCCCCCTTAACTAAGGCAGGAAAGTGGAGTTGAGGTCAAGATCAGATCAGCAATGATCATATTGAATTGCGGAGCAGGACAGAGAGGCCGTATGGCATTTTGAAATTTGGCCTTCAGTTTTGCCAAAACTCCAGCTTTATTGTCCACCATTGAAGGTGGCCAGACACTCTGCTCTTGTCCAGTCCACATCTATTTTGCTCAGAGTTCCGACCAAGTTACTGAGGTGGTCATTTACTGTTGTGGCTCTCAGTGGCACTGATTCTACAAGGTCCCCTGTAATTCATATGTTCTCATCAAATGAATACTGCGAGGTGAGCCACGGCACTTACATCAGGGCTTTTATCATTTATAATTCAAAAAGGTGCAGAGGGCTATGCTTTGTCCCAATGTTGACTCTTCAAATTATCAGTTAAATCACGGCAGTTCTTGTGGCGGAAAGATTTAGGGAAAAAATTCCAACGCTTGGGGCTGAGGCAGCTGAAGGCATGGCCGCCAATGATGGTGATTAAAATAGAGCAGGTCCTTCACAGTGAATGAAGTACTTTCTGAAGTGCAGTTGCTGTTGTTTTGTAGGGAAGTTTGGCAGCTAATTTGCATACAGCAAGATCTCCAAAATTGCAATAAGATAAATGACAAGTAATTTGATTTTTTTATTGATGTTGCTTGAGGGATAAATTTTGGCCAGGATCCTGCTGATGAAAGAAAGCAGTCAGCTTGTGCAATAGGAAGCAGATATAGGAGCCGGCAGAAACTGGAAGATGGCAAAAATGGACACACTTTTTTAAGGTAAATTTTCGATATGCAAGTGTTTTTCTTTTAGCTATAATGTAAGTAATAGTAATTGTCCTTGATTTGTTGTATTGCGGTTACTACAGAGGAAGTGGTGCATAAATAATGAATTAATAAGAGATCACATGGCTCCGGTTGGGAAGGTGTGTAGAATGTTTCAGTATAAGGGGTGTCACAGTTGTGTGAGGCGGACTGGGTGTTCTTTGCCTTTCTGTCATTGTTCATAGGTTTATATATAACCCTTAGGGCTGCTGACCGAGGGCTGCGTGGCTCTTTGTCGGCCGGCACAGACACGATGGGCCGAAATGGCCTCCTTCTGTGCTGTAAATTTCTATGTTTCTACTCCTGCTCCCAGTTCTTATGACCAATGTTCCTGTTTAGCCACACGGTTGTGTAGCTGTCTGAAGCTCTCACGCGGGCAGCTTGACAGTTTCTCAATGGAAAAACTGCGCACACGCGGAAGTTTGAACGGGCCGCGCACCCAAAAGAAAAATACAGATAACATTGTTTATGACTTGGGACATTTTTCTATGTCGAAGGAGCTATATAAATGCAATTATGTACAAAAAAAGCCAAGCATCAATGTATATATATATATATATATAAAAAACAGAATCTTATTACAAAAGTCTGCAAAAAGCTGAACACTGGAAAAGACTAATTGCAGATAGGAGCCCATGTGCCTGTAATTGGAAGGTTTGTCGGGTTTGTGAGCAATGACCGCACTCATTATATGCTTAATCACACTTGCAATAAAGTGATGCTTTTGTTTTCAGACTTTAATCGAGATGCTGGTTGTTCTTGTGCGTACAATCGGGCACTGGGTTTAAAATAAAATAAGCATGTTTGCAGAATAGATCTTTATTTTTCAGTAATTTCCTTGACAATGCCGAAAGAAATTTAGTTTGACATGCAATGAAAATGGGACTGATGAGAAACAAAACATATAAAATATCAAGTGACTTTAGTCATTGTAGGATTGTCCAAAAAATAATCATTTTGAAAGATGCACCTTTTCACGCAAGGATAGTTTATAAATATGCTTCTAAACATTATGTAGGTTTTCATTTGACTGATAGGGCACAGGCAGGGTGGGCCAAATAGCCTTGTTCTATGCTGTAAGATTCTATGAGTACCTCCAACTGCTATATAAATACATCAAGACATTTTTTTAATAGTTTGACATAATCCATATGCAACTTTTAAAATAATCTTCCATAAACCCTTTGCTAATAAATGATTAGAGTATTTTTGATTATACCAAATTCGCTCCTGGTTATCTAAACTCGGGCAGCTATCCCATATTTTGCTCGTTTACTGTATGGGTTGTCGTTGCACTTCCGAGACTGGTACCTGCCTGCAACGACATGGGACTAGCAAACTCAAGTTATACTGCTAGCTTTGCACCCCCCTCGGCCAGACAAAATGGAGCACTGTGCACATGGTTGTGCTCAATGGCACCCGGAAGCTAGTTCCATTTAAATGTAAAAGAAGCCGGTGGGACAGGTGGCTGACATTGAAATGGTGAAAAGTGGCCTTTGAAAATTTGGTCAAGTGGTCTAAAGGACAGCTCATTTTTTTTTCCCTTTTCAAAAACTTTACTTGGCAAGGACTAGTTCATGGGAGACTACATCATCAGGTAAAGTCACAACTTGTTTGTCTAGATTCAAGTTGGGCAACTTTGTTCAATAATCGCACTGCACAGTTTGTGTCGATGCATAGCAGCAAAGCTTCCCCTCGTGTCACCTAAGCAGATGAGTTATCACCACATGGTGCAATACTGCTGCAGTTTATATTCAGACGTTGGAATGCAAACTATTATCAGCGGGTTTCTTCATCCCTCAACATTATTAGCCTATGGCTTGTAATTTACAATCGCCGACACTGTGCGCTCGTTACACACGGCAGACTCTGCAGGTGAGTGGAGCCTCCCAAAAGGCGTGCGTCAGACAACACGCAAAACAAGAGCTGGTCGGGATAAATTTTTTTTTTTTTTTAAAAGCCTCTTCTGCTGCTCTCAGACAAAAAAAAATGATCAAAGCAGAAAATGGTACGACATTTTACTAAGTTTAAAAATAGCTTCCAATTGAGCTCTAGCGTCACAATGATCAAGAGAAAGCTATCTTTCGAAGCCCACAGCACTAGCCTTAAAGTTGTAAGAATATGGATTAATGCCCTCTCTAACAACATAGGAATAGCTTTAGCCGATTAAGCCCCTCAGGCCTATTCTACTATTCAATTCTTTCACAGCTGATCTGAACCTCATCCCCATTTATCCTCAATTGGTCAATATCCCCTCCAAAACAAATCATCATCATAGGCAGTCCCTCAGAATTGAGGAAGACTTGATTCCACTCTTAAAATGAGTCCTTAGGTGGCTCTGCAGTCCAATAAGAGAACCACAGTCCCCATCACAGGTGGGACAGATAGTCGTTGAGGGTAAGGGAGGGTGGAACTGGTTTGCCGCGCGCTCCTTCCGCTGCCTGCACTTGATTTCTGCATGCTCTCGGCAATGAGACTCGAGGTGCTCAGCACCCTCCCAGATGCACTTCCTCCATTTAGGGCGGTCTTTGGCCAATAAAGCTTATAAACTCAAGGGAATCTGGCAACTTCAAATGACACAATTTTAGAAACGTATCTACTAGTTAAAGTAACAGACTACTCTGGGTAAGTCTGTGGTTGAGAGGTATTCTGCCCATCAGTGAGAACTGGGCCTACATCCACTGTCCATGTCCCAGAGATTGTGAAGGGATTGAGGAGAGATTAAGGGATGTGGCAAAACGGTGGGTAGATGTGGCTGATTCACAAAAAAAAGGACCAACATGTTGGCATATTCCTATTCTTTAAAAATTCTTCTGCCCTCAAACATTGCAAGGGGGTTGGAGTACAAGAGTAAGGAAGTCTTGCTACAAGAGTAAGGAAGTCTTGCTACAATTAGTGAGATCACACCTGGAGTATTGTGCACAATGTTGGTCTCCTTATCTGAGGAAGGATACACTTGCCTTAGAGACAGTGCAACAAAGGTTCACTAGATTAATTCCTGGGATGAGAGGGTCGTCCTATGAGAGATTGGGCCTATACTCTCTGGAGTTTTAGAAAAATATGAGGTGATCTTGTTGAAACATACAAGAGTCTGAGGGGGACTGACAGGGTCGATGCTGAGAGGTTGTTTCCCCTGGCTGGAGTCTAGAACTAGGGGGCATAGTCTCAGGATAAGGAACGGCCTTTATGACTGAGATGAGGAGAAATTTCTTCACTTGGAGGGTTGCGAATTTTTGTAATTCTCGACCCCAAAGGGTATATTCAAGGCGGAGATCGATTTTTGGATTCTAGGGGAATCTAGGGATATGGAGATTGGGTGGGAAAGTGGAGTTGAGTTCAAAGATCAGCCATGATATTGAATGGCGGAGCAGACTCGAGGGGCCGTATAGCCTGCTCCTGCTACTAATTCTTATGTTCTCACGTTCTTATTGCAAAACCTGCCCAGCTGCCTGTAATTCTGATGCGTCTTGTGAATACAGACGGAGCCACAAGACAAAGACAAAAACATGCGGGTCTACTATCATTTCTAACCACAGCAAATGAGCCCACTGGTTAAGCTTAACCTCAGCCACCCTGCAGGGCTGTTGCTGGATCGATGCAGATTCTCCTGCCAGCCCCTCCCATTATCACATTTCTCTGAAAATAATTACAAACATAATAACATACAATAGGATCAGTCGGTGGCCATTTGGCCCCTCGAGCCTGCTCCGCCATTTAATAAGATCATGCATCATCTGATCTTGGGTTCAGCTCCACTTCCCTGTCCACTCCCCAGAACTCTTCACTCCCATGCTTGAAGCACCTTTTGTATTGATGAAAGGGGCAGACAAGGAGGGACAATTTTGACTTTGGACGACACTGTTAAGCGGACGATTATCGATTCAGCTGTCCGTTACGCATCTCTTCCCATTTTCATTGATCTCACTGAATGTGAACAAGCTCGAGGGGGTGGATGTCCTACTCTAATTCCTATGTCTCCAATGAGAAGAGGCGCATAACGGGTGGATGAATCGATATTCGCCCGCTTTACACTATCACCCAAAGTCAAAATGATCCCCCTTTAATCCACAGCCAACAATTCCACAGAGTAAACCTCCGCCACTTGAGCAGCTTCAACTATCGCCAGAGGTCGTCATTGCAGAGTTGCCAAGCTAACGGCTTGAAGGCAAACTACACAACACAAAGCTCCAAAAGTCATTTCCCACCTACCGCAACATAGCAAGTTCTGGTCTGTTATTTTTTCCAAAATTTGGCATTTAAGACAAACCAACAAACATAACTAGGTTCCCCTCACTATAAAGTATTTTGTTTATCGTAGTCACTGATGTGCAATATCTTCCACACATATTTAGGTTTTTGGTGCTGTTTTTCCTATTAAAATCGAGTCATTATAATTTCACACTAATAAATAATATTTTAAAATCTTATAAGCCAAGTGCTTATAACAAAGGATTAGAGCAAATGCAACAGGGCTACATCTATCCCTGTGCACAGTATTAAACACTTACGTCATCGGTAATGAGGCTGACAAACATTCCCAGCACAAGAATTGCACAGACTTATTTTTAAAGTCAGTGCACGGAAAGTGGCGACCCAAACATTACCCTGCATTCACCATTCATAACTTAACACAATGATCATTATAGGTTTTCAATCCTACTTGAATTCTTTCTCGTATGATGTTTCTTTACCATCCCCCCCAATAATTATTGAATCCCTGTAAAACTCCAGATAGCACAGCAAGGAAGAGGCATAGTCCAGCTCAGATCTCTTTGCCCACATGCTCTGGGTGTAAACCGCTGGTATAGAAACACAGGTAGGCCATTTGGTCCAATGAGTCTGATCTGCCATTTTGTTTTACTTCTAGACAACTCCCTCTTAATACCTGCCCTTTCTCCATATTCCCCAATACTTCCCCCCCCCCTCCCCCCCACCAAAACTAGGTAACTACCTCCCTATTAAGCACTACAGTTTAGTTTACACCGATGGACCCTTGTGCCAGTACATTCCACAACTCTTTAGTGTGAGGCAGATTTCTTTTGATTCACTGCAAACTAGTTTAGTTCTATTTCTAAGATTATGTCCCCTTGTTCTGGTCAGGTCGGTGGACCCACGTCACCCTGGATATGAGCGACAGAGAGCTCCTCTCCACTGTCAGAGAAATAGGTACAAATGGCAATGGTCTGGAACTTCCGCTCGTGCTTGGAGGTCAACTGGCCACTAGTTCGAGTTTATTTTGAAGATGTTTAACAGAGTTGGTATGATCAAATTTTTTTTGTCCCCTGTCGAGAAACCAGGGCAAAGAGCCACGGTTCATCGTGAAGAGAGTAAGACAGGAGAGGATAAGATGTGACACCAAACGGATTTTACGAGGAAGGGTAGACCGAGGTTAGAAAGGGATTCACAGTGGGGAGGTCCTGGGAAAGGACGAGTTAGGGAGGAGATGGGGTGATGAAAAGATGCTTCATCTCTTTTAGGGAGGGGGAAATGGTATACTGAAGGGGGAATAGAATACCGTTGGGACTATTGCCAGGTCGGTAGGGCAGCTCCTTCGTCATCCATTTTGGGAGATTTGCTGTCCATCTGGGTGGGCAAGTGGGACGGCACTAAGTCTCACTTGAAAAAGTCAGCCTTGTAGTGTGAATAGCCAAGACACAAGGCACGAGCTGAGGATTCACAGGGTTGGTTCTGAAAACTTCCTGCGAGGCAACAATGCCTCTCAAGAACCCTGTACTGATGCAGACTGAATAAAATTGTACGAGAATGGAATAGACTATAATCATTATTGTAATTAATTCTAATACAGTAGTACAATGAAATGCTGATTTTTCACAAAGTTTTTTTGTAAAATTTGTATTAGAATGACACTAATGCTTTTTTGGGGGAGGAGCATCGGTTATCTCGACATTTAATAGGAATCAATCAATATGGCTTTATAGGTTATTATTAAATATTGTGCATCTTGGATCCCAGTACTAGATTTGAGCGGAAGTCCATTTAGTTGGGCCTTAGTCCACCATTTTCTGACATCAATTAAATCTTTAGGCTTCTTAGAGCAGAATCAAGTTGTCACTACATTAACGCACAGATCACGAAAGCAACTGTTTTTGCCCCAAAATGCGAGCAACTTCTGCTAAAGGTCTGTGAAGTTAGGACAGCAAAGACATCATACACAGTACCACACTTACATAAAATTGTTAACCAAGGCATTACATTTGAAGTAGAATAAATAAAATGCATATAAAAACTTTTTTTTTTTAAACAATAATAGTGCATGCTTAACCTGTAAAAAAAAACACACCCAATCGACTTTTCGTGCACTGAAACTGGAATAAGTAAGATTAATAATCTGACGATTTAACTTCAGGATAATTCTGGATATATAATCGCTGTCCCTTCATTGTTGCTGGGTCACAATCCTGGAATGCCCTACCCAACAGCATTGTGGCAATCCCTTCACCACATGGACTGCAGCAGTTCACAAAAGCAGTCCACTACCTTCTCAAGGCCAATAAATGCCAGCCTTGCCAGCGACGCCAGAATGAAAATGAATAAATAATTCTCGTGACACAGACCGTGCTTCCGCCTGAAACCTGCCCTTTCGCTACCGGCAACAGCAGCTCGCTGTCGGCCCAACACTACGTTTCCTCGTCAGCGACCGCTCCCGCTGTAGTAGCAGAGCCGCAATGTGGCCGAGGGGTTGGTATTGCCCGTGACAGCACATCCAGAGCAGTGCCATAAAAATGGCTTAGTACTGACAATGCCCTATGATGGCAGATGATTAATGTGAGACAGCTGCCATTTTCTCTCAGCCTATAGGCAGGCTGAATGGTCTTGAGCCCATGCGGGCCAGTAATGCCATTTTTACCATCACTGTCTTATCGGTGTCTAACCCCAAGCAACCAGAAAGGTGCGCAGCCAGAGAAAAAGTCGCAGTCCTGACTTTCAAACCAGACAGGTACAAAGTTGAGCATCGTGCAGTCGGTTTTGCGTTGCCACCCAGTACTGTAAGATCCCCCCCTGTAATTTAAGACAGATTTACCAAGTAATGGGATCTGTGTCTTAATCGTAGGCACAAGATTCCCACCCTGTTGACAAGCAGAATACGAAAGCACGAGTGTTTAAAAAGTCTTCCAATTCACCAATTCCCTTCCCTCCCAAAGAATATTAGTTTCCTTTCATAACTTGCTTCACGTGTGCTGTAGGACATCTCGTGATGACCTGCAATCAATTGCAAACATTGGGCTGCCAACATTATCCTGTGCCTTTTGGAAGTCAGATTACAATGGGTTGCACTGCATCACCTTGGCCGTTTCAGGATGCAAGGGGAGCATTCAGGTTTTGGATTTGGGGAAGGTAATGCTTGGCTGAACACTGGAATGCCACAATAAAAATGTGAGAATAGAGGCCGCATGAAGGTGGTGATGCAAGGAAGGGTAATCTTGCCTGGGACAGCTTGGATTCAGCTGGATAAATGAAAATACTGTAGCCTCAACTCTCGTTCCGTAAAACAGAGCCCTGATCCTCACTGGCAAACAAGAAATAAGTGATTGAATGATGGCACGGTCAACATCGCTAAAGTATTTACAGCACTTGAAAAATCAATCTAGCAGTGAAACAGTAAAGAAAAAGGAACATCTGAACAAAGATCGAGAGAGTATTTTTGACACATTCCTGAACATTGCATACCAAAGGAAATTTGAATTTAAATAATTTTGACATGCTTGTTGCAGCAAGAAGGTGAGCAAGTAGTTTGGCTGCAAACAGCCGCAAATTATCTCGGCCTCCCTTTTAAAAGAAAGTGGAGTCTCGTGAACCAGGTGAGGTGTAGGAAATCACCCCCCCCCAGACAGTATCATTAACATTTAAAAATTTGAATTATTGTATTAAATTCGAACATTTTATCTTCTGATTTGTCCCATTAATGAATGACAATCTATTTTTGAAAAGTCACGATCACACGCACCGTAACACAGGGCTCTTTCCCTTGTCTTCTAAAAACCTTGGGCCAGTTTTTGTGCCAATCAAGGGAAGCGGTGTCTAACCTGGAAGCCTGTACAGCATTCTCAGTATCAAGCAGTTTCAGGCTAGATACAACACAACCTAATGCAGTGACAAGCTCCCTCTTTTCTACCTCAACCCATTCCCTTCTGCAGAAAAGGAGACCCTTGCATCCCTCTAAAATTTTCGGGTTCCCACATCGGATTCCTTATGGCCTCTTTAACTTGGGATTGCCAATCCTAATCTAATGTGCCAAGTTATGCTGCTGCAGGTTGGGTTGAAAGTCCCCAAAACTCATTTCACTGAAAACCCTTGCAGATGACAGAGAAAGAAGGTTGGCATCCCATCTGCTGCCTATGAATGTAAACCCTGGACGCAGTAGCCAAGGTGAAAGATCTTAGGACCCAGTGTCCTGAGTAAGGGCTTTCTATCTGACATGTAGACTGCCACATGTCAAATTCACCTTTGCGTGTTATGTAAAGCCAACTCTCACTCATCAGCACCCTTATATCTGTAATCAAAACCTGTGTCTGCACACACATCCCGTCAACTTTTGTTTCATTACAAATTGTTACGCTACCACATTTATAATGGAATCCGTCGGCGTAAACTGGTCATCTTGTAATTACTGGTAAGAAGTACAGCGAGACAAAGTGACACAGGCATTTGCCATTATAAATGTAATGCCGCAATTTATAGTGGAAATATAAATAAGGGCAGAATGTATGACTTTAAAATAAGGATTGAATACATCTGTGCTACCCTGGTCCAAATATCTCCTGCTCCCCAAACCTGCTTTCTTTGAAGACCACACTTGTGTCGACTCCCCCTGTGCAGTACCACGGGACATCGATCCAGTGGTTCCTATGGTTTTACTATCCCACACTAAACTTCCTGACGAGTGTTAAGTATTTGGAAAGGAACACACTGTAAATGAGTGATCACCTTGCTCTCCTCCCACAGAAAATTCCATTTCTCTTTCGATGGGACTTGCATTTTGAGAAAGGGGGCCATTTTACGTTTCCTTTTTGAAGTCTTACGGCTTTCAATTCAAGTCCAAGCAGTAACCGTAGCACGGACAACGACGGCGACATTATTAAACATTTTGAAGGCACGTTTGAGAACGCTCAGTCGCTAATCCTTTCCACCAGTGAGGATGGTCGATGGTGGGCCCGCTGCTCTCGGGTATCAGACTCCGCAGTCAGGCGGTCTCTCAGTGAGTTTCCTCGACAAGATCTGATGTGTGGACAGAGACGCCACTCCTAAGTGGAAGAGGATCTGCCAAACGTTCCTCAGCCCAAATAAATAAAAATTGCATATACAAATGAGAACAAACGCTCCGGGCGCTTTGATCATCCTGGCCGACATGTAGAACAGGTACAGGTAACACTGGAAAAGAAATAGATAAGAACATAAGAAATAAGAGCAGGATTAGGCCATACGGCCCCTCGAGCCTGCTCCACCATTTAATAGGATCATGGCTGATCTGATCATGGACTCAGCTCCACTGCCCTGCCCGCTCCCCATAACCCCTTATCCAACCATTAAAAACAGCATTACACACTGTACTGCTTGGCTCAATCATCAAAGCTAGGCTTTATTCATACAAGTCAGCTGAACTGTTGTCCAAATAGTAGCCATCACAGAGACTGAAATAAAGGGTAAACACTCAATAATCCTTGGCAGGCTTAAACTACATAGCAACAGAAGCAGGCCATTCAGCCACTCAAGCCTGTTCTGCTAGTCAATCAGATCATGGTTGATCTGTGCCTCAACTCCATTTATCGGACTTTGATCCATATCCCTTACCTAACAAAAAATCTATTTCAATTGACCCAGTGTCCACAACCTTTTGGGGGAAGAGTTTTCCAGATTTCCACTACCTTTTGTATGAAAAAGTACTTCCTCATTTAACTCTTAAATGGCCTAGCACTAATTTTAAGATTGCGTCCCCCTCGTTGTGGATTCCCCCACCAGAGGAAATAGTTACTCTGCATCTACTCTATTGAATCCCTTTATCATCTTAATCACGAGGCGAGTACCATAGATGCATTTAAGGGGAAGCTAGATAATCACACAAGAGAGAAAGGAATAGAAGGATATGCTGATAGGGTGAGATGAAGAGGTGTGGAAGGAGGCTCAGACGGGGTGGGAGGAGGAGCATAAACAACAGCATAGAACCATTGGGCCGAATGGCATGTTTCTGTGCTGTAGATTCTACGTAATTCTCTGTAAAACTGACAGCATCAAGAGGAACAGTCAGGGAAACACGATTAGTGCCAAGAACTAGTCGCGGCACAGTTTAGTCGGACTGAATAGCCTTCTTCTGTGCTGTAAAAGTTATGAGACACAGAGACAGACAAAGAGAGGCGGTTACTGATCGCAAGCTACAGATAGGCATAGGGACAAATGAGGCTGGAGATGAAAGGAATAAACGCTAAGGAAAGAATTTTAGAAGAAACAAATACCGAAAATAAAATATTTGAAATGGGAGCTGCTTCCAAACTGCGTCCTTTTTACAGGGTATTAACAGCACAACAACAACTTATATTTATATAGCACCTTTAACATAGTAAAAAGTCCCAAGGTTTCAGAGGAGAGTTATAAGACAAAAAAAAATTGACACTGAGCCAGATAAGAATTACGGCAGATGATCAAAAAGCTTGGTCAAAGAGGTAGGTTTTAAGGAGCATCTTGAAGGAGGAGAGAGAGGTGGCGAGGCAGAGAGGTTTAGGGAGGGAGTTCCAGAGCTTAGGGCCCAGGCAGCTGAAGGCACGGCCACTCAATGATCGAGCAGTTATAATCAGGGATGCTCAAAAGGGCAGAATTCGAGGAGCGCAGACATCTCGGGGGGTTGAGAGGCTGAAGGGGATTACAGAGAAAGGGATGGGCAAGGCCATGGAGGGATTTGTAACAGGTCATTCGATCCAACAAGACCAAGCTGACGTTTATGCTCCACATGAGCCTCCTCCCATCCCTCTTCATCTAACCCCATCAGCATATCCTTCCGTTCCTTTCTCCCTCATGTACTTATCTAGCTTTCCCTTGAATGCCTCCATTCTATTCGCCTCAATGACTCCATGAGGTAGCCAGTTCCACATTCCCACCACTCTCTGGGTAAAGAAGTTTCTCCTGAATTCTTTACTGGATTTAGTTGTGACTATCTCATATTTATGGCCCCTAGTTCTGATCTTGCCCGCAAGTGGAAACACCTTCTCTACACCCTTTCATAATCTTGAAGACCTCTATCAGGTCATCCAGCAGTCTTCTCCTTATACTAAACTCCATCACATGAGAACATTCTCCCTCCTCTCAGACTCGCTCCCTACTCAGTTATCCCAATCTCTAACCACCTGCGCCCCAGCTCAGTGGAAGCTGTAAAACCGTTTTGCTAATTTAGAGTGGCTTTGTGTGCAGAGATATTTGTTTAAACACAATTAAAGAGGAAAGCTAACCTTACCTGAAATACACAGGTAATAAAAGCTACGAGAAATGCAACAACCGTCCCTTTTCCTTCATCGCCATCCTGGTGAGAAACAAAGTAATAATAAACTCTTTTTCCACCAAAGTACATTTCAATAAGGCACCAATAAAAGTTCAACAATTGTCACTTTCTAAATTTATACCTTTCTCTTCCCATGTACCGTTAAAAAGTAACAAATCAGGCATTATCATATGAATAATAAGCCAAATGAGGAGAAAGTTTGAATGTGATAGAAAAAATACATAAGTGGATGGAAGAACGGCAAATGAGATTCAAGACAGACAAGTGGAACGCACCGCACACCGGAACAAACAAATACTGGGTTGACGCATGTAATCTGTGATGGTGTTGAAATAGCTGCGGTTAAATTGAAATTAATAGATTCAACATGCTTAATCACCGTAGCGCAGCAATCAAGAAAACAAACAGAATGCTGAATTATATAGTCAGAAAACAGTCGCGGTCAAGTCAAAAGTCACGCCCAAATGCTATTATATATTGGTTTCTGAGACATAGGGAGATATTCGATCCTGGAGACAGTGCAAAAAGGAGCCAGAAGGCTGATCCGTAATATCAGAATGGCGAGTTATGGTTAAAAACTGGGACTTTTCAGATTGAAGGGAGGCAATTAAGAAGCGACCTTAGAGAAATTTTCAAGACAGTATACTATATATCCAGAATATTATTTCAAACTCAGTAGAGCAGTATTACAAGGGTAGAAATTCGGTCGCGCCTCTGTTGTGGTGTTAACCCGGGCGGAGCCGCAAATTTTGCACCGGGAAATGGTTTGCGTCTCCAGACGCAAAATTCATCGCCTGGGCCCCGAGTGTGGAGCAGAGCGCTAAGGGAGGTGTACCCACGTCTTTTAGGGCGCTAGACCGGCTGAGCAACTGAAAATCCCGAGGTAAACAGCTGGCCTCGGAGCGTCCTAAGAGAGGCTTCCCTTGAAAAAAAAAAATCGGGAAAAAAACCTACCAAAAACATTACTGATGCCATTTCAATATAAATCGCTAAAATAAATTTAAAAATCATCAGGTAGACATTCCTTCCCGCACCTGCTTTCACAGGTGGCCCCACTAGGGCGCGCTATAGGGTGCTACAGTTTCGTGTGCGATTCAAATTTCGAGACGGTGTCGCAACCAGGGGCGTTGCACACCGATCACCTCTCCTGGGTGGTACTGCTCCGTGCCCCTGCAAAACCGGCACCGAATGTCCCGGCGGGACGCTGGAAGCTTGCTGCCCGCCCGGAAATGATTTCCGCCGTCATTACTGCTCCCTCCGGGGCGAAAACAGACCGAAAATCCAGCCACATAGGTTTAAACTAATGAGATGCAATGACTGATGTCATGAAGCTCTGCTTCACACAGAGTGATCGATCCATGCAATTGAGTCGGAGTGGAGTAGTGGAGGCAAAAATCCCGGGAATCATTTATCAATTGGATGCCATGATAGAGCCTGTAATGTCTTTGTGGTTGGACGAGCCAAGACGAGTCAAATTGCTTTCCTCATCTGTATCTATCTGGTCAATTACCAACTGTTTTCTTCCATTGTTAATGCTTTTCTTTGTAACTTTTCACTCGGATTTATTCAATGAAAAAGATCAGCAAGCTCAACTTTTGTCTTGGTCAATACCAATTCCTTGCGCCCCACGAACTATTGACATTTAAAAAAAACACTGCATACAATTGCAAGTACGACAATATCATCTTTTATACAACTATCTGAGCCCTGTACATCTGTAAGTTTATATGTAAAAGGACGCTATGTCAATAAATGCATTTTAAAGGATAGAAAATATATGCAAAAAAAGTGAAAGTAGAAATTAGAATTATAATCACAGAGCGCAGAAGGCGGCCATTCGGCCCATCATGCCTGTCCGGCTCTTTGAAAGAGCTATCTAATCAGTCCCACTTCCCTGATCTTTCCCACTTGCATCACATCTATATTGGAAAAATGTCAAATTGCATTTTGCGAGATACTGTTAATGTTTATCTGAAGAGTACAGAGAGCCTAATGAGCGGTGAGCATCGATTTCAAGGGACTGCCTATGATGATGAAAGTCAACTGGCCATGCCTCGGCATTCTACTGGAATCCCCATCCTCATTTTCTCCCTACGTTTCTCCCGTCTTCCTTCTCCCAACTCATACAGGCTACAATTCCACAGTCACTGATCACCCTCCGGTATCTCAATCAAGTAACCACTGGGTGTGCCTGGACAACGAGTGTTGGCTATTCAACCTCAGGTGTGGCATAAGAGCATGTACTGGCTCTCTTGCATAAATATAAATTAAGGTTATTCTTGCAACATTATATTAACAAAAAGGTCAATACCACCAAGCTATGGGACCAGTCCATGAATGCAGGGAGATCAGGGGTAGTAAATGAACTGGACCAATTAGTGATAAGTTAAGCACCAAATAGATTTTAATACATTTTTGTGGGGATGGGAGGGGGGGGGGGGGAAACAAGGAGAAAACAAAACAAAAATGTTATTCAGCTCTGCTGTCAGCTACTTCATGTAATCTGTAAAAATATTTTGCCAATTTCTCAATTACCTGAAAATTGTGTTCTATGAGGTGAACTCCACGGATCAGGTTGAGAGCTCCACACATGATATTAAGGATAACCGAGAGGATCCCAACTGCATTTACTGGTTCCAGTCTATAACTGGGTGCTGCAGGTAAATAAAACAAGATATTGCATTTGTGAGTAGAGACAATCTGCTGCAGTGACAGCCTTTTTAATAGATGTGACAGTGTGACTGATGCAGCCTGATAGCAGGATATCTGCACTGTACTGATTCCAGATTTCCTTGTTGTTGGCAGGGGGTGGGGGCGGGGGGGGAATAGATTTAGTCAATTTCATGCCTTTCCAATATTATCCTCAGTTATTCTCGATCTGGTTCTGACAGCTCTATATTGCCTCACCTAATTTAGATGCCTGCCCGAGATATAGTGACAGCAAGCTATTTGACTGTGTATGGCATCGCAGCTAAGCCTAATCCCATCCTTAGCCCCAAAATCCACACAGGCATACTTTGCAACTGGGGTTAATTAACCAGTAGCGATAAGGAGCATGAAGCCTGGCTGATTGCTTTCCAGCTCCCTTGCATGGGAATGCTGAAATCAAATTCTCTTTTTAGGTTTGGGGATTTCGCCACACATCATGCAGCATACATCCTCCCCAAGAAAGCAACTGGTTTCCAAGACCCCACTAATGTCCTTGGCACAGAGTGAAATAAAGTACCTGCAGCAAATTTGGAATTTGCGAGCGCAGACAGAGACCTGGAAGAACAGGATCCTGCCCTAAATTTGAACCACCATTGCAACCCTCCAATTAAATAAACTAGTCAGTCGCCTGTAGTGCTGCTCGCACAAGTCAAGAATGGCAGTACGTGTTCAAGGAGCCGAATATCCTACTCCTGTTCCTAAGTGTAGTCTTCAGAAACAGAGTTAGAGTGCATGGGGTAATTGAACCAGGACGTGCAGATGTGATTCAAGTCTCCATTTTCAAGTCATTTTAAAGCAAAGAAGCAGACGGAGAATAGGAGTCTCTCTGCAGTATCGGCTGAGCTGGGAGATGCTAAACAGAGGTGCTACAGCACCACCACTGGTAGGAGGTGTCATTACAGGATGCAAAAATACTGCAGATGCTGGAATCTGAAACTGAACAGTAAATACTGGATATCTCAGCGGGTCAGGCAGCATCTGTGGAGAGAGAAACAGAGTTAACGTTTCATATTGATGACCCTTCATCAGAACAGTTCTGACGAAGGGTCATTGACCTGAAACATTAACTCTGTTTCTCTCCACAGTCATTATAGGATTACAAGTTCACAATGGCAGCTTTTAAGGGAGAGAATATAATCTGTTCATCCTCTTTTTTTTCCATGTAGCACAGCACATCACTGGCTAACGGGGCTAGCTGAAGATGGATCCAGCAAACATGTTCTGAATCTATTGGCAAGGAGCTGCATGGAGGCAGCATTCTCCCCAATACTTTATGGGAAGATGCCTAACCTCTACATCACGGTCAAGATGTGAAGCACAGTGTGCCAGGGAGCACAAACATGAATCCTCACATCACACTCCACAACACAGCGCGTTATTTTCAACATCCTGTACCACCGACTGGATAACATGCTTGTTATTACAGAGACATGCCGGTCACCAACCTTTGGTGTAGAAACATAGAAAAGTCAAGTGATGTCTCAATGGAGTTCTTTAGTCTGCCTTTCACCGTGTTGAGGAGATTGGGCCTCTACTCAATGGAATTCAGAAGAATGAGAGGTGATCTTATCGAAACGTATAAGATTATGAGAGGGCTTGACAAGGTGGATGCAGAGAGGATGTTTCCACTGATAGGGGAGACTAGAACGAGAGGGCATGATCTTAGAATAAGGGGCCGCCCATTTAAAACTGAGATGAGGAGAAATTTCTTATCTGAGGGTTGTAAATCTGTGGAATTTGCTGCCTCAGAGAGCTGTGGAAGCTGGGACATTGAATAAATTTAAGACAGAAATAGACAGTTTATTAAACGATGTGGGATTATGGGGAGGGGGCAGGGAAGTGGACATGAGCCAATGATCAGATTAGACATGATCGTATTAAATGGTGCAGCAAGCTCGAGGGGCCGTATGGCCTGCTCCTGCTCCTATTTCTTATGTTCTTATGGGCATTTTTCAGATTTTAGCGAGTTATCGGTTCGAACAGAACAAAGATGTATGAAAGGTAATCGTGGCGACTGATTCGTAGAATGGATCTTGAATGCCAATCTCTTTCCTTAAGCATTATTATTTGAAGAGGCTATCCATCATTATTGCATGGCGTGGTCAGTGCAAATTGTTATTTGTACAGTCTCGTCAAAGTTTTTTTTTTGGTTAGTGTGGTTTAAGAACTGCGAAGCGAGTCACTGGCCTGGCATTTAAACAGTGGTGTAGACATCTTAACAAGCCGTCTGTAATGAATATATAATGAGACATCTGTCCAGAGGAGTTTTAATTAAAAAAATGATTCAAAGACTTCTTGCACGTCAGTACATTTCTCAAATGATTTAATGACTGCCGCGAACGAGATGAATGTATGGAAACAGCAAATATGACTAAAGATTGACAGGAAGAACGGCCTTAAAACACATCTGGAATGGTGCCATAAAATCCTTCGATAACCTTCAAGCCAAACTCCAGCTTCTGCCGAACTTCTGCTTTCTACAAATCAAAACGCCTAAACAAAAATTTTTGAACGATAAGGGAGTCAAGTGTTATGGGGAGCGGGCAGGGAAGTGGAGTTGAGGCCAGGATCAGATCAGCCATGATCTTATTGAATGGTGCAGCAGGCTCGAGGGGCCAAATGGCCTACTCCTGCTCCTATTTCTTACGTTCTTATGTAAAAGTATACTCCAGATACTTGAAATCTGGAATAAAAACAGAAAATGTGGAAATACTCAGCAGGGCAGGCAGCGTCTGTGGAGAGAGAAACAAAGTTGAAGAGGAGAATTTTCTGGGGGTGGAGGGAGGGTCAACGTGTGCGATCGGTGGCGGCTCGTTTGGGAAAGTATTTTTTTTATAGCGGGTCATGACCCCACTGTCAGCCTGCCACCATGCCCCTTTACCAAATGTCAGCGCTGAGCAGACCTGACACGCAGCGCGGGGGAGGCAATTAAAATAATTAGTGGCTTATTTACAACCACGTATCAATGCTTTTTTCCCAGCTTTTTGAATTTGACAGGTCTCCCACCGATTTCCCGCTGTGCCTGGACCTCGTCTGTGAAGCTGAGGCAGGAGGTCACTTGCCATTGTTTCAGCTGAGGAGTTGACAGCTTCAAATGTCAAGTCGAAGCTCCCAGCTGATTGAGAAATGTTCCCTTAGCCACTAGCTTCTCCAGACTGCATTTCCACTACAGATTCAGAATGCTGCAAGTCTTTACACAAGACTCCATCCAGTCTGACCTCATTAGCTCTCTCACCATTGACAGATCGCTTCTGTCATCTCCACTTCACCTGGCATCTAGTCCATCTGCATTGGTGCACTTTATACTCTCTCACCTTGGTCCTCAGAATCCCACCACAATCAGCCCCAACACCAGCAGCACCAGGCACACCGGCTGTACCACTAACAACGCCAACCTTCTCCGCAATCCACTGATACTGCACAGGACCGAGGGCATCAGCAGCCGACTACTTTGATGCCCGGGAGGCCAGAGATGGCCTCACCATGGCCAGATTTACATCACTTGACGCTGTACACTCTGGCTGCCACATGATGAGCCAGGTTGGCACCACCCCACACCAGCTCCATGAAGCATCCCTACAGCCCAAGCCATTCCTTTCACACTCATCACCATTGCGGGGGGTATCGTTATGTCTCACTAGTCACTGCAACTCACTAACCCACATCCAAACGTGCACACAAATCTGTCCAAGAACACAAAGTGTTGTAAGTAAAGGTTCAATGTTTGACACCACATTAACAGAAACTCTACGTGAACATAGAAACATAGAAAATAGGTGCAGGAGTAGGCCATTCAATAAGATCATGGCTGATCATTCCCTCAGTACCCCTTTCCTGCTTTCTCTCCATACCCCTTGATCTCTTTAGCCGTAAGGGCCATATCTAAATCCCTCTTGAATATATTCAATGAATTGGCATCAACAACTCTCTGCGGCAGGGAATTCCACAGGTTAACAACACTCTGAATGGAGAAGTTTCTCCTCATCTCAGTCCTAAATGGCCTATCTCTTATCCTAAGACTATATCCCCTGGTTCTGGACTTCCCCAACATCGGGAACATTCTTCCTGCATCTAACCCGTCCAGTCCTGTCAGAATCTTATACGTTTCTATGAGATCCCCTCTCATCCTTCTAAACTCCAGTGAATAAAGGCCCAGTTGATACAGTCTCTCCTCATATGTCAGTCCAGCCATCCCGGGAATCAGTCTGGTGAACCTTCGCTGCACTCCCTCAATAGCAAGAACATCCTTCCTCAGATTAGGAGACCAAAACTGAACACAATATTCCAGGTGAGGCCTCACCAAGGCCCTGTACAACTGCAGTAAGACCTCCTTGCTCCTATACTCAACTCCCCTAGCTATGAAGGCCAACATACTATTTGCCTTCTTCACCGCCTGCTGTACCTGCATGCCAACTTTCAATGACTGATGAACCATGACACCCAGGTCTCGTTGCACCTCCCCTTTTCCTAATCTGCCGCCATTCAGTTAATATTCTGCCTTCGTGTTTTTGCCCCCAAAATGGATAACCTTACATTTATCCACATTATACTGCATCTGCCATGCATTTGCCCACTCATCTAACCTGTCCAAGTCACCCTGCAGCCTCTTAGCGTCCTCCTCACAGCTCACACTGCCACCCAGTTTAGTGTCGTCTGCAAACTTGGAGATATTACACTCAATTCCTTCATCTAAATCGTTAATGTATATTGTAAAGAACTGGGGTCCAGGCACTGAGCCCTGCGACACTCCACTAGTCACTGCCTGCCATTTTGAAAAGGACCCATTTATCCCGACTCTCTGCTTCCTGTCTGCCAACCAGTTCTCTATCCACGTCAGTACATTACCCCCAATACCATGTGCTTTGATTTTGCACACGAATCTCTTGTGTGGGACCTTGTTAAAAGCCTTTTGAAAGTCCAAATACACTACATCCACTGGTTCTCCCTTGTCCACTATGCTAGTTAGATCCTCAAAAAATTCCAGAAGATTCGTCAAGCATGATTTCCCTTTCTTAGAATAAGGGGCCACTCATTTAAAACAGAGATGAGGAGGAATTTCTTCTCCCTGTGGAATTCGCTGCCTCAGGGAGCTGTGGAAGCCGGGACATTGAATAAATTTAAGACAGAGATAGACAGTTTCTTAACCGATAAGGGATTAAGGCGGGCAGGGAAGTGGACCTGAGTTCATGATCGGATCGGCCATGATCATATTAAATGGCGGAGCAGGCCCGAGGGGCTGGATGGTCTACTACTGCTCCTATTTCTTATGTTCTTATGTGTTATAATGGAGTTGGACTGCAGCCTTCTCTAGCCTGCTGAAAGGATCTTACGGTCCAAGACAATAAAACAGCAAGCGCAAATTGATACCACTGCCATTCTGTTTGTAAAGAGATACACAATGTACTACATTCACACTTTCAAATATTACATAATAAAGCATTGTAAATACATTCGGTTCTAAAAGGTGGAATTTCAATACTTCACTTTAACTGATGTTTTAAATATGATTTTTTCTTTATATACATTGACTCGGACATTGACTCTGAATTCAACTCAGCAGTCTGCAAACATTACTGACAAACTCTTGGAAATCTCAGAGGGCCAGCTCGAGAAGATAATTTGTGCCATTACCATCTCAAGTTGGCCCATCATCCCTTTTGTCTCTCAAATCTCTCCTGCCTTCCACTCATCACAGACCTTCCCTTTTGTTCTTTCCTCCCCTCCCCCTTTCAGTGCCCCTGCACTTCTTTAAGAATCTGTTCATTTCAAACTTTTGTCAGTTCTGGCGAAGGGTCATCGACCTGAAACGTTAACTCTGATTCTCTGCACAGGTGCTGCCTGACCCGCTGAGATTTCCAGCATTTTCTCTTTTTATTTCAGATTCCAGCATCTGCAGTATTTCGCTTTTGTACTGACTCTTGTTGATCTCACCTGAAGCAAATGAAGTTATGGCATTGGTGGGAGCGCATATACAAGCATTACATTTTAGAGCGACATCAATGCATTCATAAGGCAGTGTCTGCGCTTACCAGAGGCTGAGTACAAATGCAGATGTCCATTCTGTGTCCCGTTGCTAACCACGATATCGTCCACATTCACCAGCCTGGGCGGTGTCACCTTTAACTCTCTCTGGATATTGGTCACACTGATCTTTAACGAAGGACGGTTTGAATAGTTATAGTGCCATTTTATCTTCTGTATCACACTATCTGCAATTAAATAGAATATGCTCATTTTAAACCTGCCGAACAAGGTTACAATGAATGAGAATGAAAAGCCAAGAGCAATACTTCCAATAGGAGCGATTTCCTTACACATATTATTGAAACAAAACAATGGAACGTGTAGCTCCTATCTAGCAGAGGGTTTATTGTGGCCGTTTTTACTCAGCTTGCATTAGCAATTCCCCAACCGAGGCAGCTCCGAATCAGGTTCCAGGCTGCTCTAAACTGCTGGCTCCCATACAAACCCAATAGAACCGTCTGGGCCATGCGCAACCCACCAACGACATAAATCATTGCTGCAACCCGAGTTACGAGCAGAGACCTGAAATGGAGAACCTCGACGGGGATAAAATTACTCAAGAAATAGAAGGTCCCTCCCATCATGTAGGAGCCCTTTATACATGCGAGTACTCCCTAACGTTCATTCATTTTTAACCAAGGGTAGTTGCAATAGAGATCATGAAGAAAGGTTCGAAAGGAGGAAAGGGTCAGTAATACTTAATGAAGCAAAAGGAAAAGGGTTAGAATAATGGATGTATATATATTTTTTTTAATTTAACAGTGTCTCCCTTTCCATCCATCCTTTCCTGGGATCAGGAGGTCACAATCACTGGTATTCCCATTTTTTAAATATTGAACTTGCAACTGAAAGGGTGGGGGGAAGCAGATTCAAGAGTAACTTTTGTATGCAATTAGATAAATACATAAAAAGGAAAAACTTGCAGGGCTATGGGGAAAGAGCAGGGTAGTGGGACTAATTGTACAGTTCTTGCAAAGAGCCGGCACAGGCTCGATTGGCTGAATGACTAAGATTCAATGATTCTTAACTGGCACATAGAAATTCCTGCTGAATGGCCCTGAATTCACGGCCCCTACAAGGTGTGCATGCAACATTAGGGACCCCGCAAGTACCGGATGTAGCCAGGTGAAGCGCATGCGCCTAAACCCCGAACTTGCGATCTGTCACGCATCTGGAAGTAAAGGGTCTCCCCGGGTGGAGAGTTTGCCCAACTTCTGCCCTACAAATTCTAAGTTCTGATAAAAACAGGCAGAAAAATACATTTTTTTCAATAACTTAAACATTTAAAATCCTATTAGGCCGGCCCACATGATCCAAGGGATGTGTAGGAAGCGCCTATGTCCCTGGAATACGTAGGCCTCTATGCAGGCCTTCACATCGAGACCCAGGACCAGAAATCTCCACACCACCGGGACTACCAGGTAAATTCATAGAAATTTCTCAGTTCAGAGGCATCCGCAGGGAAGCCTCTGACCGCAATTTCTGGGCCAATAATTCATGAAATGATGGAAGCAAAGTTCTTTTGGCGGAGGGTGGGGGGCGGGGGAGGGAAATGTGCTGCTGTGGGGGGGGGGGGGGGGGGAATGTGCTGCTGTCAGTCAAGCCTGAACAATTTTGTGTGACAATATATTTTAGGAATAGTTGCAGTAAATTTTGTTTCTTTCAAGTCTCCACTCTATTAGGAGGCCCAATAGAAAGCTCACAGTTGCCCATTTCCTTTGGGAAAAGCATCTGTGCTTCTCTCAAGAGAGCAAAGCTGGAGTTGGGAACGAACAATGTAGTGAACCTAGAGTAGACACAAGAGACCACCAAAGTCTTACAAACCAATAAGCTACCTCACCTATTTCTATTTTAAAATTTCATTCTTAGGATGCACAAGTCGCTGGCAAAGGCCGGCTTTTATTGCCCATCACTAGTTTCCCAAAATGGTGGTTTCCTGTCTTCTTGAACCGCTGCAGTCCCTGTAGTGTAGTGGTTTGATACAAAACGAGTGACTTGTATAATTGGTACCTTCATAAAGCAGCTAAGAGTTAACCATGTTGATGTGGAACTGAAGTCGCATATAAGCCAGACTGGGTGCGCAGGGATCGGTTCTGGGGCCTCAACTATTTACAATCTATATTAATGATTTGGATGAAGGGACCAAGTGTAGCCAAGTTTGCTGATGATACAAAGATGGGTGGGAAAGCAAGTTGTGAGGAGGACACAAATAATCTGCAAAGGGATATAGACAGGCTAGGTGAATGGGCAAAAATTTGGCAGATGACGTATAATGTGGGGAAATGTGAGGTTATACACTTTGGCAGAAAAAATAATAAAGCAAATTATTTAAATGGAGAAAAATTACAAATTGCTGCAGGACAGAGAGACCTGGGGGTCCTTGTGCATGAAACACAAAAAGTTAGTATGCAGGTACTGCAAGTGATCAGGAAGGCAAATGGAATGTTGGCCTTTATTGCAAGGGGGATGGAGTATAAAAGCAGAGAAGTCCTGCTACAACTGTACAGGGTATTGGTGAGGCCACACCTAGAGTACTGCATAGTTTTGGTCTCTGTATTTAAGGATATACTTGCATTGGAGGCAGTTCAGAGAAGGTTCACTCAGTTGATTCCTGAGATGAAAGGACTGATTTATGAAGAAAGGTTGAGCAAGTTGGGCCTGTACTCGTTGGGAATTTAAGAAGAATGAGAGGTGATCTTATTGAGACGTAATGAGGGGGCTCGACAAGGTAGATGCAGAGAGAATGTTTCCACTCGTGGGGGAATCTAGAACTAGGAAGCATAGTCTCAGAATAAGGGGTTGCCATTTAAAACTGAGATATGGAGGAATTTCTTCTCTCAGAGGGTTGTAAAACTGTGGAATTCTCTGCCCCAGAGAGCTGTGGAGGCTGGGTCATTGAATATATTTAAGGCGGAGATAGACAGAATTTTGAGCGATAAGGGAATAAGGGATTATGGGGAGCGGGGAGGGAAGTGGAGCTGAGCCCATGATCAGATCAGCCATGATCTTATTGAATGGCGGAGCAGGCTCGAGGTGCAAATGGCCTACTCCTGCTCCTAGTTCTTAGGTGCTAATGTTCCCACTCACAACATTTCACACAGACAGGTGCACATGTAATGGAGTGTCAATTTACAGGAACGTTCGAGGAATCTGTGGTGTACGCTGCTCGCCAATGTTGAATAGATAAAAAGGGGGAAAGAGGGCTAAGTGATAGAAAGCTGAGAGCCAGGAAATGGTAAACAGGTTGCAAAAATAAAAGGCAGAAAACTAACCAAATTCAAGGAAAGCATAGGGTCTTGAAACCACGTGGATTTTCGCAATCTCGAAGGAAGAAACAAACTCCATTCCAAGTTCCTCTAGGAAGCAAAATGCCATGGTTGTGGGATAGTAGCTGCAGCAGATGGTCATGTAGGCAATGCCCTGCGAAGAAGTAAAACTGGGGGGAAAAGTCATTAAAGTCGTTATAGCAACAGAATGTGAAATTTGTATCTTCTATAACTTAAAATTCTATTCTTTGTAAGACCGGGCAGTGGAGCTCCAATTTACTGTTGAATACTGAAATTATCAGCTTACTCTGAGCATCCCTGATCATAATCGCTCAACCATTAGTGGCCGTGCCTTATATTGCCGAGGCCCCAAGCTCTGGAATTCCTTCCCTAAACATCTCTGCCTCTCTTTCTTCCTTTAAGATGCTCCTTAAAACCTACCCCTTTGATCATTTTGGTCATCTGCCGTAATTCCTTCTTATGTGGCTCAGTGTCAAGTTTATTTGTTTTGTCTTGTAACGCTGCAGTGAATCGCCTTGGGACCATTTACTACATTAAAGGCGCTACATAAATAAAAGTTGTTGTTATACACTATTTACAGCCATCACAGAGGGAAGCGCGAGCAGCTCAGAGAGGGTGACAAAGGCGAAGAAACATATAAAATAGAAGGCCATTCAGCCCTTTGAGCCTGCACCACCATTCAATAAGATCATGGCTGATCATGCAACTTCAGTACCCCATTCCTGCTTTCTATCCATACCTCTTGATCCTTTTAGCCGTAAGGGCCACATCTAACTCCCTTTTGAATGTATCTAACGAACTGGCCTCAACAACTTTCTGTGGTAGAGAATTCCTCTGGGTGAAGAAGTTTCTCCTCATCTCGGTCCTAAATGGCTTACCCCTTATCCTTAGACCATGACCCCTGGTTCTGGACTTCCCCAACATTGGGAACATTCTTCCTGCATCTAACCTGACCAGTCCCGTCAGAATCTTATATGTTTCTATGAGTTCCCATCTCATTCTCCTAAATTCCAGTGAATATAAGCCTAGTCGATCCAGTCCAGTATCTCAACTGTAAATTAATAATCAGGAAGCAGTTAATGCTGAATTACTATGACATAACTTTTGTCTTTTGTCAATTATCCCTAAATATCAATTATTTGCATACTCAATGTTTATGTGCTGCTAAGTATAGTCCTACGGTTAATACAGAATTGTTAGTTCATGACGTTGTTGTCTGACAATTTCTTTGATAATTGGCAAGAAATGGTTAATTCATTTATTCAGTAGATTGTGTAAATCTTGATGGGAGACTGGCAGGGTAAATGCTGATAAATTACAAAATGGCAAACCAAATTTAGACAAACTCCAGATGGTTACTTGACAGAGTTATGGTGAAGGATTGAAGGATTCATCTAGCTCCCTTGATGAATATTCTTCATAGTATCGATCCCAGTATTTTTCCAATTGTATCAAAGCAACCTCTTCAATAATGTGCAGACTAGTGATTTTATACACTAAGCAACTAAGTGCTCAAAAACTGACTTAAACTGGGCTTAAAAAAAATGGATATCTGGAAATGATTACAAGACAGTAATATAATGGGGGTGAGGATTCCAAATGGTCCATATAGAACGTAATAAATCAAGTCATCTCATTGAGTGGTTCCAAATGGCAACAGAATTGTAAAAGCGAAACTCAAGTGAGTTACAACAGCTATAAAAAAAAATCCCAAAATAAGATCACTTAATATGTCGTGTATATTTAGTCATTCCACATAGCTTATGTGCCAAGTTTGGCTGTCGTTGGAGACACTGATGGTCACTGCGTTCCATGCATGTGCGACTTGAAAGCCCTCGTGAAGAATTACTACCTTCGACATATTCACTGCTAGCTCACCAAATAATCAATAACTGATAGGGAGGAAATCGCAGTCGGTTCAGATTTTAACAATTACCATCAACTTCCTGTAACCAAACATACAGGTGGATTCCAGAAGCATAGAAACATAGAAAATAGGTGCAGGAGTAGGCCATTCGGCCCTTTGAGCCTGCACCACCATTCAATATGATCATGGCTGATTATGCAACTTCAGTACCCCATTCCTGCTTTCTCTCCATACCCCTTGATCCCTTTAGCCGTAAGGGCCACATCTAACTCCCTTATGAATATATCTAACGAACTGGCCTCAACAACTTTCTGTGGTAGAGAATTCCACAGGTTCACAATTCTCTGAGTGAAGAAGTTTCTCCTCATCTCGGTCCTAAATGGCTTACCCCTTATCCTTAGACAGTGACCCCTGGTTTGGGACTTCCCCAATATCGGGAACATTCTTCCTGCATCTAACCTGTCCAATCCCGTCAGAATTTTATATGTTTCTATGAGATCCCCTCTCATTCTTCTAAATTCCAGTGAATATAAGCCGAGTCGATCCAATCTTTCTTTATGTCAGTCCTGCCATCCCGGGAATCAGTCTGGTGAACCTTCGCTGCACTTCCTCAATAGCAAGAATGCCCTTCCTCAGATTAGGAGACCAAAACTGCACACAATATTCAAGGTGTGGCCTCACCAAGGCCCTGTACAACTGCAGTAAGACCTCCCTGCTCCTATACTCAAATCCTCTAGCTATGAAGGCGAACATGCCATTTGCCTTCTTCACCGCCTGCTGTACCTGCATGCCAAATTTCAATGATTGATGTACCATGGCACCCAGGTCTCGTTGCACCTCTCCTTTTCCTAATCTGTCACCGTTCAGATAATATTCTGCCTTCCTGTTTTTGCCACCGAAGTGGATAACCTCACATTTATCTACATTATACTGCATCTGCCATGCATTTGCCCACTCACCTAACCTGTCCAAGTCACCCTGCAGCCTCTTAGCATCCTCCTCACAGCTCACATTGCCACCCAGCTTAGTGTCATCTGCAAACTCGGAGATATTACACTCAATTCCTTCATCAAAATCATTAATGTATATTGTAAATAGCTGGGGTCTCAGCACTGAACCCTGCAGCACCCCACTAGTCACTGCCTGCCATTCTAAAAAGGACCTGTTTATTCCTACTCTTTGCTTCCTGTCTGCCAACCAGTTCTCTATCCACATCAATACATTACCCTCAATACCATGTGCTTTAATTTTGCACACTAATCTCTTGTGTGGGACCTTGCTAAAAGTCTTTTGAAAGTCCAAATACACCATATCCACTGGTTCTCCCTTGTCCACTCTACTCATTACATCCTCAAAAAATTCTAGAAGATTTGTCAAGCATGATTTCCCTTTCATAAATCCATGCTGACTTGGACAGATCCAGTCACTGCTTTCCAAATGCGCTGCTATTTCATCTTTAATAATTGATTCCAACATTTTCCCCACTACCAATGTCAGGCTCACCGGTCTATAATTCCCTGTTTTCTCTCTCCCTCCTTTTTTAAAAAGTGGGCTTACATTAGCTACCCTCCAATCTATAGGAACTGATCCAGAGTCTATAGAATGTTGGAAAATGATCAGCAATGTATCCACTATTTCTAGGGCTACTTCCTTAACTACTCTGGGATGCAGCCTATCAGGCCCTGGGGATTTATCGACTTTCAATCCCATCAATTTCCCCAACACAATTTCCTGACTAATAAGGATTTCCTTCAGTTCCTCCTTCTCGCTCGACCCTCGGTCCCCGAGTATTTCCGGAAGGTTATTTGTGTCTTCCTTAGTGAAAACAGAACCCAAGTATTTGTTCAATTGGTCTGCCATTTCTTTGTTCCCCATTATAAATTCACCTGATTCTGACTGCAAGGGACCTACGTTTGCCTTCACTAATCTTTTTCTCTTCACATATCTATAGAAGCTTTTGCTGTCAGTTTTTATGTTCCCTGCAAGCTTATTCTCATACTCTATTTTCTCCCTCCTAATTAAACTCTTTGTCCTCCTCTGCTGAATTTTAAATTTCTCCCAGTCCTCAGGTTTGCTGTTTTTTCTGGCCAATTTATATGCCTCCTCCTTGGATTTAACACTATCCCTAATTTCCCTTGTTAGCCACGGGTTGAGCCACCTTCCCCGAAGAGGGCGACTACATTCGACATCACCAGATCTCAGGGAGCGGATTGGTGGGGTGTCGTGGAACGAGGCCGAGCCCAGCGGAGGGGTTGGAGCCCAGGAGGAGTCAGAGGTCGGAACCCAGGAGGATTCAGCGGAAGGGGCCCAAGAGGATTCGGAGGTCGGAGGTCGGGGCCCAGGAGGAGTCAGAGGTCGGAGGGCCGGGGCCCAGGAGGAGTCAGAGGTCGGAGGGCCAGGGCCCAGGAGGAGTCGGTGGTCGAGGGGGTTGGAGCCGAAGTGGAGTTGGAGAGTCAGGGCCCAGGAGAAGCCAGAAGTCGGGGGCCGGAGCCCAAGAGGAGTTGGAGAGTTGGGGCCCAGAAGAAGTTGGGAGGTCGGGGACCAGAGCGGGAGGAGAGGTGGTCGGGGCCAGGAGGAGTCGGAGGAAGGTGCCCAAAACCAGAAGTCGGGTCCCAGAACGGAGGTCGGAAGCCCAGGAGCGGCGAGGTCGAGGAGTAGCCCAGGGAAGGAACAGCACTGGCCAACAACAAGGTGTCACGAGGACTACACTGCGCCCTATGAATCCCAAGGAGAGATTTCCTGTGGAATGGAGGAAGGAGGACAGTAGGAGTATGCGTGTGTGTATGAACTAGGCCAATACAGCAGAGCCTGGTCTCGAGTCGTCTTGGATCCCTCTCTGGAGTAGGCTTCGCCATAAAAAATGAGCTAGTGGGCCGTCTCAGAGACTCCCCCTATGGGATAAGCGAATGCCTCATGCCTCTTCGGCTCACCCTAGCCCAGTGCGCTACGGTCTTCAGCGCGTACACCCCAACGCTGGAAGCTACAGATGAGACCAAAGAGGAATTCTAGTTCAGCCTTGAATAATCCCTGTCCTGAGTCCCAACAGGCGACAAGCTGATCCTCCTTGGCGACTTCAATGGCAGAATTGGAAAGGTCACTGACCTCTGAGGAGGTGTGATCAACAGAGAGGGGGTAGGGAAATCCAACTCCAATGGCACCCTCCTCCTGACAAAATGCTTCGAACATGGCTTCATCATAACCAATACCTTGTTCCGTCAAAAGGACAAATTTAAGGCCTCTTGGCAACACCCTCCATCCAAGCACTGGCATCTGCTAGACGACATCATCGTCCGAGCGAGGGACCACAAAGACGTGCGCATCACCTGTGCATGACAGAAGCTGACGGCTGTTGGACAGACCACCGCCTAATTCACTCTGTCTTCACCATCAACATTGCCCCAAAACGACGATGGCAACAGAAACAATGCCACAGGAAAATAAACGCCGGAGCACTCAATGATCCTTCTAAGAAAGCCCTATTCAGCCAGCGCCTCGCTACCAACTTTGTGAATCTCTTTTTGTTATTTTTTAAAAATATATCCTAGAGAAAAATGTAAAACCTCATTGAATATAGAGACCAATCTCCAGCCAAAGTCTTCCTGAGGTTCTGTGGCCGGGGCACCAAAGCACATTTGCAGTTTCATTTGGCCCCATCGCCACCCCTTCGATGATTCTTTGAAGGAGGGGGGGGGGGGGGGGGGGGCGGGGGGAAGGGGAGGAAAATGAGGAGGAAATGTTAATAGCACGGAGCCGTATTTACAAAAAAGTTATTAAAGCACAAAATAAAGACGGGCAGAGGAATAGAAAATGCAATCGGTTCCCAAAGCTGCTGCCGTGTGGTTTTACAAGGAGCCAGGACAAAGTTGGCAGTGTTGCACAAAACCAAGTTATTTGCTCAAGCCCAGAACACTGTTATTTGAAATACATTTGAATTCTAATTACAGGAGACAGTCTAATTAAAGTATGCAATCATTGAACAGCCTTCGACCATTACATGGGAATGCTTTATAATTTTCATACAGAGGAAACTAGGCTCAAACATGATTTAAGGCTCAATTTTGCTTTCTGCTGTTGAAGGTAACGTGGAGGGGGCAATTTACATTACTTTATATAACATTCAGCAGATTTTCCAAACTATGCGTCACACTCTGGTTCTCTTAGTCAGGGAACAGTAGGCACAGGGAAGGTAGAATAGGAGTAAAACACACAAAATGGTAATATGAGCCACGATTTTAAAATTCTTATCTATGCCTAGAATTTTCTCCCTAAACCCCTCTCTCCTCCTTTAAAATAAACTATTTAATTAATACAGCTAACCATTCAAAGCTCAACACTCTGTATTGTTATTTTAAAAGTGCAACTTGTGTTGGAAGCAACCGTTTAGTTTCAGATGAATTGTCCTCCTGAGTTGTTTGGTGCAACAACCCATGAAGCTACCTTTTGGTCACCTGTCCTCATGTCTCCTTATATGGCTCGGTGTCATTTTTCCTACGTTAAAGGCGCTTTACAAATGCGAGTTGTTGCTGCTGCTTTAGACATCTCTGTAGTTTGCCTCCTGAATTTGGAGGCTCAGAAATGAAGCAATTTTTTTTCCCTGTTCTTTCACAATTCATTCCCTCAGTTTCTACTTTTCCATCTCTCGCCTCCCTTCAACCAGGCTGAAGCTGCAATTATTTGCAGTCTGAAATCTCGCCCTTAAGGCTGAACGTTAAACCACTGATGCTCAGTGCTACTGACCAAGGACAAGTGCAAGTCCAGGTTCTGCTTCACTCCTTCCCCAATCGGAGACGCATTACGTGAGCAGAAGTAGAGCAGTGGTTAGTGTGTCTCCGAAAGGGAAAGAGCTCAGCAAACTGGGAAGAAAAGAGGGAGAATGAATCCAGAGCTTTTCCTGATACTTCCTGGTGATGGCCTACAGAAAGCATTTATATTGGGTGGGAGACAGGCAAGCGAATTAAGGGAAAATTACAGGCAAACAATCCAAAATATCCCCTTGAAAAGTGAGGGGAAAATTAGCTTTTTTTTTAAATTTCAGTGTTTTATTTTTGAAATGTCTGTCCTAGAGAAACCAATCAATCAATTTTGGTAACCAGAGTTAATATTAGCCATTCCGAGGTTCGATACTTCAGAGCCTGATGCAGGCTATAACTCACACAATGCTGCATGAATAACATACTTTAATATTCACCTTAAAAAGCCTATTCTCCACAACTATACTTTGTTACGCACCCACTACCCTAACTTACAGCTTCCTGATTTGGTACCACACTGTGGGCAGGTTCATAGCATGGACCAGTGCCCATTGGGCTCGGTTGAGATTTCTCAAACTTATTTCAAACGTGTCCGAGCACAGAATACAAAATAAGGAGGCCAATGGTGAACTCGTACAACGCCTTAAGTTAAAATGCAGTTGCAGTGCTGTGTGCAGTTTTGTGCAACTTATTACAGGAGGGTAAAAAAGCAATGGAAAAGGTGCAGCGTAGATTTACTAAGGCAGTACTAGGGCTGAAGGGTTCCGGTATGAATACTGACTTGAGAAATTCGGGCTTTGTTTACTAGAGCTGAGAAAGTGAAGAGCTGACCTGATGGGGGTCTCAGATAAGGGAAATAGTGAGAGATTGTTTCCAGTCGTCAGTGAGATGGCAACAAGAGGGCACAAATTTAAGACAAAAAGTATTAATATTAGAAACAACAGCCCCGATATTTACAGGGAGGGTGCGGGGTAACGCGAAGGAAAGCCAGCAAGGCTAGGGACGCAGAGGTCCTGTTGTTAAAATTATTTCTTTCTTCGGTTCCCCGTCCGGCAGCTGGCTATATTGACAGTCCCCAGCAATCGGAGAAAGAGCAGGCTGTAGGTCGGGGTTTGGAGTGGGGGGAGGGGCGGAGGGGGTGTTTGGCCGTGATCACGGGGAGCAGGGAAAGCAGGGTAGGGGTCGGCGACCACCGGAGGGGCTCGACAGAGAGGAGACCGAAGGCTTCCTGGAGGGGCATGGAGGAGCTCTCCTGCTCCTGCTAGCCCACAAGGTGCTATATAATAAGCACTTAGCTTCTGAAGCCGGCAGCTCCCGCCTCCCTTTCGCTGCCGGGTTTCCCCGAGCCCTGGGAAATCCAGCCAGCAACAGGAAAATTCAAATCAGGTTCCCAACTGCACTGTGGGAGCCTAATTTAAATATGTTAATGAAGTGCCCCGCCTCTCCAAGACGGGACACGCGCACGGCTCGCTATCTGTCGCTGTAAAACGGCGCGTACATGTTGGGTTTGGGTTGTGTTTTTTGGGGGGTATAATCCCACCCCAGCCCTCCGCCTGCCCATGGTGGGGGTTAATGTTGAGGCCAATGTCTTTATAGAGTTAACATCTCAGGTCTGTGACCTTTGGTCAAGACTCCAGATCACAGACATGAAGCGTTAGCTCTGCTTCTCTCGCCACAGATGCTGCCTGATCTGCTGAGTGTTTCCCGCATTTTCTGCTTATATAGTAGCAGCCATCACCAACTTGCATAGCTGCATCACGGAGTAATTGTCGGAACTGGAAGTCAATCCTTAAGTTCAAGAGCTTAGTCATCGCAACCGTTGTGATTCAAGAGGCTCAACTTTCACAAAGACTGGAAGCATTTGGCTCCAAGCACTCAGTTAACTGTAACAAGAAATTTATAGCATTCACACTGGTGATGAGTGTGGCTGTGTACTCACTGTATGTGAAGTTGATTGCTCTTCACCGTCCCACGGCCAGGAAACTGCCCAAGCATTTTAGACACAATCTTCAGGTGTTTTTTACATTCTTGCAGCTCCCTGTTGTATTCGAAGTCTGTGGAAGCAGAGAGCGGCAGCCCATCCTTCACCCGGACCACATAGGCAAACAGGATCATAGACATGATCTTCTTCGGTATTCATGAAGGCTACCGCTGAAATTACAAACAGAAAGTAAATCAGATGGCCGCCCCTCCAAAGTTTCCGGTAGTGCACGTGAGCCACGCAGACTACAAGGTCCCAGGCCTGATTCCTGTTCTGTGCCAAGACCAGTCGAGGTGCTCCAATTAACCTCAGTGATTCTTTATTTTTTTTAGTTTTCCGGACGTGTGCGTCGCTGGCAAGGCCAGCATTTATTGCCCATCCCTAGTTGCCCTCGAGATGGTGGTGTGATGGGCCTTCTTGAACCGCTGCAGTTCATGTGCTGTTAAGTGGGAAGTTGCATGATTTTGATCCAGCGACGATAAAGGAACGGGGATATATGTTCAAGTGGGACTAACTGCATCGCTCTTTCAAAGAGCCGGCACAGGTACAATGGGCTGAATAGTCTCCTTTTGTACTGTATCATTCTATGATTCCAAGTCTGGGTGGTGTAAATCTAAGATGGGAAACATGGAGGTGATGATGTTCTGCACTAGGGAAGGACAAATCAACCAGCGTCCCACTCTCATAACTAACTAGTGACCCTCCACTGGAAAGTGAAGGTGTGTGGATGTCACGTGATGGACTGTGCTCTGCTGTGATGTTCTCCAAAGCCAAATAATCTACAGTCACTGTTTAGAATCACAGAATCACAGACATTTACAGCACGGAAGGAGGCCATTCGGCCCATCGTGTCCGTGCCGGCCGACCAAGAGCTACCCAGCCTAATCCCACTTTCCCGCTCTCGGTCCTTAGCCCTGTAGGTTACGGCACTAGGCTCACACATCAATAACGGACACCTGGATGAGGTAGCAAAGTGCGTGCAGTGCCCACGGAACAACAGTACCCCTGCAGTAGTCTACATTTACTGCACACGGGAAGCAGAGACAAATGGTATGCACAAAAAAATTACATTAAATCACATCAGGTGACTGTCTCAATAATAACAACTTGCGCCTTTAACGTAGTAAAACTTAACATGGCAATTTTTCAGCAAAGAATAGTCTGTCTTGTGCCAGTATCTAAAAAATACAACACATCTTTGGTAAAGTGATCTCCGTGAAACAATCCTGTGGGACTGGAGTTGTGACTTGTATAATTGACACCAGTCATTACTAAATATACTCTGTCCTATATACATAACCATTGTTGGAGGCTTGCCTAGAAGTTGAAGACAGTGTTACTTGCGGATCTTCACGTATGCTTAAGAGGAGATAGAAAAAGAGAGAGATTAATGGCAAATGCATACAGAGTCAACATTGTCGACAATAGTATGCCAGTAGTGAATAACGGTGGACACATGACTTTTCAGCTTTAATTGTGAAGACCATCCATTGTCACCGTTATAGATTCTGTCCTTCCAAAGAGATTGTGTCTGTGCATTTTGTGCTAATTCAACACTAGGGTGCATTATAGACAGTTGCAGAGCTCTGTCACTCGGGATGATAGAACTTTAAGCTGATAAATTAAAGGCTCTTTTGCTTTATAAAAGTACAGCACACACTGTTCTCCTGATATTAGCTGCACAAGGAAATTTAAAAGCGCGACTTGGCTTATTAGTACCAGTGGTCGACTGTTTTGACGACCTTGAGAACTATTACCAAATTCACGCCTGCCTGGTGTCTGAAGGAACACCAGGTGAGAATACAAAGAAAGACTTGCATTTATATAGCACCTTTCATGACCACCGGACGTCTCAAAGCGCTTTACAACCAATGAAGTATTTTTGGAGTATAGTCACCGTCCACACTCGATCAGCTCCGCTGGGCAGGCCACATAGTCCGCATGCCAGACACAAGACTCCCAAAGCAAGTGCTCTACTTGGAGCTCCCTCACGGCAAACGAGCCAAAGTTGGGCAGCGGAAACGCTACAAGGACACCCTCAAAGCCTCCCTGATAAAGTGCGACATCCAAACTGACACCTGGGAGTCCCTGGCCAAAGACCGCCTTAAGTGGAGGAAGTGCATCCATCTGGGAGGGCGCTGAGCACCTCGAGTCTCAACGCCGAGAGCATGCAGAAATCAAGCGCAGGCAGTGGAAGGAGCGTGCGGCAAACCAGTCCCACCCACCCCTTCCCTCAACGACTATCTGTCCCACCTGTAACAGAGTCTGTGGCTCTCGTATTGGACTGTTCAGCCACCAAATAATTCACTTCAGGAGTGGAAGCAAGTCTTCCTCGATTCCAAGGGACTGCCTATGACAATGATGATGAAGATGATGAATGTGGGAAATGCAGCAGCCAACTTGTGCACTGCAAGCTCCCACAAGCAGCAATGTGATAATGACCAGATAATTTTATTTTTGTTATGTTGATTGAGGGGTAAATATTGGCCAGGACACTGGACAGAACTCCCCTGCTCTTAAATAGTGCCATGGGATCTTTTACGTCCACCCGAGAGGGCAGACAGGACCTCGGTTTAACGTCCCATCCGAAAGAAGGCACCTCCAACAGTGCAGCACTCCCTCAGCACTGCACTGGAGTGTCAGCCTAGATTGTGTGTTCAAGTCCCTGGAGTGGGACTTGAACCCACAACCTTCTGATTCAGAGGCGAGAGTGCTACCCACTGAGCCACAGCTGACACTAAAGATGGGGGCAGCGTGACACCCTCTGAAAATCTGAACTACAAAGTGAAAGAGCCATTCGAGTATCATGCAAGAAGCTTATTAGCCAAGTCCACTTTTCTCCGTATAGTACATTAGTGCCATTATGCTAAATAAGCCTAGCTAAAACTCTGCGAATATGGCCACACACTATGAATTGCAGGGATTAAGAGTTCAGTTTCAGACAAAGACTGTAAAATGTTTTAACTCTAATTTAAGTTTTCTGCCTCTGCCATTTTTTAGAAATTATTTAAATAAGTAAATTGAGATCATTACCCATTGAGATCAGCATAATTTACAGACCTTTAACCCGTGGCCATTGTAACAGGTGGTTACTTAATGCGACTCTAAATCCTACTTAAAGCTGAGAAAAATGTCTGTTGGGCCAAGGTTACCTGAAGGCTTGGCTTCACAAGAACATATACACTGTACTCATTTGCCTGCCTTTTAAAAGCAAATTATTGTAAAAACGACGATCTTTTGCATCCGTTTTGTTTTTGTCCCTGCCTATTCGAACACTTCCCTTTAAACAGCGAGTACCAATGAATTGACCAGGTAAACTGATTTCTTCAGGAGTCACCACACCCAAGAATTATTTATTTACTTTAGCGCTCTACCCGCCAGACGTTACTACATGTTGCTGAGATATGATTCAGGCAGCCCTCCCGGTAACTCACCTGTGCCCATTCTCCACACACTCGGCCATTCTTCATGTGCGAGCCTTGGGAGTGCCAGCAGCTATCATAGCCGACCATATACAGCAGACACCTCAAATCGCTGGAGAAATACCACCAACGATGTCACTGCAAGATGCTGCAAATCCCCTGGGAGTACAGACGCACCAACGTTAGCGTCCTCGATCAGGCCAACATCCCCAGCATCGAAGCACTGACCACACTCAACCAGCTCCATTGGGCGGGCCACATTGTTCGCATGCCCGACACAAGACTTCCAAAGCAAGCGCTCTACTCAGAACTCCTACACGGTAAGCGAGCCCCAGGTGGGCAGAGGAAACATTTCACAGACACCCTCAAAGCCTCCTTGATAAAAATGCAACATCCCCACCGACACCTGGGAATCCCTGGACAAAGACCGCCCTAAGTGGAGGAAGAGTGTGTGGCAAACTAGACTCCCCACCCACCCTTTCCTTCAACAGCAGTACAGCAGGACCTGGGGGTACTTGTACATGAAACACAAAAGGATAGTATGCAGGTACAGCAAGTGATCAGGAAGCCCAATGGTATCTTGGCCTTTATTGCAAAGGAGATGGAGTATAAAAGCAGGGAAGTCTTACTACAGCTATATAAGGTATTGGTGAGGCCACACCTGGAATACTGCGTGCAGTTTTGGTTTCTATATTTACGAAAGGATATACTTGCTTTGGAGGCAGTTCAGAGAAGGTTCACTAAGTTGATTCCGGGGATGAGGGGTTGACTTATGAGGAAAGGTTGAGTAGGTTGGGCCTCTACTCATTTGAATTCAGAAGAATGAGAAGTGATCTTATCGAAACGTATAAGATTATGAGGGAGCTTGACAAGGTGGATGTAGAGAGGATGTTTCCAACTACAGGGCATGATCTTAGAATAAGGGGCTGCCCATTTAAAACAGAGATGAGGAGAAATTTCTTCTCTCAGAGGGTTGTAAATCTGTGGCATTCACTGCCTCAGAAAGTGTGGATGATGGGACATTGAATAAATTTAAGACAGAAATAGACAGTTTCTTAAACAATAAGGGAATAGGGGGTTGTGGGAGGCGGGCCGGGAAATGGAGCTGAGTCCATGATCGGATTAGCCATGATCTTATTGAATGACGGAGCAGGCTCGAGGGGCCGTATGGCCTACTCCTGTTCCTATTTCTTATTTTCTTATGACTGTCTGTCCCACCTGTGACAGAGACTGTAATTCCCGTATTGGACTGTTCAGTCACGTAAGAACTCACTTTTAGAGTGGAAGCAAGTCTTCCTCAAGTTCAAAGGACTGCCTATGATGATGATAGCTAACCTGAACCCATCCCCACCCAACCTGTGAATGCACCGTGATCAGGAATTGGAGCCATTAATGACTTTTCCTATCCCGGATCCAAGGGTGCAGAATACAATTGCAGCACCCCCAACTACTGCCCAGCCAACTCGGCAGGCTCTGGACTTAACGATCGAAATGGCACAAAGGCAAAAGATTAGCATAGACTTCATTCTGAACCACCCACAGTCAAAGCCGGCAACAAATGAAATTAATTCAGGTCCCACACTCAGTGCTCCTTTGGGGAGCCTGCTTAAATTGGCAATTTTTGAGAGTAATCAGAAAGATATACATATTAAAGATGTTCAATTCTTTAAAACTAATTTTAAAAAGGTTGCTGAATGAGATAATTTTTTTTAATAAACGGTTCCATTTACAATTAAATTTTGCAGCAACTCTCAACTTGCAACAAGATGCATTTTTCTCAGTGTTTTGACCCTCAATGAAATACTGTACACAGTGCAGCAAGAACAATAGGGACTGAGAACTCAATGAGGACTATAAAAAGAACTTCATATACAGGTAGCTGCAATAAATCATAAATGAGATATGCTAGGATGACAAGAATGTTGGCCAGTACCTCAAGTTCTCAAAAAAAAGCTCAAGAGGAATTAATAAGACCCTTAACTGTGCCAGTAAAACTGAGGCATTCACAATTTATTGATTTTGGATGGTGTGACTATCTGATATTTTCCCCACATGAAGAAACAAATGTCACCATCAGGCCCTGCAGCATTTTCCAAAATTATGTCAGAACATTTACCCAACTTGCCCTGCAATTTTGGACCTGCAATGCTGAATGTCAACTGCCCACTCCAGTGAATTATTAATTAAATCCCAAATATTATACTGATCTGTTTCTCTCTGATGCCCATTAATTCTGATTTCACATTGTAAAAAACGCTTGTTAAAGGCAACAAAAGAACAAGTATTCTGCATAGAACTCACCTGCTTTGACATTATTTTCACCTGTTTCCGTGCTGTAAAATGCTATGTAACTCTAAGATGGGTGACAGAACTCTTCCCATTTCAGGTACCAATTATCAGCACCAAGCACTGCCAAGCAATGTACAGTACAGCCAGCTGCACAATACTCTGTCCCAACAACATGCCTCAGTGCCAAACGCTGCAATGTTGTGACACCCCTCCGCCCGCTCCATTTCAACAACCCTGTGGCCTGCCGGATTGAAATGACCCAAACTCATTTCACATAAAGCCAAGTATAAACAATGCTGTTCAAATGGAGAGTCACGGGTCTCGATTTGTGCAGTGAAGGGGGGTGCCGGAGTAGTGCAGGTGAGCAGTGGGCACACTCGAATAGTGCGGGGATGTGGAGGCCATGACAATCAATGACAGGAACTCATTGACATAAATGTTCCCGGATTCCGCCCGACATTAGGGCAGATTCCATACCTGGCGGGCGGGCGCTGAACTTTAGTGGCAGGGGACCACAGTTGGTGACACGTAGGGAGGGTTCCAGGGTGGGGTTCTCTCGGGATTGGGAAAAGCGATTTCCATTGAGATCGGAGGGTGGAGGCTGGGCCCGGGGAGGCCCTACAACTCTCCTCCCGCTGTAGTTCAGCGGCTGGGCATCACGGTCTTACACCATCATCATCATCATAGGCGGTCCTTCGAACGAGGATGACTTGCTTCCACACCAAAAGGGATGAGTTCACAAATGTTTCAATGAAGGACCCGATGTTCCAGTTCTGAACTCCAGGGGTGGAAGATGCCTTTGCGTGGATTTTTTTAACGTGTGGTGGCCGTTGCACACCAGCCACCACACGAGCTTGACAGAGCTAGGTCTTGGTCCAGTGGCAAGGGTTAACCAAGACGACTGGAGACCTGATCTGCTGCACGGACCTAGTGCGCACACATATCGGCTCTTCTGGGCCCAGGGGCAATGGTTTAGAAGTGTTATCAGCCATATTTGGAACAGCAGAGGCTGAGGGGAGATTTAATTGAAGTGTACAAAATTATGAGGGGCCTGGATAGAGTGGATAAGAAGGACCTGTTTCCCTTAGCAGAAGGGTCAACAACCAAGGGGCATAGATTTAAAGTAATTGGTGGAAGGATTAGAGGGGAGATGAGGGGAAATCTTTCATCCAGGAGGATGGTGGGGGTCTGGAAGGGTGGTAAAGGCAGAAACCTTCACCACATTATTTTAAGGGAGACTTTAAGACAAGTTAATATTAATACCTAATTGTTTCCGCTGCTTTAAATAATATCTTCCATTTTACAATAAGTTCACTATTACACCAGGGCGCCAACAACGTCATCGGGCCGTGACTTTTGCATGTTAAGTAGGCCCCGTTCTGTCCTTCGCGGGGGCCCCGTCGATGGCCTGGATCTTAATATTATGGCGGGCAATTGGAGGCGGGATTTTGATTTTCAAGATTTTAACCCCTCGTTACACCCTTCCCTACCTATTGGGGGAGGGGAGGTTATCTCTGTGACCCATTCACCACTATTTTGTTTTATCAGTGCTCAGTGTCAACTGTGGCTCAGTGGGTAGCATGCTCGCCTGAGTCAGAAGGTTGTGGGTTCAAGTCCCACTTCAGGTATTTGTGCGCATAAAAAAAAAATCTAGGCTGACACTCTAGTGCAGTGCTGAGGGCACGCTGCGCTGTCGGAGGTGCCGACTTTCAAATGAGACGTTAAACCAAGGCCCCATCTGCTCTCTCAGGTAGATGTAAAAGATCCCATGGCACTATTTCAAAGAAGAGCAGGGGAGTTATCCCCGGTCTCCTGGCCAATACTTATCCCTCAATCAACATAACAAAAACAGTTTATCTGGTCATTATCACATTGCTGTTTGTGGGAGCTTGCTGTGCGTGAATTGGCTGTCGTGTTTCTCACATTACAACAGTGACTACACTCCAAAAGTACAAAAAGTTGGCTGTAAAGCGCTTTGAGAAGTCTGGCGGTCGTGAAAGGCGCTATATAAATGCAAGTCTTTCTTTCTCCTTACAAAGGTTCATTGAAAAGCGTTCCCTCCTCCCCCATTATACCAAGGGTATACTTTGTGCACATCTGAAATTTTCACAGCTGGCGTGCACAAGACATCTCAACAATTACTAGGACTGCAACCCTTGCACAAATTTCATGTTGCCAGAAAGATTTAAGATTAGCTGTCTTTACATTTCAACTTGAACATAAAACTAGAACCTCAGTTAATCCATCAAAGGACATGACGTGCATCTGAAGGGGGTTAAATTCAAAATGAATCTGTGGAACCATTATTTCAGTGAACAAGTGGCCAATCTACAAAACATGCTCCCTGGAGAGACAGTTAGTCAACTGCATTATTATTGTATCATGTAACTACCAGGATGGTAGAATACAAACTAAAATGGGCCCTGGCCTTTTGTTTTAAAAAAATCTAGCAATTCTTATGTTCTTACCATCTCACCCCAAAAATAGGGAATTCTGATTATTTAGCTTTTCACCAGCAGTGCACTAGAATGTCAGCCTAAATTATGCATTCGTCTGCACTCTGGGAGTCAACTCGCAACCTCCAGACCCAAGGCAAGAGTGCTATCGACTGACGCAAGCTTACACTCCATGCTATATCTTAGTCATAGTCATTCAATTAATAATAAATCAGGTCTATATATAACCACACTTTAATTACACTCCTGCATACTACCACTGTAAATGTAATCAATAAAGGGACATGCAGTACAGATACCATATATTTTTAAGCAAGTAGAAACCAGATAGTAGCTTATGCACAAAATATTATGTTCCAGATGCTGTGGTCAGATGTTTTACATTGAAAGTTGACAGTAAGTATATTGCACAATTGTTGATAGCTTCCCATCAATGTAAACCCACCATAGGTTCCATTTCATTAACATAACCAGTGTACGATGAGCAGCATTCCTGTTTCGCATGGTCCACAAAATCCTGTACTGCCTCTAACTAGCAGGGATCAGTGCTGAGACCCCAACTATTTACAATCTATATTAACGACTTGGAAGAAGGAACTGAGTGTAACGTAGCCAAGTTTGCTGATGATACAAAGATGGGAGGAAAAGCAATGTGTGAGGAGGACACAAAAAATCTGCAAAAAGACATAGACAAGCTAAGTGAGTGGGCAAAAATTCGGCAGATGGAGTATAATGTCAGAAAGTGTGATGTCATGCAGTTTGGCAGAAATAAATCAAAGAGCAAGTTATTATTTAAATGGAGAAAGATTGCAAAGTGCCACAGCACAGCAGGACCTGGGGGTACTTGTGCATGAAATACAAAAGGATAGTACAGCAAGTGATCAGGAAGGCCAATGGTATCTTGGCCTTTATTGCAAAGGGGATGGAGTATAAAAGCAGGGAAGTCTTGCTACAGCTATACAAGGTTTTGGTGAATACTGCGTGCAGTTTTGGTTTCCATATTTACGAAAGAATATACTTGCTTTGGAGGCAGTTCAGAGAAGGTTCACTAGGTTGATTCCGGGGATGAGGGGGTTGACTTATGAGGAAAGGTTGAGTAGGTTGGGCCTCTACTCACTGGAATTCAGAAGAATGAGAGGTGATCTTATCGAAACGTATAAGATTATGAGGGGGCTTGACAAGGTGGATGCAGAGAGGGTGTTTCCACTGGTAGGGGAGACTAGAACTAGAGGGCATGATCTTAGAATAAGAGGCCGCCCATTTAAAACAGAGATGAGGAAAAATGTCTTCTCTCAGAGGGTTGTAAATCTGTGTAATTCGCTGACTCAGAGAGCTGTGGAAGTTGGGACATTGAATAAATTTAAGACAAAAATAGACAGTTTCTTAAACGAGAAGGGGATAAAGGGTTATGGGGAGCAGGCGGGGAAGTGGAGCTGAGTCCATGATCAGATCAGTCATGATCTTATTAAATGGCAGAGCAGGCTCGAGGGGCCGTATGGCCTACTCCTGTTCCTATTTCTTATGTTCTTGAGTTCTAACAAAGACAGGAAGAGGTAACAGACCTGTCAGTACATAGGAAAGCATAGAACAAGACTCCACCATGGGATTTTCTCAATTCATCAAATCCCCTTTGAGAAATATACTTAACGTTTTGCCTTAACCCCAGGAAATAATCCAGAAAGAGGCCAGAATACCTATTTAATCCCATTCAGCACCTTTCACAACCTCAGGATATACCAAAGCACTTTACAACCAATGAAGTACTTTGGAAGTGTAGTCATTGTTGAAATGTTGGAAACAGAGCAGCCAATTTGCACACAGCAAGATCCCACAAACAGCAATGTAACCTTTTTCGACCTCACAACCCCAGAAGATATCTGCGCTCCTCAAATTCTGGCCTTTTGAAAATCCGTCATTATAACTGCTCAACCATCAGTGGACATGCCTTCAACTGCCTGGGCCCTAAGCTCTGGAACTCCCTCCCTAAACCTCTTCACCTTTCTATTCTCCTTTAAGACACTCCTTAAAACCTACCTCTTTAAACAAGCTTTTGGTCATCTGCCTTAATTTCTTTTGTGGCTCGGTGTCAAATTTATCTGTTTAGTCTTGTAACACTGCTGTAAAGCGCCTTGGGACGTTTTACTATGTTAAAGGCACTATATAAATAAAAGTTATTATTATGAAACAAATGACCAGATCATCCATTTGTGATATTGGTTGAGGGATTAAGTATTGTCCAGGAGACCAGGGAGAACTCTCCTGCTCTTCTTCAAAATAGTGCCATGGAATCTTTTAGGTCCACCATAGGGGACAGGTGAGGCCGTGGTTTAACATCTCATCCTAAAGACAGCACCTCTGACAGTGCAGCACTCCCTCAGTATTTCACTGGGAGTGTCGGCCTGGATTATGTGCTCAAGTCTCTGGATGGGACACAGAGGCGAGAGTGCTACCACGGAGCTAATCCTGGACAGTTGCGAATATCGATATTCGCATCAGAACAAGAACCATCAAGTTACACACGCAGGTTGGTGAAAACATGTAATTATTATGTGACCAATGTTCCCTCTAATTAGTTTGGGTGTACAGTCCCTTTTACAGGCTGCGCAGCACGTTCAAATTTTCGCACGTGCAGTTTTTCCATTTATAAGCCAGTGACGTGCGTGGGATCTCCAGACCACTGCACAGCTTCACAGGAATACTGCATATGACAATCATGAAGAATACTCTCCTCGCCCTGTGTGCTCTACTCATTTGGTCACAACAAAAGCTTTTAGGAGGAGCAGTTCTGCTTCACCATTCTCAAGTTTTTAGACCAGCTTTTTCCACAGTCTAGACAAACACTGAAAATCATTTTCCATCAGTGTGATATAATTCATATCAGGAAACATTACTTAATCAATGATACATCGTGGGCCGTTCTGACCTGTGTGAGAACACCACCGCAGATCGGGGCTATATATAGAGCTGGAGTTCCGGGTCCTGGAACATCATGGCGGAGGTGCAGCGAATGAGGGTACAGGGCCCAGAAGAGCCATGGCCCAGAGGCAGCACGGACCTGCCCACACTGCACTATGTGCGCGCACTAGGTCCGTGCAGCAGAGCAGCTCTGCAGTCATCCGGGTTAATCCTTGCCACTGGATAAAGGCTTAGCTCTGTCAAGCCCGTGTGGTGATTGATGTGCAACGGTCACCACACGTTAAAAAAATCCACACACAGGCATCTTCTGCCCCCTCAACTGGAACATCAGGTCCTTCATTGAAACATCTGTGAACTCTCATGGAAGCAAGTCATCCTCATTCGAGGGACCGCCTATGATGACTATGATAATATGGCAACTCAGTACTGTACTGGAGTGCATGCTCAGATTTATGCTCAAGTCTCTGGTATGGGACTTCAGCACAAAAACTCAGCTGACGCTCCAGTGCAGTACTGAGGGAGCGCTGCACGGGCAGAGGTGCCGTCTTTCGGCTGAGGTGTTAAACCGAGGTCCCATGTGCCATCTCCGGTGGACCTAAACGGTCCCCTGGCACTATTGGAAGGAGAGCAGATGAATTCTCCCAGGTGCAATGGCTAATATTTATCCCTCAAGCAACATCACTGAAAAGAGATTATCTCGTCTTGGCTAGAGCAAAGATTGGCTGCCACGTTTGCTACATGACAACAGTGACTACAACTTCCAAAAGTACTTCAGGAGAGTGCTGTGGGAGGTCCTGGGGTCGTGAAAGGCGCTGTAGAAATGCAAGTTCGTCTGCACTGAGCACTTTCCAGGTCTTTTCCTTTCCAACCCCCTCCCCTGCAGAAAAACACCGTGCAAGATCGAGGCTGATCAATCTCAGAACACTTATAAAAGGCAGACATTTTACGCAAGCACACTCCCCAACTGAGCCAAGGCACTATTATTTGATCAATCTCACCTACTGCTTCTTATTGATGCCCCATTGCAGCTGCGCATGGGCCGTGCGGTCCGGGAGCCCTGCGCACGCGCCCTCCGCCGCACTGCATGCTGGGAGTTGTAGTTTGTCGCTGACCCTGCCCCGCCGGCCGATGGCGGACCGACGTCTCAGGCCTCCTGCGCTCGGAGCCACCCCCTCCCCACAAACCAAATCGCTATGGCCCGTGCTGTTCCTCACAGCGGCGTCATCCCTTGAGCAAAATCTCCCACTGACGTGGCACCCGGCTTTCCTTATTTACGGTAAGCGCCTCTTTGGAATCCTTCCCAAACAAACATGGCTGCTCTCACTTGCATGAGCGGACAAGCTCCTCTCGCGAGAACACGTGCTCCCTGAGGAGAGCGAGGAGAGCGAGCGCGCGACCTCTAGTGGGGCCCCCGCGCGCAGGCGCTTGCGGGATCGGCTGAGCCCCGCCGCGCGCCCCACTGTGTGGACGTGGATTTTCCGTTGGTGACAGTTGGAACTCAGCGCGCGCGCGCGCGCGCGCTCCGTCAAAGCGAGCGGGAAATTTAAATCCAGGAGGCTTTGTGCAGAGCGAGAGAGAGAGAGAGAGAAAGAGGTGGGAAACACACTGGAATTACAATATTAAAGTCAGTTGAAAAAAAGGGGACCTGGCCCAAAGGCAATCCAAGAATTGGCAGGTTAAAATCAGCAATGGGAGGCTTTCAACCCACAAAAATCTGGGCTGACACTCCAGTGCAGTGGTGAGGAGGTGCTGCACTGTCGGAGGTGCCGTCTTTCGGATCAGACGTTAATAATCACAGGCAGTCGCTGGGAATCGAGGAAGACTTGCTTCCGCTCTAAACACGAGTCCATAGGTGGCTGAACTAACATTAAACCGAGCCCCCGCTGACGTAAAAGATCCCAATACTATTTTTAAGAGTAGGGGAGTTCCTGGGACAATATTTATTGTCCCTCAACATCGCTAAAACAGATTATCTGGTCATTATCACATTGTTGTCTGAGAGCTTGTTCACTGCACGTTGACTGCTGTTTCCTAAACTGCAACAGCAACTACACTTCAAAAAGTACTTCCTTGGCTGTAAATCACTTTGGGACGTCCTGAGGTTGTGTAAGGTGCTATATAAATGCAACTCTTTTACTTTTCAAAGAGTACTTACACATTCCAACAGAGGGAAAGGAAGAGCTCCCTGGATGACTAAAGATATCGAGGTTTGAAATAAAACAGAAAAAGGAAGCTTACAATAAACCTGTTGCATCTGTAACATTTTCCAGTTCTGACGAAAGGTCATCGACCTGAAAGGTGAACTCTGTCTCTCTCTCTCCACAGATGCTGCCTGACCTGCTGAGCATGTCCCAGCTCTTTCTGTTTCCATTTCAGATTTTTCAGCATCCGCAGTATTTCACCTTTGGCTTATGATAAATATCGGGTTCATAATACAGTAGAGAACTGAATAAAGAAAGTATAGAGGAAACTGATAAAGGAAATAAGAGAAGTAAAGAGGGTTACGTGAAAAGGAGCTCAAAAGTCTTTTATAAACATATAAATAGTAAAAGAATGGGTGGGGCCAATTAGGGACCAAAAAGGTTGGAGGCAAGGGGCATGGCTGAGGTACTAAATTAATACTTTGCATTTGTCTTCACTAGAGAAGAGTATGTTGCCAATGAAGCAGTAAAGGAGGAGCAAGTAGAGAAATTGGATAGGATAAAAATAGATGGAGGATAGAAACATAGAAATTTACAGCGCAGAAGGAGGCCATTTCGGTCCATTGTGTCCGCACCGGACGACAAAGAGCCGCACGGCCCTTGGTCAGCAGCCCGAAAGGTTACATATAAACCCATGAACAATAATGGAAAGGCGACGAGCACCCATCCAGCCCAACTAGTCCCCCTCACACAACTGCAACACCCCTTACACTGAAAACATCTACACTCACCCCAACCGGAGTCATGTGATCTGCTGGGAGAGGCAAAAACCAGATAAAAACCCAGGCCAATTTAGGGAGAAAAAATCTGGGAAAATTCCTCTCCGACCCATTCAGGCGATCGACACTAGTCCAGGAGATCACCCTGGCCGTATTCTATTCCCTGCAGTACTTACCATTCTATCTGCGCCGTCTAACAAAAGGTCATCCAGTCTAATCCCAGTTACCAGCTCTAGGTCCGTAACCCTGCAGGTTACTGCACTTTAAGTGACCATCCAACCATCTCTTAAAAGTGGTGAGGGTTTCTGCATCCACCACTCTTCCAGGCAGCGAGTTCCAGATCCCCACAACCCTCTGTGTAACGAAGCCCCCCCCCCCTCAAATCCCCCCTAAACCTTCCATCAACCACCTTAAAACTATGCCCCGTCATAATAGACCCCTCCACCAATGGAAATACACCCTTACTATCCACTATGTCTAGGCCCTTCAATATTTTGTACACCTCGATGAGGTTTCCTCTCAACCTCCTCTGTTCCAATGAGAACAAACCCAGCCTATCCAATCTGTCTTCATAACTAAGATTCTCCATTCCTAGTAAATCTCCTCTGCACCCTTTATTTAATACAGCGACCAGAACTGCACAAAAAGGACATTGCTCGTCAAGTTGAGAAGGCTGTTAAAAAAGCTTACAGAGCCCTTGACTTTATAAATAGAGGCATAGAGTACAGTACAAATGCAAGGACGTTATGCTGAACCCTTATAAAACACTGGTTAGGTCCCAGCTGGAGTATTGTGGTTAATTCTGAGCACCACATTTTAGGATGGATGTCAAGGCCTTAGAGAGTGCAGAAGAGATTTACTTTTTTTTAATTCGTTCATGGGATGTCGCTAGCAAGGCTGCATTTATTACCCATCCCTAGTTGCCCTTGAGAAGGTGGTGATGAGCCGCCTTCTCGAACCGCTGCAGACCGTGTGGTGAAGGCTGTTGCAGAGGGAGTTCCGGGTTTTTGACAGAGCGACGATGAAGGAACGGCGATATGCTTCCAAGTCAGGCTGATGTGTGACTTGGAGGGGATAATGGAGGTGATGGTGTTCCTGTCCTTCTAGGTGACAGTGGTTGTGGGTTTGGGAGGTGCTGCCGAAGAAGCCTTGGCGAGTTGCTGCAGTGCATCTTGTAGATGGTACACACTGCAGTCACGGTACGACAGTGATGGAGGAAGTGAATGTTTAAGATAGTGGATGGGATGCCAATCAAGCGGGCTGCTTTGTCATGGACGGTACCAGGGAAGGAAGACGAGCGAAACTAGGGTTGTTTTTCGAACCAGAGGACACAGATTTAACATAATCCACAAAGAATCAGGCGACATGAGGAGAAAAAAGTTACGCAGTGAGTTGTTATGATCTAGAAATCACTTTCTGCAAGGGCAGTAGAAGCAGATTCAATAATAACTTTCAAAAGGGAATTGGATAAATACTGCGGGCTCGATTTTCCCCGGTGAATTGCGGTGTTTTTTTGGCATGCGCCGCTTTTTTTGATGTAAGTTTTTAAATTAAAGTTTCCCCAAGGAATCTGCGCCAGCGTAACTGAGTTAGTTAACGATTTTTTTAGGTTCGGTTTTTTTTCGTCATGGAGGCATAACACAATGTCTGCGTCAGTTTTTGTCAATTATGGAAGTTTGCCCCCAAAAAATTTCTCCTAGGTCGGCATATCTGACTCCCGAAAAACCTTTTGGTGAGTTATGAAAAACAGCACACATTGAAAAATCGGCACAGAAAGACGCCATTGTTTTTCAGCGAAGTTTTGGAGGGAGTCAAGAAGACTTAAATATACATAATAAAGATTTTTTTTACCTTATAACGCAGTAAATGGAAGTTTGATCGAATTCTATAACTTTTCATATTCTTTCAATTGACACACCACCACAAAACGTCTGCAAACAGGGCTGGAGGGTCCAAGCGTCGGCCGGCAGAATCGGTCCCGCACCCAGACACGGGGGCTCGGCTGCAAAAGAAGCCCAAGGGGGGTAGGTGGGGGACTGTGGAAGGTATCAGAAGCCTGCACTATCCATCAAATGTAGCCCGGGTGATTTGGGAGCTGTGGAAGGCATAAGGAAAGCATCACAAGTAGGCATCATATGTAGCCCGAGGTAGGGGCGGTGGGGGGGGTCTGTGGAAGGCGATTGGAAGGCATCACAAGACTGCACTCGGCATCAAATGTAGCCCGGGGGGGCGGGAGGGGTGTTCCCGATCACTGCGCCTGCTCAGACCTGGGAGTGGTCCATACAGACCTGTGGGGAGAAAGAACAAAGAACCTTGTCCTACCTGCCTGCCGTTTTGAGCTTCTTGCAAAGGTAACATTTAAGCATGGGGGCAATGCCATACCTTGTGCAAGCCTTTTGCATCATGGTACTGCAGAGGAGACAATTGATACAATGTCATTGCATCAGGAACCTCAGAGCCCATAGGGTGATCGGTAGAAGGCCTTACCCACATCGGGTATATCAAGATAGGCATTCATACCTGCACCCGAATGATGCAGACTGTGTCAGAAGGCTGCGTTTCTGCAAATAAGTTGTAACTGTGAGTTGGTGAAAGCAGACCTGCAATCTAGAAGCTTCAGCAGGACTGCTTTGTCAGTTGAAGTGAAGGTTACAGCTGCACTTTCATTCTATGCATCCAGATCCTTCCAAGCTACAACTGGGGATGTGTGTGCCTTTTCTCAACATGCAACACATGTCTGCATTCGGCAGGTGACTGCTGCACTATCTGCCTGGAGGAATGCCGACATAAAGTTCCCCCTGACCGCCAGGCAATGCGTGACAAGGCTATGGGCTTCTCCAGGATTGCAGGCTTCCCCAAGGTACAGGGCTGCAGTGATTGTACCCACATTGCCTTGCGAGAACCTTTGGAGGATTCCAAGATGTACAGGAACAGAAAAGGCTTCCAGTCCATTAATGTGCAGCTCGTGTGTGACGACATGCATCGCATCATGTCAGTTGTTGCAAGATACCCTGGGAGCATCCATAATGCATTCGTCCTAGGCGAGAGCATTATATCTGCCATGTTTCAGCAGCAGCCAGAAGGGCAGGGCTGGCTACTGGGAGACAAAGGGTACGGCCTCGCCATCTGGCTCATGATGTCCCACGCATAACCCGGACAGAAGCTGACCGGGAATAAGACCATAAGAATTAGGAACAGGAGTAGGCCATCTAGCCCCTCGAGCCTGCTGCGCCATTCAAAAAGATCATGGCTGATCTGGCCATGGACTCAGCTCCACTTACCCGCCCGCTCCCCATAACCCTTAATTCCCTTATTAGTTAATAAAATCGATCTATCTGTGATTTGAATACATTCAATGAGCTAGCCTCAACTGCTTCCTTGGGCAGAGAATTCCACAGATTCACAACCCTCTGGGAGAAGAAATTCCTTCTCAACTCGGTTTTAAATTGGCTCCTCCGTATTTTGAGGCTGTGCCCCCTAGTTCTAGTCTCCCTGACCAGTGGAAACAACCTCTCTGCCTCTACATTGTCTATCCCTTTCATTATTTTAAATGTTTCTATAAGATCACCCCTCATCCTTCTGAACTCCAACGAATAAAGACCCAGTCTACTCAATCTATCATCATAAGGTAACCCCCTCATCTCCGGAATCAGCCTACTGAATCATCTCTGTACCCCCTCCAAGGCTAGTATATCCTTCCTTAAGTAAGGTGACCAAAACTGCACGCAGTACTCCAGGTGTGGCCTCACCAATACCCTGTACAGTTGCAGCAGGACCTCCCTGCTTTTGTACTCCATCCCTCTCGCAATGAAGGCCAACATTCCATTCGCTTTCCTGATTACCTGCTGCACCTGCAAACTAACTTTTTGGGATTCGTGCACAAGGACCCCCAGGTCCCTCTGCACCTCAGCATGTTGTAATTTCTCCCCATTCAAATAATATTCCCTTTTACTGTTTTTTTTCCCAAGGTGGATGACCTCACATTTTCCGACATTGTATTCCATCTGCCAAACCTTAGCCCATTCGCTTAACCTATCTAAATCTCTTTGCAGCCTCTCTGTGTCCTCTACACAACCCGCTTTCCCACTAATCTTTGTGTCATCTGCAAATTTTGTTACACTACACTCTGGCCCCTCTTCCAGGTCATCTATGTATATTGTAAACAGTTGTGGTCCCAGCACCGATCCCTGTGGCACACCACTAACCACCGATTTCCAACCCGAAAAGGACCCATTTATCCCGACTCTCTGCTTTCTGTTCGCCAGCCAATTCTCGATCCATGCTATACATTTCCTCTGACTCCGCGTACCTTTATCTTCTGCAGTAACCTTTTGTGTGGCACCTTATCGAATGCCTTTTGGAAATCTAAATACACCACATCCATCAGTACACCTCTATCCACCATGCTCGTTATATCCTCAAATACAACATGTCGCACATTGCTACGTGCAGCATAATAGCGAGGACTATTGGCATCTTGAAACAGCGTTGATGCCTGGACCATTCCAGACACTACTTGCTATACTCCCCTGAGATTGTCGGTCAGTTCACTGTTGTGTGCTACATGCTGCATAACTTATCCATCATGACGCAGCAGCAGATGGTAGTAGAAGATCCACCTGAGGTGGGAAGGCTTATTATAATGATGAGGAAGAAGCAGATGACAAGGACGAGGAAGCTATGCAACTACATGAATCCAGAGCATGACGGCGGAGGAGGTTGGACCGTCATGCCCCTTTAACGATTGCTCGATCCTTGCGCCAGTCGCGGCAACTATTCCTCATGGACCATGTTTATTGTTTGGACCTGTTCCGTAACGTTGTGATGTGTTAATGGAACAAATGATGGAAATGATTCTTGTTTACTTCAAAAGTTGTATTAATAATCGAACAAATAATGGAAACGATTCATTTATAATTTAAGATATATTTTATTCAAAAGTTTAACAAATATTTGAAGGGAAAGTTTTGCAGGGCTATGGGGAAAGAGCAGGGCAGCAGGACTATTTGGATAGCTCTACTAAAGTGGCAGCACTTGTCGAATGGCCTGTTTCTCTGTTGTATCATTCTATGATTCTATGAAATGCAGGTAAATGCTGGAAATCCTAAATGAAGGCTGTTTTTATGACCTTAAATCATGATTTATCAATAGTTGCACCTGAAAATGAAATTTAAATACACAAAAGTAGTAATCTCAGGATTGCTACCAGTGCCACGTGCTAGTCAGAGTAGGAATCGCAGGATAGCTCAGATGAGTACGTGGCTTGAGGAGTGGTGCAGAAGGGAGGGATTCAAATTCCTGGGGGAGGTGGGACCAGTACAAACCGGACGGTCTGCACCTGGGCAGGACCGGAACCAATTTCCTTGGGGGAGTGTTTGCTAGTGCTGTTGGGGAGGAGTTAAACTAACATGGCAGGGGGATGGGAACCTATGCAGGGAGACAGAGGGAAATAAAATGGAGGCAGAAGCAAAAGATAGAAAGGAGAATAGTAAAAATGGAGGGCAGAGAAACCCAAGGCAAAAAACAAAAAGGGCCACATTACATCAACATTCTAAAGGGGCAAAGTGTGTTAAAAAGACAAGCTTGAAGGCTCCGTGCCTCAATGCGAGGAGTATTCTGAATAAGGTGGACGAATTAACTGCGCAGACAGCAGTTAACGGATATGCTCTAATTGGCATCACGGAGACATGGCTCCAGGGTGACCAAGGCTGGGAACTCAACATCCAGGAGTATTCAGCATTTAGGAAGGATAGGCAGAAAGGAAAAGGAGGCGGGGTGGCGTTGCTGGTTAAAGAGGAAATTAATGCAATAGTAAGGAGGGACATTAGCCTGGATGATGTGGAATCAGTATGGGTGGAGCTGCGGAATACCAAAGGACAGAAAACGCGAGTGGGAGTTGTGTACAGACCACCAAACAGTAGTAGTGAGGTTGGGGACAGCAACAAACAAGAAATAAGGGATGTATGCAATAAAGGTACAGCAGTTATCATGGGCGCCTTTAATCTACATATTGATTGGGCTAACCAAACTGGTAGCAATGCGGTGGAGGAGGATTTCCTGGAGTGTATTAGGGATTATTTTCTAGACCAATATGTCGAGGAACCAACTAGAGAGCTGGCCATCCTAGACTGGGTGATGTGTAATGAGAAGGGACTAATTAGCAATCTTGTTGTGCGAGGCCCCTTGAGGAAGAGTGACCATAATATGGTAGAATTCTTTATTAAGATGGAGAGTGACACAGTTAATTCGGAAACTAGGATCCTGAACTTAAGGAAAGGTAATTTCGACGGTATGAGGCGTGAATTGGCGAGAATAGACTGGCAAAGAATACTTAAAGGGTTGATGGTGGATAAGCAATGGCAAACATTTAAAGATCACATGGATCAACTGCAGCAATTGTACATCCCTGTCTGCAGTAAAAATAAAACGGGGAAGGTGGCTCAACTGTGGCAAACAAGGGAAATTTTTAAGGATAGTGTTAAAACCAAGGAAGAGGCATATAAATTGGCTAGAAAAAGCAACGAACCTGAGGACTGGGAGAAATTTAGAATTCAACAGAGGAGGACAAAGGGTTTAATTAAGAGGGGGAAAATAGAGTACGAGAGGAAGCTTGCAGGAACATAAAAACTGACTGCAAAAGCTTCTATAAATATGTGAAGAGAAAAAGATTAGTGAAGAGAAAAAGATTAGTGAAGACAAACGTCGGTCCCTTGCAGTCGGATTCCGGTGAATTTATAATGGGGAACAAAAAAATGGCTGACCAATTGAACAAATACTTCGGTTCTGTCTTCACGAAGGAAGACACAAATAACCTTCCGAATGTACTAGGGAACAGTGGGTTAAGTGAGAAGGAGGAACTGAAGGATATCCTTATTAGGCTGGAAATTGTGTTAGGGAAATTGATGGGATTGAAAGCCGATAAATCCCCGGGGCCTGATAGTCTGCATCCCAGAGTACTTAAGGAAGTGACCCTAGAAATAATGGATGCATTGGTGATCATTTTCCAACAGTCTTATCGACTGGATCAGTTCCTATGGACTGGAGGGTAGCTAATGTAACACCACTTTTAAAAAAAGGAGGGAGAGAGAAAATGGGTAATTATAGACCAGTTAGCCTGACATCAGTAGTGGGGAAAATGTTGGAATCATTCATTAAGGATGAAATAGCAGCGCATTTGGAAAGTAGTAACAGGATGGGTCCAAGTCAGCATGGATTTATGAAAGTGAAATCATGCTTGACGAATCTTCTGGAATTTTTTGAAGATGTAACTAGCCGAGTGGACAAGGGAGAACCAGTGGATGTGGTGTATTTGGACTTTCAAAAGACTTTTGACAAGGTCCCGCACAAGAGATTAGTGTGCAAAATCAAAGTGCATGGTATTGGGGGTAATGTACTGACTTGGATAAAGAACTGGTTGGCAGACAGGAAGCAGAGAGTCGAGATAAACTGGTCCTTTTCAGAATGGCAGGCAGTGACTAGTGGGGTGCCGCAGGGCTCAGTGCTGGGACCCCAGCTCTTTACAAAATACATTAACGATTTAGATGAAGGAATTCAGTGCAATATCTCCGAGTTTGCAGATGGCACTAAACTGGGTGGCGGTGTGAGCTGTGAGGAGGATGCTAAGAGGCTGCAGGGTGACTTGGACAGGTTAGGTGAGTGGGCAAATACATGGCAGATGCAGTATAATGTGGATAAATGTGAGGTTATCCATTTTGGGGGCAAAAACACGAAGGCAGAATATTATCTGAATGGCGGCAGATTAGAAAAAGGGGAGGTGCATCGAGACCTGGTTGTCATGGTTCATCAGTCATTGAAAGTTGGCATGCAGGTACAGCAGGCGGTGAAGAAGGCAAATGGTATGTTGGCCTTCATAGCAAGGGGATTTGAGTATAGGAGCAGGGAGGTCTTACTGCAATTGTACAGGGCCTTAGTGAGGCCTCACCTGGAATATTGTGTTCAGTTTTGGTCTCCTAATCTGAGGAAGGATGTTCTTGCTATTGAGGGAGTGCAGTGAAGGTTCACCAGACTGATTCCAGGGATGGCTGGACTGTCATATGAAGAGAGACTGGATCAACTGGGCCTTTATTCACTGGAGTTTAGAAGGATGAGAGGGGATCTCATAGAAATGTATAAGATTCTGACGGAACTGGACAGGATAGATGCAGGAAGAATGTTCCCGATGTTGGGGAAGTCCAGAACCAGAGGACACAGTCTTAGGATAAAGGATAGGCCATTTAGGACCGAGGTGAGGAGAAACTTCTTCACTCAGAGAGTTGTTAACCTGTGGAATTCCTTGCCGCAGGGAGTTGTTGATACCAGTTCATTGGATATATTCAAGAGGGAGTTAGATATGGCCCTTACGGCTAAGGGGATCAAGGGGTATGGAGAGAAAGCTGGAAAGGGGTACTGAGGGAGTGATCAGCTGTGATCTTATTGAATGGCGGTGCAGGCTCGAAGGGCCGAATGGCCTACTCCTGAACCTATTTTCTATGTTTCTACTTATTATTCTGTGGCTGAGTAATTTTGACCATGAGACTAATCAGAGAAGATAGAAGAGCTTCAAGATAATAGGTTTGACCTAGAAGGACCTTCAGTGCACTTGATTGCATCCTTCCAGAATACCAACCTGACTGGCCTTCCCATTAAAGCTGTTTATTAAATGAGTGTAGTTACCCTGCCTGAACCACTCTACTCTCAATTTGTTCTACTTGTGACCCTTGAGCAAGTTCAAAAGCAAGCAGCAGGTGGTAGTTTGCTTTGCTAATTCAAAATCCTCATCAAAACCATTATAACTTCAACCTCGTGAAATACAGAAATTATTTGAAACAGACTTTCATTTTAAAAATCAGAGTTTTTGGTATCTAATTTACATTTTAGAAAATCTTGCTCTAAAACTCCATTCAAATGTGCATGGGTAGAATTCTTAGCTTTGTGCCTGACAAAGATGGAATGCATGGAAGAGGTGAAGAGAGGTATTGCTCTAAGTAAAAATGTTGCGAGACTATGAAATACAATCTTGAGGAGGCGATACATGTACAAAGTAAAGAATTGGTATTTATATAGCGGCCTGTCTTGTCCTTGGAACATCCTAAAGTGCTTTTTAAATTATTTTATTTTTGAAATGCAGTCACTGTTACGTGGGCAGGTGCCGTAGCCAATCTATGTACATCAAAGCCTGAGAAAAAAAAGTCAATGACCAACTAATCTGTTTTTTGCTGATGTTAATTGAGAGAATAATGTTGGCCAAGCCACGAGGAGAATTAAAAACAGAAAATGCTGGAAACACTCAGCGGATCAGGTAGCTTCCATGGAGAGAGGAACATAGGGTTAACATTCTAAGCCAATATACTTTCATTAGAACTGGAAGATGTTAGAGATTGAGAGCTTTTCAGCAGTTATAGAGCCACGGAAATGGGTGCAGGAAAACAAAAAAGAGATGTCTGTGCTTGGGTGGAGAGCAAGAGATGTATAAATGACAGAAGTGATGATGCTGCAAGGAAAAAGGAGATGATAATGAGAGAAATTATAAAAACAAAAGATGGGTCTAGAGGTTCTATGAATGGTTACAGCAAGATGGGGGTGGAGCGTGGAAGCATGTAAAACCATGGTAAATTGGAGAACACTGCTGTGGGCCTGGAATGTAGTGGAAGAAAGGCAGATAGACACCAGGAATGCAGACTGTTATGTATTGATGCTTGAGGTCACTAGACACCAGGGAGCGCCACTGTCGAAGGTCATCGGGCTGTACGCGCATGTGCGCGGGCCCTGGTATGTAAGAGCGAGTACCATGTCATGTGGGCACTTTGAGCGGGAATAAAGTTGAACCAGGTTTTCACCTGAGTGAGCTTACAGTAATAAGTCTTTCGAGTCATTATATACATTACATTTGGCGACGAGGTAACTTAAGAACCTTCGCATGCACAATGGGCACCATTGGAATTCTGGAGAGATTCGTGGATGACGAGGATTGAGCGGATTTTATCCACCGCCTGGATCAGTATTTCGTGGCCAACAAAATGGAGGAAGCTGGTGACACAGTTAGGCACAGGACGGTTTTCCTCACCATTTGTGGTCCAAAAATTTATGGTCTCATAAAGAATCTTCTCTCGCCTGCATGTAAAACGGGCAAAAAGTATGGGAATTTGTGCGCTCTGGTGCGTGAACATTTCAAGCCAAAAGAGTGGATCATCATCTCACGCTATCGCTTCTACACACATGTTCGTGCTGAGGGCCAGAATGTGTCGGGATTCGTTGCCGACCTAAGACGTCTGGTTGAGCCATGTAAGTTCGGAAACGCGTTGGAAGACATGCTGCAAGATTTCTTTGTGATAGGCATCAACCATGATGTGATCCTTCGGAAATTATTGGCTGCAGAAATGCTGGATTTGAACAAGGCCATCGCAACTGCCCAGGCATGCATGGCGACGGATGATAATTTAAGGCAGATATCATCGCAGAGTCGGAGCTCCACTGCAAGTACTGTAAACAAGATTGTGTCGTCGTCTGGCAGAGTTGCTTATGGCAGGGCCTACTTGACTGCTTATGTGAAACCTGTAGCTGCTCAAAGTCCGCCAACTGGTACGAATCCGATTTCACCCTGTTGGCATTGTGGGAGCAATCATCGGCCTCATCAGTGTCAGTTTAAACAGTACATCTGTAAAGGCTGTTCAAAAGTGGGGCACCTCCAGCGAATGTGCCCACAACTGAGCAAGCGTGCTGCTGCTCATCATTGATGATGATGACCAGTCCCGTGCTGGCCCGGATATGCAACCCAAGATACCCGAGGAGGAAGTGTACGGCCTATATTAGTTCCTGACAAAGAGCCAACCGATAATGGTTAATGTGCAAAGTTAAAGCACATGGGATTGGGGGTAGTGTGCTGACGTGGATTGAGAACTGGTTGTCAGACAGGAAGCAAAGAGTAGGAGTAAACGGGTACTTTTCAGAATGGCAGGCAGTGACTAGTGGAGTGCCGCAAGGTTCTGTGCTGGGGCCCCAGCTGTTTACATTGTACATTAATGATTTAGACGAGGGGATTAAATGCAGTATCTCCAAATTTGCGGATGATACTAAGTTGGGTGGCAGTGTGAGCTGCGAGGAGGATGCTATTAGGCTGCAGAGTGACTTGGATAGGTTAGGTGAGTGGGCAAATGCATGGCAGATGAAGTATAATGTGGATAAATGTGAGGTTATCCACTTTGGTGGTAAAAACAGAGAGACAGACTATTATCTGAATGGTGACAGATTAGGAAAAGGGAAGGTGCAACGAGACCTGGGTGTCATGGTACATCAGTCATTGAAGGTTGGCATGCAGGTACAGCAGGCGGTTAAGAAAGCAAATGGCATGTTGGCCTTCATAGCGAGGGGATTTGAATACAGGGGCAGGGAGGTGTTGCTACAGTTGTACAGGGCCTTGGTGAGGCCACACCTGGAGTATTGTGTACAGTTTTGGTCTCCTAACTTGAGGAAGGACATTCTTGCTATTGAGGGAGTGCAGCGAAGGTTCACCAGACTGATTCCCGGGATGGCGGGACTGACCTATCAAGAAAGATTGGATCAATTGGGATTGTATTCACTGGAGTTCAGAAGAATGAGAGGGGACCTCATAGAAACGTTTAAAATTCTGACGGGTTTAGACAGGTTAGATGCAGAAAGAATGTTCCCAATGTTGGGGAAGTCCAGAACCAGGGGTCACAGTCTGAGGATAAGGGGTAAGCCATTTAGGACCGAGATGAGGAGAAACTTCTTCACCCAGAGAGTGGTGAACCTGTGGAATTCTCTACCACAGAAAGTAGTTGAGGCCAATTCACTAAATATATTCAAAAGGGAGTTAGATGAAGTCCTTACTACTCGGGGGATCAAGGGTTATGGCGAGAAAGCAGGAAGGGGGTACTGAAGTTTCATGTTCAGCCATGAACTCATTGAATGGCGGTGCAGGCTAGAAGGGCTGAATGGCCTGCTCCTGCACCTATTTTCTATGTTTCTATGTTTCTATGTGAAGCTGAATGGTGTGCCTTTATCAATGGAGCTGGACATGGGTGCGAGTCAGTCGATAATGAGCCAAACGACATTCGACAAGCTGTGGGACACTAAGGCTGTGAAGCCTAAGCTGAGTCCAGTCAATGCCAAGTTGCATACTTACACTAAGGAACTCATAACGGTGATTGGCAGTGTAGTAGTCAAGGTGTTGTACGATGGTGTGGTTCACGATTTAACATTATGGATCATCCCAGGCAATGGTCCAATGCTGTTCGGCAGGAATTGGCTCGAGAAAATCAAGTGGAACTGGAATGATATCAAAGCGTTGTCCTCGGTGGATGACACTTCGTGTGCTCAAGTGCTGAAGAAGTTTCCTTCTTTGTTTGAACCAGGCATTGGCAGATTCACCTGGGAATCTTAAAGCTTGGTCTGTTCTGCACATGATGAGGGAGAAGGTCGAAATTGAGCTTGACAGACTCCAACATGAAGGGGTCATATCACCGGTCAAATTTAATGAATGGGCCAGTCCTATCGTTCCTGTGTTAAAGAGTGATGGCACTGTCAGGATCTGTGGAGACTACAAGGTTACAATTAACCAATTTTTGAAATAGGATCAGTATCCGCTACCGAAGGCTGATGACTTGTTTGGCATGCTAGCTGGTGGAAAGTCATTCACTAAACTGGATCTGACGTCGGCCTATATGACACAGGAGATTGTCGACACTTCGAAGAAACTCACCTGCATCAACACCCATAAAGGACTGTTCATCCTTTTGGAATCCGTTCGGCTGCAGCCATATTTCAGAGGAACACAGAGAGTCTACTGAAGTCCGTTCCTAGAACCATCGTGTTTCAAGATGACATTCTGGTCACAGGTCACGACACTGCTGAACATCTGAATAATCTTGAAGAAGTCCTACATCATCTGGACAAAGTGGGACTCAGGCTAAAACATTCGAAGTGTGTCTTCATGGCACCTGAAGTTGAATTCCTTGGGAGGAGGATTGCTGCTGATGGCATCAGGCCTACTGATTCGAAAACTAAGGACATCAAAAATGCACCCAGACCTCAGAATGTGACGGAGCTACATTCATTCCTTGGGCTACTCAACTACTTCGGTAATTTCTTGATTGAGCACTTTAATAGAGCCACAGCACATGCTGCTCAGAAAACGTCTGGGGTGTATCTCAAGATAGAGTTTTTGAGTAAGCCAAGAATCTGCTCTGCTCGAACAAGCTGCTTGTTCACTATGATCCGTGTAAACGTCTTGTATTGGCCTGTGATGCTTCTGTTATGTATGTAAACCTGTAAATACCATGTCTAACCACCAGAGGGCTTATCCCCTGGAGTCGCAAGGGATCCCACAATCCTTTGGGAGCACCTGTATATAAGGAAGCCTCACAGGCTGGAGAGGCACTCTGTAATAAAGGATTACGATCACACCTTACTTTGAGCTTGCAGTATCTAGTCTGACTCTTTATTCAAGATTTAATAACTGGCGACGAGATACAGATGACGAACCCCACCACAACAATGCAATGTGGGCATCCTGGAGAAATTTTCGGAGGGAGATGATTGGGAAACCTTCGTGAAGTGACTCGACCAATACTTCTTGGCCAACGAGCTGGAAGGAGAAGCGAACACTGCCAAATGAAGGGCGATCCTCCTCACCGTTTGCAGGGCACCAACGTATGGCCTCATGAAAAACATGCTCGCTCCAGCAAAACCCACAGACAAGTCATACGATGAGTTGTGCACACTGGTCCGGGAGCATCTAAACCCAAAGGAAAGTGTTCTGATGGCGAGGTATGGGTTCTACACGTACAGGAGGTCTGAAGGCCAGGAAGCAGTGTGCTACATTGCCGAGCTAAGGCACCTTGCAGGACATTGCGAATTTGAAGGACACTTGGAGCACATGCTCAGGGACTTCTTTGTACATGGCATTGACCATGAAGTAATACTTCACAAACTTTTGACTGTAGAGACCCCAACCTTGAGTAAAGCAATAGCGATTACCCAGGCGTTTATCACCACCAGTGATAATACCAAACAAATTTCTCAGCACACTAGTGCTGCTGCAAGTACTGTGAACAAAGTAATGTTGTTTTCGAATTGAGATGTACATGGCAGGACTTACACGCCTGCAACTGCACATCCACAGATGACTCCGAGTTCATCATCAAGAGTGGTGAATACAAGGCCATTAACACCTTGTTGGCACTGCGGGGGTGATCATCATTTCCATTCATGCCGCTTCAAAGGATACGTTTGCAAGGACTGTGGAACAATGGGACACCTCCAACGCATGTGCAGGCAAGCTGCAAACCCTGCTAATCCTGCAAACCACCATGTTGCAGAGGAGGACAGATCCTCAGTGGATCACGACGAACCAGAGCCTCAGACCGAGGAGGCAGAGGTATATGGGGTGCACACGTTTACCACAAAGTGTCCGCCGATAATGCTGAAGGTTGAATTAAATGGACTCCCGGTGTCCATGGAGCTGGACACGGGCACAAGCCAGTCCATAATGAGCAAAAAGACTTTCGATAAATTGTGGTGCAGCAAGACTTCAAGGCCAGTCCTGATTCCCATTCGTACTAAACTCAGAACGTACACAAAGGAACTGATTCCCATAATTGGCAGTGCTACTATAAAGATCTCATACGATGGAGCGGTGCACGAGTTACCGGGCGATGGCCCCAAGCTGTTTGGCAGGAGCTGGCTGGGAAAGATACGTTGGAACTAGGATGACGTCCGAGCGCTTTCATCCGTCGACGACACCTCGTGCCCAGATCCGAAGCAAGTTCCTCTCGCTGTTCGAACCAGGCATCGGGAAGTTCCAAGGAGCAAAAGTGCAGATCCATCTGATTCCGGGGGCATGACCCATCCATCACAAGGCGAGAGCAGTACCGTACATGATGAGAGAGAGGGTGGAGATCGAGCTGGACAGGCTGCAACGAGAGGGCATCATTTCGCCGATCGAATTCAATGAGTTGGCCAATCCAATTGTTCCAGGTCTCAAGGGAGATGGCACCATCAGAACCTGTGGTGATTACAAAGTAACTATCAATCGTTTCTCACTGCAGGACCAATACCCGCTACCAAACTGGCGACCTATTTGCAACGCTGGCGGGAGGGAAAACGTTCACAAGGCTGGACTTGACCTCAGCCTACATGACGCAGGAGCTGGAGGAATCAGCGAAAGGCCTCACCTGCATCAACACGCACAAAAGTCTCTTCATTTACAAAAGATGCCCGTTTGGGATTCGACCGGCCTCGGCGATATTCCAGAGGAACATGGAAAGCTTACTGAAGTCAGTCCCACGCACCGTGGTCTTCCAGGACGACATCTTGGTTACAGGTCGGGACACAGTCGAGCACCTGCAGAACCTGGAGGAGGTTCTTAGTCGACTCAATCGCGTGGGGCTCAGACTAAAATGCTCGAAGTACGTTTTCCTGGTGCCTGAAGTGGAGTTCCTGGGGAAAAGATTCGCGACGGATGGCATCAGGCCCACCGATTCGAAGATGGAGGCAATCAAGAACGCACCAAGACCACAGAACGTGACGGAGCTGCGGTCGTTTCTAGGACTCCTGAACTATTTTGGTAACTTCTTACCGGGTCTTAGCACATTGTTAGAACCCCTGCAGTCTAAAGGAGATGACTGGGTATGGGGTAAAAGCCAAGAAAATGCCTTTGAGAAAGCTAGGAAGTTATTATGTTAAAAAAAATTGCTTGTGTTGTACAATCCATGTAAGCGTTTGGTACTAGCATGTGATGCGTCGTCGTACGGGATCGGGTGTGTATTGCAACAAGCTAATGAATTTGGGAAATTACAACCGGTTGCTGATGCATCCAGAAGTCTGTCTAAGACTGAGAGGGCCGACAGTATGATTGAAAAAAAAGCGTTTGCATGTGTTTACAGGATAAAAAAAATGCATCAATATCTGTTCAGGCTCAAATTTGCATTGGAAACCGACCATAAGCCGCATATATCCCTCTTTTCTGAAAGTAAGGGGATTAATACGGATGCATCGGCCTGCATTCAGAGATGGGCGCTCACATTGTCCGCTTACAACTACGCCATCCGCCACAGGCCAGGCACAGAAAACTGTGCCGATGCTCTCAGTAGGCTGCCATTGCCCACCACAGGGGTGGAGATGGCACAGCCCGCAGATTTAGTTATGGTAATAGAAGCATTCGAGAGTGAGCAATCACCTGTTACCACCCGACAGATTAGAACCTGGACGAGCCAGGACCCCTTACTGTCCTTAGTAAAAAACTGTGTGCTCCACGGAAGTTGGTCTCGTGTCCCGTTAGGGATGCAGGAAGAAATAAAGCCGTACCGGCGGCGCAAAGATGAAATGTCTCTACAGGCAGTCTGCCTCCTATGGGGTAATTGGGTAGTGGTGCCAAAAAAGGGCAGGAACACCTTCATTAGTGATTACTACAGCACCCACCCAGGTATCGTAATGATGAAAGCGATCGCCGGATCCCACGAGTGGTGGCCCAGTATCAATGCAGACTTAGAGTCCTGCGTGCACAAATGTAATACATGTTCCCAGTTAAGCAACGCACCCAGGGAGGCGCCACTAAGTTTATGGTCCTGGCCCTCCAAACCATGGTCTAGGGTCCATGTCGACTATGCAGGCCCATTCTTAGGAAAAAATGTTTTTAGTGGTTGTAGATGCGTACTCCAAATGGATTGAATGTGTGATAATGTCGGCGAGCACGTCCGCTGCCACCATTGAAAGCCTACGGGCCATGTTTGCCACACACGGCCTGCCTGATATCCTTGTAAGTGACAATGGGCCATGCTTTACCAGTGCCGAATTCAAGGAATTCATGACCCGCAATGGGATCAAACATGTCACATCTGCCCCGTTTAAACCAGCGTCCAACGGTCAGCTAGAACGAGCAGTTCAAACAATTAAGCAGAGTTTGAAAAGGGTAACTGAAGTCTCACTGCAGACTCGCTTATCCCAAGTCCTGCTTAGTTACCGCACAAGACCCCACTCGCTCACTGGGGTTCTTCCCGCTGAACTGCTCATGAAAAGGGCACTTAAGACAAGGTTCTCGTTAGTCCACCCTGATCTACACGAACAGGTAGAGGGCAGGTGGCTTCAACAGAATACATATCATGATCGCGCAGATGTGTCACGCAAAATTGAAATAAATGATCCTGTATTTGTATTGAACTATGGACAAGGTCCCAGGGTGTTTGTGGTCAAACTCTCAAATGGACTCACCTGCAGGAAATACTTGGACCAAACCAAACTCAGATTTACGGACTATCCAGAACAACCCACAATAGACTCTACCTTTTTTGACCCTCCAACATACACACAAGTGACCCAGCGGTTGACCACGAAGCAGAACCCATCACCCGCAGCAGCCCAGCAAGGCCAGCTGTGCAGCAGCCCAGCGAAGGCCCAACAAATGACTCATCAACACCAGCATTTGCACCGAGACGATCAACCAGGGAAAGGAAGGCCCCAGATCGACTTAAACATTGTAAATAGTTACACTACTGACTTTGGGTGGAGGGGGGAAGGGAGTGTTGTTATATATGTAAACCTATAAATACCATGTCTAATCACCAGAGGGCTTATCCCCTAGAGTCCCAAGGGATCCCACAATCCCTTGGGAGCACCTGTATATAAGGAGGCCTCACAGGCTGGAGAGGCACTCTGAGATCTGTAATAAAGGACTACGGTCACACCTTACTTTGAGCTTGAGTATCTAGTCTGACTATTCAAGACTTAACAGCTTCATCATATGGGGTTGGCTGTGTACTCCAACAAGCAAATGAGTTGGGTAAGCTACAACCTGTATGCTTCGAAAAGTTTGTCAAAGCGGCAAGAGCTTACAGCATTAGTAGAAAAAGAAGCTTTGGTCTGTATGTATGGGGTCAAAAAGATGCATCAGTACCTGTTTGGTATTCGTTTTGAACTCGAAACGGATCACAAGCCACTCATTTCATTGTTTTCAGAAAACAAAGGTATTAATACCAATGCATTGTCCCGTATCTAGAGGTGGGCATTGACATTGTCTGCCTATGATTATGTTGTTCATCATAGACCTGGCACTGAGAATTGTGCCAATGCACTGAGTCGTCTGCCGTTGCCCATAGCTGTAGTGGAGACACCTGCAGATCTACTGTTAGTAATGGATACATTTGAGAGTGAAGGAACTCATGTCACTGCTCAACAAATGAGGATCTGGACCAGCTATGATCCTATTTTATCAGTTGTGAAACGTGTCCTCTGGTGATTGACCTGCAATACCTATGGAAATGTGTGATGAGACCAAACTTTACAACCGTCGCAAAGATGAACCATTCAGTCAGATTGTCCACTGTGATGCAATTGTGTTGTTATGTCTAAGAAAGGCAGAGAAAAATTTGTACGTGAACTACATAGCACTCATCCTGGTAGCGTCATGATGAAAGCCATTGCCAGGGCTCATGTTTGGTGGCCTGGAATTGACTCTGATCTGGAATCATGTGTGCATCAGTGCAATACTTGCATGCAGCTACGTAAAGTACCAGCAGAATCTCCACTGAGTCTTTGGTCATGGCCATCTAAACCATGGTCAAGGATACACATCGATTTTGCGGGCCCTTTCCTGGAAAAGATGTTTTTTGTTGTGATGAATGCATATTCAAAGTGGATAGAGTATTATTATTTCATCCAGTTCGTCCACAGCTACTATTGAGAGCCTTCGTGTCATATTTGCTACTCATGGTTTGCCTGGCATTGTTGTGAGCGATAACGGATCTTGCTTCACAAGTCTTCAGTTTCAGGAGGTCATGAAACTCAATGGTATCAGACATGTAAGGTCTGCTCCATTCAAACCTGCATCTAATGGTCAAGCAGAGCATGCGGTTCAAACGATCAAGCAAAGCATAAAACATGTGATTTAGGGTTCACTGCAGGCTTGTTTGACATGTATATTGCTTAGTTACAGCACATGACCTCACACGCTTACCGGGGTCTCCCCTGCTGAACTACTGATGAAGAGAAGTCTCAAGACTAAGCTTTCTCTTGGCCATCCTGATTTGAATGATCGTGTTGAAAACAGACATCAAAAATCAGCAATGGTATCATGATCGTGCTGCTGTGTCACGTGACATCTCTGTCAATGATCCAGTTTATGTGCTGAATTATGGTCAAGGTCTAAAGTGGATCGCCGGTACTGTTATGGCCAAGGAGGGTAACAGAGTGTTTATTGTCGTGCTCAAGAATCGGCAAACATGCAGCAAACATGTTGATCAGATAAAACTGCAGCACACGGATGAACTGGAACCGGTTGAGGAAGATGCAGTCAGTGACTAACCAACCAATGTTCATTCATCAGAAGATTTTGCTGTCATTACTGAATCTGGACTTTCAGTCTCTGATAGGGTCATTCCCACTCCCATTAGATCGGTTACTCAGTCTCCAGTCATAACTGACTCAGAACGCTCGCCCAGAACTGAAATTGAACTCGTGAGTGAAAAGCCCCAGACCGTTTTAATTTGTAAAGAGATTGATACTAAGATCTTGAAGGGGGATGTATTGATGCTTGGGGTCACTAGACACCAGGGGGCACCACTGTCGGAGGTCATCGGGCTGTACGCGCGTGTGTGCAGGCCCTGGTTATATAAGAGCGAATACCATGTCATGTGGGCACTTTGGGCGCGAATAAAGTTGAATCAGGTTTGCATCTGAGTAACAAATCTTTCGAGTCATTATATACATTACACAGACCATCACATCGATAGGTGACCCCACCCCAAGTATCAGCCCACACCTCCTCCACTCCCAGTGGCTCCAATGCAACCATCCTATATCACTAGTCCCTGCTGTTCGACAGAAAATGGGAGCAGTGGTTAACTGAAATTGTTAAAGTCAATGTTAAGGCCAGACGGCTGTAAAGTGCCAAGTAGGAAGGTGGGGTGCTGCTCTTTGAGCTTCATTGGAACAGTGTAGGAGGTCAAGGACAGAGCGGGATGGTGAATTAAAGTGACAAGCGACCGGAAGCTCAGGGTCACACTTGCAGACAGAACGGCGGTGTTCAGCAAAGCAATCACCCCATCTGCATTTCGACTCCCCAGTTTAGAGACCGCATCATGAACAGCGAATACAGTATACTGGGTTGGAAGAAATACAGGTAAATCACTATATCTCTGAGAAGGAGTATTTGGGGCCCTGAGACGGTGGCGAGGAAGAAGATCCTGTGCTTGCATGGGATGGTGTCATGGTCGATCCTCCGAGGTGATCTGTGCAGAGGCGGGAAGAGAAGCCATTGCAGGAGATGTACTTGCCTGTGTTTGGACCAGTAATGAAACACTTCTGTATACTGTATAAATACTGTGCATATTACTCAATTCAAGTTTTAACAAGTTCTTGAATTCAAAAATGAGAAACAAATATTCTTAAAAGGAAATCACAGCTTTGGTTGTCAAAACACAGTGGAACAATTTGCAGGAAGCAGCATTCTGATCTGTATACAGAAAGTGAATAAAGTCCATGGGTCCAAAATTGATGATGTCCCGCTGCCACCCGTTTCTCGGCGGTATTCGGGCGGTCATTCAGTTTTTACCGCCCGCTGCCGCTGAGAACCTCCAGCGCGACTTTGATGGTAATGTCATCATAGGCAGTCCCTCGGAATCGAGGAAGACTTGCTTCCACTCTTAGCATGAGTTCTTAGGTGGCTGTACAGTCTAATACGAGAACCACAGTCTCTGTCACAGGTGGGACAGATAGTTGTTGAGAGAAAGGGTGGGCAGGGAGCCTGGTTTGCCACACGCTCCTTCCGCTGCCTGTGCTTGATTTTTGCATGCTCTCGGCGATGAGACTCGAGGAGCTCAGCGCCCTCCCGAATACACTTCGTCCACTTAGGGCGGTCTATGGCCAGGGACTCCCAGGTGTCAGTGGGGATGTCGCACTTTATCAGGGAGGCTTTGAGGGTGTCCTTGTAACATTTCCTGTGCCCACCTTTGCCGTGAACGAGTTCCGAGTAGAGCGCTTGCTTTGGGAGTCTCATGTCTGGCATGCAAACTATGTGGCCTGCCCAGCGGAGCTGATCAAGTGTGGTCAGTGCTTCAATGCTGGGGATGTTGGCCTGGACGAGGACGCTAATGTTTGCGCATCTGTCCTCCCAGGGGATATGCAGGATCTTGCGGAGACATCGCTAGTGGTATTTCTCCACTTGAGGTGTCTGCTGTACATGATCCACGTCTCTGAGCCATTCAGGAGGGCGAGTATTACTACAGCCCTGTAGACCATGAGCTTGGTGACAGTTTTGAGGGACTGGTTTTCAAACATTCTTTTCCTCAGGTGGCTGAAGGCTGCACTAGCGCACTGGAGGCGGTGTTGGATCTCGTCGTCAATGCCTGCTCTTGTTGATAGGAGGCTCCCGAGATAGGGGAAGGGGTCCACATTGTCCAGGGCCACACCGTGTTGGCGTAGCGGGCGTTGGCAGGCGGTGCAGGCCATAGACTCGGCAAAGATCGGAGGCCGAATTCTGCGCATGCGCATGCGTCTGTCAAGTTCCGCCCCCATCCGCCGTCGATTCCGAATCATTCACTCGACAGGACCTGAGGCCCGAGACTGTCGACCTGTCTCTCTCCCGCTCCGGCCCAAGTTCAGCAGGTTAGGGGGTGGGGGGAGGGGGCCGAGAAGCGGCAGAAAAGCGGCCGGCGAGGAGGCCAAGTGGGGAATGGAAGGTAGAGAGTAAGAGTCTGGGAGGTGGGGGGTGGGGGGGGAGAGAGAGAGAGAGGCTGCAGGGGGGGCGGAGAGGGGAGGCAGAGAGAGAGCCTGGTGGGAAGGGGGAGAGAGAGAGTCTGGCAAGGAGGGGGGAGAGAGCCTGGGGGGGGGTTGGTGGAGAGAGCCTGGGGGGAGAGAGAGGGAGCCTGGGGGGGGGGGAGAGAGAGAGCCTGGGGGGGGTGGGTGGGGAGAGAGAGAGCCGGGGGGGGGGGGGGGAGAGAGAGAGAGCCTGGGGGTGGGGGGAGAGAGAGAGCCTGGGGGCGGTGGGGGGGGGGAGAGAGCCTGGTGGGGGGAGGAAGAGAGACTAGAGGGAGTATGAGATAGACAGACTTGGGGGGAGAGAGACTTTGGAAGGAGAGAGAACCTGGGGGGAGAGAAAGAGCCAGGGAGGGTGGGGGGGAAGAGTGAGCTTGGGGTGGGGGAGAGCCTTGGAGGAGAGAGAGAGAGAGAGACATTGGGGGAAAGAGAGAGCGAGCCTGGGGGAGAGAGAGAGAGCGAGCCTGGGGGAGAGAGAGAGAGCGAGCCTGGGGGAGAGAGAGAACGAGCCTGGGGGAGAGAGAGAGAGATCGAGCCTGGGGGAGAGAGAGAGAGCGAGCCTGGGGGAGAGAGAGAACGAGCCTGGGGGAGAGAGAGAGCGATCGAGCCTGGGGGAGAGCAAGAGAGCCTGGGTGGTTGGGGGGAGAGACACGGGTGGGGGGGAGGGGCGATCGGAGGGGAGGGAGGGAACTCGACGGTTCACATTCTTATATAGAAACATAGAAAATAGGTGCAGGAATATGCTATTCAGCCCTTAGAGCCTGCACCACCATTCATTAAGATCATGGCTGATCATTCACCTCAGTACCCCTTTCCTGCTTTCTCTCCATACCCCTTGATCCCTTTAGCCGCAAGGGCCATATCTAACTCCCTCTTGAATATATCCAATGAACTGGCCTCAACAACTCTCTGCGGCAGAGAATTCCACAGGTTAACAACTCTCTGAGTGAAGAAGTTTCTCCTCATCTCAGTCCTAAATTGCTTACCCCTTATCCTTAGACTATGTCCCCTGATTCTGGACTTCCCCAACATCGGGAACATTCTTCCCGCATCTAACCTGTCCAGTCCCATCAGAATTTTATATGTTTCTATGAGATCCCCTCGCATCCTTCTAAACTCCAGTGAATACAGGCCCAGTCTCTCCTCATATGTCAGTCCTGCCATCCCGGGAATCAGTCTGGTGAGCCTTCGCTGCACTCCCTCAATTGCAAGAACGTCCTTCCTCAGATTAGGTGACCAAAACTGAACACAATATTCCAGGTGAGGCCTCACTAAGGCCCTGTACAACTGCAGTAAGACCTCCCTGCTCCTATACTCAAATCTCCTAGATATGAAGGGCAACATACCATTTGCCGCCTTCACCACCTGCTGAACCTGCATGCCAGCTTTCAATGACTGATGTACCATGACACCCAGGACTCACTGCACCTCCCCTTTTCCTAATCTGCTGCCATTCAGATAATATTCTGCCTTCGTGTTTTTGCCACCAAAGTAGATAACCTCACATTTATCCATATTATACTGCATCTGCCACGCGTTTGCCCACTCACCGAACCTGTCCAAGTCACCCTGCAGCCTTTGTAGCGTCCTCTTCACAGCTCACACTGCCACCCAGCTTAGTGTCATCTGCAAACTTGGAGATATTACACTCAATTCCCTCATCCAAATCATTAATGTATATTGTAAAGAGCTAGGGTCCCAGCACTGAGCCCTGTGGTACCCTACTAGTCACAGCCCGCCATTCTGAAAAGGACCCATTTATCCCGACTCTCTGCTTCCTGTCTGCCAACCAGTTCGCTATCCACGTCAGTACATTACCCCCAATACCATGTGCTTTAATTTTGTGAGGGACCTTGTCAAAAGCCTTTTGAAAGTCCAAATACACCACATCCACTGGTTCTCCCTTGTCCACTCTACCAGTTACATCCTCAAATAATTCTCGAAGATTTGTAAAGCAGGATTTCCCTTTCATAAATCCATGCTGACTTGGACCGATCCCGTCACTGCTTTCCAAACGTGCTGCTATTTCATCTTTAACAATCTTACGTTGCAGTAGATGACATCCAGAAATCACGACTGTCACTTTTCACTTCATAGCCAATAAACCGGTTAACAATCCATCCACAGTGCCCCATCTATGGTGGGGGGGGGGTGGGGTGGGGGGTGCTAAAGTCATGCACTTGCGCTGGTGTAAGCAGGGACTTTGGCTGTGGGAGGGATGCACTTGGACTGGGCTGAAATTGGTGCTGAAATTGTAAAGGCACTTCGACTGGGGGATGCCTGCATTTGGACTGGGGTAAGGCACTTTGGCTGGGGGAGGCATGCACTTGGACTGGGGTAAGGCACTTTGGCTGGGGGAGGGATGCACTTGGACTTGGGTAAGGCACTTCAGCCGGGGGAGGGATGCACTTGGACTTGGGTAAGGCACTTCAGCTGGGGGAGGGATGCACTTGGACTTGGGTAAGGCACTTCGGCTGGGGGAGGGATGCACTTGGACTTGGGTAAGGCACTTCGGCTGGGGGAGGGATGCACTTGGACTTGGGTAAGGCACTTCGGCTGGGGGAGGGATGCACTTGGACTTGGGTAAGGCACTTCGGCTGGGGGAGGGATGCACTTGGACTTGGGTAAGCCACTTCAGCCGGGGGAGGGATGCACTTGGACTTGGGTAAGGCACTTCGGCTGGGGGAGGGATGCACTTGGACTAGGCTGAAATTGGTGCTGACATTGTAAAAATTGCTTCCAATTCCCTATAAATCCAACTGTAAACTAAGTGTTAAGCTCTTAGCAGCATTTCATCGAATACTCCCATTTTCAAAATGGCATCCGTACCGTCCGCTTAAGATCGGCTAAGATTAGGTAAGACTTTACTTTTCAGGACGGTATTTAGGGCATGCAGTAAATGGATCTTAGTGATCAAATTTGCCTTTTTGGGGCCTTCTCCGATGGGCGGGCAATATGGACTACCGCCACCAGGAAATATCTGATGAATTTACCGCCGGCGGGATAGTGGGCAGTGATTGAACTTTTTTTAATCAAATTCGCATTTCTGGGTGGTAAGTGGGGGGTAATATGCATTTCGGGCCCCATCCTTATTGACAGTTTAGAAACTTTTTTTTTCAGGTTTTATATTTAGTGTAAAAAGAGGAAGAAAAATTAGTGGGGAATAGGAAACTGAACCTCAAAAAACTTAAGTAAACTCAGAAATCCAGTTATTATTTGGAACATCACTAAAATTCAAAAAAACAAGCAAAGGAGAAGTTATAGTCAAGGTAAGAGACAACCCACAATTATTGACACAGTCCATACACCACTTCGGTTTCAACCATTGCTCAGCCGGTAACACTCTCACCTCTGTTACAGCATCAAAGTGCTCGAAAGGCCGTGGATTTTTGGCCACCCAATGTTTATTGTGGCAACAGCCATTATGATGATGGTGAAATAATGTTGGAGATCGTGCACAAGGGAACAGTTGCAAGCTTGCTTTGAGTAAATAATGCCTTGGTGTGTGACCTGAGTCAGCTCTTCAATCGATGAGCATATTCTTTTGGGGGCTATCAGTGTGGATACTGTCAGTGTATTGCAGTCTTCGGCCTATACCCAACTAGTAACGAAAGACAGACTTTTGCTGCAGTTGAAAGAATATAGGCCTCACAGCAGTACATCAAGAACATTTAGGCCCCCTTAAAGAAAATCCAGATTATAGAGCTCTAATTTCTTTCCCTGCCAAAAATCGGGTCCAAAGACGTACACACTTCACATCCATGATATTAACAGGTCACGTACAGCACTCTGTGTGCTGATGTCACAGATACACTGAGCAGGCATCTTTGGGCCTGACCTTTTTAAGTAATAAAGCAATAGGAAATTTCTCAAATCTGGAATGAAATCAATTCATCACCCAAAAAAAAATGCAGGAATTTATCAGTAGAAATCAGTCAAAACTGCTTTTAATCAAGCATATTTATACACAATAGCCACAAAATGTAGCTGCTGGCTCTATGCCCTGTTTCCTCAAATCTACTTTTCTTAAAGAAAGAACGATATCTGTCTCAACAACTCAGTGTGGCAAAGCATCCCATGCTTCAAACAACTACATAAAAACATTTTCCCAACCTCTTTCTTCATTCTCATAGATTGATGTCCCACTTCACTGTGAAGGAACTGTTCTTTTCCTATTCATTATCTAATCCCTTCTTAATGTAAAAAAAAAATGCCACATAATAAGCTTGCCAGCATAGTTGAAGCCCATGGAATAAAAGGGACAGTGGCAGCATGGATACAAAATTGGCTCAGTGACAGGAAACAGAGAGTAATGGTGAACGGTTGTTTTTCGGATTGGAGGAAGGTATACAATGGTGTTCCCCAGGGGTCAGTACAAATCAAATATATTAATGATTTGGATGAAATTTGCAGATGACACAAAACCTGGAAATATAGTGAACAGTGAGAAGGATAGTGTTAGACTTCAAGAGGACATAGACAGGCTGATGGAATGGGCGGATACGAGGCAAATTAAATTTAACGCAGAAAATTGCAAAGTAGAAAGAATGAGAGGAAATATAAACTAGTGTACAATCCTAAAGGGGGTGCATGAATAGGGGTATATGTGCACAAATCATTGAAGGTGGCAGAGCAGATTGAGAAAGTGGTTAAAAAAGCTTATAAGTGTTATGTATGTAAGCACTACCAATGTGCAAGACTTGCCACAGGGGGCACACCTGTGGGAGATCCAAGGGTCACCTGCACACTCTGGGCAAGCAGGTATAAAAGGCAGACTACCATGCTGCCTCCTCACTCTGGAATCACTATAAAGAGACCAAGGTCACAACAGTTTGAGCTTAAGATATGCAGTCTTGTGGAGTTATTCTAAACGTAACAATTGGCGATGAGTAACAGATCATGAACATTCGCGCAGTTATGGCTGCCATTGGTATTTTTGAGAGATTTGTTGAGGGTGGTGATTGGGAAGCCTTCATTGAGCGTCTTGACCTGTACTTCATGGCCAATGAGCTGGAAAAGGAAGAAATCGCAGTCAAGCGCAGGGCGATTCTCCTCACCGTTTGCGGGTCCACGATATATGATCTCATCAAAAATCTGCTAGCACCGATGAAACCAACGGAGAAGACATATGAAGAGCTGTGCACGCTGGTTCGGGAACACCTCAAGCCGAGGGAGAGTATCTTGATGGCCAGGTATCGCCTTTATACGCACCACCGCTCTGAGGGCCAGGACGTGGCGAGCTATGTCGCCGACCTAAGACGCCTTGCGGGACCGTGCGTATTTGCTGGATTTTTGAGGTAAGTGTTGCGGTTTGGAATCGGCCACGAGATCATTCGCAAACTGCTGACTGCCGAATCCCTAGATCTGAGCAAGGCCATCATGATAGCCTGGGCTTTTATGTCCACGAACGATAACACTAAACAGATATCATGCAGCATCGAAACTCACCGGCAAGTACTGTGCATAAAATAACACCTTCAGCAGGCAGAACTGTACATAGCAGGGCCTACATGCCCGCAGAGGCCAGACCTAGGATGATTCAGAGCCCGCCGTGGAGTGTGAATACATTAGCACCATGTCGGCGCTGCGGGGGTAATCATTGAGCCCATCAATGGCGATTCAAGCACTACGTGTGCAAGGGCTGTGGAACAATGGGGCACCTCCAGCGAATGTGCAAACATGCTGCGACTCACCACGCGGCAGAGTCGGCAAAAGATGACCAATCCAGCGTGGACCACGCTGAACGAGCAGGAGAGGCAACTCAACCTGAGGATGAAGAGAAAGTGTATGAGATACACACCTTCACCACCAAAAGCCCTCCGATAATGTTAAAAGTTAAACTTAACGGCATTCCAGTCTCCATGGAATGGGACAGGGCGGGGGAGCGAGTCAATCAGTTATGAGCCAGAAGGCATTCAAGAGGCTGTGGGGCGACAGAGCACAACAACCCAAGCTGATCCCGATTCAGGCAAAGCTGCGCACCTACACCAAGGCACTGATACCAGTTATTGGTAGTGCGGACATAAGAGTATCCCATGAGGGAGCGGTGCACGATTTACCAATGTGGATGGTTTCGGGTGATGGGACAACGCTGCTTGGTAGAAGGCGGATGGGGAAGATTCAATGGAACTGGGAAGACCTCTCTGTACCTTCTCCGGCGAACGGCGTCTCCCTTGCTCAAAGGCTGAGCAAGCCCCCACCTTCAGCTGAACCAGGCATCGAAGTGCAGATCCATTTGTAGATCCTGAGGCACAGGCCGCTCATCACAACCATGAGGAGGTAAAGTTCAACCGAGCAGTGGTACAGGCGCGGTGTCCACCATCTGAAGCCGACGACCTCTTCATGACGATAGAAGAGGCTACAGGCCAATCAAGCAGAGTGGGACTCCGGCCAAAATGATCCAAATGCGTTTTCCCGATGCCAGAGGCAAAATCCCTAGGGAGGAAGAAAAATCCCCGGGAGGAAGATCACGGAGGTTGGCATCACGGACACGGACGAGAGTGCGTCCAGACCACAGAATGAAAGTACGTTCAGACCACGGGACGAGAGTGCGTCCAGACCACGGGAGGTCGCCGCAACGAAACAGAGGCATGTGTTGCCCAGCAAAGAAGACTACTGGGCTTGGGGCAAAGGTAAAGAGGCGGCCGTTGAGAAGGCCAGGAACCCACCACGTTCCAATAAGTTGTTTGCACTGTGTAACCCATGTGAGCGCTCATTCGTGGCAAATGATATATTATCATATGGAGTCAGGGGTACCTTACAACAAGCCAAAGTAGTGGGCGAACACCAACCGGTCGTATATGTATCTAACAAAGTACTTGTAGCAAGTGATATGTTATCACACGGGGTCAGGCGTGTTATACAGCAAGCCAAATAGCAGGCGAACCCCAATCGGTTGTACATGTATCCAGTAAGTTGCCCAAGGCTGTAGCCTGCATTCACGAGACAAAAGAGGCGTACCAAAATGTATCCCAATATTTGCTCGTGTCAGACAAGCTGCCAATCTCACAGTTTTTGGAGAGCAGAAGCACCATTATCAATGCTTTGACTCGAATAGGTCTAACACCATCTGTGCACTGTAACATGACCCGCCACAGGCCAGGCATGGAGAATGGCACTAATGCCCTCAGTCGGCTACCGTTGCCGACCACGGGGGTGGAAACGGCTCAGCCTGCAGACCTACTCGTTGTTATGGAAGTGCTAGAAAGCAAGGGGTCAACCGTAACGGCTCCCCAGACTAGGACCTGGACCAGCCAGGATCCCACGTTATCGCCTGCTAACGGCAAACCACTAGACGGGATGTTGCAGCTTATCCGTCGCAAAGACGTAATGTTCATCCCATCAGATTGCCCCCTATGGGGCAACCCTGCAACGTTGCAAAGAAAGGCAGGGGGGGCTACACACAGTCGGTGGTCCAGGGCTTCCATACCATGGCCCAGGATCCACGGCGACCACGCGGCCTCCCGCCACTACTGAAAGTCTCAAGGCCATATCTGCCATCCTTGGCTTGCCGGACCTTAGGGTTAGCGACAATAGTCCGGAGCGGGCAGCCCAAATCATAAAGCCGAGTACCACAATTATCACGGGAGACTCCCTACAGACCCGGCTATCTCGGGTGCTACGCAGTCACTGGGCTGAATCACTCAGAACCGAGCCTTCCGTATGCTGTCAGCAGAGAATGTACCATGATCATACGGCTCCTCCACGCGACACCATAATGAATGATGTAGACCATGATCATGGCCCCAGATGGGCTGCTAGCATTGTATTAGCCAAAGAGGGGATGGAGTGTTTGTGACGAAAATGGAGTGTTTGTTGTGAAACCATGTAATGGACAAACGCAGAAAGCACTTGGACCAGACCAAACTGAAAACTACAGATAACCAGGAACTATTGGAAAGGACCTGGCCCCCAGCGACCCACCAACACAATCGACCTTGCAATCAACCACGAGGATGAACCCACCATGCTCGACAGTCCAATCAGACCAGCAGCGCGGCCGTGCAGCAATGATCCGATCGACTCATCCAGGCCAGGACTTCAACTCAGGTGATCGACCCCGGAACGCAGAGCCCCGGATCGCCTCAACCTGTAAATAACTTGTACATAAGACTTTGTGGGGGGAATGATGTTATGTATGTAAATACTACCAATGTGTAAGACTTGCCACCAGGGGGCGCACCTGTGGGAGACCTGGACAAGCAGGGAAAAAGGTAATATACCATGCTGCCTCCTCACTCTGGAGTCACAATAAAGAGATCAAGGTCACAACAGTTTGAGCTTAAGATGTGTAGTGTTGTGGAGTTATTCTAAATGTAACAATAGGATCCTGGGCTTCATGAATAGAGGTATGGAGTACAAAAGCGTGGAAATTATGATGAACCTGTATAAAACACTGGTTTGGCCTCAACTGGACTATTGTGTCCAATTCTGGGCACTGCACTTTAGGAGGGATGTGAAGGCCTTCGAGAGGATGCAGAAAAGATTGCCCAGAATGATTCCGGGGATGAGGCACTTCAGTTACGTGGATAGACTAGAGAAGCTGGGATTGTTCTCCTTGGAGCAGAGAAGATTGAGAGGAGATTTAATAGAGGTGTTCAGAATCATGAGGGGTCTGGACAGAGTAGACAGAGAGAAACTGTTCCCATTGGCAGAAGGGTCGAGAACCAGAGGACATAGATGTAAGATGATTGGCAAAAGAACCAAAGACAGTGAGTGGTTAAGATCTGGAATGCACGGCCTGAAAGTGTGGTGGAGGCAGACTCAATCACAACTTTCAAAAGGGAGTTGGATAAGTACCTGAAAGAAAAAAAAATGCAGACCTATGGGGAAAGGGCGGAGGAGTGGGACTGGCTGAGGTGCTCTTGCAGAGAGCCGGCATGGGCTCGACGGGCCAAATGGCCTTCCTCCGTGCTTTAACCATTCTATCATTCTCTTAAATCTGCTCTTCGCCTCCTCTTCTCTAGTCTCAGTATCTAAAGTTTCTCCTCTATAGTTCTCACACCTGGCTTCATTCTGGGAATGACTTTAATATCCTTTCTATATTAGGGGCACCCACAGCTTTACACAGTACTTTTACTTGTGGCCTAACCATTGCCTTGTTCACATTCATCATAACCTCTTTCCTCTTGTACTCCACACACTTATTTATGAAACAAAAAATAAAGTTGGCCCTTTTATGGTTTTGACTGCAATCACGCTTACACGAAATTACGTATTTGCACCCCCTGGGTCTCCATAAAATTAGAATTTGTGGATTATTTTATTTTACTGGAATCAGTCGAGAAATTTACAGGAGTTCCATTTCGTTCATTACACCTGTTTTGCTTTTCAATTGGAGCTATCTATTTCAATCCCATTGCTCTGCATTTTCCTCTTTTTTATATATTTCCTTTCCAAATACCTATCCAATTCCTTTTTAAGTTACGTTATAGTTTCTGTCTCAATAACCATTTGTGGTGAAGCATTCCATGTTTTAATAACAGCATGTGAAAACATTTCTTTTAACTTACCCCTTCATTGTTTCCTACATTACAACAGTGACTACACTTCAAAAAGTACTTCATTGGCTGTAAAACGCTTTGGGACGTCCGGTGGTCATGAAAGATGCAGGGAAGTGGAGCTGAGTCCATGATCAGATCAGCCATGATCTTATTAAATGGCGGAGCAGGCTCGAGGGGCCAAATGGCCTACTCACCTTCCTATTTCTTATGTTCTTATAAATGCAAGTCTTTTTTTTTAACTTTCTTTTCAGTCTATGTCCCCAAGTTAGCAACCCACGAACCAGCAGAAACAATCTTTCACTGTTTACTTTCAAAATCGAATCGGTGGGCGGAGGAGGGGCTCAGCCATAACTGGTGAAATATTCCTCCGGTTGAAGGACAAGTACGCTGTTACCTGTCTGGGAGCTGCCGAGCTATTGCCAACAGCGACATTCACTACCCACTCGCAAACACAAAATTACAGGTGAGGCACACGAGCCGCCTCTGGGTTCTCGGATGTTAAAAGATCTCATGGTATTACTCGATCAAGAGCAGGGAGCTTTCTGGGTATCCTGGCCCAATATCCCTCCCTCAATCAGGAACTTGAGCACAAAATCTAGGCTGACACTATCGTGCAGTACTGAGGGAGTACTTTGCTGTCGGAGATGCCGTCTTTCACATGACATGTTAAACCGAGGCCCCGCCTGCCCCTCAGGTGGACATAAAAGATCCCACGGCACTACTTCAAAGAAGAGCGGGGGAGTTCTCGGTGTTCTGGTCAATATTTATGCTCCAACCAACATCACTAAAACAGATGATCTGATCGTTATTACATTGCTGTTTGTGAGAGTTTGCTGTTTGCAAATCGACTGCCGCGATTCCTACATTACAACAATGATTGCACTTCAAAGTACTTCGTTGGGTGTAAAGCGCTTTGGAATGTCCTGAGGCCTTAAAAGGTGCTATAGAAATGTAATTCATCCTTGGGATGGGAGGGTTGTCCTATGAGGAAAGATTGAGTAGATTGGGCCTATACTCTCTGGAGTTTAGAAGAATGATCAAGAGAAAGCTGTCTTTCGAAGCCGAAAGTTGTAAGAATATGGATTAATGCCCTCTCTGTAACAACATAGGAACAGCTTTAGCCCATTAAGCCCCTCAGGCCTATTCTACTATTCAATTATTTCATAGCTAATCTGTACCTCATCCCCATTTGTCCTCAATTGGTCCATATTCCTTCCTCACCAAAAGCTTCTAAACTCAAGGGAATCTGGCAACCTCAAACTACGCAACTTTAGAAATGTATCTACTAGTTTAAGTAATGTACAGACTACTCCAGGCCATCTGTGGTTCAGAGTTGTTCTGCCCATCAGTGAGAACTGGGCCGAAATTAACTCAACACACACAAGCATGTCCCAGAGATTGTGAAGGGATTGAGGGATGTGGCAAAACGGTGAGTAAATGTGGCTGATCTACAAAAAGGACAAGCATGTTGGCATTTTCCTATTCTTTAAAAATTATTCTGCCCTCAAACATTGCAGGGGGTTGGAGTACAAGAGTAACGAAGTCTTGCTGCAATTGTACAGGGCTTTAGTGAGACCACACCTGGAGTACTGTCTCCTTATCTGAGAAAGCATACACTTGCCTTAGAGGCAGTGCAACAAAGGTTCGCTAGATTGATCCTTGGGATGAGAGGGTTGTCCTATGAGAGATTGAGTAGATTGGGCCTATACTCTCTGAAGTTTAGAAGAATGAGAGGTGATCTCGTTGAAACGTATAAGAGTCTGAGGGGGAATTGACGGTAGATCCTGAGAGGTTGTTTCCCCTGGTTGAAGAGTCTATAGCTAGGGGTCATAGTCTCAGGATAAGGGGTTGATCATTTATGACTCAGATGAGGAGGAATTTCTTCACTCAGAGGGTTGTGAATCTTGGGAGTTCTCTACCCCAAAGGGTTATGAATGCTGAGTCATTGAGTATATTCAAGACTGAGATAGATAGATTATTGGACTCGAGGGGACATAAGAGATATGGGGATCGGTCAGAAAAGTGGAGTTGAGGTCGAAGGTCAGCCATGATCTTGTTGAAAGGGGCCATATGGCCTGCTCCTGTTCCTAATTCTTATGTTCTTACATTCCTAAGTCTTTCTTTTATAACAGCAAAATGATTTGGTCAAAAGCAAAATACTGCGGATGCTGGAATCTGAAATAAAGACAGAAAATGCTGGAAATCTCAGCGTGTCAGGCAACATCTGTGGAGAGGAAAACAGAGTTAGCATTTCAGGTTGCTGACCCTTTGTCAGAACAGTTCTGAAGATTATTTGGTCAGTCATCTCATTATTGTTAGTGGTACCTAGCACACAAAATGGCTGCTGCATTTAGTCACACAACAATAGTAGCGTCACAGTGAGATTTATTCTGTTCAATGTTTTTGAGACGTAATGGGCCGTTATATATTTGTTCATTATTTCATCAATTATGTCAATTGAGTGACTGTACAGCTCAGTTCTTTTAGCACATGTTATTTTTGCATGATGATCAAAAAAGATCATTTGCTCTTTTTTCAAAAATAATGGGAGTCAGTTTCACATTTAATTCATAAAGTGGTGTAAGCAACATTCTGTCTGTAAGACTGTCAATAAAAATGTAATTAAAATTAAAATCCCTGTTGAAGGGTCAGGGGGGGAAGTCATGTCTCAGACATTAAAGTAATTTAATCAATAATTAACTATCATAAATCACATTTTAATTAGATTTTCTTCATCTCATACAATCATTTAAAATGAGATTGAAGTTAAACCTAAATCCTTCTAACCATGGGGATCTTACATTGCAAGTGCTATAAGCTATAATATGCCTATCTACATAGTAATTTGAATTGATTGCTTCAGGATAAAATAATGCATAAAATTATTGTAAGATTTTAAGATTTCTTATTTCATGGGGGCGATTGTCTTCATTAAATTGATCTGAATTCACTGCCACGCTGATTATATACAATTAACATTGAAGTGTATGAATTTTGGGGGTAGGCTGGAACTTTGTTTTACGATCACCATAGTAACAGGAGCAGGCCATTCAGCCGCTCAGGCCTATTCTCTCATTGAATCAGATCATGGTTGATCTGTACCTCAACTCCATTCACCTGCCTTTGATCCATATTCCTTGATTGCTTTACCTAGCAAAAAGCTATCACTCTCAGTCTTGAAAATATCAATTGACCCAGTGTCCATAGCCTTTTGGGGGAAGAGAGTTCCAGATTTCCAGTACCCTTTGTGTGGAAAAAGTGCTTCCTGATTTCACTCCTAAACAGCCTAGTTCTAATTTAAAATGTTCCCTTGTTCCGGATTTTCCCATCAATAGAAATTGTTTCTGTACATCCTTATTGAATCCCTTTATCATGTTAAAGATTTGATTAGATCACCCCTCAATCTTCTAAAGTCAAGGGAATACAAGCCTAATTTATGCATCATGTCCTCATATTTTAAGCGCCAGTATTGTGTGCAGATTTGGTCTCCTTACCTAAGAAAGGATATATTTGCCATAGAGGGAGTGCAGCGAAGGTTCACCAGACTGATTCCTGGGATGGCAGCTCTGTCATATGAGGAGAGATTGGGTCGACTAGGCCTGTATTCACTAGAGTTTAGAAGAATGAGAGGGGATCTCATGGAAACGTATAAAATTCTGACTGGGTTGGATAGACTGGATGCGGGGAGGATGTTTCCCCTGACTGGAAAGTCTAGAACAAGGGGTCACAGTCTCAGGATACCGGGTAGGAAATTTAGGACCGAGATGAGGAGAATTTTTTTCACTCAGAGGGTGGTGAACCTGTGGAATTCTCTACCACAGAAGGCTGTGGAGGCCAAGTCACTGAATATATTTAAGAGGGAGATAGATGGATTTCTAGACACAAAAGACATCAAGGGGTATAGGGAAAAGGTGGGAATATGGTGTTGAGATAGAGGATCAGCAATGATCATATTGAATGGCGGTGTAGGCTCGAAGGGCCGAATGGCCTACTACTGTCCTATTTTTCTATATTTCTATTCTGGTCAATCTGCGCTACACCCCCTCAAAGGCCAATATATCTTTTCTGAGGTTCGGTGCCCAAAACTGAATACAGTAATCCAGATAGGTTCTAACCAACACTCTGTACAGCTGAAGCATTGTATTTCAGCCCTCCTGACAAAAAGGCCAACATTCCATCAGCCTTTTGATTACTTTTTGTACCTGTGCATGAGCTTTTAGTGATTTATGTTCCTGGACACCAAAATCTCTTTGCTTCTCCCTTAATATCCAAAAATCTATTAATCTCTGTCTTGAATATACTCAACGACTGAGCCTCCACAGCTCTCTGTGGTAGAGAATTCCAAAGATTCACCACCCTCTGAGTGAAGAAATTTCTCCATATGGCAAGTATATTCTTCCTTAGGTAAGGAGACCAAAACTGTACACAATACTCCAGCTGTGGTCTCACTAGGGCCCTATATAATTGCAGTTATACTCAAATCCTCTTGTAATGAAGGCCAACGTACAATTTGCTTTCTTAATTGCTTGCTGCACCTGCATGTTAACTTTCAGTGATTTGTGTACAAGGACACCCAGCAGATCCCTCTGAACACCAACATTTCCCAATCTCTCACCATTTAAAAAATACTCTGCTTTTCTATTTTTCCTACCAAAGTGGATAACTTCACATTTCTCCCCATTATATCCCATTTGCCATGTTCGTGCCTGTCAACTTGGACATATTACATTTGGTCCCCTCATCCAAATCATTGATATAGATTGTGAATAGCTGAGGCCGAAGCACTGATCCATTCGTTACCTCACTAGTTACAATCTGCCAAGCCGAAAATGACCCGTTTATTCCTACTCTCTGTTTTCTGTCCATTAACCAATCCTCAATCCATGCTAGTATATTACCCCCAATCCCATGATCCCTAATTTTGTTTAATAACCTCTTGTGTGGCACCTTATCGAATGCCTTCCGAAAATCCAAATACACTACATCCATTGGTTCCCCCTTATCTATTCTGCTAGTTACAACCTCAAAAACGCGAACAGATTCGTCACAGTGACACAGTTAATTCAGAGACTAGGGTCCTGAACTTGAGCAAAGGCAACTTCGATGGTATGAGATGTGAATTGGCTAGAATAGACTGGTTAATGATACTTAAAGGGTTGACGGTGGATAGGCAATGGCAAACATTTAAAGATCACATGGATGAACTTCAACAATTGTACATCCCTGTCTGGAGTAAAAATAAAACGGGGAAGGTGGCTCAACCGTGGCTAACAAGGGAAATTAAGGATAGTGTTAAATCCAAGGGAAGAGGCATATAAATTGGCCAGAAAAAGCAGCAAACCTGTGGATTGGGAGAAATTTAGAATTCAGCAGAGGAGGACAAAGGCTTTAATTAGGAGGGGGGGAAATAGAGTATGAGAGGAAGCTTGCTGGGAACATGAAAACTGACTGCAAAAGCTTCTATAGATATGCGAAGAGAAAAAGATTAGTGAAGACAAACGTAGGGCCCTTGCAGTCAGATTCAGGTGAATTTATAATGGGGAACAAAGAATTCGCAGACCAGTTGACTCTGGTTCTGTCTTCACAAAGGAAGACACAAATAACCTTCCGGAAATACTAGGGGACCGAGGGTCTAGTGAGAAGGAGGAACTGAAGGAAATCCTTATTAGTCGGGAAATTGTGTTAGGGAAATTGATGGGATTGAAGGCCAATAAATCCCCAGGGTCTGATAGTCTGCATCCCAGTGTACTTAAGGAAGTGGCCCTAGAAATAGTAATGCATTGGTGGTCATTTTCCAACATTCCATGGACTCTGGATCAGTTCCTTTGGACTGGAGGGTCGTTAATGTAACACCACTTTTTAAAAAAGGAGGGAGAAAGAAAAGGGGTAATTATAGACCAGTTAGCCTGACATCAGTAGTGGGGAAAATGTTGGAATCAATTATTAAAGATGAAATAGTAGCGCATTTGGAAAGCAGTGACAGGATCAGTCCAAGTCAGCATGGATTTATGGAAGGGAAATCATGCTTGACAAATCTTCTAGAGTTTTTTGAGGATGTAACTAGTAGAGTGGACAAGGGAGAACCAGTGGATGTGTATTTGGACTTTCAAAAGGCTTTTGACAAGGTCCCACACAAGAGATTGGTGTGCAAAATCAAAGCACATGGTACAGGGGGTAATATACTGACCTGGATAGAGCACTGGAAGCAGAGAGTCAGGATAAACGGGTCCTTTTCAGAAATGGCAGGCAATGACTAGTGGAGTGCCGCAGGGTTCAGTGCTGGGACCCCAGCTATTTACAATATACATCGATGATTTAGATGAAGGAATTGAATGTAATAGCTCCAAGTTTGCAGATGACATTAAGCTGGGTGGCAGTGTGAGCTGTGAGGAGGATGCTAAGAGGCTGCAGGGTGACTTGGACAGGTTGGGTGAGTGGGCAAATGCATGGTAGGTGCAGTATAATGTGGATAAATGTGAGGTTATCCACTTTGGTGGCAAAAACACGAAGGCAGAATATTATCTAAATGGTAGCAGATTAGGAAAAGGGGAGGTGCAACGAGACCTGGGTGTCATGGTACATCAGTCATTCAAAGTTGGCATGCAGGTACAGCAAGCGGTGAAGAAGGCAAATGGTATATTGGCCTTCATAACTTGGGGATTTGAGTATAGGAGCAGGGAGGTCTTGCTGCAGTTGTACAGGACCTTGGTGAGGCCTCACCGGAATATTGTGTTCAGTTTTGGTCTCCTAATCTGAGGAAGGACGTTCTTGCAATTGAGGGAGTGCAGCAAAGGCTCACCAGACTGATTCCCAGGATGGCAGGACTGACATATGAGGAGAGACTGGATCGACTGGGCCTGTATTCACTGGAGTTTAGAAGGATGAGAGAGGATCTCATAGAAACATATAAAATTCTGACGGGCCTGGACAGGTTAGATGCAGGAAGAATGTTCCCGATGTTGGGGAAGTCCAGACAGAGGACACAGTCTAAGGATAAGGGGTAAGCAATTTAGGACTGAGATGAGGAGAAACTTCTTCACTCAGAGAGTTGTTAACCTGTGGAATTCTCTACCGCAGAGAGTTGTTGATGCCAGTTCGTTGGCTGTATTCAAGAGGGAGTTAGATATGGCCTACGGCTAAAAGGATCAAGGGGTATGGCGAGAAAGCAGGAAAGGGGTACTGAGGTGAATGATCAGTCATGATCTTATTGAATGGTGGTGCAGGCTCGAAAGGCCGACTGGCCTATTCCTGCACCTATTTTCTATATTTCTATGTTTCTCTTTCAAACATGATTTTCCTTTCATCAATCCGTATTGACTCTGCCCAATCCTAGTATTATTTTCTAAGTGCCCTGTTACCATGACCTTAATAATAGATTCTAGCATTTTCCCTACTACTGATGTCAGGCTAACTGGTCTGTAGTTCCCCATTTTCTCTCACACACCTTTCTTAAATAATGGTGTGCTGCCTTCCAATCTGTGGAAACCGTTCTAAAATCTATGGAATTTGGAAGATGACAACCAATGCAACCACCTCTTTCAAAACCCTAGGATGTAATGTGCTTCGGGACATCTGATAGTCGTGAAAGGCACTATATAAATGCAAGTCTTTCTTTCTTAGTGTGTCTCCTAACTGGGTGTCATCTGTAAACTTGATTATGCAACTCTCTATTCCTTCATCCAAGTCATTGATAGATATGGTGAAAAGCTAATGCCTCCGTGCAGACCCCTGGGGAATACTACTAATTATATTCTGCCATTCAGAGTACATTCCTTTTATTCCTACTCTCTGTCATCTGAGCTCCAACCAATTTCCATCACAAGGGTACCTCCAATTCCCTGCACTTTTATTTTTGCTAATTATCTTATCAAATCCCATCTGGAAGTCAATGTCGACAACATCCATAAACACTCCCCTATCCACCATATTAGGGACTTCAGTTACGTGAATAGACTGGAGAAGATGGGGTTTTTCTCCTTACAGCAGAGAAGGTTGAAAGGTGATTTGTAGAGGTGTTGAACATCATGAGGGGTCTAGAAAGAGTAGCTAGAGAGAAACTGTTCCCTTTGGCAGAACGGTCGCAAACCAGAGGACACAGATTTAAGGCGATTGGCAGAAGAAGCAGAGGCGACATTAGGGAAATCTTTTTTATGCAGCGAGTGGTTAGGATCTGGAATGCACGGCCTGAGGGGCTGGTGGAGGCAGATTCAATCGTGGCTTTCAAAAGGGAATTGGATAAGTACCTGAAGGAAAAACAAGCTCACGAATAGCCCATGGGTAAAGTGGCAGGTTAGATCCAAGATTGGCTCGGAGGCAAGAAGCAAAGGGTAATGGTTGATGGGTGTTTTTGTGACTGGAAGGCTGTGTCCAGTGGTCTTGCACAGGGCTCAGTGCTGGGTCCCTTGCTTTTTGTGGTATATATCAATGACTTGGACTTGAATGTTGGGGGTATGATTAAGAAGTTTGCAGATGACACTAAAATAGATTGTGTAGTTGATAATGAAGAAGAAAGCTGCGGACTGCAGGAAGATATCAATGTACTGGTCAGGTGGGCAGAATAGTAGCAAATGAAATTCAATCTGGATAAGTGTGAGGTAATGCACTTGAGGAGATCTAACAAGGCAAAGGAATACACATTAAATGGTACGACACTGAAAAGTGTGGAGGAACAAAGGGACCTTGGAGTGCAGGTCCACAGATCCCTGAAGGTAGCAGGCCAGATAGATAAGGTGGTTAAGAAGGCATATGGAATACTTGCCTTTATAAGTTGAGGCATGCAATACAAGAGCAGCGAGGTTATGCTTGACCTGTATAAAACTCTGGTTAGGCCGCAGCTGGAGTATCGTGTGCAGTTCTGGTCACCACATTACAAGAAAGATGTGATTGCACTGGAAAGGGTGCAGAGGAGATTTACAAGAATGTTGCCTGGGCTGGAGAATTTTGGCTATGAGGAAAGATTGGAGATGCTGGGTCTGTTTTCTTTGGAACAAAGGAGGCTGAGGGGAGACCTAATCGAGGTGTATAAAATTATGAGGGGCCTGGATAGAGTGGATAGGAAGGTCTTGTTTCCCTTGGCAGAGGGGTCAACAACCAGTGGGCATAGATTTAAAGTAATTGGACGGAGGTTTAGAGGAGATATGAGGGAAAATGTCTTCATCCAGAGGGTGGTGGGGGTCTGGAACTCACTGCCTGAAAGAGTGGTAGAGGCAGAAACCCTCACCACATTTAAAAAATACTTGGATGTGCACTTAAAGTACTGTAACCTATAGGGTTACAGACCAAGAGCTGGAACGTGGTATTATGCCGGTGTGGACACGACGGGCCGAAATTGCCTCCTTCCGTGCTGTAAATTTCTATGATTCTATGATTTGCAGGGTTACGGGGAACAGCGGGGAGGGGGACTAGCTGAAGTGCTCTTGCAAAGAGCCAACACGGTCTTGACAGGCCAAATGGCCTCCTCCTGCAATCATTCTATGATTCTGATTCTAGTGATCTCCTCAAAAATTCAAAGAGATTAACCATGACTTTTTCTTCATAAATCCAAAGTGCCTCTCTTTGATTATTTCATACTTGTCCAAATGCTCAGTCACTCTGGATTCCAGTAACTTCATCACAACTAATATGAAGCTGAGCAGTCAATAGTTTCCTGGTTCTTCCTTTTCTCCCTTCTTAAGTAATGGATTAATATTTGCAATTTTCCAATACAGACATAATTCCTGAATCTAGAGAACTTTGGAAAATTATGACTAATGCATCTGCAATTTCCTCATCTATTTCTTTCAATATCCTGTGATGGAAACCATCAGGGACCGGAGATTTGACTACCTTAAGTCCCATTATTTTTTCCATTTCCTGTTTTTTTTTAACTTAAATTAAATTTAATAAGTTTCTCCCCTTTACTTATTGTTACCTCTGGTATGTTATCCTCTTTCTCTACTATGGAAGCAGACACAAAGTATAAATTTAACAAGTTTGCCATTTCCTTATTATTCATTATTGTTTTGGCTGCATCCATCTATAGTGGCCCCACATTCCCCTTTACAACTCTTTGTCTCTCAATATATTTATAGAAAAAAATAATGTTAGTTTTGATATTCCTTCCATGTTTTTTTCATATTTCCTTTTTACGTCTCATTACTTTCTTGTTATCCCTTTGTTGCTTTTTAAAGCTCCCCCAGTCTGATGGATTTTCACCTTTCCTTACATTTGTGTAAGCCTTTTCTCTTACCTTCTTTGTTGACCATGGTTGCTCAACTACACAGTGGTGCCTTTTTGGGGTATGTACTGGTTTTGTATTGTACCAAATACTTTGATGACTTCCCACTGTTTGTAACCTTAACCATTAATTGCTCAGCCCAGTTTATTGTGGTTAATTTATTTTTCATCCATTCAATGTTTGCCTTAATTAAATTAAAAACCTTAGCTTATGACTCTCGCTCTCAAAATTAATATCAACTTAAATCATAATGTGGTCGCTATTTTTAAGATGCTCCCTTACTGTCAGGTTGTCAACTAATTCTGGTTTGTTACTCATCACTAAATCCAGTATGGCCTGTTCCTTTGTCGGTTCGGAAACATATTGACTTTGGGTGATTGATTCAGTCACCCGTAATACATTTCTCCCAGTCAGGAGAAATGTATAATGAGCAGCTGAATCGATAGCGCCAGTGTTGCGCTATCATCCAAAGTCAAAAATTAGCCCCAAAATGCTCCAGAAAACTGTCCCGCGAACATTCTAGCAACATGTTGCCTTTACTACTTCAGCTGTTCTGCTTCTCACAGTCTATTTAAAAGTAAAAATCTCCCATTACGTATATCCACTGTGTTTCTCCTACATACTTTCTTGATCTCTGTATTTATATATGCCCCCACTACCCTACTACTGTCCGGAGGTCTGTAGACAACTACCACCAGAGTCTTATATCCTTTTTTGTTCCTTAGTTCTGCTCAGAGTGTTTCCACTGCCTGACCATTCTTAAAGAAATCCTTTCTTTCCATTGCTGTAATTGTGTGCTTTAGCAATATTGCTACTCCTCCTCCTCTCCCAATTTACCCCTAAAGTTCTAAAGTTCCTATAGCCTGAAATATTTAGCCCCCAGTCATTTTAATAAATGACACTAATTGTGGCAACTTTACAGATGTTTTCGAAGTGTTGTAATTAGATAACTAACATTAATTATACAGCCAAAATTATTTTGACGTTAATTATATATTGAATATAAAATATATGCTTCACATCATACTTAATGTTCATATAGTGATTGATTGATAAGCCAGCACATGGTATTTAATTTAGCATAGTGTTATTACTGTAGACATTAAATATTTTGTGAGCAATGAGATGTATGCTTTCGTGGCAATTATAATTTATAAAAACGCCATTTCTGTTATTCATGTTTTAATTTAGTGAATTTTGTGCTCTTCAGGGTGAGAGATGTTTGTGTTGTGGAATGGAACATATTTCTGCTGTCAGCATAAATCACCACTAAATCAGGATAAGCTCAAATTATTTATTTATTCTGAGTTTCTTCCCTTCCTTTCCTGCAGGCATCGACTCTTAATGGGATTTTCTTCTCTCTAATCAGGAGTGCTGAGTCTAATTATATCACTCCTACTAGCACTTAAACATAGCTCAGCTCAAGCAGCACAAAGGGATCAGACCTGGGGTGTTACTGTTTGCATGGTTGTGTTACAAACCGTCAACTAGCCTGGACACCAGACACTTTACAACACAGTTATAGAATGTTCGCAGGGCAGTTTTCTGGAGCTTATTGGGGCTAATTTTGACTTTGAATGATAATGCAACACGGGCGATATCGATTCAGCTGCTCGTTATACGTTTCTCCTGACTGGGAGATATGCTCATTTGGTGTACGGTGCTTGTGTTGGTGTCCTGGCTAATATTTATCCCTCAAGCAACATCAATAAAACAGATTATCACAGTACTGCCTGCGGGATCTTGCTGTGCGCAAATTGGTTGCCGTGTTACCGACTTTACAATAGTGACTACACTTCAAAAGTACTTCATTGGCTGTGAAGCACTTTGGGACGTTCTGAGGTTGTGAAAGGCGCTATATAATGTATTTCTTTTGGTGCTACTACACTGCAGTTGTCTTCTCTAATACAATTTCCCTTATCACTTTATTATCTTTCCTTTTCAATTATTTATCCAATTATTTTTTAACTGGTATATAGTCTATGACCCCACAATGTGAAAATGTTCTTTTAATGCTTCTCTGTGTACTTCCAGTGATGATTCTCAATCCATGCCCATTTGTTACCATTTTCTACAACCAGTGGAATCAATCTGTTTATTGTTCACATATTCAAAACTGTTCACAATTTTAAAATTCTCCATCAGACACCTGGACCCCTTAATCTTCACTGTTTCAGAGGAAAATGTCCTAGTGTTTTCAGCCTTTCTTCATTACTATAACAACAACTACAACTTATATTTATACAGTGTCTTTAACATAATAAAACATTATTAATAACCTGTTCTTCCTGCTATTTCTCATCAGTCTTACAAGTTAGGGTGTGCACACTTTCTTTCACTGGTCCTTTTCCCCACATGTACAATTCACATTTCTCTGCACTGAACATCTGCCACCTATTGGACTACTCCACTAACCAATTTATATCCTGCTGTGATTTCTGATATCCTGCCTTTTTCCTCACTGTTTGCCACTCTCCCTAATTTGGTATCATTGGTAAATTTCAGTACCATTCCCCTTGCGCCCATGTACACCACATTTCTACCATTGGAAAAGAAAATGGCCCAGAAATCCCGGTTGGCTGCTTCCCGCAGGCGATCGGGTAAAAAAGCTTTAAAAAGCAGCACACCTACCTGTTCCTGCTGCGCCCACGCGAGTTCCCGGTCCTGAGGCCTCCGCTGACTGCGCGTCGCAGCGCGTGCACGTCAGGACATGAGCAGGGCTGGAGCTGCAGTCACATGGCTCTGGGCAGCCAATCAAGGTAAAGTATGTTGTCATTCATAATAATGGGAACTCCGTAAGTTGGAGTTCCCATTATTATGAATGAGAAACAGTTGCCCCAAACACACAAAACCAGCAATAAAAATAGAAAAAATACACTACATATTTAACATTAATTTAAATTAAAGTTATTTATGTATTATTAAAAAATATATATTTTTCCGATTTTTAAAAAAGTTTTTAAAATTAGACATTAAAATAAATTTAACATAGTGAGCAGGGTTTTTAAAGATAAAATGTGTTCTTTTAATTTTATTTTTTATGTTTTAAGTGTGTTTTAAAACTCTTACGCCTGTAAAAGTAGGTTATGCACGTGCTTTTATCAGGCGCAAGAGTTTTGAGGACATTTGCTGGGCAAGATATGAGTAAATTCCGCAATCTTGCCCTGGCAAATGTCCTCGCTCCCGAGATATGTTCTTATAATGGGCTGGAGCTTGACAGATCAGAAAAGCCGGTTTTCAGCACATGCGCATTGTGCGCTGAAAATGGCTTTTGCGATGCCTTCCCGGGTCCGTACACACTCCGTACAGACCAGGGGAGGCCAGCATTTCTGCCCCAATATGTCACAACATCGATCCTGGGCACACAACGACCCAATTCTAGCGAATCCAAAAAACATCCACTTACTCTATTATTTCTGTTCCCGCACGCTCAAATTCCACGAGCTTTCAGTTTCACGACAGGTTATTTAAGTGGCACTTTATTCAAATACCTTCTGAACATCCATATTTGCAACAACAACTTTTATTTATATAGTGCCTTTAACCTAGTAAAACATCCCAAGGCGCTTCACAGCAGTGTTATAAGACAGAACAGATACGAGCCACATAAGAAGGAATTACATATACCACATCCATTGCATCCTTTTATTTATGCACTTTATCATTCACTCGAATAATTCAATTAACCTAGCCAGGCATGACCTGTCCTTTATAAATTTTTAGACCAATATGTCGAGGAACCAACTAGGGGGGAGGCCATCTTAGACTGGGTGTTATGTAATGAGAGAGGATTAATTATCAATCTTGTTGTGCGAGGCCCCTTGGGGAAGAGTGACCATAATATGGTGGAATTCTGCATTGGGATGGAGAATGAAACAATTAATTCGGAGACCATGGTCCAGAACTTAAAGAAGGCTAACTTTGAAGGTATGAGGCGTGAATTGGCTGGGATGGATTGGCGAATGATACTTAAGGGGTTGACTGTGGATGGGCAATGGCAGACATTTAGAGACCGCATGGATGAACTACAACAAGTGTACATTCCTGTCTGGCATAAAAATAAAAAAGGGAAGGTGGCTCAACCGTGGCTATCAAGGGAAATCAGGGATAGTATTAAAGCCAAGGAAGTGGAATACAAATTGGCCAGAAATAGCAGCGAACCTGGGGACTGGGAGAAATTTAGAACTCAGCAGAGGAGGACAAAGGGTTTGATTAGGGCAGGGAAAATGGAGTATGAGAAGAAGCTTGCAGGGAACATTAAGACGGATTGCAAAAGTTTCTATAGATATGTAAAGAGAAAAAGGTTAGTAAAGACAAACGTAGGTCCCCTGCAGTCAGAATCAGGGGAAGTCATAACGGGGAACAAAGAAATGGCGGACCAATTGAACAAGTACTTTGGTTCGGTATTCACGAAGGAGGACACAAACAACCTTCCGGTTATAAAAGGGGTCGGGGGGTCTAGTAAGGAGGAGGAACTGAGGGAAATCCTTATTAGCCGGGAAATTGTGTTGAGGAAATTGATGGGATTGAAGGCCGATAAATCCCCAGGGCCTGATGGACTGCATCCCAGAGTACTTAAGGAGGTGGCCTTGGAAATAGTGGATGCGTTGACAGTCATTTTCCAACATTCCATTGACTCTGGATCAGTTCCTATAGAGTGGAGGGTAGCCAATGTAACCCCACTTTTTAAAAAAGGAGGGAGAGAGAAAACAGGGAATTATAGACCGGTCAGCCTGACATCGGTAGTGGGTAAAATGATGGAATCAATTATTAAGGATGTCATAGCAGTGCATTTGGAAAGAGGTGACATGATAGGTCCAAGTCAGCATGGATTTGTGAAAGGGAAATCATGCTTGACAAATCTTCTGGAATTTTTTGAGGATGTTTCCAGTAAAGTGGACAAGGGAGAACCAGTTGATGTGGTATATTTGGACTTTCAGAAGGCGTTCGACAAGGTCCCACACAAGAGATTGATGTGCAAAGTTAGAGCACATGGGATTGGGGGTAGTGTACTGACATGGATTGAGAACTGGTTGTCAGACAGGAAGCAAAGAGTAGGAGTAAATGGGTACTTTTCAGAATGGCAGGCAGTGACTAGTGGGGTACCGCAAGGTTCTGTGCTGGGGCCCCAGCTGTTTACACTGTACATTAATGATTTAGATGAGGGGATTAAATGTAGTATCTCCAAATTTGCGGATGACACTAAGTTGGGTGGCAGTGTGAGCTGCGAGGAGGATGCTGTGAGGCTGCAGAGCGACTTGGATAGGTTAGGTGAGTGGGCAAATGCATGGCAGATGAAGTATAATGTGGATAAATGTGAGGTTATCCACTTTGGTGGTAAAAACAGAGAGACAGACTATTATCTGAATGGTGACAGATTAGGAAAAGGGGAGGTGCAAAGAGACCTGGGTGTCATGATACATCAGTCATTGAAGGTTGGCATGCAGGTGCAGCAGGCGGTTAAGAAAGCAAATGGCATGTTGGCCTTCATAGCAAGGGGATTTGAGTACAGGGGCAGGGAGGTGTTGCTACAGTTGTACAGGGCATTGGTGAGGCCACACCTGGAGTATTGTGTACAGTTTTGGTCCTAACTTGAGGAAGGACATTCTTGCTATTGAGGGAGTGCAGCGAAGGTTCACCAGACTGATTCCCGGGATGGCGGGACTGACCTATCAAGAAAGACTGGATCAACTGGGCTTGTATTCACTGGAGTTCAGAAGAATGAGAGGGGACCTCATAGAAACATTTAAAATTCTGACGGGGTTAGACAGGTTAGATGCAGGAAGAATGTTCCCAATGTTGGGGAAGTCCAGAACCAGAGGTCACAGTCTAAGTATAAGGGGTAAGCCATTTCGGACTGAGATGCGGAGGAACTTCTTCACCCAGAGAGTGGTGAACCTGTGGAATTCTCTACCACAGAAAGTTGTTGAGGCCAATTCACTAAATATATTCAAAAAGGAGTTAGATGAGGTCCTTACTACTAGGGGGATCAAGGGGTATGGCGAGAAAGCAGGAATGGGGTACTGAAGTTGAATGTTCAGCCATGAACTCATTGAATGGCGGTGCAGGCTAGAAGGGCCGAATGGCCTACTCCTGCACCTATTTTCTATGTTTCTATGTTTCTATGCTGATAGCCCACTACTTTCTAGTTGTTCACTCATTTCAGTCTGTATTATGGACTCGAGAGGGAAGCTTTTAACTTTTGGTGGTGGAGACAAGCGGGCAATAACAGATGGGGTGCCCATTATAAGAACATAAGGTATAGGAGCAGGAATAAGCCATTCGGCCCCTTGAGCCTGCTCCACCATTCAATAAGATCATGTCTGATCTTCTAACTCATCTCCACTTTCAAGCACTATCCCCATATGCCTTGATTCCCTTAATATCCAAAAATCTATCGATCTCTGTCTTGAATATACTCAACGACTGAGCCTCCACAGCCCTCTGGGATACAGAATTCTAAAGATTCACCCCTCTCTGAGTGAAGAAATTTATCCTCATCTCAGTCCTAAATGGATGATATTGTACACGCTACATTGATTTCAATGTAAAAGAAAAGAAAATCGAACGGAGGGCCTAACAGGCAGCCAATCCACAACCGCCCATTTTCCACCACCTCTGAAAGTTAATCCACAACTAACGTAAGACTAACTGGCCTATAATTTCCTGGCTTATCCCTTTCTTGTATAGGGGTATAACAATTGCCAACATCCAGTCCTTTTATGCAATTCCAAAGATTCTTACAAAATTATGGCTGATGTCTCCTGTACCTCCTCTCCAGCCTCCTTCAATATTGTGGCATGCATGCCATCTGAGCCTGATGACTTTTCTCATTGGTCCTGAATTTCACATTACATCACTTGTGCGCCATTAATGCACCAGAAGAGGAGCATTTCTGTAATTCTGGTCTCCCCTAGTTTTCTGAAGCTACCATAGTGCTTGTGTAAGTTGAGCATCTTTTATTTATTCATTCTCGGGATGTCACTGGCAAGGCCGGCATTTATTTCACATCTCTAGTTGCCCTTGGGAAGATGGTGGTGGGCCTGCTTCTTGAACCATTGCAGTCTGTGAGGTGAAGGTGTTGTTGCAATACTGTTAGGGAGGGAGTTTCAGGATCTTGACCAAGAAGCAATGAAGGACCAGCGATATATGTCCAAGTCGGGATGGTGTGTGACTTGATGGTGATGGTGTTCCCATGCACCTGCTACCCTTGTCCTTCGAGGTGGTGGAGGTGGCTGGTTTGGGAGGTGATGCCGAAGAAGCATTGGTGAGTTTCTGCGGAGCATCCTGTGGATATTACACACTGCAGCAATGTGCGCCAGTGATGGAGGGAGTGGATGTTCAAGCTGGTGTGTGGGCTGCCGATCAAACGGATTGCTTGATCTGTTACTGAAGGCATTGCGATATCGTAAGCTGTCTGAATGTTGACTTGAATAACCCAAAAAAATATTGATGTCATTTACAGAATTGTCTTTCCTCAGCCTCTTTCCTTTATTCCATGCCCCTCACCCGTTCCTGTCCCCCCCGTCCCCCGTCCCCCGTTGCTAATTTATGTATATTTGTGTATATCTTCTGCTTGGGCGAATGACAGAGTTGATGAGTATTTCAGTCGCTGTTTAAATATAGATTGGTATTTGTGGCATCTGTTTCACAGCATGCGTTTGGCATGTTAAGACGAGTAGAGCCTCAATAGTGCTAAGTTTATGAAAGGCTCCAATCGAAAAAAATCTTATAAAGCAGATTAGGGATAGAATCTGCATCAAAAGTTAACTTAGAAATGACTGTTGCCAATTGCAGCAGACGAAAGCTCAACTCATCCATGTGATACTCCTGTTTGCTAGTTTAACAGAGCGTTAACCCATTAGCATCTGCATTAAAATAGTATACAGGGGAATGTGCCCACTTTAATTGGCAACAGTCATTTTTAGACAGTTGCAATGTTGGTCATACCCACCTAGGGTACTGTGCAGTGCTGGTTACCTAATTATTAATATGAACATAAGGAATAGGATCAGGAGTAGGCCATCCGGCCCCTCAAGCCTGCTCTGCTATTCAATAAGACCATAGCAGATCTTCTACATCAGCTCCACTTTCCCACCTAACCCCATAATTCTTGATTCCCTTAGTGTCCAAAAATCTAGCGATCTTCAGTGTACTCCATGACGGAGCATCCTCAGCCTTCTGGGGTAGAGAATTCCAAAGATTCACCACCCTCGAGTGAAGACATTTCTCCTCATCTCAGTTCTAAATGGCCGACCCCTCATCCTGAGACTATGACCCCATAGTTCTAGACTCTCCAGCCAGGGGGAAACAGCCTCTCTACCCTGTCAAGCCCTCGAAGAACTGTTTACATTTCAATGAGATCACCTCTCATTCTTCTAAACTCCAAAAGCCCATTCTACTCAATCTCTCCTCATAGGACAACCCTTTCATCCCAGGAATCAATCTATTGTGCCAGAGATAGTACAGGGGTGCACAACAAAGGTACAGTCCTGGCCACTTATGTCGACATGTTGGGGGCCATTCTAATTTTGTCAATATCAGCGGTTTGTTGAAATAAGCGGACGTAATATGTAAATATAAAAATAAATACTCCAACACTGAATTTCTGAATCTGCCATTTCTATACATTGATTTAAATGAATTCTCCTTTGCTTATTTTTTTTAAAGTCATTTAAGAGTACATAAGAACATAAGAAATAGGAACAGGAGTAGGCGATATGGCTCCTCGAGCCTGCTCCGCCATTCAATAAGATCATGGCTGATCTGATCATGGAATCAGCGCCACTTCCCCGTCCGCTCCCCATAACCCTGTATCATTTAAGAAACTGTCTATTTCTGTCTTAAATTTATTCAATGTCCAGCTAGTTCAAATGCTTCTAGTACAGGATATCTTTTTCGTAGATCGCATTTATTCAGAACATAAGATATTTTAGAAACAAGCAAAGGTCATTGGACCCAAACAATTCCATCCCTTTTCCAAAGATAATTCTCACTTAGCCACCATATTCTCCCAATCACTTCTCTCTTTACAAATTGTTCCTTTAACCCATCTGTACTGTTCGCCTCAATGCCTTTCCCTGGTACTTTACTCCGTGACTCTATTACCCTTTGGGTGAAAAGTTCTGCTTGACTTCCCTTCTTACTCCAAACATCTGTCCCTTTCAATCATGTTGCAACTAAGCTTCATAAGAACATCAGAACATAAGAATTAGGAACAGGAGTAGGCCATCTAGCCCCTCGAGCCTGCTCCGCCATTCAATAAGATCATGGCTGATCTGGCCGTGGACTCAGCTCGACTTACCCGCCCGCTCCCCGTAACCCTTAATTCCATCATTGGTTAAAAATCTATCTATCTGTGACTTGAATACATTCAATGAGCTAGCCTCAAAGATTCACAACCCTCTGGGAGAAGAAATTCCTCTCAACTCAGTTTTAAATTGGCTCCCCCGTATTTTGAGGCTGTGCCCCCTAGTTCTAGTCTCCCCGACCAGTGGAAATAACCTCTCCGCCTCTATCTTGTCTATCCCTTTCATTATTTTAAATGTTTCTATAAGTTCACCCTTCATCCTTCTGAACTCCAACGAGTAAAGACCCAGTCTACTCAATCTATCATCATAAGGTAACCCCCTCATCTCCGGAATCAGCCTAGTGAATCGTCTGTGTACCCCCTCCAAAGCCAGTATATTCTTCCTTAAGTAAGGTGACCAAAACTGCACGCAGTACTCCAGGTGCGGCCTCACCAATACCCTATACAGTTGCAGCAGGACCTCCCTGCTTTTGTACTCCATCCCTCTCGCAATGAAGGCTAACATTCCATTCGCCTTCCTGATTACCTGCTGCTCCTGCAAACTAACTTTTTGGGATTCATGCACAAGGACCCCCAGGTCCCTCTGCACTGCAGCATGTTGTAATTTCTCCCCATTCAAATAATATTCCCTTTTACTGTTTTTTTTTCCCAAGGTGGATGACCTCACACTTTCCGACATTGTATTCCATCTGCCAAACCTTAGCCGATTCGCTTAACCTATCTAAATCTCTTTGCAGCCTCTCTGTGTCCTCTACACAACCTGCTTTCCCACTAATCTTTGTGTCATCTGCAAATTTTGTTACACTACACTCTGTCCCCTCTTCCAGGTCATCTATGTATATTGTAAACAGTTGTGGTCCCAGCACCGATCCCTGTGGCACACCACTAACCACCGATTTCCAACCCGAAAAGGATCCATTTATCCCGACTCTCTGCTTTCTGTTCGCCAGCCAATTCTCTATCCATGCTAATACATTTCCTCTGACTCCACGTATCTCTATCTTCTGCAGTAACATTTTGTGTGGCATCTTATCGAATGCCTTTTGGAAATCTAAATACACCACATCCATCAGTACACCTCTATCCATCATGCTCGTTATATCCTCAAAGAATTCCAGTAAATTAGTTAAACATGATTTATCCTTCATGAATCCATGTTGCATCTGCTTGATTGCACTATTCCTATCTAGATGTCCCACTATTTCTTCCTTAATGATAGTTTCAAGCATTTTCCCCACTACAGATGTTAAACTAACCGGCCTATAGTTACCTGCCTTTTGTCTGCCCCCTTTTTTAAACAGAGACGTTACATTAGCTGCTTTCCAATCCGCTGGTACCTCCCGAGAGTCCAGAGAATTTTGGTAGATTATAACGAATGCATCTGCTATAACTTCCGCCATCTCTTTTAATACCCTGGGATGCATTTCATCAGGACCAGGGGACTTGTCTACCTTCAGTCCCATTAGCCTGTCCCTAGTGATAGTGATTGTCTCAAGGTCCTCCCTTTCCACATTCCTATGACCAGCAATTTTTGGCATGGTTTTTGTGTCTTCCACTGTGAAGACCGAAGCAAAATAAGTGTTTAATGTCTCAGCCATTTCCACATTTCCCATTATTAAATCCCTCTTCTCATCTTCTAAGGGACCAACATTTACTTTAGTCACTCTTTTCCGTTTTATATATCTGTAAAAGCTTTTACTATCTGTTTTTATGTTTTGCGCAAGTTTACCCTCGTAATCTATCTTTCCTTTTTTTGTTGCTTTTTTAGTCATTCTTTGCTGTTGTTTAAAATGTTCCCAATCTTCTAGTTTCCCACTAACCTTGGCCACCTTATACGCATTGGTCTTTGATTTGATACTCTCCTTTATTTCCTTGGTTATCCACGGCTGGTTATCCCTTCTCTTACCACCCTTCTTTTTCACTGGAATATATTTTTGTTGCGCACTATGAAAGAGCTCCTTAAAAGTCCTCCACTGTTCCTCAATTGTGCCACCGTTTAGTCTGTGTTTCCAGTCTACTTTAGCCAACTCTGCCCTCATCTCACTGTAGTCCCCTTTGTTTAAGCATAGTATGCTCGTTTCTGACACAACTTCCTCACCCTCAATCTGTATTACAAATTCAACCATACTGTGATCACTCATTCCGAGAGGATCTTTTACTAGGAGATCGTTTATTTTTCCTGTCTCATTACACAGATCTAAGATAGCTTGCTCCCTTGTAGGTTCTGTAACATATTGTTCTAAGAAACAATCCCGTATGCATTCTATGAATTCCTCCTCCAGGCTACCCTGTGCGATTTGAGTTGACCAATCGATATGGAGGTTAAAATCCCCCATGACTACTGCCGTTCCTTTTTCACATGCCTCCATTATTCCCTTGATTATTGCCCACCCCACCGTGAAGTTATTATTTGGGGGCCTATAAACTACGCCCACCAGTGACTTTTTCCCCTTACTATCTCTAATCTCCACCCACAATGATTCAACATTTTGTTCATTAGAGCCAAAATCGTCTCTGACAACTGCCCTGATATCATCCTTTATTAACAGAGCTACCCCACCTCCTTTCCCTTCTTGTCTATCTTTCCGAATCGTCAGATACCCCTGTATGTTTAATTCCCAGTCTTGGCCATCCTGCAACCACGTTCCTGTAACGGCCACCAAATCATACCCATTTGTAATGATTTGTACCGTCAACTCATTTACTTTATTTCGAATGCTGCGTGCGTTTAGGTAGAGTGTTTTAATACTAGTTTTTAAACCATGATTTTGAGTTTTGACCCCTCCTGCAGCCCCTTTATATTCAGTGGCCCTTTTTGTTTTTTGCCTTGGGTTTCTCTGCCCTCCACTTTTACTCATCTCCTTTCTGTCTTTTGCTTTTGTCTCCTTTTTGTTTCCCTCTGTCTCCCTGCACTGGTTCCCAATCCCTGCCATATTAGTTTAACTCCTCCCCAACAGCACGAGCAAACACTCCCCCGAGGACATTGGTTCCGGTCCTGCCCAGGTGCAAACCGTCCGGTTTGTAATGGTTCCACCTCCCCCAGAGCCGGTTCCAATGCCCCAGGAATTTGAATCCCTCCCTGCTGCACCACTGCTCAAGCCACGTATTCATCTGTGCTATCCTGCGATTCCTACTCTGACTAGCACGTGGCACTGGTCGCAATCCCAAGATTACTACTTTTGAGGTCCTACTTTTTAATTTAGCTCCTAGCTCCTTAAATTCGTCTCGTAGGACCTCATCCCTTTTTGAGCCTCATGAGCCTCAATACTCCCCACTAGCTAGAACAGAGATAAATAAACAGATAAAAATAATAAAAACCTGAGGCCATCCTAAATTCAATATGGGTCTCAGTATTTAAGGGAGGATATACTTGCATTGGAGGCTGTTCAGAGAAGGTTCACTCGGTTGATTCCGGAGATGAGGGGGTTGACTTATGAGGCTAGGTTAAGTAGGTTGGGCCTATACACATTGGAGTTCAGAAGAATGAGAGGTGATCTTATCGAAATTTATAAGATAATGAGGGGGGCTCGACAAGGTGGATGCATGGAGGATATTTCCACTCAGAGGAAACTAAAACTAGGGGACTTTGGGCCCAAGTTTCCACATGATTTGCACCTGAATTTTAGGAGCAACTGGTGGAGAACAGACTATTTTAGAAATCGCAATTCTCCACATTTTTTTTTCTGCAGTTCTAGTCAGGTAGAACAGTTCTACTTTAGAACAGAATTATTTCTTCAAAAGGGAGCGTGTCCGGCCACTGACGCCTGATTTGAAAGTTTCCACAGTGAAAATGTACTCCAAACTAAAGTAGAATGGAGCAAGTGAAGATTTTTGTAGAACTGAAAAAACCTGTTCTACACATTAAAAAATCAGGCGCAGGTTACAAATTAGGCGTCCAGAACGAGGGGGGGGGAGGGGGGGGGGGGAAGGGAACTCATTAAATTCGACAATAAATCCTTATTTATACTTATACAAATATTATACAAATAAATCCAACCTGAATAAACATTTATAAGCAAAGAAAAGATTAAATAAACCATCTTCCTACCTGTGTGAAAGTGCTTCAGGCAGCTCAGCGATGTTCCCGCGAACGGGAGGGAGGGAGGGAGGGGCAGGCAGTTACGAGGCAGCAAACAGCTTTCCACTTGAGGTGGAAGCCTTAGTTAGCTCAGCGATGTTCCCGCGAACGGGGGGGTGGGAGGGGCAGGCAGTAACGAGGCAGCAAACAGCTTTCCACTTGAGGTGGAAGCCTTAGTTAGCTCAGCGATGTTCCCGCGAACGGGGGGGGTGGGAGGGGCAGGCAGTAACGAGGCAGCAAACAGCTTTCCACTTGAGGTGGAAGCCTTAGTCAGCTCAGCGATGTTCCCGCGAACGGGGGAGGGAGGGGGGGAGAGGGGGAGGGAGAGGTGGGGGGAGGGGGGGAGAGAGAGAGGGAGGGGCGGGCAGGCAGGCAGGCAGCCAAAGATACAGCAGCAGGCTTCGAGCTGTGAGGGGGACTGAGGCCATTTGGACAGGGAGAGGCAGCCACATCGACAGTTTTATATTTACATTTGCAGAATGGGTGCTGCATTGTCAACACCACATATTATGCAATGGTTCGCCATCAATTCACTGCATAGGAGAGAATTGATTAGAGCTCACCGCAACAGGAACATCGTAGCCCGTAGATTGATGGGCAGGAGACCTTACCCACATCGACAATATCGAACCAGGTGCTCGTACCTGGACATGAGCGAGGCTGATTGTATGAAAAGGCTGCGTTTTCGCAGAGAAGTTGTCACTGAGTTGTGTTAATGGAAGATGAAACAGTTTTAATGAAAAAATATTTTATTGAAAAGTTAACGTCACTCTAATAAAATATTTGTTGTATCAAACTATACTTTTTAATATGACTCTTGAAGATCACTTAAAAACTTTAAGATCACTTATCAACTTGTAAAGTTACAAAAGTTACAAAACACTTTCTATGTGAAAAATTTTACACTCTAAGATCACTTAAACTTCAAGATCACTTTTTAGATGCAAAATTAAATAATTTACAGAATGTGCGAGCATTTACACTATAAGATCACTTGAAAACCCTGAGATCACTTATAAGTTGTAAAGTTACAAAACTTACAAAACAATTTCAATTTGAAAAATCTTACACTCTGAAGAACACTTAAACGTCAGGATCACTTTTTAGGTGCAAAATTAAATAAGATACAAAAAAATGTGAGAGCATTTACACTATAAGATCACTTAAAAACCATAAGATCCCTTATAAGTTGTAACGTAACAAAACTTACAAAACAATTTCAATTTGAAAAACGCTACTACAGCTACATCAAGAATAAGAACAAAAGCAGCAAAGAAAGGCTGCAACAATCTCTCATCCACATCTCAGTGAACGTTCACTTCCTCATGGGGGTGTTATTTGATTGGCTGGGCTGTGTGCCCTTATTGCAGCAGCTACCTCAACCAGGCCCTCCCTGATGGCCTGTGCCGACACTTGCATGCCCTCCCTGATGGCCTGTGCCGACACTTGCATGCCCTCCCTGATGGCCTGTGCCGTCGATTGCACTCCCTCGGACATTCCCTCCCTAAGTTCCCGTGTCATTACTGCTATTTCTCCCATCAGGCCCGTCAACTCTTCACCTACTGCATTGACGCCACCGATGAGTGATCGGGTAAGCTCATTGGTCTCCATAGCCAATGCCACAACCTGAGCCGCATTTGTTGCACGCTGCATCTCAGGAGAGCGTGTCTCCAATCTCCTTCTCCTCTGCCTGGGTCTGCCTCGTGGCACCACTACACTGGGAGGCGCGGGCACGGACGGTGGGATGCTCGGTGTTGCAAGCGGCACCACTACACAGGGAGGCGCAGGCTGTGACTGTGGGACGCTCTGTGTTCCAGACGGCTGAACTGGAGGGAGAGGCTCGGGCTGGAATGGTGGGATGCTCTGTGTTGCAGACGGCAGCACTCGAGTGCGAGCCATGGGCTGGGATGTTGGACGAATGGGTGTAAACTGCTCGATGATATCAGCAGCAACACTCGGACCCGAAGCGTCGGAATCGAAACCATAGTAGGTGGAACCAGAGCATATGCGAGAGGGAGGCGTAGGCTGGGACGGTAGTGCAGTGACTGTAGAAAGCTGCATTATACCATCAGCACCACTGGGACCCGCAACATCGGAAGCGAAACCATGGATGGTGGGACCAAGACCTATGCTAGGGGTTGAAACTCTGATGCCCCTTGATGGGGGCTCATAAACATTAAATTGGAAGCTCCCTCCTGCAGACATTTCCGTCATCGCTGCCATCATCCAGTCTGGATCGTCCGCAGCTGGTTGTACTGGTTCTTGTTCTGTACCCTCAGGATCCTCAGGGTTGGCAGCAGCAGCATCGTCATCATCATCATCATCATGTTCTGCAAAATACATCAGAACAGTCAAATGCTTAACAGCAAGGGAGGGGCCGGATGGGTGACATGAGTACTCTCACACATAGCAGGCCAGGCAGCAGGTTGATTTAAAGGGCCACGATGCATTTTCAGGACTTACCCTCTTCCTCGCGTGCGGGCCCAGCTTGTGCTGTACCAATTGCTTTACTCCATGTCCGACTCATCATAGCAGCTACCCTTTGTTCCAAGGGTGTCAGTGGATGCAGATTGGGCACGCCTCCTCCTGTCCGAGTTGCTTCCCTTTTGTTGTGGGCCAATTTCTTCTGCAAAGAGTAAAATATAACTTTTTACAGAGTGTGTCAGTCTGCAAGGTGGGACATACAGATAGCCAGGTTACAATTATGATTAAATTTTAAAAAATGGGAAATATTACTTACACTAACTACTTGACCAAGGTCGTGCCATTTCTTTTTACACTGACTTCCAGATCTCATGGTATGCACCACTGCGCAGTAATCTTCTGCAACTTGGTTCCAGCGTTTCTTCATTTCTTTTGGTGGCACTTTTATGCGACCTCTGTTGCTGGTATCTAGCTCTTGCCATCTCTGCTCAATTACATTCACTAATATCTCAACTTCCTCATGTAAGAAATTCTTTTTTCTTGGTAGAGGTTGATCCATTGCAAAGTTGAATTGGCACTTTTTTTTCTCCAAACACAGTCCTTAATTTGCAGGCACAGGTACTGCAAGTTTAGCAGTGAAAAGCTGAACTCACTGATTTCAGCAGGTGATTTCTTCAGCAATACTGCTAAAAGCACTCCCTCACACATAGAAATATCAATAAAATTAAAATACAACCCTTTGCAGGGGTCCAAGAACAAATCTTCACGTTTTCTGCAGCACTTTCTAAAATGGCCCGAGTGCCAATGTTTTTTTCACACTGCGCGTGCGTGAACGCTCCAACGCGCACGCGCAGCGTTGCCGGCAGGGAAAAAAACGAATTTAAATAGAACCTGCCCCCTCCCACTTACAAAATCGGCGCGAGTGTAGGCTCCGCCCCCCTGCACGCCGCGCCAGGCAGACAAGGAGCTGCAGAACGCTCCAGAATCGCGATTTTTTTTTTTTAGGCACCATTTTAGGCGCGAAAAACAGGCGCCCAGCTCGGAGGGGCACCCGTTTTTTTTCTTGTGGAAACTTGGGCCCATAGTCTTAGAATAAAGGGCCGTCCATTTAAAACTGAGATGAGGATGAATTTCTTCTCTCAGAGGGTTGTAAATCTGTGGAATTCTCTGCCTCAGAGAGCTGTGGAGGCTGATTGAATATATTTAAGGTGGAGATAGACAGATTTTTGAGCGATGAGGGAGTCAAGGGTTATGGGGAGCGGGTAGGGAAGTGGAGCCAAGTACCTGATCAGATCAGTCATAATCTTATTGAATGGTGGAGCAGGCTGGAGGGGCCAAATGTCCTACTCCTGCTCCTATTTCTTATGTTCTTAATTCAGGAAAAAATACTGCAAAATTCCTCTTCAGCCCCTAAAGGCGATCAGAAACCTATTTGAGAACATAAAAATTACCACAAGATACATCACCAGCATCCCACCTGCTTCATACACGCAGCGATATCACCCTCCTCCAGGAACTCGTTCTACCCCCGTTTGAATATTTGCACTCACTGCATCAACAGGAAACTTATTCCATAGGTCTGTGACCCTTGCAAAAAGCAAAACACCCTGACATCGATCCTAATTTTGTGCATAGGTAAATTACAGGCATATCCCCTCCTTCTCCCTAATCTAGCTAACGCAAATAGTCCTTTCAGCATTTGAAACAATTCAATCAAATGAGCCCCGAAGCCTATGCTTATCTCGGGTATTCGGCCCAACTGGTCTATGTCAATGTTAATGCTCCACACCAGCCTCCTCCCACTCTACCTCATCTCACCCTATCTGCATATCCTTCTAATCCTTCCTCCCACTAGTACTTATCTAGCTTCCCCTTAAAGGCATCTATGCTGGTTGATGTCACCCTCGATGGAACCCTCGACAGCGCAGCACTCCCTCAGCACTTCCTCTGTATCTTAAGCTTTTAAAAAATAAGGAAGGGATTGTCATGTATCTTACATTATTATATATAACTGTATCCTAACATGCTATACATGACTGTAATAAGATATGACCTGTAACCACCAGCATACCTTACCACCAGGGGTGCACTTGCAAGAGACAGGTATATAAGGACAGGTATCAGGCAAGTGCAGCATTCCAGAGCTGTGAAATAAAGGTGCAGGTCCAGAGTGACCTTGACTTCACTACATGCCTCGTGTGAATCTGTACTGAGGGGACAGGACTTTACAGGGATTAAGGCCACAGATTCACAGTTTCAATGAAAATATGTAAATAGCCATAGAATTCGAGCCAGAAAGTATCATTAACATTACTGTGTTGTTAAAACAGTATTTTGAGCTATTCAGTCAACCTAAGTAAGTGCCCAGGCTCTTTATTGTATATTAAACACCATAAAGCAGCATTTCCCCCCCCCCCGCTCAACATGAACAACACCACAGATCTGCTAAATATTTAAAAATATATTTACTTGTGCACAATCACATTCATTATTGCAATTAGCAGCTGTGCTCATATTGTTCAATTAAGTACTTGCCATTCAGCAGCATAAATTGTGATTAAGCCTCTGAGCTTTTTTTCATTTAATTAAAGCCATCAGCATGTTCACCATTTAAAAAAATAAATAAACGGGAAGTAAGGGGCGAGCAGTTAAATCCAGAGTGAGAATGCGCTGGGAATGAAATACAGAGCGAGCAGGGAAATATAGGGGTACAGTGGTCCCTAATACTGCAGTGAGAAACCTCTGGTGGAAGTGTGACTGGTGTAGGGGGAGGCTCACAAGAACTTAAGAAATATGAGCAGGAGTAGGCCATACGGCCCCTCGAGCCTGCTCTGCCATTTAATACGATCATGGCTGATCTGATCTTGGCCTCATCTCCACTTTCCTGCCTGTTCCCCATAACCCTTGATTCCCCTGTAGTTCAAGAATCTGCCTATTCTCAGCCTTGAATATATTCAATGATTCAGCCTGCACAGCTCTGTGGGGTAGAGAATTCCAAAGATTCACCACTCTCTGAGAGAAGAACTTCCTCCTCGTCTCCATCTTAAACGGGTGACCCCTTATTCTGAGACTGTAACCCATTGTCTACAGCCTGTCTGCAGCCTTTGACACGGTTGACCATTCCATCCTCCTCCAATGCCTCTCCACCACTGTCCAGCTGGTTGGCACTGCACTCACCTGGTTCCATTCTTATCTATCTAAACATAGCTTCTCTTCCCACTCCCGTATCATTACCTCCAGTGTTCCCCAAGGATCTATCCTTGTCCCCTTCCTATTTCTCATCTATATGCTGCTCCTTGGCGACATCATCCGAAAACTCGGCGTCAGTTTCCACATGTACACTGACGACACCCAGCTCTTCCTTAATACCACTTCTCTCGACCCCTCCACGGTCTGTAAATTGTCGACTGCTTGTCCGATATGCAGCGCAGGATGAGCAGAAATTTTCTCCAATTAAATATTGGGAAAACCGAAGCCATTGTCTTTGGACCCCACTACAAACTGCGTTCCCTAGCCACCGACTCCATCCCTCTCCCAAGCATCTGTCTGAGGCTGAACCAGACTGTTTGCAACCTCGATGTCATATTTGACCCTGAATTGAGCTTCCGGCCACATATCCGCGGCATAACTAAAGCCGCCTATTTCCACCTCCATAACATTGCCATTGCTGCCCCTGCCTCAGCTCATCTGCTGCTGAAACCCTCATCCATTCCTTTGTTATCTCTAGACTTGACTACTCCAACGCACTCCTGGCTGGCCTACCACATTCTACCCTACGTAAACTAGGGGTCATCCAAAATGCTGCAACCCATGTCCTAACTCGCACCAAGTCCTGCTCACCCATCACCTCTGTGCTCGCTGAACTACATTGAATCCTGATTAAGCAACACCTCGATTTCAAAATTGTCATCCTTGTTGACAACTCCCTCCCTAGCTCTGTAATCTCCTTCAGCCTCACAACCCCCTGAGATGTCTGCACCCCTCAAATTCTGCCCTCTTGAGCATCACTGATTATAACTGCTCAACCATTGGTGGCCGTGCCCTCAGCTGCCTAGGCCCTCCGCCTCTCCACCTCTCTTTCCTCCTTTAAGATGCTCCTTAAAACCTACCTCTTTGACCAAGCTTTTGGTCACCTGCAGTAATTTCTTCATATGCAGTTCGGTGTCAAATTTATTTGTTTTGTCTTAAAACACTGCTGTGAAGCGCCTTGGGATGTTTTACTAGGTTAAAGGCGCTATATAAATAAAAGTTGTTGTTGTTGTTCTAGATTCCCCCACGAGGGGAAGCATCCTCTCAGCATCTACCCTGTCAAGCCCCCTCAGAATCTCTGGGGGTTGAAGTCTGATTTTGTGGTGAGGTCTTATCAGCCTCACAATACAATTGCACATTTTGTGCATGTGCTGTGATGCAGTTTGGTCTATGAGGGAGCTCTCAGGAGTTAGATTATGACAAAGGTAGTAATCATCGAATTACTCCTGGTGCCATGTGCTATGAGTACAGAAATAGGAAGATGAATGTGTGGCTGGAAGGATGGTGCAGGAGGGAGCACTTTAGATTTCTGAGGCATTGGGACCGTTTCTGGGGAGGTGGGACCTGCTCAAGCCGGACGGGTTGCACCTCAACAGAGCTAGGACCAGTATCCTCATGGCGGGGGGGTAGGGGGGGGCGGCGTGGGGGGTTGCTAGAGCTGTTGGGGTGGGTTTAAACTAGCTTGGCGGGTGATAGGGAACTGAGAATAGATGATTCAGTAGTGAAAGAAGCAAGGCTGGAATTGGAAAGCATAAAAGTAGAAAGTGAATTTGGAAGACAGAGGAAATAGACAACAAGGACATTTTGCAGTGCTAAACGGTATACAATGCAATGAGTATAGGGAATAAGGCAGATGAGCTGAGGGCACAGTACAATATAACTTTTACTGAGACATGGCTGAAAGAAGGGCAGGTATGGCAGCTCAACATTCCTGGTTACAGGGTTTTCAGATGGGATAGGGAGAGGGGGTCACAGTATTGATTAAAGAAACAATTACAGCTGTGAGGAGGGATGATATGTTGGAAGGATCATCAAATGAGGCCATATGTGTCGAATTGATGAAGAAAAAATGGTCAATCACACTGCTGTGAGTGTATTATAGCCCCCCAAACAGTCAGAGGGAGATAGAAGAGCAAATATGTCGGCAAATTATAGGGCAGTACTAGTAAGGGATTTCAACGACCCAAATATTAACTGGGATAAAATTAGTGTGAAAGGTATAGAGGGTGCGGAATTCCTAAAATATATTTAGGAGAACATTTTTAGCCGGTATATAGCAAGCCCAACAAGGGAAGGGGCGGTTCTGGACTTAGTTTTAGGGAATAAAGCTGAGCAGGTTGAAGGGGTATCAGTGGGAGAGCATTTTGGTGCTAGTGATCATAATTCAGTTAGATTTAGGGTAGTTATGGAAAAAGGCAAAGATAGACCAGGAATAAAAGTTTTCAATTGGGGAAAAGCTAATTTTCATAAGCTGAGGGGTGATTTAGCCAAAGTGGACTGGAACCAGCTACTGGAAGGTAAATCAGTGTCGGGGCAGTGGGAGGCATTCAAGGAGGAGATCCTGAGGTTTTGGAGAAAGTATGTTCCCTTAAAGAAAATAGGTGGGGCTAACAAATCTATAGCCCCCTGGATGTCAAGGGACACACAAGGTAGGATAAAGAAAAAAAGGGAGGCTTATGACAGATACCGAGGGCTCAATATCGCAGAATCTCTGGAGGAGTATAGAAAGTGCAGGGGTGAAATTAAAAAGGATATTAAGAAAGCAAAGAGAGAGAATGAAACAATTTTGGCAAGTTAAATCAAGGATAACCCAAAAATGTTTTATAACTACATTAAGAGCAAGAGGATAACTAAAGAAAGAGTAGGGCCTATTAGAGACCATAAAGGTAATCTGTGTGTGGAGGCGGAAGATGTGGGTATGGTTCTTAATGAATACTTTGCGTCTGTTTTCACAAAAAAGAGCCCGATACAGACGTTGAAATCAGGGAGGAGGAATGTGAAATAGTAGATTAAATAAACATAGTGAGAGAGAAAGTATTAAGGGGCTTAGCAGCTTTGAAAGTGGATAAATCCCCAGGCCCGGATAAAATGTATCACAGGCTGTTAAAAGAAGTAAACAAGGAACTAGCAGAGGCTCTGACCATAATTTTCCCATCCTTTCTGGTTACAGGTGTGGTGCCAGAGGACTGGAGGACTGCTAATATGGTACCTTTGTTTAAGAAGGGAGAAAGGGATAGACCAAGTAATTACAGGCCAGTCAGCCTAACTTCATTGATGGGAAAATTATTGGAAAAAATCCTGAGGGACAGGATAAATCTTCATTTAGAAAGACACGGATTAATCAAGGACAATCAGCATGGATTTGTTAAGGGAAGGTCGTGTCTGATTAACATAATTGAATTTTTTGAGGAGATAACAAGGAGGGTCGATGAGGGTAATGTATACGATGCAGTGTATTTGGATTTTAGCAAGGCTTTTGATAAGGTCCCACATGGCATACTGGTCACGAAAGTAAAAGCCCATGGGATCCAGGGCAAAGTGGATCCAAAATTGGCTCAGAGGCAGGAAGCAAAGGATAATGGTTGATGGGTGTTTTTGTGACTGGTTCCACTGGGCTCAGTACTAGGTTCCTTGCTTTACGTGGTATATATAAATGATTTAGACTTGAATTTATGGGGTATGATTAAGAAGTTTTCAGATGATACAAAAATTGGATATGTGGTTGATAATGAAGAAGAAAGCTGCAGACTGCAGGAAGATATTAATATACTGGTCAGGTGGGCAGAACACTGGCAAATCCGAAGAAGAGTGAGGTAATTCATTTGGGGAGGGCTAACAAGGCAAGGGAATACACATTAAATGGTAGGACATTGAGAAGTGTAGAGGAACAAAGGAATCTTGGAGTGCATGTTTACAGATCCCTGAAGGTAGCAGGCCAGGTAGATAAGATGGTGAAGAAGACATACGGAATACTTGCCTTTATTAGCCAAGGCATAGATTAGAAAAGCAGGGAGGGTATGCTTGAACTGTATAAAACATTAGTTAGGCCACAGTTAGAATACTGCATGCAGTTCTAGTCACTACATTACAGGAAATATGTGATTGCACTAGAGAGGGTATAGAAAAGATTTACGAGGATGTTGCCTGGACTGGAAAATTTTGGCTATGAGGAAAGATTGGATAGGCTGGGGTTGTTTTCTTTGAAACAGAGGAAGCTGAGGGGAGACCTTATTGGGTGTATAAAATTATGAGGGGCCTAGATAGAGTGGATAGGACGGACCTGTTTCCCTTAGAAGAGGGGTCAACTACCAGGGGGCATAGATTTAAAGTAATTAGTAGAAGGCTTAGAGGGGATTTGAGGGGAGATTTCTTCATTGGGGTTCTGGAATTCTGCCTGAAAGGGTGGTAGAGGCAGAAACCCTCACCATATTTAAAAAGTACTTGGATGTGCACTTGAAGTGCCGTAACCTACAGGGCTACGGACCAAGAGCTGTAAAGTGGGATAAGGCTGGATAGGATGGGACCGAAATGGACTCCTTCCGTGCTGTCAATTTCTATGATTCTATGATATGAGTGGATAAGAATGTGGTGAAATGCGCACGGGATATCGGGGAGACAGCTTTTTTTAAATTCATTCATGGGATGTGGGCGTTGCTGGCAAGGCCAGCTTTATTGCTCATCTCTAAGCAACTGAGTAGCTCACTAGGCCATTTCAGAAGGCAGTTAAGATTCAACCACATTGCTCTGAGTCTGGAGTCACATATCGGCCAGACTGGGTAAGGACGGCAGATTTCCTTCCCCAAAGGTCATTAGTGAACCAGATGGGTTTTTACTACAATCCGGTAGTTTCATGGTCACCATTACTTGTTGTATATGCAGACCATAGATGTACTCTTTGTGTAGTTACTGTGTGGTTGCATAAGATGGAGACTTGTTTACCTGATGTACTATCAATAAGGTGTGTATACCTGCTGGCACCACTAGAGGGTGCACCTGGTGGAGACCGTGGAGGGCCCAGTATAAAAGGCTGCACACCATGCTTATGCCTCACTCTGGAGTTTGGAATAAAGGACCAAGGTCACTACAGTTTGAGTACAACACGTTGCCTCGTAGAGTCATTCACAAGTACACTACAGACATAATAACTGGCGACGAGAATAAGGACTTTTACGCTGTGGACTCAAACCCGGCAAGTTCTGTACACAGAATGATGCCTTTCACAGGCAAGACTGTAGAATGTGGCTCTGCCCAGGGCAGGGAGCACAGATCTCAGAGTTCTGGACCTCAGGTCCGCCGAGGGGTGCTAATCAAGTAGCACCATGCTGGCGTTGCGGAGGTAACCATAGGGCTCACCAGTGTCAGTTTGCTGAGTACGTATGCAAAGCCTGTAACACGAAGGGCCACTTCCAGCGTATGTGTAAAAGAAATACGACTCACTGCCTAGCAGAGGAGTCGGTAGATGACTTTGAATCCAGCGGGGAGTATGATGAATTGGCCAGAGAGGCAGCTCAGCCCCCAAGATGGAGTGTTTACCTGCACCACTGATTTTCCTCCAGTGAAGATGGAAGTCGAGATAAATGGCGTTCCAGTCTTCATGGAAGTGGACACAGGAACGAGCCAGTCAGTGATGATCCAGGATGCCTTTGAGAGGCTATGGAATGAAAAACAACCCGAGCTGGTTCCAGTACAGGAAAAGTTGTGCACCTACACCAAGGATCTGATCCCAGTCCTTGGTAGTGCAGATGTAAGTGTAATCCATAATGGCGTGGTGCACAAGTTACCTCTGTGGATTGTTGCAGGTGATGGTCCAACGCTACTCGGAAGAAGGTGTAGGGAAGATCCAGTGGAAATGGGAAGACCTCTTCACTCCAGCAATCGATGTCTCCCGTGCTCAGAGGCAGAGCAAAACCTCACCTTCGCTTGGGCCAGGCACCAGAGAACAGACCAGCGCAGCACCTGAGGCACAGACCGTCCATCATGAATGCGTGGCAATGATCCGACCAGAACGACCTAAAAGTACCTTCCCGGCTCCAGTGGCAGGACTCCTGGGGAGGAAGATTGAATTCTCAGGCACTCTTCCAGCTTTTGTGGCAGAATCACGGGAGAGAAGGATCAAGGCAGTCGACCTCGAGGACAGAGACAAGATAGCATCCCTGCTGCAGCGAGGTGCAGCGTGGCTGAAAAAAAAGATGGCCGCGGCAATATCACGAGGTGCAACGTTGAGGGACAAACACGTGGTGTCTAACAAAGGAGTTGACTAGGGTAAAGCCAGCAGGGTTCTTTTAAAGGAGCCCTGCAACCAACTGAACTTAAAGAGACATTGTATGCATGGCAACCAATGTAACGAACCAGTTAAGATTGTGAACAAAATGTTGTTGTGAATTGTCGGCACTATTCCTAATGAGAGATGTCGGGAATAGAGTGTCCCCAAAAGTAGCAAGCGAGCAACCTCAGGAGGGTGAAGGCATTGATCCTGATACCCTGCCCCAGGTCTATCCCACACTGCAGGCACCCGATGGCACTGTTTACCACGGACCTGGAAACGAAAATGGCACCAATACGCGCAGTCGGCCGCTATTGCCCACCCCCAGGTGGAGACGGCGCAGCCCCCAGACCCAGTCACTACCTCGGCCATGTCCGGGAGCGAAAGGTCAGAACTAACGAGTTTCCCAAACGGGACCTGGAACAGCCAGGTTCCCAACACCGTTAGAGGGCAGGCAGAAGACTCTGCAGCCCTCAAAGGAGGACAGCGAGGCCACACACATCTGTGGCTCTCCCCACCACTAGGCAACGGCAAAGGCCCTGAGACCTGGCTAGCGAACCAAGCCCACCCCGCTAGCAGGGGGTGCAGCGCCGCCATCAGACGCCTAGGATCCCGTCTGGTTGTTCTGGAACTAGCGTCCTCGCATACCTGTACTGCTACCTCAGTACTGACCATGACTGAACCATGAATGCAATCTACCCAATCCTGGCGCATGACCGCAAAACGTAACAAGGTGTCACGATACAAACTGTGAAAAAAAATGTTTCCTTCCTTTCTTTGTACTTGCACAGTGTCTGATCATGTATGTTAATGTAACGGGCCAGCTGCATGATCTCGCTGTGGGGGTGGTGGGGTGGGGGGGGGAGGGAAATGGATGTATGTAGTCATGGACACACACATGGATCACACCCAGAACCCACTGGAACCTCCACTGCATCATCGAACCATCCAATTTGCTAACCACCACCCAACGTTTTGGCAAAAGGACTTGGGGGTTAACAGGGAGATAGCCAAGCCAAAGCACAGCCAAAGTGCAAGGGCTATTGGCACTTAAGTCTGGGGAGAGCTAAGCTAGAACACATAGTGCAAAGGGAATTGGCACAAAGGACTTGGGGGAAGAGTGATGTTGTATATGCAGACTATGGATGAACTCTCTGTGTAGTCACTGTGTGGTTGCATAAGATGGAGACTTGTTTACCTGATGCACTATCAATAATGTTTACACTGTGTACATACATGCTGGCACCACTAGAGGGTGCAACTGGTGGAGACCGGGAGTTTCCTGCCCTGATGGCAGGGCCCAGTATAAAAGACTGCACATCATGCTTGTGCTTCACTCTGGAGTTTGGAATAAAGGACCAAGGTCACTACAGTTTGAGTACAACACATTGCCTCGTGGAGTCATTCACAAATACACTACAGACATAATATTACTGATACTAGCTTTTTATTCCAGATTTATTTAATTAAATGAATTTTTTTTTTTTAACATGCCAGTTGCCGTGATGGGATTTGAACTCATGTGTCCCAATCATTAGTCCAGGCCTCTGGATTATTAGTCCAGTAACATAACCCTTATCCCCCGTGTCCTGGCCAATATTTATCCCTCAATAACATAACAAAAAAATCAGATTATTTGGTCATTAACACAGTGTTACTTATGAGAGTTTGCTTGTGTGCAAATTGGCTGCCACGTTTCCCACATTACAACAGCGTCTACACTCCAAAAGTATTTATTTCATTGGCTGTAAAGCGGTTTGAGACATCCGGTGGTCATGAAAGGCGCAATATAAATCCAAGTCTTTCTTTCTCTTCTCCATTCTGTCTGCAAAGATGGCCTTCATTTCCTGTGTCTCACTCCCTCTGCCCCTTTAAGTAAGATACAGTGAATCCTGTTTCAAATGAATCAATGATCTCCCAGTAGTCCCTCCAGTAAGGCAATAACTCAGACTGTACAATGAGAACACTTTGTTATATATAAAAATATACTGAAGGCAGGAACCGGAGTTCCTGTTTACTCAGCTGAGTAAAAGTTGGCATCACTTATTAAACATCTGAAACACTTTTAAGTTATGGGTGAGACAAGTTCACTGCTGCTGTTGCTTCTGACTCCTGGTGGCACTAATGAGCACGATAAGGAAGGTCTGTTGTGTGAATTCCTGCTCTTGCTGCTTTCTCTTGGGCCATGCACGAGGTCTGATTATGCAGCAAAAGCAAGTGCTTTCTTCAGCTTTAAATTCTGCATCACACCCCAGAAGAGAGAGATGGCACACAGTATGTGTTTCAGATGTGGCTCAGTGGTAGCACTCACACTTCTCAATCAGAGGTCATGGGTTCACAGTCCCACTCAGAGATCTGAACACAAAATCTAGGCTAGCAGTACTGAGGGAGCGCTACACAGTCGGAGGTGCCGTCTTTCGAATGAGACATTAAACCAAGGCCCATCTGTCCTATCAGGCGGACGTAAAAGATCCCATGGCAATATTCAAAGAAGATCAGGGTCCTGACCAATGTTTATCCCTCAATCAAGATCACTATTAACAGATTATCTGATCATTTATCACCTTACAGTTTGTGGGACTGTGCTGTGCACAAATTGGCTGCTGCGTCTCCTACGTTACAAACTTACTACAAAAGTACTTATTCAAAATCAAAATACTGCGGATGCTGGAATCTGAAATAAAAGCAGAAAATGCTGGAAATCTCAGCGGGTCAGGCAGCATCTGTGGAGAGAGAAACAGAGTTAATATTTCAGGTCGATGACCCTTCGTCAGAACGTACAGTACTATGTTCTGACAAAAGTACTTAATTGGCTTTGGGACGTCCTGAGGTTGTGAAAGGCACTATATGAATCCAAGTACTTTCTTTCTTGACTCTCCGATCATGAATTGCAACTGTTCAGTATCTGTATTGGTTTCAAGAATCTTTCAGCTCAGCATTGATACGATGTCTTATACCTGATATTAAATAAGGGCAGCCAGTGGTGTGCAATTGAAGTGATTTTGTCTCTTTAAGTAAGCAATTAGGTATGATTTAACTCTGTGTCTCCCACTTTATTTTAGCTCAACACAAACTGATTATAACCTGAACACAAAGCAAGGATCTGCAGATGCTGCAAAATCTGAAAAACCAACTCTGGAAACGCAGCAAGTCAGGCAGCAGCTGTGTGGAGAAAACAGACCAGTTAACATTATGGGTTTGAAACCTTTGCAAAAACAGATGCTGCCTGATCTGCTGATTCTAACATGGATCAGCAAACGTCAGGCCGAATTCATCTGGTTCAATGTTCAAATAGTGCCTTATCTTGGTCTCTGCATAAAAAAGCTTCTCAACTTCACGCACAGCAGGATATAGTTGTGCTGTTTCTATTATTTGCCTCCCCAATCTGAGCTGGGTCACACAATGGGTCCGGATGAGGGAGGCCATTCAGCCCACTGGCTCACCGTTTCAGGGAAATCTGTGGTCACTTGTACAGGCCACCATACAAGATACTCACAAACCATTAACATTTTAATATAGATTGCACAAAATCCTCCGGAAGTCCTTCCAACTGTAGACCTTAAAGGTCAAACCAGCTCAAGTTGTTGGCTCAGTGCGTGTTAGAATAAGAGATGTCAAATGACCATAAACGTTGCTGGATTGTCACAAAATTCCAACTGGCTCAATGACTTCCTGCAGAGAAAGGAACTTGCCATCGCTAACGTGGTCTAGCCTACACGTGACTCCAGTCCCATGCCGCATGATCAACTCTTAATGCCCTCAGCGCAATTAGAGATGGGTGATAAAGGCTGGCTAATCAATGTCACCCCCATCCCAAGACCAAATATAAAAAAATTGAACAGATCCTAGGTGGGGAATTTTCAATTGCTGGTCATATAGGTGTCCAATCACTGAATAAATGAAAGCAGGGTTAACAGCAGCAATCTGGCTCTGTCACGTAGGCCACATGGGGGAGTCATGGCATTAATGTGATCTGATCTTTCCATTTCTCTTTTTTTACTATTTATCTCTTTTGTTCTTTGGCTGTTTTTCACTCTCTCTATTTCTCTTTTTATATTCGGAGTCCACCTGGTTATAGAATTTGAGATGTTTTACTTTCCCATTGGGGGCAGATATGGAGGGAGCTATTCAACAGTCATAGCAGCAGTGAAAGCCAGCTAATAAATCTATTGGGCTTATAGTCAACAGAGAACTGTCGCTGTTATTCTGAATGCAACCTCTCTGGCACTGAAAATGCATATTTAAAATCATGGAGAGTCAGTCCTTCAGCTTTTAATTGTTGTTGGAGTTTTTTTATGTTAATTTTTTTTAAATTTTCTTCCTATCTCTCTTTTTTCTCGCTCTTAATCCAATCCCTCTTTCCCTGTCCTTTCTGGGACTGCGATGGCCCTACCTCTGAAGCCCCCCTTTTCCAGGAGAAAGTGAGAGATGCAGGCAATTACCAGCACAGTCCATACACGTGAGATAATGGGTCAGGATTTGCTGTGAAAATAACAGTGAGGTTTACGGCACTCACCATTATTTATGGGCAGCAACTTCAGACAAGCTCAGATGTGGAGTTAAATGCGAAAATCCAGAAGTTGCTCTCCGAGATGGGCGAAAACAGTATCTCACCGTCTGACTCCCCGTTCAAATGTATTGAATGGCATGAAATCCCTGAACTGATGGTGTGGATACAGACTAAATGCGCCACAGAAAGTTAGGGCTTGTCCATTTCTAAGTATACTTTTAATGGCGTGATGAGTCTTAACAACCTCTCTGGCACTGAAAATTAGCTTTTACAAGTGTGGAGTCTCATTCCTTCAGCTTTTAATTTACTTTAACAGTACATTTTATTTACTTTTTCTTTCTGTCTTGTTTTCTCTCTCTCTCGCTTGATCCCCTCTTTTCTTCCCTCTCTTTATTTTGCTTTCTGTACCTGATTTGACATTGAGTTCACTATTCTAGCTTACAGTCCGGGTTTAGACACTGCGCTGTTTACTAACAATTCTTCAATCTGATTGGTTAAGGAGACACACAGTTGCTTGACCTGTTCACACAAGTTTCAGATGCCCTGTAGAGGGCGCCACGCCATTTTGATCTGCCACTTGCAGCACCTTGCTGTGCAAAAACTCAGGGAACTTATATGGGCAAGGGGAAGTCTAACACATGGCAGGCACTGCTCGTTCGCCGGTTACAGTGAATTCTGTCCCATTGTGATTTCCTGTATGAAGCTCCCACCAAATGCTGGAGTTGATCAGCCTGCATTCCCCATTGCTATTATCTGGCACAAAACCTTAGGAAGAGATTGAGAGTACTCTAGAAGAGGTCAACCTCCACCTCAAGGGCAAACTTGAAGCAGATCTGAGCTGAAAGTACCCGCAAATTACCTCATACCTTCTCAGGGCATGACTGCTCAGACCTATTGTGTGGCATATTTGCATTTTGACTGCTCCATCTTAATTTGCGCTACTGCACAAGGGCCTTCCAACACCTCTTCCTTGTTATAGTTGGTCAGTCTCCTAAAATGTGTCATAGATACTGTTATGTATGCAACACTATGTAACCAGCATTCTACCGCCACCAGAGGGCGTATCTGTTGGAGTCCCAAGGGATCCCAGCATCCCTTGAGAGCACTGTATATAAGCAGGCTTCTCATGCTGTACCGGTACTCTTGAGTTAGAATAAAGAGACTAAGGTCACACTTACTCAAGTCTACAGTACTCAGTCACATTGCTTTATTCGAGACACAACAACTGGCGACGAAATAACGAACCATCACGTGAAAGTGCAGAGAACTTTTGGTATCATGGAGAAATTCTCAGAAGGGGACGATTGGGAGGCCTTCGTGGAGCGACTCGACCAATACTTCGTGGCCAACGAGCTGGAAGGGAGTGTGAATGCTGCCAAATGAAGGGCGATCCTCCTCACCGTCTGCGGGGCAACAGCCGATGGCCTCATGAAGAATCTTCTTGCTCCAGTGAAACCAACAACCAAATCGTATCAAGAACTGTGTACGCTGGTCTGGGAGCATCTAAATCCGAAGGAGAACGTTCTGATGGCAAGGTATTGATTTTACACATGTTAACGGTCTGAAGGCCAGGAAGTGGCGAGCTACATCGCCAAACTAAGGCGCCTTGCAGGACATTGCGAATTTGATGGATTCCTGGAGCAAATGCTAAGAGACTTTTTTGTGCTTGGCATTGGCCATGAGATTATCCTTCGCAAACTATTGACTGTTGAAACACCGAACCTGAGCAAAGCCATAACGATAGCCCAGGCATTTATGTCTACCAGCGATAACACCAAACAAGTTTTGCAGCATAAAGATGTTTCAGCAAGTACTGTACACAAAGTAACATCGTTTTCAGGCAGGAATGCATATGGCAGAACGTACATGGCTGCAGCTACATGACCTCAGATGACTCAGAGTCCGCCATCAAGCGTTAATGCGAGGCAATTGATACCTTGTTGGCGCTGCGGAGGTGATCATCGAGCCCATCAATGCCACTTCAAACACTATGCATGCAAAGGCTGTGGAACAATGGGATACCTCCAGCAAACGTGCAGATGAGCTGCAAACCCTGCAAACCACCACGTTGCAGAGGAAGACCGATCCATGGTGGATCAAACTGAACTAAAGACTCAAACCAAGGAGGCAGAAGTGTACGGGATACACACCTTCACCACGAAATGTCCACCGATCATGTTAAAAGTTGAACTGAACGGAATTCCAATATCCATGGAATTGGACACAGGTGCAAGTCAGTCTATCATGAGCAAAAAGGCCTTCAACAGGCTGTGGTGCAACAAGGCACATAGGCTCAAGCTGAGCCCTATACATTCCAAGCTGAGAACTTACACTAAAGAGCTGATCCCTGTAATTGGCAGTGCAGCAGTAAAAGTCTCCTATGAGGGAGCAGTGCACAAACTCCCACTATGGATTGAACCAGGAGATGGCCCCACACTATTCGGCAGAAGCTGGCTGGGAAAAGTCCGCTAGATCTGGGATGACATCCGAGCGCTTTCATCCGTCGATGACGCCTCATGTACCCAGGTTCTGAGCAAGTTTCCGTCGTTGTTTGAGCCAGGAATCGGAAGTTTCTCGGGGGCAAAAGTGCAGATCCACTTGATTCCCGGTACACGACCCATCCACCACAAGGCACGGGCGGTGCCATACATGATGCGAGAGAAAGTGGAGATCGAGCTGGCCAGGCTGCAACGAGAGGGCATCATCGCGCCGGTGGAGTTTAACGAGTGGGCCAGTCCGATTGTTCCGGTTCTCAAGGACGATGGCACGGTCAGAATTTGTGGGGACTATAAAGTAACGATTAACCGTTTTTCGCTGCAGGACCAGTACCCGCTACCCAAGGCAGACGACCTATTTGCGACGCTGGCAGGAGGGAAGTTGTTCACCAAGTTGGACCTGACCTCGGCCTACATGACGCAGGAGCTGGCAGAATCTTCAAAAGGCCTCACCTGCATCAACACGCACAAAGGTCTGTTCATCTACAATAGATGCCGTTTGGAATTCGATCGGCTGCGGCTATTTTTCAAAGGAACATGGAGAGTCTGCTGAAGTCGGTTCCGCGCACCGTGGTTTTCCAGGACGAGATACGGGTCTCAGGTCGGGACACCATTGAACACTTGCAGAACCTGGAAGAGGTTCTAAGTCGGCTAGATCGTGTGGGACTCAGGTTGAAACGCTCGAAGTGTGTTTTCTTGGCGCCAGAAGTCGAGTTCTTCGGGAGAAGAATCGCGGCAGACGGCATCAGACCCACCGCCGCCAAGACAGAGGCCATTAAGAATGCACTGAGACCACAGAACGTGACAGAGCTGCGGTCGTTCCTGGGACTCCTCAATTATTTTAGTAATTTCCTACCCAGGTTAAGCACCTTGCTAAGAACCTCTACATGTGTTGCTGCGCAAGGGAGATGACTGGGTATGGGGAAAATCACAAGAAACAGCTTTTGAGAAAGCCCAAAATCTGTTATGTTCCAACAAACTGCTTGTCCTGTATGATCCATGTAAACGTTTAGTGCTCACTTGCGATGCGTCAACATACAGGGTCGGGTGTCTGTTACAACAGGCAAATGAATTGGGAACATTGCAACCGGTCGCTTATGCGTCCAGGAGCTTGTCCAAGGCCGAGAGGTCCGACAGCATGATTGGAAAAGAAGCTCTGGCATGCATTTACGGGGTAAACAAAATGTATCAGTACCTGTTTGGACTTAAGTTCGAGTTAGAAACTGACCATAAGCCACTCATATCGCTATTCTTAGATAGCAAAGGTATTATTACCAATGCCTCTGCTCGCATCCAAAGATGTGCGCTCACGCTGTCTGCATATAACTATGTAATTCGCCACAGGCCAGGCACAGAGAACTGCGCTGACGTCCTCAGTCGGCTACCATTGCCCACCACCGGGGTGGAAATGGCACAGCCTGCAGACTTGCTCTTGGTGATGGATGCATTTGAAAATGAAAAGTCACCGATTACGGCCTACCAGATCAGGACCTGGACCAGCCAGGATCCTTTACTGTCCCTTGTAAAAAACTGTGTCCTCCATGGGAGCTGGTCCAGCGTCCCAGCGGAGCTGCATGAAGAGAACAAGCCATTCCAGCGGCGGAAAGACCAAATGTCTATACAGGCGGACTGCCTTTTGTGCGGTAATCGCGTGGTTTTTCCCAAGAAAGGCAGGGAAATGTTCAAACGCAACCTACACAGTACCCACCCAGGCATAGTAATGATGAAAGCTATAGCCAGATCCCATGTGTGGTGGCCCGGCATCAACTCAGATTTGGAGTCTTGCATGCGCGAATGCAACACTTGCTCTCAACTGAGCAATGCACCCAGGGAGACACCGCTAAGTTTGTGGTCATGGCCCTCCAAACCGTGGTCTAGGATCCACGTTGACTTCGCTGGCCCGTTTCATAGAAACATAGAAAATAGGTGCAGGAGTAGGCCATTCGGCCCTTCGAGCCTGCACCACCATTCAATGAGTTCATGGTTGAACATGCAACTTCAGTACCCCATTCCTGCTTTCTCGCCACACCCCTTGATCCCACTAGTAGTAAGGACTACATCTAACTCCCTTTTGAATATATTTAGTGAATTGGCCTCAACAACTTTCTGTGGTAGAGAATTCCACAGGTTCACCACTCTCTGGGTGAAGAAGTTTCTCCTCAGCTCGGTCCTAAATGGCTTACCCCTTATCCTTAGACTGTGACCCCTGGTTCTGGACTGCCCCAACATTGGGAACATTCTTTCTGCATCTAACCTGTCTAAACCCGTCAGAATTTTAAACATTTCTATGAGATCCCCTTTCATTCTTCTGAACTCCAATGAATACAAGCCCAGTTGATCCAATCTTTCTTGATATGTCAGTCCCGCCATCCCGGGAATCAGTCTGGTGAACCTTCGCTGCACTCCCTCAATAGCAAGAATGTCCTTCCTCAAGTTAGGACCAAAACTGTACACAATACTCCAGGTGTGGCCTCACCAAGGCCCTGTACAACTGTAGTAACACCTCCCTGCCCCTGTACTCAAATCCCCTTGCTATGAAGGTCAACGTGCCATTTGCTTTCTTAACCGCCTGCTGTACCTGCATTCCAACCTTCAGTGACTGAGGTACCATGTCACCCAGGTCTCGTTGCACCTCCCCTTTTCCTAATCTGTCACCATTCAGATAATAGTCTGTCTCTCTGTTTTTACCACCAAAGTGGATAACCTCACATTTATCCACATTATACTTCATCTGTCATGCATTTGCCCACTCACCTAACCTATCCAAGTCACTCTGCAGCCTCATAGCATCCTCCTCGCAGCTCACACTGCCACTCAACTTAGTGTCATCCGCAAATTTGGAGATACTACATTTAATCCCCTCGTCTAAATCATTAATGTACAATGTAAACAACTGGGGCCCCAGCACAGAACCTTGCGGTACCCAACTAGTCACTGCCTGGCATTCTGAAAAGTACCCATTTACTCCTACTCTTTGCTTCCTGTCTGCCAACCAGTTCTCAATCCACGTCAGCACACTACCCCCAATCCCATGTGCTTTAACTTTCCACATTAATCTCTTGTGTGGGACCTTGTCGAAAGCCTTCTGAAAGTCCAAATACACCACATCAATTGGTTCTCCCTTGTCCAGTCTACTGGAAACATCCTCAAAAAATTCCAGAAGATTTGTCAAGCATGATTTCCCTTTCACAATCCATGCTGACTTGGACCTATCATGTCACCTCTTTCCAAATGCGCTGCTATGACATCCTTAATAATAGATTCCATCATTTTACCCACTACCGATGTCAGGCTGACCGGTCTATAATTCACTGTTTTCTCTCTTCCTCCTTTTTTAAAAAGTGGGGTTACATTGGCTACCCTCCACTCCATAGGAACTGATCCAGAGTCTATGGAATGTTGGAAAATGACTGTCAATGCATCCGCTATTTCCAAGGCCACCTCCTTAAGTACTCTGGGATGCAGACTATCAGGCCCTGGGAATTTATCGGCCTTCAATCCCATCAATTTCCCCAACACAATTTCCCGACTAATAAGGATTTCCCTCAGTTCCTCCTTCTTACTAGACCCTCTGACCCCTTTTATATCCGGACGGTTGTTTGTGCCCTCCTTAGTGAATACCGAACCAAAGTACTTGTTCAATTGGTCTGCCATTTCTTTGTTCCCAGTTATGACTTCCCCTGATTCTGACTGCAGGGGACCTACGTTTGTCTTTACTAACCTTTTTCTCTTTACATATCTATAGAAACTTTTGCAGTCCATTTTAATGTTCCCTGCAAGCTTCCTCTCGTACTCTATTTTCCCTGCCCTAATCAAACTCTTTGTCTTCCTCTGCTGAGTTCTAAATTTCTCCCAGTCCCCGGGTTCGCTGCTATTTCTGGCCAATTTGTATTCGTGGGAGGGAGACAGAGGGAAACAAAATGGAGCTTGAAACGTGTGTCGGAAGGCTCCCTGCAGACACGCCTGTCCCAAGTCCTGCTCAGCTACCGCACCAGACCCCATTCACTCTCCGTGGTTCCCCCAGCCGAGCTGCTTATGAAAAGGGCACTCAAAACAAGGCTCTCTCTCGTCCGCCCTGATCTCCATGACCATGTCGAGGGAAGTGGCACCAATAAAGCATGTACATGATCGCGCAAATTTGTCACGTGATATTGAAGTCAATGACCCTGTATTTGTACTCAACTATGGACATGGTCCCAAATGGCTTGCTGGCATTGTCATAGCCAAAGAAGGGAGCAGGGTGTTTCAGGTCAAACTCGCAAATGGACTAGCTTGCAGAAAGCATTTGGACCAAACCAAACTGCAATTCACAGACAGCCACGTGCAACCTGAAGAGGACACCACCAACTTCGACACTACGACACACACACAAGTGGCAACCGACCTCAGGGTTGACCACGAAGCTGAATTCATCATTCCCAGCACCCCAGCAAGGCCAGCTGCGCTGCAGCCCAGCGAAGGCCCAACTAACTCACCTGCACCTGTGTTTGTACCGAGACGATCGACTAGGGAGCGAAAAGCCCCAGATCGTCTCACCCTGTAAATAAGTGTATTGTTGACTTTGGGCGGGAGTGATGTTATGTATGCAACACTATGTAACCAGCATTCTACTACCACCAGGGGGCGTATCTGTTGGAGTCCTCAGGGATCCCAGCATCCCTTGGGAGCACTGCATATAAGCAGGCCTTCCATGCTGTGCCAGCACTCTGGAGTTAGAATAAAGAGACTAAGGTCACACTTACTCACGTCTACAGTACTCAGTCACATTGCTTTATTCGAGACATAACAGATACTGTGCAATAAGAAGCCAACAGAAGTATCAGCTTGGCTCAGTGGTAGCACCCATGTCTCTGAATCGGAAGATTGTGGGTTCAAGCCCCAGTCTGGGCACAAAATCTAGGCTGACTCTTCAACGCAGTGCAAAAGGAGCAGCACGACTGAAAGAAGAGCAGGGAAGTTCTCCCAGTGAACTGGCCAATATTCATCCCTGAACCAACACCACCAAGAAATGAAATAAACTGGTCCTTTATCTCATTGCTGTTTGTACTCATTGGAGTTCAGAAGAATGCGAGGTGATCTTATCAAAACATATAAGATTGCGAGGGGGCTCGACAAGGTGGATGCAGAGAGGATGTTTCCACTCATAGGGGAAACTAAAACTAGGGGGCATAGTCTCAGAATAAGGGGCCGTCCATTTAAAACTGAGATGAGGAGTAATTTCTTCTCTCAGAGGGTTGTAAATCTATGGAATGCTCTGCTCCAGAGAGCTATGGAGGCTGGAATATATTTAAGGCGGAAGTAGACAGATTTTTGAGCGATAAGAGAATAAAGGCTTATGGGGAATGGGCGGGGAAGTGGAGTTGAGTCCATGATCAGATCAGCCATGATCTTATTGAATGGCGGAGCAGGCTTGAGGGGTCATGTGGCAAGTCACAATTGTAGCAAGTCACAATTGTAGCAGTTTACACTGTTGCAATCACACAATGATCAGAGGAAGTCTTTGCGCAACACGTCAGAAAAATGAATCCTTACGAGGAAAGGCTGAGAAGAGGAAATAACATGGAGACCCAAATCTTTGCAGCCTGCCAGACAAGAGTTCAGCATTCACTGACCAGGATATTAAAGCTGTCTCCGAGAGCAGACCTGACGATAATACGCAAAGACAGCAAGTAGGAAATGCTCCTGAAGCTGTCACTTATTTTGTCACTGCTATATCTGGCATTACTGGTTGGGGACTGAATGGAAAGTCAGAGTGATCCTGCTGAACTGCCTGTCTTGTGCGATGCACGCACACATCAGAACGCAAGAAGGCTGTCATCCATCACATGAGAATTCCGGTATTACGATTAGGCTGTATTGCAGAATATAAGCCACTTTGGGGGCAAGAGAATGCCCACTTTTTTGGTTAGCTTGCAATTCAGAACATACCAGTGTAAAGTCCTTACTCTACAGTATGAAACCACACAAGGCACATTCTGGGGACAAGGTCACTCTGTGACCTTAACTCTTTATTCACAGGACTCCAAAAGCGATGACCCTGCGTGGGACCTCCCTTTTTATACCTGTGTGATCAGGTAAGAAGTGTCTCCCACAAGTTCACCCCGTGTGGTCAAGGTGTGCATCTAGGTTGAGTGTATACAGTAATACAGTGGTGTTACATTGTGGTTACATACATGACATCACCTCCCCCCCCCCCCCCCCCAGCAGGAGACGTGATAGGCGGCATTGTAGAGAGGGTCCTTGAATCCTGAGCATACCTTGCTTAATGATTTGGACTGCACGTTCCACCTGGCCATTGGAGGCCGGCTTGAACGGCGCAGTCCTGAGTCCTGACGTGGTTGATGCCATTGCCCGACATAAACTCTCGGAAGTTGTAGCTTGTGAAACATGGGCCATTATCACTAACCAGCATGTCCGGCAAGCCATGGGTTGCAAAGATCGCACGTAGGCTTTCCACGGTGGTGGATGACATGCATGAATTCAGAATGATGCACTCGATCCATTTCGAGTAAGCATCTACCACAATAAGGAACATCTTTCCCATGAACGGGCCCGCGTAGTCAACATGAATGCATGACCATAGCCTGGTGGGCCAGGGCCACGGGCTGAGCGGGGCCTCCCTGGGGGCATTACCCAGCTGGGCCCACGTCGTGCACCTGCGAACCAGTGTTCCAGACCACCAAACGTGTGACCGGGTAATGGCCTTCATCAGCACAATGCTTGGGTGCTCGCTGTGGAGTTCCCTGATGAATGCCTCCCTGCCCTTCTGGGGCATAACTACCCGGCTGCCCCATAGTAGGCAGTCGGCTTGGATGGAGAGATCATCCATCCGTCTGTGGAACGGTCTGACCTCCTCAGGACATGCACTGTGTGCGGGCGCCCAATCCCCAGTCAGGACACATTTCTTAATCAGGGATAGGAGGGGATCTCTGTTTGTCCAGATTTTGATCTGGCGGGCTGTGATGGGGGAGCCTGCGCTGTCAAAGGCATCGACAGCCATGACCATCTCAGCGCTTTGCTCTGCTGCCCCCTCAGTGGTGGCCAGTGGAAGCCTGCTGAGCGCGTCAGCGCAATTTTCAGTGCCGGGCTGGTGTCGGATAGAGTAGTCATAAGCAGCCAACAGTGAGAGCCCATCGCTGTATGCGAGCTGATGCATTGGCATTGATAGCCTTGCTGTCTGACAACAGGAATGTTAATGGCTTGTGGTCCGTCTCTAATTCAAACTTCCTACCAAAGAGGTACTGATGCATTTTTTTTTACACCATAGACACATGCAAGCGCTTCCTTCTCGACCATCCCATATCCCCGTTCTGCTTGAGAGAACGACCTGGAGGGATAAGCCACAGGTTGTAGTTGACCCTCAGCATTGCCCTGCTGCAACACGCATCCAACCCCATAGGACGATGCATCACATGTCAGAACCAATTTTTTTTACAGGGGTCGTACAGAGTCAACAACTTGTTTGAACAAAGTAGGTTTTGCACCCGATCAAAATCCCGTTCCTGACAGTCCCCCCAAAACCAATCGCAACCCTTACGCAGGAGCATGTGTAGCGGCTCCAACAATGTGTTCAAGTTCGGCAGAAAGACCCCAAAATAGTTCAACAGTCCCAGGAATGAATGCAACTCCGATGTGTAGCAGGGCCTGGGTGCTCGTCGAATCGCCTCTATTTTGGATTCGGTGGGCCGAATCCCATCTGCAGCAACCCTCCTGCCCAGAAAGTCAACCTCAGGAGCTAAGAACACACATTTAGACTTCTTGAGTCGCAGGCCTACCCGGTCCAGTCGGCGTAGCACCTCCTCCAGATTGTGGAGGTGTTCCTCGGTGTCTCGACCCGTGATGAGGATGTCGTCCTGGAATACGATCATTCCAGGAATGGATTTAAGCAGACTTTCCATGTTTCGTTGAAAAATCGCGGCCACTGATTGAATGCCAAACGGGCACCTGTTATAAACGAACAGTCCCTTGTGCGTGGTGATGGTGGTCAGTAGTTTAGATTCGTCGGCCAGTTCCTGGGTCATATAGGCTGAAATGAGGTCCAACTTGGTGAACAGCTTGCCGCCTGCTCTCGGGAGCGGGTATTGATCTTGAAGGGACACCTGATTGATAGTGGCCTTGTATTCACCACAGGTCCTAACGGAACCATCCGCTTTTAGTATGGGAATGATGGGGCTCGCCCAGTCACTGAATTCAACAGGCGAGATGATGCCCTCTCTCAACAGCTGGTCCAATTCGCTCTCGATCTTTTCCCGCATCACATACGGCACCGCTCTGGCTTTGTGGTGCACTGGCCTGGCGTCCAGGGTGATATTTATCACTACTTTAGTGCCTTTGAAAGTCCCGACGCCAGGTTGGAATAATGAATCGACTTGTTGTAGGAATTGTGAGCACGAACTTCGCTCCACAGATGACATTGCGTGAACATTCCCCCATTTCCAGTTCATCTCGGCTAACCAGCTCCTCCCCAACAGTGTGGGACCATTGTCCGGAACAATGATACACTGGCGAATGATACTTAAGGGGTTGACTGTGGATGGGCAATGGCAGACATTTAGATCCGCATGGATGAATTACAACAATTGTACATTCCTGTCTGGCGTAAAAATAAGAAAGGGAAGGTGGCTCAACCGTGGCTATCTAGGGAAATCAGGGATAGTATTAAAGCCAAGGAAGTGGCATACAAATTGGCCAGAAATAGCAGCGAACCCGGGGACTGGGAGAAATTTAGAACTCAGCAGAGGAGGACAAAGGGTTTGATTAGGGCAGGGAAAATGGAGTACGAGAAGAAGCTTGCAGGGAACATTAAGGCGGATTGCAAAAGTTTCTATAGGTATGTAAAGAGAAAAAGGTTAGTAAAGACAAACGTAGGTCCCCTGCAGTCAGAATCAGGGGAAGTCAAAACGGGGAACAAAGAAATGGCAGACCAATTGAACAAGTACTTTGGTTCAGTATTCACTAAGGAGGACACAAACAACCTTCCAGATATAAAAGGGGTCGGGGGGTCGAGTAAGGAGGAGGAACTGAGGGAAATCCTTATTAGCCGGGAAATTGTGTTGAGGAAATTGATGGGATTGAAGGCCGATAAATCCCCAGGGCCTGATGGACTGCATCCCTGAGTACTTAAGGAGGTGGCCTTGGAAATAGCGGATGCATTGACAGTCATTTTCCAACATTCCATTGACTCTGGATCAGTTCCTATCGAGTGGAGGGTAGCCAATGTAACCCCACTTTTTAAAAAAGGAGGGAGAGAGAAAACAGGGAATTATAGACCGGTCAGCCTGACCTCAGTAGTGGGTAAAATGATGGAATCAATTATTAAGGATGTCATAGCAGCGCATTTGGAAAATGGTGACATGATAGGTCCAAGTCAGCATGGATTTATGAATGGGAAATCATGCTTGACAAATCTTCTGGAATTTTTTGAGGATGTTTCCAGTAAAGTGGACAAAGGAGAACCAGTTGATGTGGTATATTTGGACTTTCAGAAGGCTTTCGACAAGGTCCCACACAAGAGATTAATGTGCAAAGTTAAAGCACATGGGATTGGGGGTAGTGTGCTGACGTGGATTGAGAACTGGTTGTCAGACAGGAAGCAAAGAGTAGGAGTAAATGGGTACTTTTCAGAATGGCAGGCAGTGACTAGTGGGGTACCGCAAGGTTCTGTGCTGGGGCCCCAGCTGTTTACATTGTACATTAATGATTTAGACGAGGGGATTAAATGCAGTATCTCCAAATTTGCGGATGACACTAAGTTGGGTGGCAGTGTGAGCTGCGAGGAGGATGCTATGAGGCTGCAGAGTGACTTGGATAGGTTAGGTGAGTGGGCAAATGAATGGCAGATGAAGTATAATGTGGATAAATGTGAGGTTATCCACTTTGGTGGTAAAAACAGAGAGACAGACTATTATCAGAATGGTAACAGATTAGGAAAAGGGGAAGTGCAACGAGACCTGGGTGTAATGGTACATCAGTCATTGAAGGTTGGCATGCAGGTACAGCAGGCGGTTAAGAAAGCAAATGGCATGTTGGCCTTAATAGCGAGGGGATTTGAGTACAGGGGCAGGGAGGTGTTGCTACAGTTGTACAGGGCCTTGGTGAGGCCACACTTGGAGTATTGTGTACAGTTTTGGTCTCCTAACTTGAGGAAGGACATTCTTGCTATTGAGGGAGTGCAGCGAAGATTCACCAGACTGATTCCCGGGATGGTGGGACTGACCTATCAAGAAAGATAGGATCAACTGGGCTTGTATTCACTGGAGTTCAGAAGAATGAGAGGGGACCTCATAGAAACGTTTACAATTCTGACGGGTTTAGACAGGTTAGATGCAGGAAGAATGTTCCCAATGTTGGGGAAGTCCAGAACCAGGGGTCACAGTCTAAGGATAAGGGGTAAGCCATTTAGGACTGAGATGAGGAGAAACTTCTTCACCCAGAGAGTGGTGAACCTGTGGAATTCTCTACCACAGAAAGTAGTTGAGGCCAATTCACTAAATATATTCAAAAGGGAGTTAGATGAAGTCCTTACTACTCGGGGGATCAAGGGGTATGGCGAGAAAGCAGGAATGGGGTACTGAAGTTTTATGTTCAGCCATGAACTCATTGAATGGCGGTGCAGGCTAGAGGGTCTGAATGGCCTGCTCCTGCACTTATTTTCTATGTTTCTATGTTTCTAATCCAGAACGGCAGCCGATTCACTAACCCATTGTGTGTGACAGCCAACATTGCATTGCCTAGCTCGTACCGGAATGATTTCTTTAGTGTAAGTCCGTAATTGTGTCTCAATACGTGCTAATTTGGGTCTACTGGCTTTAAGTGGTCATAGCTTCTCAAATTGCTGAACGCCCATGAGTGACTGGCTGGCCCCAGTGTCTAGCTCCATGCGTACTGGGATACCGTTTAATAAAACCCTCATCATCATTGGTGGCGTTTTGGTGTATGAACTGTGAATATTCGCCACATGGACCCACTGAACCTCGGCGTCCATCGATTTGCCCCAAAAGCCATCCTGCCTCAAAGAACCCACTTCTGGTCCATCTGCCTCATATATTAGTCTGGTTGCAGGCTTCCTGCACATTCGAGCGAAGTGGCCACTGAGATTGCAGATCCTGAAGACAAACTGTTGAAAACTGCAAGATCTGGCTGAGTGTTTTCCCCCACACCTCCAGCATGAGTTAAAGTTTCCATTGTTGGAAACAAAAAGATTATGGCCAGGCAATCCGTGCTGACTGTCCCTTTGACTGCGCTTAAGTACCCTATTAGTGGATGTCAATGGCCCCATCCCGGGCCGCATTGTCCACTGTGATGGTGTGAATGTCCGTTCAGTCTGCCATTGTCTCTGTTGAAGTCCTACTCTGGGGTCTATTGCTGCCTGGGGAGTGTCGGACTGCCCCAGCCTGCCTGCGGGGCTCGGAGTCACATTGATGATGTTGACTCCCTGATCCATCGCTGCGTTAGAGGCAGAATTGCACACGTATATTATTTTCGTCTCTTCCTCCCCCGCCATGAAAGTTTGAGCTATCAACGCCGTCGCTTCCAAGGTCAAATCCTTGGTCTCAATTAATTTGCGGAAAATTCCCGCATGACCAATGCCCTCGATAAAGAAGTCCCTTAGCATCTCCCCCCTGCAGGCGTCTGTGAACTTACAGAGGCTGGCCAAACGCCGGAGGTCTGCTACGAAGTCCGGTATGCTCTGTCCTTCACGACGCGGTGGGTGTAGAATCTGTGTCGGGCCATATGTATGCTACTCGCTGGTTTGAGGTGCTCCCCAATCAATTTGTTAAGTTCTTCAAAGGTTTTGTCCGCCGGCTTTTCGGGTGCGAGTAAGTCCTTCATGAGCGCGTAAGTCTTTGGTCCGCAGCTGGTCAAAAGCTGAGCCCTTCGCTTGTCAGCTGCTGCATCCCCCAGCCATTCTTTCGTAACGAAGCTTTGCTGAAGCCTCTCGACAAAATCGTCCCAATCATGCCCAACACAGTACCGTTCCTCTGTGCTACCGGTGGCCATTCTCGTGAGTCGTGAATTTCCGTTTCTCGTCGCCAATGTAAAGTCCTTACTCTACAGCATGAAACCACATGAGGCACATTCTGGGGACAAGGTCACTCTGTGACCTTAACTCTTTATTCACAGGATTCCAAAAGCGATGACCCTGCGTGGGACCTCCCTTTTTATACCTGTGTGATCAGGTAAGAAGTGTCTCCCACAGGTTCACCCCTTGTGGTCAAGGTGTGCATCTAGGTTGAGTGTATACAGTAATACAGTGGTGTTACATTGTGGTTACATACATGACAACCGGGACACCCACTTTTTATTTTCAAAGGGTAAGATGCTGCATCCAGGATGGCAATTCATTCAGGTAAATCATTAAAAAAAATACGCAGGCTATGGAAAAGGTCAGCATTTATTGTCTATCTGTAATAGAGCTCCACTGAGTATACTACTGTGGTAATGCAACTACCGATATCAATAATAAACAGGTTATGTGGCAGTCACATGATTGACAGTTTCTGTTACGAGTGTGTGTGTGCTTCTTAGTGCTGCCGTAAGAATATATTACACTATCCCTAATACCAGAGAAGGTGGTGATGAGCTGCCTTCCTCAACCATTGCAGCCCGTGTGATGAAGGTACTCCCACAGTACTGTTAGGTTCGATAAATCTGCAAAAGGACATAGACAGGCTAAGTGAGTGGGCAAAAATTTGGCAGATAGAGTATAATGTTGCAAAGTGTGAGGTCATGCACTTTGGCAGAAAAGAATCAAAGAGCAAGTTATTATTTAAATGGAGAAAGATTGCAAAGTGCTACAGTACAGCGGGACCTGGGGGTACTTGTACATCAAACACAAACAGTTAGTGTTATGTATGTAAACCTGTAACTACCATGTCTAACCATCAGAGGGCTTATCCCCTGGAGTCCCAAGGGATCCCACAGTCCCTTGGGAGCAGCTGTATATAAGAGGCCTCACAGCCTGGAGAAGCACTCTGAGCTCTGTAATAAAGCACTACGGTCACACCTTACTTTGAGCTTGCAGTATCTTGTCTGACTCTTAATTCAAGACAGAACAACTGGCGACGAGATACAAATGACGAACCCCACCGCAACAATGCAAAGAACAGTGGGTATCTTGGAGAAATTTTCAGTGGGAGATGATTGGGAAACCTTCGTGAAGCGACTCGACAAATAATTTGGGGCCAACGAGCTGGAAGGAGAAGCGAACGCTGCCAAAACGAAGGGCGATCCTCCTCACAATTTACGGGGAACCAACATATGGCTTCATGAAAAATCTGCTCACTCCAGCGAAACCCACAGACAAGTCATACGATGAGTTGTGCACACTGGTTCGGGAGCACCTAAACCTGAAGGAAAGCATTCTGATGGCGAGGTATGGGTTCTACACGTACAAGAGGTCTGAAGGCCAGAGAATGGCAAGCTACATCACCGAGCTAAGGCACCTTGCAGGACATTGCGAATTTGAAGGACACTTGGAGCACATGCTTAGGGACTTCTTTGTACATGGCATTAGCCATGAAGTAATACTTCGCAAACTTTTAACTGTAGAGACCCCAACCTTGAGTAAAGCCATAGCGATAGCCCAGGCATTTATCGCCACAAGTGACAATAGCAAACAAATTTCTCAGCACACAAGTGCTGCTGCAAGTTGTTTTTGAATCGAAATGTACAGGGCAGGACTTACACACCTGCAGCTGCACATCCGCAGATGACTCATAGTCCACCATCAAGGGTGGTGAATACAAGGCTATTAACACCTTGTTGGTGCTACGGGGGTGATCATCGTTTCCATTTGCTTCAAAGGATACGTTTGCAAGGGCTGTGGGACAATGGGACATCTCCAACGTATGTGCAGGTGAGCTGCAAACCCTGCTAATCCTGCAAACCACCATGTTGCAGAGGAGGACAGATCTACGGTGGATCACGATGAACCAGAGCCTCAGACCGAGGAGGCAGAGGTATCTGGGGTGCACACATTCACCACAAAGAGTCCCCCCGATAATGCTGAAGGTTGAATTAAATGGACTCATGGTGTCCATGGAGCTGGACACGGGTGCAAGCCAGTCCATAATGAGCAAAAAGACTTGATAAATTGTGGTGCAGCAAGGCTTCAATGCCAGTCCTGACTCCCATTCGTACTAAACTGAGAACGTACACGAAAAAACTGATTCCCGTAATCGGGAGTGCTACCATAAAGGTCTCCTACGATTGAGTGGTGCACAAGTTACCACTCTGGGTAGTACCGGGCGATTGCCCCATGCTGTTCAGCAGAAGCTGGCTGGGAAAGATACGCTGGAACTGCGACGACGTCCAAGCGCTTTCATCCATCGACGACACCTCATGTACCCAGGTCCTAAGCAAGTTCCCCTTGCTGTTCAAACCAGAAATCGGGAAGTTCCAAGGAGCAAAAGTGCAGATCCATTTGATTCCGGGGGCGCGACCCATCCATCACAAGGCGAGAGCGGTATCTTACATGATGAGAGAGAGAGGGTGGAGATCGAACTGGACAGGCTGCAACGATAAGGCATCATTTTGCCGATCGAATTCAATGAGTGGGCCAGTCCGATTGTTCCAGTCCTCAAGGGAGACGGCACCGTCAGAATCTGTGGTGATTATAAACTAACTATCAATCGTTTCTCACTGAAGGATCAATACCCACTACCCAAGGCAGACGACCTATTTGCCACGCTGGCGGGAGGGAAAACATTCACAAGGCTGGACTTGACCTCGGCCTACATGAAGCAGGAGCTGGAGGAATCATCGAAAGGCCTCAACTGCATCAACACGCACAAAGGTCTCTTCATTTACAACAGATGCCCATTTGGGATTCGATCGGCCATGGCGATATTCCAGACGAACATCGAAAGTTTGCTGAAGTCGGTCCCGAGCACCGTGGTCTTCCAGGACGACATCTTGGTAACAGGACACCGTCGAGCACCTACAGAACCTGGAGGAGGTTCTTAGTCAGTTTAATCATGTGGGGCTCAGGCTAAACCGTTTGAAGTGCGTTTTCCGGACGCCTGAAGTGGAGTTCCTGGGGAGAAGAATCGCAGCGGACAGCATCAGGCCCACCGATTCGAAGAAAGAAGCAATCAAGAACGCACCGAGACCACAGAACGTGACGGAGCTGCAGTCGTTTCTAGGACGCCTGAACTATTTTGGCAACTCCTTTCCGGGTCTTAGCACATTGTTAGAACCCCTGCCCTCTTTGCTGCGTAAAGGAGATAAATGGCTATGGGTTAAAAGCCAAGAAAATGCCTTTGAAAAAGCTGGGAAGCTGTTATGTTCAAACAAATTGCTTGTGTTGTATGATCCATGTAAACGTTTGGTACCAGCATGTGATGGGTCGTCGTATGGGGTCGGGTGTGTATTGCAAAAAGCTAATGAATTTGGGAAATTGCAAGATTGCTTATGCATCCAGAAGTCTGTCTAAGGTCTAGAGGGCCTAGAGTATAGAAACATAGAAGCATAGAAAATAGGTGCAGAAGTAAGCCATACGGCCCTTCGAACCTGCACCACCATTCAATAAGATCATGGCTGATCATTCACCTCAGTACCACTTTCCTGCTTTCTCTCCATACCCCTTGATCCCTTTAGCTGTAAGGACCATATCTAACTCCCTCTTGAATAAATCCAATGAACTGGCATCAACAACTCTCTGCGGTAGGGAATTCCACAGGTTAACAACTCTCTGCGTGAAGCAGTTTCTCCTCATCTCGGTCCTAAATGTCTTAACCCTTAACCTTAGACTGTGTCCCCTGGTTCTAGACTTCCCCAACATCTGGAACATTCTTCCTGCATCTAACCTGTCCAGTCCCATCAGAATTTTATATATTTCCATGAGATCCCCTCTCATCCTTCTAAACTCCAGTGAATACAGGCCCAGTCGATCCAGTTTCTCCTCATATGTCAGTCCTGCCATCCCGGAAATCACTATGGTGAATCTTCGCTGCACTCGCTCAATAGCAAGAACGTCCTTCCTCAGATTAGAAGACCAAAACTGAACAAAATATTCCAGGTGAGGCCTCACCAAGGCCCTGTACAACTGCATTAAGACCTCCCTGCTCCTATACTCAAATCCCCTAGCTATGAAGGCCAACATACCTTTTGCCTTCTTCACCGCCTGCTGTAACTGCATGCCAACTTTCAATGACTGATATACCATGACACCTAGGTCTCGTTGCACCTCCCCTTTTCCTAATCTGCCGCCATTTAGATAATATTCTGCCTTCGTGTTTTTGCCACCAAAGTGGATAACCTCACATTTATCCACATTATACTGCATCTGCCATACATTTGCCCACTCACCTAACCTGTCCAAGTCACCCGGCAGCCTCTTAGCATTCTCCTCACAGCTCACACCGCTACACAGCTTAGTGTCATCTGCAAACTTGGAGATATTACACTCAGTTCCTTCATCCAAATCATTAATGTATATTGTAAATAGCTGGGGTCCCAGCACTGAGCCCTGTGGCACGCCACTAGTCACTGCCTGCCTTTCTGAAAAGGACCCATTAATCCCAACTCTCTGCTTCCTGTCTGCCAACCTGTTCTCTATCCACATCAGTACATTACCCCCAATACCATGTGCTTTAATTTTGCACACTAATCTCTTGTGTGGGACCTTGTCAAAAGCCTTTTGAAAGTCCGAATACACCACATCCACTGGTTCTCCCTTGTCCACTCTACTAGTTACATCCTCAAAAAATTCTAGAAGAATTGTCAAGCATGATTTCCCTTTCATAAATCCATGCTGACTTGGACCGATCCTGTCACTGCTTTCCAAATGCGCTACTATTTCATCTTTAATAATTGATTCCAACATTTTCCCCACTATTGATGTCAGGCTAACTGTTCTATAATTACCCGTTTTCTCTCTCCCTCCCTTTTTAAAAAGTGGTATTACATTAACTACCCTCCAGTCCAAAGGAACTGATCCGGAATCGATAGACTGTTGGAGAATGATCACCAATGCATCCACTATTTCTAGGGCCACTTTCTTAAGTACTCTGGGATGCAGACTATCAGACCCCGGAGATTTATTGGCCTTCAATCCCATCAATTTCCCTAACACAATTTCCCACCTAATAAGGATTTCCTTCAGTCCCTCCTTCTCACTAGACCCTCGGTCCCCTAGTATTTCCGGAAGGTTAGTTGTGTCTTCCTTCGTGAAGACAGAACCAAAGTATTTGCTCAACTGGCCTGCCATTTCTTTGTTCCCCATTATAAATTCACCTGAATCTGACTGCAAGGGACCTACGTTTGTCTTCACTAATCTTTTTCTCTTCCCATGTCTATCGAAGCTTTTGCAATCAGTTTTTTATGTTCCCAGCAAGCTTCCTCTCATACTCTATTTTCCCCCTCCTAATTAAACCCTTTGTCCTCCTCTGTTGGATTCTAAATTTCTCCCAGTCCTCAGGTTTGCTGCTTTGTCTGGCCAATTTATATGCCTCTTCCTTGGATTTAACACTATCCTTAATTTTCCTTCTTAGCCATGGTTGAGCTACCTTCCCTGTTTTATTTTACTCCAGACAGGGATGTACAATTGTTAAAGTTCATCCATGTGATCTTTAAATGTTTGCCATTGTCTATCTACCATCAACTCTTTCTATTCTAGCCAATTCACGTCTCATACCATTGAAGTTACCTTTCCTTAAGTTCAGGACCCTAGTTTCTGAATTAACTGTGTCACTCTCCATCTAAAAAAGAATTCTACCATATTATGGTCACTCTTCCCCAAGCGGCCTCGCACAACAAGATTGCTAATTAGTCCTTTATCATTACACATCACCCAGTTTAGGATGGCCAGCCCTCTAGTTGGTTCCTCAACATATTGGTCTCGAAAACCATCCCTAATATACTCCAGGAAATCATCCTCCACCGTATTGCTACCAGTTTGGTTAACCCAATCTATATGTAGATTAAAGTCGCCCATGACTTTATTGCACGCATCCTTAATTTCTTGTTTGATGCTGTCCCCAACCTTACTACTACTGTTTGGTGGTCTGTACACAACTCCCACTAGCGTTTTCTGCCCTTTGGTATTCCGCAGCTCCACCCATACAGATTCCACATCATCCAAGTTAATGTCCTTCCTTACTATTGCGTGAATTTCCTCTTTAACCAGTATGATCAAAAAAGAAGCGCTAGCGTGTGTTTACGGGGTAAAAAAATGCATCGATATCTGTTCGGACTCAAATTTGAATTGGAAACTGACAATCAGCCGCTTATATCCCTCTTTTCTGAAAGCAAGGGGATGAAACCAACAAATGCATCGGCCTGCATCCAGAGATGGGCGCTCACGTTGTCTGCATACAACTACGCCATCCGTCACAGGCCAGGCACAGAAAACTGTGCCGATGCTCTCAGTAGGCTGCCATTGCCCACCACAAAGTTGGAGATGGCACAGCCCACAGATTTAGACATGGTAATGGAAGCATTCGAGAGAGAGCAATCACCTGTTACCGCCCGACAGATCAGAACCTGGACGAGCCAGGACCCCTTACTGTCCTTCGTAAAAAACTGTGTGCTCCACGGGAGTTGGTCTAGTGGGCAGCCAGATTCAGGTGAATTTATAATGGGGAACAAAGAAATGGCAGACCAATTAAACAAATACTTTGTATCTGTCTTCACTAAGGAAGACACAAATAACCTTCCAGAAATACTAGGGGTTCGAGGATCTAGCAAAAAGGAGGAACTGAAGGAAATCCTTTAGTCAGGAAATTGTGTTAGGGAAATTGATGGGATTGAAGGCCGATAAATCCCCAGGGCCTGATCGGCTGCATCCCAGAGTACATAAGGAAATGGCCCTAGAAATAGTGGAAGCATTGGTCATCATTTTGCAACATTCTATTGACTCTGGATCAGTTCCTATGGACTGGAGGGTAGCTAATGTAACACCACTTTTTAAAAAAGGAGGGAGAGAGAAAACAGGGAATTATAGACTGGTTAGCCTGACATCGGCGGTGGGGAAAATGTTGGAATCAATTAATAAAGATGAAATAGCAGCGCATTTGGAAAGCAGTGACAGGATCGGTCCAAGTCAGCATGGATTTATGAAAGGGAAATCATGCTTGACAAATCTTCTAGAATTTTTTGAGGATGTAACTAGTAGAATGGACAAGGGAGAACCAGTGGATGTGGTGTATTCGGACTTTCAAAAGGCTTTTAACAAGGTCCCACACAAGAGACTAGTGTGCAAAATTAAGCACATGGGATTGGGGGTAATGTACTGACGTGGATAGAGAACTGGTTGGCAGACAAGAAGCAGAGCATTGGAATAAACGGGTCCTTTTCAGAATGGCATGCAGTGACCAATGGGGTGCCGCAGGGCTCAGTGCTGGGACCCCAGCTATTTACAATATACATCAATGATTTAGATGAAGGAATTGAATGTAATATCTCCAAGTTTGCAGATGACACTAAGCTGGGTGGCGGTTTGAGCTGTGAGGAGGATGCTCAGAGATTGCAGGGTGACTTGGACAGGTTAGGTGAGTGGGCAAATGCATGGCAGATGCAGTATAATGTGGATAGATGTGAGGTTATCCACTTTGGTGGCAAGAACACCAAGACAGAATATTATCTGAATGGTGACAGATTAGGAAAAGGGGAGGAGCAACGAGACCTGGGTGTCATGGTACATCAGTCATTCAAAGTTGGCATGCAGGTACAGCAGGCGATGAAAAAGACAAATGGCATGTTGGCCTTCATAGCTAGAGGATTTGAGTATAGGAGCAGGGAGGTCTTACTGCAGTTGTACAGGGCCTTGGTGAGGTCACACCTAGAATATTGTGTTCAGTTTTGGTCTCCTAATCTGAGGAAGGACGTTCTTGCTATTGAGGGAGTACAGCGAAGGTTCACCAGACTGATTCCCGGGATGGCAGGACTGACATATGTGGAGAGACTGGATCAACTATCCACTGGAGTTTAGAAGAATGAGAGGGGATCTCATAGAAACATATAAAATTCTAACGGGATTGGACAGGTTCGAGGCAGCAAGAATGTTCCCGATGTTGTGGAATTCCAGAACAGGGGTCACAGTCTAAGAATAATGGTTAAGCCATTTAGAACCGAGATGAGGAGAAACTTCTTCATTCAGAGAGTGGTTAACCTGTGGAATTCTCTACCGCAGAAAGTTGTTGAGGCCAGTTCGTTAGATATATTCAAAAGGGAGTTAGATATGGCCCTAATGGCCAAAGGGATCAAGGGGTATGGTGAGTAAGCAGGAAAGGGGTACTGAGGTTGAATGATCAACCATGATCTTAGTGAATGGTGGTGCAGGCTCGAAGGGCTGAATGGCCTGCTTCTGCACCACATTTCTATGTTTCTATGTTTCTATGTTAGAGAAGCAGGAGGAAATAAAGCCGTACCAGCAGCGCAAAGATGAAATGTCTATATTGGCAGACTGCCTCCGATGGGGTAATCGGGTAGTGGTGTCAAAAAAGGACAAGGACACTTTCATCAGTGATCTCCACACAGCCAGAAAGCAATAACCAGATCCCACATGTGGTAGCCCGGTATCAATGCAGACTTAGTGTCCTGCGTGCACAAATGTAATATATGTTCACAGTTAAGCAATGCCCCCAGGGAGGCGTCACTAAGTTTATGGTCCTGGGCCTCCAAACCATGATCCAGGATCCATGTCGACTATGCAAGCACATTCTTGGGAAAAATGTTCTTAATGGTTGTAGATGCATACTCCAAATGGATTGAATGTGTGATAATGTTGGCAAGCACGTCCGCTGCCACCATTGAAAGCCCCTACGGGCCATGTTTGCAACGCACGGCATGCCTGATGTCCTTGTAAGTAAAAATGGGCCATGATTTACCAGTGCCGAGTTCAAGGAATTCATGACCCGCAATGAGATCAAACATGTCACATCTGCCCCATTTAAACCAGCATCCAACGATCAGGCAGAACAAGCAGTTCAAACTGTTATATATGTAAGCCCGTAACTACCATGTTTAACCACCAGAAGGCTCATCCCCTGCATCCAACGTGATCCCACAATCCCTTGGGAGCACCTGTACATAAGGAGGCCTCATCGGCTGGAGAGGCACTCTGGAGACCTGTAATAAAGGACTACGGTCACACACTACTTTAAGCTTACAATATCTGGTCAGATTCTTTATTCAGGACATAACGCAAACAATCAAGCAGAGCTTGAAAAGGGTAACTGAAGGCTCACTGCAGACTCGCTTATCCCGAGTCCTGCTTAGTTACCGCACAAGATCCCACTCACTCACTGGAGTCCCTCCCATTGAACTGCTCATGAAAAGGGCACTTAAGACGAGGCTCTCGTTAGTACAACCTGATCTACACGAACAGGTAGAGAGCAGGCAGCTTCAACAGAATACATATTATGATCGCGCAAATGTGTCACGAAATTGAGATAAATGATCCAGTATTTGTGTTGAACTATGGACAAGATCCCAAGTGGCTTCTTGTCACTGATTTGGCCAAAGAGGGGAGTAGGGTGTTTGTGGTCAAACTCTCAAATGGACTCACCTGCAGGAAACACTTGGACCAAACCAAACTCAGATTTACGGACTATCCAGAACAACCCACAATAGACTCCACCTTTTACGACCCTCCAACACACACACAAGTGACCCAGCGGTTGACCATGAAGCACAACCCATCACCTGCAGCAGCCCAGCAGGACTCACCATCCCCAGCAGCCCAGCAAGGCCAGCTGCGCAGCAGCCCAGCGAGGGCCCAACAAACGACTCACCAACACCAGCATTTGCACCGAGACGATCAACCAGGGAAAGGAAGGCCCCAGATCGGCTCACATTGTAAATAGTTACACGATTGAATTTGCGGGGGTGGCGGTGTGTTGTTATATATGTAAACCTGTAAATACCATGTCTAACCACCAGAGGGCTTATCCCCTGGAGTCCCAAGGGATCCCACAATCCTTTGGGAGCATCTGTATATAAGGAGGCTTCAGAGGCTGGAGAGGCACTCTGAGATCTGTAATAAAGGACTAGGGTCACACCTTACTTTGAGCTCGCAGTATCTATTCTGACTCTTTTTCAAGACATAACCGTTAGTATGCAGGTACAGCAAGTGATCAGGAAGGCCAATGGAATCTTGGCCTTTATTGCAAAGGGGATGGAGTATAAAAGCAGGGAAGTCTTGCTACAGGGTATTGGTGAAGCCACACCTGGAATATAGTTTTGGTTTCCATATTTCGAAAGGATATACTTGCTTTGGAGGCAGTTCAGAGAAGGTTCACGAGGTTGATTCCACAGATGAGCAGGTTGACTTATGAGGAAAGGTTGAGTAGGTTGGGCCTCTTACTCATTGGAATTCAGAAGAATGAAAGATGATCTTATCGAAACGTATAAGATTATGAGGGGGCTTGACAAGGTGGATGCAGAGAGGATGTTTCCACTGATGGGGGAGACTAGAACTAGGGGGCATGATCTTAGAATAAGGGGCCGCCCATTTAAAACTGAGATGAGGAGAAATTTCTTCTCTGAGGGTTGTGGATCTGTGGAAGCTGGGACATTGAATAAATTTAAGACAGAAATAGACAGTTTCTTGAATGATAAGGGAATAAGGGGTTATGGAGAGTGGACAGGGTAGGGACCTGAGTCCATGATCAGATCAGCCATGATCGTATTAAATGGTGGAGCAGGCTTGAGGGGCCGTATAGCCTTCTCCTGCTCCTATTTCTTATGTTCTTATAATGACGCAGCGACGACGAAGGAACAGCGATATACACCCAAGTCAGGCGGGTGTGGGACTCAGGAGGGGAACATGGAGGTGATGGTGTTCCCATGCACCTGATGCCCTAGCATTTCTTTGTTGGAGGTCACACGTTTGGGAGGTGTTGTCGAAGAAGCTTTGGCGAGTTGCTGTGGTGCATCCTGTAGGTAGTACGCTATGCAGCCACGGTGCACCGGTGTTGTAGGGATTGGATGTTTAGGCTAGTGGATGTGGTGCTGATCAAGCACATCTCTATATGCCAAACTTTCGGCTTCATTGTCGGCGGTTTTCTCAGCGTTGCAGCCGGTTTACCACTCGACGAGAATTTCCACGTAAGTTTTTTCATGGTATCGCCCACATCTGAAGACGCCCGCCGGGGACCAAACCGTCCACGTGCAACGCCGAGAACAACCGCCAGGGCGTAGGTTTGGCCTCAACCGCCGACGTCGAGATCACCAAGACACCCGCCCCTGTAAAAGCTGCTTAAACAGGGCGGTAAGAGGGGACCCTGCAAAGAAAGGTCGGTTAAAGGTTCTTTATTTATTGTTTTTAAATTTTCACACGGCATTTAGGGTTGAAACTGTCATGGGAATGCTTTGTACGTTTTTTTTTTAATGACATTTTTTTTTAATTTTCCCCCCTCCCTAGGCCCAACCGCAGCCTCGGACTAAATTTTAGTACTTACCATCGTTTTACTTACTTTATACATAAAAATGGAAATTCTCGCCAGCTTTTTTCACCAAACGTTAGCGGTGCTTCTCAGCGGGCAATCGGGCGTTGAGGGCCTTTAGGGAAAGTCTAGCCTGTGTCCTGACTTGTGCCATGTCGATGGCGGTGAGGATTCAGGGAGTCAGGAGGTGAGCCACTCGCTATAGAATACTCAGCCTCTGACCTGAGATGGAAAGAAGTGACTGGCAGGAAGGTTGAAAAGGATTTGAAACAAATATTTCAAAAGCTGCAAGGGAAAGGTGAAAGTTAGAGCAGAGAAATGCAAAATAGAAATGAATACAAGAAAAAGCAAGAGAGAATTTTTGTTTTAAATGGGTTCCTTCAATGGATGTGGGCAAATGCAGCTCCTGGTACTAAGTCATACAGACAAGCCAGATTCTATTTGTCTTCATCCCTGCTCTCTGATGACTTAACCTACATTGGCTCCTGGTTTGATAACATCTTGTATTTCAAAATTCTCATCCTAGTGTTCAAATCCCTCCATGGTTTCCCTCCCTATCTCTGTAACCTTCTCCAGCCCTACAAATCTCCAAGATTTCTGCACCATCATTGGCAGCCGTGCCTTCAGCTGCCTAGGCCCGAAGCTCTGGAATTCCCTTCCCTAAACCTGTCCACCTCTCTTTCCTCCTTTAAGTCGTTCCTTGAAACCTACTTCTTTGACCAAGCTTTTGGTCATCAGTTCTAATATCTCCTTATGTAGTTCGGTGTCAATTTTTGCCTGCCAATGCTCCTGTGAAGTGCTTTGGAATACCATGTTAAAGGCACTAAATAAATGCAAGTTGTTGTTGTTATCTCAGCCAGATCAGCAGCAGGGATACGACAGTTTAACCTCAGCCTTGCTGGGCTACAGGAGGGAAAATGTCAGCCAAGGTTCCTGTGAACCAGCGATCCTTACTTGGAAGTAGGAATTTGTGGGGTGAGGACAGAACCAAGCTCGGGTGTGGTGCCTGCATGACCGAATAGCCTGCTGGGCTTCACTGCCTGAGGCTTCCACCCAGAAAATGGCCTTAATGTCAGCCATGGCTCAGTTAGTAGCACACTCACCACTGAGTCAGAAGGTTGTGGGTATAAGTCCCACTCCAGAGACTTGAGCACAAAAATCCAGGCCGACACTCCAGTGCAGTGCTGAGGGAGCGCTGCACTGTCGGAGGCGCCATCTTTTGGATCAGACATTAAACCGAGGCTCCGTTTGCTCTCCCAGGTGGATGCAAAAGATCCCATGACACTATTTCGAAGAAGAGCAGGGAAGTTATCCCCAGTGTCCCGGCCAATATTTATCCCTCAACCAACATCACTAAAACAGATTATCTGGTCGTTATCACATTGCTATTTGCGGGAACTTGCTGTGTGCAAATTGGCTGCCGCGTTCCCGACATTACAACAGTGACTACACTTCCAAAGGATTTAATTGACTGTAAAGCGCTTTGGGACATCCTGAGGTCATGAAAGGCGCTACCTAAATGCAAGTCTTTATTTCTTTCTTTGAATCAAAGTAAAGGATGGCTACTGGAATCCATGGAACTAGAACTCAAGATGATTACTATCTACAGGAGAGACAGAGAATTGGAAAAGAAAATCCACGATGCAAAGAGTACAAACGTAAAATACTGCAGATGCTGGAAATCTGAAATAAAAACAGAAAATACTGACAACACTTAGTGGGTCAGGCAGCATCTGAGGAGAATGAAACAGAGTAAACGTTTCCAGTCGATGCCCTTTCGGTACAGCTGAGTTTGCAGTGAATTAAGAGGCTGGAAGCTAGAAATGACTAGCTGTTATTAGTGACGAGTGCTTACCATACGTTCAACTTATTTTGGCGCATCAACTATTTTAATGGATTTACTGCACTTACAATGGATTAACCCCTGTGCTAAAACAGCATTAAGCATTGCTCCACTGATATCACTGACAGTCATTTCGAGGGCAGGGGATGCAAACAGTATCAGTCAGTGGTGGATTCTGATACTGTATAAAAATCCACTTAGGTTTCATACTATTGTGTTCCTAACACAGATGAGGCTGCACACAGGGAGATTAAAGTAACAGTGACCTCAGTTTTTATTAAGACACTCCAGAGGCCGGCTTATAAACAGTGCTCCCAAGGGATGCTGGGATCCCTTCGGATTTCAGGGGATGCGCTCCCTGCTGGCAGAACATGGGAGTGCATGCTTTACAGATACACAACATCACTCCCCCGCCAAAGTCAAAGTGAAAACTATTTACAAGGTGAGGCAGTCGGGAGCCTTTCTTTCCCTGGTGGACCGCCTCGGTACAAATGTCTGTTCTGGAGTGTTGGCTATGCCCTCGCTGGGCTGGCGTATTGTTGGCCCTGCAGGGCTGCTGGGTGAGTCTGGCCTTGCTGGGCTGTTGGACGTGATGGGTTCAATTTCCTGGCCCAGGGTGGTGTTGTTGATCCTTTGGGTGTGTGTTGTGGGCTCGAAAAAGGTGGTGTCTGCTGTGGGTTGTTCAGGGCAATCTGTGAACCGCAGCCTCGTTTGGTCCAGGTGCTTTCTGAAAATTTGTCCATTGTCTAGTTTGACTACAAACACCCTACTCCCTTCTTTAGCTATCACCGTGCCCGCGATCCACTTGGGACCATGTCCATAGTTTAGCACATACACAGGGTCATTCAGATCAATTTCCCATGACACAGTGGCGCGATCATCGTTTACATTTTGTTGCTGCCGCCTGCTCTCCACCTGATCATGCAGGTTGGGGTGAACCAACGAGTCTAGTTCTGGTGTCCTTTTCATGAGTAGCTCAGCCGAGGGCACCCCTGTGAGCGAGTGGGGTCTCGTGCGGTAGCTGAGCAGTACTCGGGACAGGCGGGTTTGGAGTGAGCCTTCTGTGACTCGTTTAAGGCTCTGTTTGATTGTTTGTGCTGCCCGCTCTGCCTGCTCATTGGAGCTGGTTTAAACGGGGCCAAGGTGACATGTTTGATCCCATTGCAGGTCATGAATTCTTTAAATTCGGCACTGGTGAAACATGGTCCGTTGTCACTGACCAGGATGTCAGGCAGGTCGTGGGTGGCAAACATGGTCCTCAGGCTTTTAATGGTGGCAGTGGCGGTGCTTCCCGACATTATTTCAAATTCAATCCATTTTGAAAAAGCATCCATCACCACCAGGAACATTTTACCGAGAAACGGGCCCGCATAGTCGACATGGATCATCGGCCATGGTCTGGAGGGCCAGGACCACAAACTTAGCGTTGCTCAACTGACCAGACACGCGGCATTGCCGTACACAGGACTCGAAGTCAGAGTCGATACCAGGATCTGGCTGTCGCTTTCATCATTACTATACCCAGGTGTGTGCTGTGGCGATTCAAGATGAACGTCTCCCTGCCCTTTTTGGGTGGCACTAAGCAGTTACCCCACAAATCGCATGGGGTAGTCTTGAGGAGGAATTCATAGAATGCATTCGGGATTGTTTCTTAGAACAGTAAGTTACAGAACCTACAAAGGAGCAAGCGATCTTAGATCTGGTCCTGTGTAATGAGACAGGAATAATAAACGATCTCCTAGTAAAAGATCCTCTCGGAATGAGTGATCACAGTATGGTTGAATTTGTAATACAGATTGAGGGTGAGGAAGTAGTGTCTCAAACGAGCATACTATGCTTAAACAAAGGGGACTACAGTGGGATGAGGGCAGAGTTGGCTAAAGTAGACTGGAAACACAGACTAAACGGTGGCACAATTGAGGAACAGTGGAGGACTTTTAGGGAGCTCTTTCATAGTGATCAACAAAAATATATTCCAGTGAAAAAGAAGAGCGGTAAGAGAAGGGATAACTAGCCGTGGCTAACCAAGGAAATAAAGGGGAGTATCAAATTAAAAACCAATGCATATAAGGTGGCCAAGGTTAGTGGGAAACTAGAAGATTGGGAACATTTTAAACGACAGCAAAGAATGACTAAGAAAGCAATAAAGAAAGGAAAGATAGATTACGAAAGTAAACTTGCGCAAAACATAAAAACAGATAGTAAAAGCTTTTACAGATATATAAAACGGAAAAGAGTGATTAAAATAAATGTTGTCTTTAGAAGATGAGAAGGGGGATTTAATAATGGGAAATGTGGAAATGGCTGAGACCTTAAACAATTATTTTGTTTCGGTCTTCACAGTGGAAGACACAAAAACCTTGCCAAAAATTGCTGGTCACGGGACTGTGGGAAGAGAGGACCTTGAGACAATCTCTATCACTAGGGGGGTAGTGCTGGACAGGCTAATAGGACTCAAGGTAGACAAGTCCCCTGGTCCTGATGAAATGCATTCCAGGATATTAAAAGAGATGGCGGATGTTATAGCAGATGCATTCGTTATAATCTACCAAAATTCTCTGGACTCTGGGGAGGTACCAGCGGATTGGAAAGCAGTTAATGTAACGCCTCTGTTTAAAAAAGGGGGCAGACAAAAGGCAGGTAACTATAGGCCGGTTAGTTTAACATCTGTAGTGGGGAAAATGCTTGAAGCTATCATTAAGGAAGAAATAGCGGGACATCTAGATAGGAATAGTGCAATCAAGCAGACGCAACATGGATTCATGAAGGGGAAATCATGATTAACTAATTTACTGGAATTATTTGAGGATATAATGAGCATGGTGGATAGAGATGTACCGATGGATATGGTGTATTTAGATTTCCAAAAGGCATTCGATAAGGTGCCACACAAAAGGTTACTACAGAAGATAAAGGTTCGCGGAGTCAGAGGAAATGTATTAGCATGGATCGAGAATTGGCTGGCTAACAGAAAGCAGAGAGTCGGGATAAATGGGTCCTTTTTGGGTTGGAAATCGGTGGTTAGTGGTGTGCCACAGGGATCGGTGCTGGGATCACAACTGTTTACAATATACATAGATGACCTGGAAGAAGGGACAGAGTGTAGTGTAACAACATTTGCAGATGATACAAAGATTAGTGGGAAAGCAGGTTGTGTAGAGGACACAGAGAGGCTGCAAAGAGATTTAGATAGGTTAAGCGAATGGGCTAAGGTTTGGCAGATGGAATACAATGTCGGAAAGTGTGAGGTCATCCACCTTGGAAAAAAAAACAGTAAAAGGAAATATTATTTGAATGGGGAGAAATTACAACATGCTGAGGTGCAGAGGGACCTGGGGGTACTTGTGCATGAATCCCAAAAAATTTAGTTTGCAGGTGCAGCAGATAATCAGGAAGGCAAATGGAAAGTTGGCCTTCATTGCGAGAGGGATGGAGTACAAAAGCAGGGAGGTCCTGCTGAAACTGTATAGGGTATTGGTGAGGCCGCACCTGGAGTACTGCGTGCAGTTTTGATCACCTTACTTGAGGAAGGATATACTAGCTTTGGAGGGGGTACAGAGACGATTCACTCGGCTGATTCCGGAGATGAGGGGGTTACCTTATGACGATAGATTGAGTGGACTGGGTCTTTACTCGTTAGAGTTCAGAAGGATGAGGGGTGATCTTATAGAAACATTTAAAATAATGAAAGGGATAAACAAGATAGAGGCAGAGAGGTTGTTTCCACTGGTCGGGAAGACTAGAACTAGGGGGCACAGCCTCAAAATACGGGGGAGCCAATTTAAAACCGAGTTGAGAAGGAATTTCTTCTCCCAGAGGGTTGTGAATCTGTGGAATTCTCTGCCCAAGGAAGCAGTTGAGGCTAGCTCATTGAATGTATTCAAATCACAGAAAGATAGATTTTTAATCAATAAGGGAATTAAGGGTTACGGGGAGCGGGCGGGTAAGTGGAGCTGAGTCCACGGCCAGATCAGCCATGATCTTGTTGAATGGTGGAGCAGGCTCAAGGGGCTAGATGACCTACTCCTGTTCCTAATTCTTATGTTTTTATGTTCTTATTAACAGGCAGTCTGCCTGAATGGACAGCTCGTCCTTTCACCGCTGGAACGGCTTGATTGGCTCTTGCATTTCAACGGGGATGCTGGCCCAGCTCCCATGCAGTACACAGTTTTTTACTAGGGACAGCAGAGGATCTTGGTTGGTCCAAGTCCTAATCTGGCGGGCTGTGACAGGTGATTTATCATTTTCAAACGCTTCCATGACTATCAACAAGTTTGCAGACTGCGCCATTTCCACCCCCGTGGTAGGCAATGGTAGCCGACTGAGAGCATCCGCACAGTTCTCGGTGCCTGGCCTGTGGCGGATGGTATAGTTATACGCTGATAGCGCGAGTGCCCACCTTTGTATGCGGGCTGAGACATTAGTATTTATCCCCTTGTTTTCAGCGAGCAGGGACATGAGGGGCCTGTGATCAGTTTCCAGCTCAAATTTGAGGCCAAACAGGTACTGATGCATTTTCTTTATCCCGAACACATATGCTAATGCCTCTTTCTCAATCATGCTGTAGGCCCTCTCGGCCTTAGACAAGCTCCTGGAGGCATAGACGACAGGTTGCAACTTCCCCGCAACATTAGCTTGTTGTAATACACACCCGACTCCGTACGATGACGCATCACATGCTAACACATGTCTTTTACACGTGTTATACAATACAAGCAGCTTGTTGGAGCATAAAATATTTCTGGCTTTCTCAAAAGCAATTACTTGGTTTTTTTCCCATGCCCAGTTCTCACCGTTACGCAATAATACATGTAGAGGCTCTAAGAGGGTGCTTAACCCCGGTAGGAAGTTAACAAAATAGTTGAGGAGTCCCAGGAACGACCGCAGCTCCGTGACATTCTGTGGCCTGGGCGCGTTCCTGATAGCCTCTGTCTTGGCTTCTGTGGGCCGAATGCCGTCCGCCGTGATCTTTCTCCCCAAAAACTCCACTTCTGTTGCCATGAAGACGCATTTCGACCTCTTCAGCCGCAGCCCTACGCGATCCAGTCGCTGGAGGAACTCCTCCAGGTTTTGTAGGTAGTCGACGGTGTCCCGACCCGTGACCAATATGTCACCCTGAAAAACCACCGTGCATGGTACCGACTTTAGTAGGCTCTCCATATTTCTCTGGAATATCGCTGCTGCCGACCGAATTCCAAACGGGCATTTGTTGTAGATGAACAGTCCCTTGTGCGTGTTGATGCAGGTGAGGCCCTTCGAAGACTCCTCCAGCTCCTGCATCATGTAGGCCGAAATCAGGTCGAGCTTGGTGAACGCCTTGCCTCCTGCTAGCGTCGCAAATAGGTCGTCTGCCTTAGGTAGCGGGTATTGGTCCTGTAGTGAGAAAGGATTAATAGTTACTTTATAATCGCCACAAATCCTGACCGTGCCATCACTTTTGAGTACTGGAACAATCGGGCTGGCCCACTCGCTGAATTCCACTGGGGAGATGATGCCCTCGCGTTGCAGCCTGTCCAGCTCGATTTCCACTCTCTCCCTCATCATGTGAGGTACCACTCGCGCCTTGTGGTGAATGGGTCGTGCCTCTGGGACCAAGTGGATCCGCACCTTCGCCCTGGAAAAGTTTCCAATGTCTGGTTCAAAAAGGGAGGGAAATTTGTTGAGAACCTGGGTACATGATGCCTCATCGACATGTGATAGCACTCGGATGTCATCCCAGTTCCAGCGGATTTTGCCTAGCCAGCTCCTTCCAAGTAGTGTGGGGCCATCGCCCGGAACAATCCAGAGTGGCAGTTCATGCACCATGCCCTTGTAGGTGACCTTGACCATGGCACTGCCCAGGACAGTGATAAGCTCTTTGGTATATGTTCTCAGTTTTGTGTGGATGGGGCTCAGGGCTGGTCTGAGTGCATTATTGCACCACAGTCTCTCAAACATCTTTTTACTCATGATGGATTGGCTAGCGCCAGTGTCCAGTTCCATGGCTACGGGTAAGCCATTCAATTTTTACATTTAGCATTATAGGTGTACATTTCGTCGAAAATGTGTGCACCCCGTGTACTTCAGCATCTGCCTCCTCTCTCTGAGGCTCGAAATTGCTTTGATCCACCATAGACCGATCTTCCTCTGCCACGTGGTGGTTAGCAGGTTTTACAGAGCTTGCAGCTTGTCTGCAAACTCATTGGAGGTGCCCCATTGTTCCACAGCTCTTACAAACATACCCTTTAAAGCGATATGAATAGGCTGAATGGAAGCCTCCACAATGCCAACAAGGTGTGAATTGCCTTGCATTCATCCTTTGTTGCGGACTCTGAGTCACCTGGGTCACCTGGGGCCTGCTGGCAGTTGCAGACTCGGTGGTTACTGCCCTGTACATTTCTGCTCGCAATTTCAGTTCCAGTTAATTTATTAACATTGCTAGCAATTGTGTGCTGAGAGATTTGTTTGGTGTTATCACTGGTGGACATAAACACCTGTGCTATCGCAATGGCCTTACTGTGGGTCGGTGTCTCTACAGTCAAAAGTTTTCGTAGGATGGTCTCGTGGCCAATGCCCAGTACAAAAAAGTATCTGAGCATCTGCTCCAGGTAGCCATCAAACTCACATTGTCCTGCAAGTCGCCTTAGCTTGGCGACGCAACTCGCCACTTCCTGACCTTCGGATCGCTGGCACGTGTAGAACCGATACCTCGCCATCAGCATGCTTTCCCTCGGGTTAAGATGCTCCTGAACCAGTGTACACAGCTCCTCATACGACTTATATGTGGGTATCACCGGAGCCAGAAGATTTTTCATGAGGCTGTAGGTCGGTGCCTCGCAGACCGTGAGGAGGATCGCTCTCCTTTTTGCAGCGCTTCCTTCTCCATCCAGCTCGTTGGCTACAAAGGTTTCGACATAGGCTTCCCAGTCCTCACCCTCCAAGAACTTCTTCAGGATGCCTACAGTTTGCTGCATCTTTGCGTTGGATTCGTATATTCGTCGCCATTTATTGTGTTCCTAGCAGAGATGAGACTGCACACAGGGAGGTTAAAGTAACAGTGACCTCAGTCTTTATTAAGACACTCCAGAGTGAGGAACAGGTCTAGGGGCCGGCTTATATACAGGGCACCCAAGGGATGCTGGAATTCCTTGGGACTTCAGGGGATGCGCTCCCTGGTGGCGGAACATGGGAGTGCATGCTTTACAGATACACAACACATACGATCCATTTCCTTGCGCGATTTATTTACGCAGCACTAGCCAGCATCACTAATTGTCCACAAAAATATTCTCCCATGGTGAGACTGAGAGGGACAAGATTGTTTTCAGAAGCATGTTAATGTTGCTGCAGCAACACTGACGTCATTGTCGACTTAAGATGGATTCTCTCTCGAAGGAGTGGACCCCAAATTGCATGCCCCAGGCCCACGCTATCTCAGATCTCCTGACAAAGGCAAAGTTGTTATCAGTAAATGGAGAGCAGCCGAGCAACTGAAAATCTTGGCATCATTTTTGTGCCGAAGTTTTGTAAAGAGAAACTATGTCACATTAATATCGTTTCCAGAAATAATGTTAATCTTTTTCTTCGAACGTGAATTTCCAGTTAAACCTAGGAGCTTCAGGGGAATTGGATTTCCAATAGTCAGTCAGCAGTTGTAGTCCACTTCCCAAACAGTTATCCAGAGTGAAAGACTACGTGCCAATTTTCTGATGTCCATCAAAATACAGCATTGAGGCTTAACGGCATAAAATTACATCGTATTTACAGCACAGAAACAGGCCATTCAGCCCAACTGGTCCATGTTGGCGTTTAAGCTCCACACAAGCCTCCTCCCACCCCTCTTCATCTAACCCTATTAGCATAAACTTCTATTCCTTTCCCACTCATGTGTTTATCTAGCTGCTCCTTAAATGCATCTCTGCTATAATCTGTTATGTAATGGGCTACATTTTTGGGTAATCCAATTTTGGGATAAGTTGTTGTGGCGAGGTATCGTGGAGCTCAACTTGCAGCAGATTTTGCCTCTGGCAAAATTCTGGATGGCTTTTTGCTTTTCTTTTGCGACGCAGCTCAAAATCTAGTGTCAAACAAGCGAGGCCCTGCTTTGCCCAGTCCACTGCATTAGTGCTGGTCGTATTGAAATCAGGCGCAGTGGTAAACATGGCACCAGTGCCCTACTGAGCTGTGCTTCACGAGTTCATTCAAATGATAGAATGGTTACAGCACGGAAGAGAGCCATTCGGCCCATCGATCGGCAAGATCACTTCAGCCCGTCCCACTCCCCTGTCTATTCGTAGAATCATAGAAGTTTGCAGCACGGAAGGAGGCCATTTCGGCCCAGCGTGTCCAATGCCGGCCAACAAGAGGCTATCCAGCTCTAGGTCCGTAACCCTGCAGGTTACAGCACTTCAAGTGCACATCCAAATACTTTTTAAACGTAGTGAGGGTTTCTGCCTCGACACCCGTTCAGGCAGTGAGTTCCAGACCCCCACAACCCTCTGCATGAAGAAATTTCCCCTCAAATCCTCTCTAAACCTTCTACCAGTTACTTTAAATGTATGCCCCTTGGTTGTTGACCCTTCTGCTAAGGGAAATAGGTCCTTCCTATCAACTATATCTAGGCCCCTTCATAATGTTATACACCTCAATGAGCTCTCCCCTCAGCCTCCTCTGTTCCAATGAAAACAAACCAAGCCTATCCAATCTTTCCTCATAGCTGAGATTCTCCACTCCCGGCAACATCCTCGTAAATCTCCTCTGTACCCTCTCCAGTGCAATTACGTCCTTCCTGTAATGCAGTGACCAGAACTGCACGCAGTACTCTAGCTGTGGCTTAACCAATGTTTTATACAATTCAAGCATAACCCCCCAGCTATGCCTCGGCTAATAAAGGCAAGTATTCCATATGCCCTCTTAGCCACCTTATCTATCTGGCCTGCTACTTTCAGGGATCTGTGGACCTGCACTCCAAGGTCCCTTTGTTCCTCTACACTTCTCAGTATCCTACAATTTAATGTGTATTCCCTTTCCTTGTTAGCCCTCCACAAATTCATTATCTCACACTTCTCTGGATTAAATTCCATTTGCCACGGTTCTGCCCACCTGACCAGTTGATTGATATCTTCCTGCAGTCTGCAGTTTTCTTCATTGCCAATCACACAGCCGATTTTAGTATCGTCTGCAAACTTCTTAATCATACCCCCTATATTCAAGTATAGATCATTGATATATATCACAAAAAGCAAGGGACCTCGTACTAAACCTTGCGGAACCCCACTGGAAACATCCTCCAGTCACAAAAACACCCAGCAACCATTACCCTTTGTGTCATGTATGCAAACTCTTTGTATTCACTATTAACTATGTACGATGCACTACCTGAGGGCGCTGCTGTTGGAGGCCCAGGTGTGCAGGGGCATATAAAAGGTGGTCAGCCATGCTGCCCCTCACTTTACAGTTGTATTAAATGGACAGAAGTCACACAGCTCTTACTCACAGTACAAGACCTTGTGGAGATATTTGATGGTAATTGCAGACATAACAACTGGCAACGAGTTACAGATCATGAACTTTTATGCAGTCATGGCTGCCGTTGGTGTTTTAGAAAAGTATGCAGAGGGTGAAGATTGGGAAGCCTTTATCGAGCGGCTTGACTAGCACTTCGTGGCCAATGACCTGGACGGCGAGGCGCTGGAAGGGTGCACGACCTGTGGCCTCAATAAGGATCTTCTTGCACCAGTGAAACCAATGGAGAAGTCATATGCAGAGCTGCGCACGTCGATTCGGGAACACCTCAAACCAATGGAGAGCATCTTAACGGCCACGTATCACTTCTACACACACCGCCGCCCAGAGGGTCAGGACATGGCAAAGGATGTCGACGACTTAAGACGGCTCAGGGGACCGTGTGTATTTGCGGGATTTTTGAACGATGAGTTGCGAGATGCTTTTGTGATGGGCATAGGCCACGAGGATATCCTTCGCAAGCTACTGGCTGCCGAAACCGTTGACCTGAAGAAGGCCATCACCATAGCCAGGCGTTCATGTCCTCGAGTCGCGATACCATACAGATGACTTCCAGAATCGGAGCTCATTGGCAAGTACTGTACGTAAAATAACGCCGATTGCAGACAGAACTGTTGAACTAATAAGAACTGTACAGAGCAGCGCCTGCATGCCTGCTGTTCCTAGGCCGCCAAGGGGTGTAAATGCAAAATCAATAACACAATGCTGGCGTTGCGGGGGTAATCATGGGGCCCATCAATGTCAATTTAAAGCAAAAGCTGCAGAACAAGGGGCCACCTCCAGCGAATGTGCAACCGTACTGTGACTCACCACTTAGCAGTGGAGTCGGCAGAAGAGTCGCGATACAGTGTGGATCACAAAGGACAAGCTAGAGAGGCAACTCAGCCCGAGGGAGCAGTGTGCGGGGTGCACACCTTCTCCACAAAAAGTCCTCCCATGATGATAAAAGTCAAATCAAAGGCGTTCCTGTATCCATGGAGCTGGACACGGGGGCGAGTCAGTCAATTATGAGCCAGAAGACATTTGAAAGGCTGTGAGGCAACAACAAAGCACAAAGACCCAACCTGAGCCCGATTCAGATAAAGCTGCGCACTTACACCAAGGAACTGATACCAGTTATTGGCAGTGCGAATGTAAAAGTATCCTATGATGGAGAGCTGCCACTGTGGATTGTACCAGGCGATGGGCCAACACTGCTTGGCAGAAGCTGGATGGGGAAGATTCGGTGGAACTGGGAATACGTCACAGTGAACAATGCTTCCTGTGCTCAAGTGCTGAGCAAGTTCCCATCTTTATTTGAACCAGGCATCGGCAACTTCACAGGCGCCAAAGTACAGATCCACTTGGTCCCCGAGGCATGGCCCGTGCATCACAAGGCTCAAGCGGTCCCCTGCATGAAGAGGGAGAAAGTGGAGATCGAATTGGACCGACTTCAACGCGAGGGAATCATATCGCCAGTCGAGTTCAACGAGTGGACCAGCCCGATTGTCCCGGTACTAAAGAGCGATGGCACGGTCGGAATCTGCGGCGACCACAAAGTAACGATCAACCGAGTCTCGTTACAGGGCCAGTAACCACTACCCAAAGCCAATGCCCTTTTCGCGACATTAGCAGGGGGAAAGGCGTTCACCAAGCTGGATCTAACCTCCGCTTATATGACCCAGGAGCTGGTTGAGTCGTCGAAATAAATTAACATGCATTAACACGTACAAAGGACTGTTCGTGTACCACAGGTGCCCGTTCAGGATTCGCTCAGCTGCAGCCATATTCCAAAGAAACATGGCGAGCCTGTTGAAATTGGTTCCACGCACCGTCGTATTTCAGGACGACATCCTCATCACTGGCCGTGACACCTCCGAAACCTGCACAACCTCGAAGAAATTTTAAGTCGACTAAACAGAGTCGGACTCCAGTTGAAACGATCCAAATGTGTCTTCCTGGTGCCAGAGGTAGAATTCCTGGGGAGGAAGATTGCGGCAAACGGCATCAGACTCACGGACTTGAAGACAGAGGCCATCAAGAATGCACCCACACCACGAAATGTAACAGAGCTGCGCTCGTTCCTGGGACTCCTCAACTATTTTGGTAACTTTCTTCCAGGGTTGAGCACTTTGCTGGAACCGTTGCACAAGCTGTTACACAAGGGAGATGACTGGGCTTGGGGTAAAAATCAAGAGGCTGCCTTTGAGAAGGCCAGAAACCTGCTGTGTTCGAATAAGTGGCTGGTATTATATGATCCATGTAAACGTCTAGTTTTAGCATGTGATGCGTCGTCGTACGGTGTTGGGTTGTTTTGCAGCAAGCCAATGCAGTGGGCAAGCTCCAGAAGCATCCAGAAGCCTATCAAAGGCCGAAAAAGGCTACAGCATGGTCAAAAAGGAAGCTTTAGCCTGTGTTTACGGTGTAAAAATGATGCACCAATATTTGTTCGGACTCTGGTTCGAGTTAGAGACGGACCACAAGGCCCTAATCTCACTGTTTTCGGAAAGCAAAGGCATAAACACCAATGCTTCATCTCGAATCCAAAGATGGGCACTAACACTGCCTAAGACTATGTGATCCACCACAGGCCAGGCACTGAAAACTGCACCGATGCTCTCAGCCAACTACCGTTGCCCATCACCGGGGTGGAAACGGTGCAGCCCACAGACCTGCTACTGGCCATGGATACCTTTGATAGCGAAGGGTCACCCGTAACGGACCGCCAAATTAAGTGGTGGACCAGCCAGGATCCTCTGCTATCCCTTGTAAAAAGTTGCGTCCTCAATGGGAGCTGGTCAGCGGTCCCTAGAGACATGCAAGACCAGATCAAGCCATTTTACCGTCGTAAAGACGAAATGTCGATCCATTCAGATTGCCTTTTATCTTGCCAAAGAAAGACAAGGAAACTTTCATACGTGACTTACACAGCACCCACCCAGGCATAGTCATGATGAAGGCTATCGCCAGGTCCAACGTCTGGTGGCCCGGCATTGACTCGGACCTGGAGTCGTGCGTGCACCAGTGTAACACATGTTCACAACTGAGCAATGCTCCCAGGGAGGCTCCACTTAGTTTCTGGTCCTGGCCCTCAAAACCATGGTCCAGAATCCATGTGGATTATGCGGGCCCCTTTCTGGGAAAGATGTTCCTAGTTGTTCAAATGGATTGAATGTGTAATAATGGCATCCAGCACGTCCGCAGCCACCATTGAAAGCCACAGGGCCATGTTTGTCACCCATGGCTTACCCGACATTCTTGTCAGCGACAATGGTCCGTGCTTCACCGTCTCAGAATTCAATGAATTCATGACCCCAATTCATGGCATCAAGCATGTCAGATCTGCCCCGTTCAAGCCCGCATCCAACGGCCAAATGGAACGGGCAGACCAAACCATAAAGCAGAGCTTGAAACATGTCATGGAAGGCTCCTTACAAACCCGCCTGTCCCGGGTGCTGCTCAGCTACAGTGACCCCACTCACTTACCAGGGTTCTCCCTGCAGAATTACTAATGAAATGAGCACTCAAAACCAGGCTCTCCTTAGTACACCCTCATTGATCAGGTGGAAACCAGGCATTATCAGCAAAACACATACCATGATCGCGTGGCTGTATCACGCGACATCACTGTAAATTACCCTGTGTTTGTGCTGAATTACGGTCAGGGCCCCAAATGGGTCGCTAGCACTGTATTAGCCAAGGAGGGGAATAGAGTGTTTGTTGTCAAACTGCTTAATGGTCAAATGTGCAGAAAACATTTGGACCAAACCAAATTACGATTCACAGATAACCAGGAACCACCGGAAGAGGACCTTATCTTCAGCGACCCATCGACACAAGCCCAATCGACAACAGACCTCGCTGCCAACCACGAGGATGATCCCACCATCCCAAACAGTCCAGCCCAACCAGTCACGCTGCAAGACAGCAGTGGCCCAACCAACTCACCCAGGCCAGAAGCGACACTCAGACGGTCAACCAGGAAGTTTAACCTGTAATCAACTCGCATCAAAGACTTTGGGAGGGGGGGGAATGATGTCATGTATGCAAACTCTTTGTATTAACTATGTAGCTATGTACGATGTACCACCTGAGGGCCCAGCTGCTGGAGGCCCCATGGGTTACCTGCCCAGGTGTGCAGGGGCATATAAAAGGCGGTCAGCCATGCTGCCCCTCACTTTACAGTTGTATTAAATGGACTGAAGTTACACAGCTCTTACTCACAGTACAAGGCCTCGTGGAGTTATTCGATGGTAATTGCAGACATAACACTTTGCTTCCTGCTTCTAAGCCAATTTTGGACCCAACTTGCCACTTTGCCCTGGATTCCATGGGCTTTTACTTTTGTGACCAGTCTGCCATGTGGGACTTTATCAAAAGTTTTGCTAAAATCCATGTACGCTGCATCGTACGCTTTGCCTTCTTCGCCCCTCCTGGTTACCTCCTCAAAAAATTCAATCAAGTTAGTCAGGCATGACCTTCCATTAACAAATCCGTGCTGACTGTCTTTGATTAATCCGTATCTTTCTAAGTGAAGATTTATCCTGTCCTTCAGGATTTTTTCCAATAACTTTCCAACCACTGAGGTTAGTCTGACTGGCCTGTAATTACTCAGTCTATCCCTTTCTCCATTCTTAAACAAAGTACCACATTAGCAGTCCCATAGCCCTGCAAAGATTTTTCCTTCAAATACTTATCCAACTCCTTTTGAAAGCCGTGATTGAGTCTGCCTCCACCATCCTTCCAGATCCTAACCATTCGCAGCGTGAAAAAGATTTTCTTATTTCGCCTTTCGTTCTTTTGCCAATCACCTTAAATCTGTGTCCTCTGGTTCTCGACCCTTCCACCAATGGGAACAGTTTCTCTCTATCTACTCTGTCCAGACCCCTCATGATTTTGAACACCTCGATCAAATCTCCTCTCAAACTTCTCTGATCTAAGGAGAACAACCCCAGCTTCTCTAGTCTATCCACTAAAGTCTCATCCCTGGAATCATTCTCGTAAATCTTTTCTGCAACCTCTCTAAGGCCTTCACATCCTTCCTAAAGTGCAGTGTCGAACCAGTGTTTTATACAGGTTCATCATAATTTCCACGCTTTTGTACTCTGCACCTCTATTCATGAAGCCGAGGATCCCATAAGCTTTTGTTAACTGCTTTCTCAACCTACTTTGCCTCCTTCAACGATTTGTGCACCTATACCCCTAGGTCCCTCTGTTCATGCACCCACTTTAGGGTTGTACCCTTTTGTTTATATTGCCTCTCCTCATTCTTTCTACCAAAATGTATCACTTCACATTTTTCTGCGTTACATTTCATCTGCAACGTGTCCGCCCATTCCACCAGCCTGGCTATGTGTTCTTGAAGTCTATCACTATCCTCCTCACTGTTCACTATACTTCCAAGTTTTGTGTCATCTGCACATTTTGAAATTGTGCTCTGTGCAGCCACGTCCAAGTCATTAATATATATCAAGAAAAGCAGTGGTCCTAGAACCGACCCTGGGGAACACTGCTGTATATCTTCCTCCAGTCCGAAAAATAACCGTTCACCACGACTCTCTGTTTCCTGTCACTTACCCAACTTCATATTCATACTGCCACAGCCCCTTTTATTTCATGGCTTCTACTTTGCTGGCAAGCCGATTATGTTGCACTTTGTCAAACGCCTTTTGAAAATCCATGCTCACCCCATCAACCGCATTGCCTTCATCAACCCTTTCTGTTACCTCATCAAAAAACTCGATCAAATTGGTTGAACACAATTTGCCTTTAACAAATCCGTGCTGGCTTTCTTTAATTAATCCACACTTGTTCAAGTAATTGGTAATTTTGTCCCTGATTATTGTTTCTAAAAGCTTCCCCACTACCAAGGTTAAACTGACTGGCCTGTAGTTGCTGGGTTTTTGAACAAAGGTGTAACATTTGCAATTCTCCAGTCCTCCGGCACCAGTCCCATTTCTAAGGAGGATCGGAAGATTATGCATCTCCGCGATTTCTTTCTTCACTTCCCTCAGCGTCCTAGCATGCATTCCATCTGGCCCTGGTGACTTAACTACTTTAAGTACAGACAGCCTTTCTAGTACCTCCTCTTTATTAATTTTTGTCACATCCAGTATCTCCGCTATCTCTTCCTTCACTATGTCTATGGCTGCATCTTCTTCCTTGGTGAAGACAGATGCAAAGTACACATTTAGTACCTCAGCCATTCCCTCTGCCTCCATGTATCGGTTTCCTTTTTGGTCCTTAATCGGCCCCACCCTCCGAGTACTACCCGTTTATTTTTTATATGCATATCAAAGACTTTTGAATTACGTTTTATGTTAGCTCCCATTCTATTCTCATACCCTCTCTTTGCCCCTCTTATTTTCTTTTTCACTTCTCCTCGGAACTTTTTATATTTTAGCCTGAATCTCAGATGTATCCTCGATCTGACCTCTATCGTACGTGCTCTTTTTTCTGCTTCACCTTACTCTCTTTCCCTTTCATCATCCAGGGAGCTCTGACTTTAGTTGCCCTAACTCTCCCCCTCGTGGGAATGTACCTCGACTGTACCCGAACTATTTCCTCTTTAAAGGCAGCCCATTGTTTTGCCTGCCAATCTTTGATTTCAATTTACCCGGGCCGGATCTGTTCTCAGCCCACTGAAATTGGCCTTCCTCCAATTAAGTATTTTTACTCTAGATTGCTCCCTATCGTTTTCCATAGCTAATCTAAACCTTATGATACTATGATCACTGTTCCCACAATGTTCACCTGCTGACATTTGCTCCACTTGACCTATCTCATTCCCCAGAACCAGAGCCAGCAATGCCTCCTTCCTTGTTGAGCTGGAAACTTCACCTAAACACACTTCAGAAATTCTTCCCCCTCTCTGCCTTTACACTATTACAATCCCAGTCTATATTAAGATTGTTGAAGTCCCCCATTATCACTATGCTATTATTCTTACATCTCTCTGTAAATCTGCTCCTTCATATTTTTCCCACTAGTTGGTGGCCTATAGAATACACCCAGTAGTGTAATGGCACCTCTATTATTTCTTAACTCGAGCCATATAGAGTCTGTCCTTGACCCCTCCAGGACATCCTCTCTCTCCAGCACTGTAACATTCTCCTTAACCAACACTGCCACACCACCTCCTATCTTTCCTTCCCTATCTTTCCTGAGCACCTTATATCCAGGAATATTTAATACCCAATCCTGCCCTTTTTGAGCCAGGTCTTCGTTATTGCCAGTAGCTTCTAAGTAAGTAGCAGTTTAATTTAAAGGGGAAAAGTTAAATAGTTGGGAATCTTTCAGGTTTAGGCAGAGAAAAACAAGGCAACTCTCCAGTAGGAGGCAATTAGCAGCTAGTTAAAACCAGTTCTGTAAACGACTGACCAGTAGTGAGTCATCTGACCTAGATACAGTCTCAAAAGAGGCAGCTCATGCAGAGTACGGAGGGCAGCAGCATAGAGTGGCATTTATGAGTTTGGTAAGTGGGTGAGTTTGGGCAAGCGGGGATGGCAGGTGCTGTTTTGTCTTGTTTTTCCTACCAGTGCTGACACTAGAGCAGCTGATAAGGAGTGCGAGAGTAGGAGACGGAGGCCCAGAGACCAACCCAACCAGTTGCAGACAAAGATAGAGGGGTGCGAAATCGAGAGGTGACGTCACAGCCAAGCTGGTAAGTGGATGGCTGTTCGACTGGTAAGTATAACTCTCTTTTAGACTGACTTTTAGATTGGTTTAATTGGCAGCGAACTACTAAGTAGTTGTTTAATATTTAAGTAAATTTTAGTAAGTAAATTAATTTAAGGGTTAAGTCATGGCAGGAGAGCTCGGACCCGTGTCATGCTCCTCCTGTGCTATGTGGGAAGTCAGGGACGCTTCTAGTGTACCTGACTACTATGTGTGTGGGAAGTGTGTCCAGCTGCAGCTCCTGACAGACCGCATGACGGCACTAGAGCTGTGGATGGACTCACTCTGGAGCATGCGCGATGCTGAGAATGTTGTGGATAGCACATTTAGTGAGTTGGTCACACCGCAGGTAAGGGTTAGGACAGAAAGTGAATGGGTGACCAAGAGACAAGGCAAGAGTAGGAAGGTAGTGCAGGAGTCCCCTGCGGTCATCTCCCTCCAAAACAGATATACCGTTTTGGATACTATTGGGGGAGATGACTTACCAGGGGAAGGCACCAGCAGCCAGGTTCATGGCACCATCGGTGGCTCTGCTGCACAGAAGGGTGGGAAAAAGAGTGGGAGAGCTATTGTGATAGGGGACTCGATTGTAAGGGGAATAGATAGGAGTTTCTGCGGCCGCAACCGAGACTCCAGGATGGTATGTTGCCTCCCTGGTGCAAGGGTCAAGGATGTCTCGGAGCGGCTGCAGAGCATTCTGGAGAGGGAGGGTGAACAGCCAGTTGTCGTGGTACATGTAGGTACCAACGTTATAGGTAAGAAGCGGGAAGAGGTCCTACAAGCTGAATTTAGGGAGCTAGGAGTTAAATTAAAAAGTAGGACCTCAAAGGTAGTAATCTCTGGATTGCTACCAGTGCCACGTGCTAATCAGAGTAGAGGGAGCAGGATAGTTAGAATAAATACATGGCTTGAGCAGTGGTGCAAGAGGGAGGGATTCAAATTCCTGAGACATTGGAACCAGTTCTGGGGAAGTGGGACCTGTACAAAAGGGACGGTCTGCACTTGGGCAGGACTGGAACTGATGTCCTGGGGGTAACATTGCGAATGCAGTTTAGGAGTGTTCAAACTAATATGGCAGGGGGATGGGAACCTATGCAGCGAGATAGGGCGGAGTAATATGGAGTCAGAAACAGATGGTAGAAAGGTAAAAAGCAATAGTGGAAGGCCGAGTAAACAAAGGCAAGAAATAAAAAGAGCCACACTACATCATAATTCTAAAAGGACAAAGGGTGTTTAAAAAAAAACAAGCCTGAAGGCTTTCTGTCTTAATGCAAGGAGTATCCGTAATAAGTTGAATGAATTAACTGTGCAAATAGATGTTAACAGATATGATGTGATTGGGACTACAGAGATGTGGCTCCAGGATGATCAGGGCTGGGAACTCAACATCCATGGGTATTCAACATTCAGGAAGGATAGAATAAAAGGAAAAGGAGGTGGGGTAGCATTGCTGGTTAAAGAGGGGATTAATGCAGTAGGTAGGAAGGACATTAGCTTGGATGATGTGGAATCTATATGGGTAGAGCTGCAGAACACCAAAGGGCAAAAAACATTAGTGGGAGTTGTGTACAGACCTCCAAACAGTAGTAGTGATGTTGGGGAGGGCATCAAACAGGAAATTAGGGGTGCATGCAATAAAGATGCAGCAGTTATCATGGGTGAGTTTAATATGCATATAGATTGGGCTAACCAAACTGGAAGCAATACGGTGGAGGAGGATTTCCTGGAGTGCATAGAGTAGGGAGAACCAGTTGATGTGGTGTATTTGGACTTTCAGAAGGCTTTCGACAAGGTCCCACACAAGAGATTAATGTGCAAAAGTTAAAGCACATGGGATTGGGGGTAGTGTGCTGACGTGGATTGAGAACTGGTTGGCAGACAGGAAGCAAAGAGTAGGAGTAAATGGGTACTTTTCAGAATGGCAGGCAGTGACTAGTGGGGTACCGCAAGGTTCTGTGCTGGGGCCCCAGCTGTTTACATTGTACATTAATGATTTAGACGAGGGGATTAAATGCAGTATCTCCAAATTTGCGGATGACACTAAGTTGTGTGGCAGTGTGAGCTGCGAGGAGGATGCTGTGAGGCTGCAGAGCGACTTGGATAGGTTGGGTGAGTGCGCAAATGCATGGCAGATGAAGTATAATGTGGATAAATGTGAGGTTATCCACTTTGGTGGTAAAAACAGAGAGACAGACTATTATCTGAATGGTGACAAATTAGGAAAAGGGGAGGTGCAATGAGACCTGGGTGTCATGGTACATCAGTTATTGAAGGTTGGCATGCAGGTACAGCAGGCGGTTAAGAAAGCAAATGGCATGTTGGCCTTCATAGCGAGGGGATTTGAGTACAGGGGCAGAGAGGTGTTACTACAGTTGTACAGGGCATTGGTGAGGCCACACCTGGAGTATTGTGTACAGTTTTGGTCTCCTAACTTGAGGAAGGACATTCTTGCTATTGAGGGAGTGCAGCGAAGGTTCACCAGACTGATTCCCGGGATGGCTGGACTGACATATCAAGAAAGACTGGATCAACTGGGCTTGTATTCACTGGAGTTCAGAAGAATGAGAGGGGATCTCATAGAAATGTTTAAAATTCTGATGGGTTTAGACAAGTTAGATGCAGGAAGAATGTTCCCAATGTTGAGGAAGTCCAGAACCAGGGGTCACAGTCTAAGGGTAAAGGGTAAGCCATTTAGGACTGAGATGAGGAGAAACTTCTTCACCCAGAGAGTGGTGAACCTGTGGAATTCTCTACCACAGAAAGTTGTTGAGGCCAATTCACTAAATATATTCAAAAAGGAGTTAGATGTAGTCCTTACTACTAGCAGGATCAAGGGGTATGGCGAGAAAGCAGGAATGGGATACTGAAGTTGCATGTTCAGCCATGAACTCATTGAATGGTGGTGCAGGCTAGAAGGGCCGAATGGCCTACTCCTGCACCTATTTTCTATGTTTCTATGACACTTGCTGCACATGTGCTTGTCCAGGACATGGGAAGCAACCTGGGGTTCCCACGTGGCACAAGATGTGCAGTCCACAGGACCGAGATGCCCTGCCATGTCTGTATTTAGTAGGCTATTAACTAACTTACAGAAATAAACTTAAGACTAAGGGGGAGAAATTGGCCTCCTTTGCACCTCCCATTAGTGCCTCCAGAAGGCGATAATGGGGCGCTACTGGCGGTAAACTCAAACGCTACGATCTCCTGTGCCCCAGTGACCGTGACGTCATCCGGTGTGCAGTGCCCATGTATCGCCCCGGATGCAAACTTTGGTTCTGTCCCCTGCAGCAGCGCCGGGCATCAACACCGGCAGCTACAGGAGGCGTTGTGAAGTCGGCCGGCCCCTTGGGGAGCGGTAGTTAAGGGGATTGCTGGTGAGGTATGGGAAAAACTATTATTGAGCCCTCATGTAATTTTTTTCACATTTCCTTCTGCCGCGATCGATCAGCCCTGGATCTGTTGGAGCGCTTGGAGCTGATCGTCGCGGATCACAGGTGCCGTCGGTGAGCAGGGGATTTGATTTATTGCAGAGCCTGCAGCAGGGAGGGAAGGAGCCTCCGATCCCGGCAGTGCTGCACGGCCCAGTGTGCAGCTCTCTGCCGCTAGCGACCCTCCTGCCTGGTTCAGCGCACCAAGAGCAGCAGTCGCGCTTGATGGAGCGCTAAACCGGAGGTTTGCATCTGCTAGATTTGGATAGCGCCTGGCTATACCTTTGTGCTCCCAGAAATGTTATCATTCCAAACAGGGCGCTACGCAATTTCTAACCCTAAGAGTCTTAAAAGTCGGACCTACCTTTATCTCCAGCCGCTTCTCTCACTCTATTCACAAGATTATTTCTAGTTATATTAATTAATTATCGAGTTATGTTGGGGAGAATAAAATGCTAATACTCACCTGGGGGCACAGAGGGAGGGTGGCACAGTGCGAGGAAGGGTAGGTGGCACAGTGTGAGGGACGAAGGAGCAGCGAGAGATTGTAGAGGGACGTGATCGGGGCCTAGGAGAGGCGTGAGTTCAGGGCCCAGAAGAGCCGAGGGCCCAGGGGTAGCACGGGCCAGCCCACACTGCGATATGTGTGCGCACTAGGTCCGTGCAGCAGAGCTGGTGTCCAGTCGTCTTGGGTAATCCTTGCCACTGGACCAAGACCTAGCTCTGTCAAGCCCGTGTGGTGGCTGGTGTGCAAGAGCCACCACACATTAAAAAAATCCACGCACCTAGTTCGGACCTGGAATTTTAGTCCATCATTGAAACACCTGTGAACTTTTTGACATGGAAGCAAGTCATCCTCGACTCAAGGGACTGCCTATGATGATGATGATGACCTGCAGTCCTGTGGCGTCACTCCTTGCTTTTGTTGTTCTTTTGGAATTCGCCAAAATTGTATATCCTTTGTCCATTGCTGCTGACTCCTTCCAGGTCTGCTGAGCCCCAGTTCCCGTCTCCAGTGCGCCAGCGCAGCCTTCAGCCGCCTGAGGAAAAGAGTGTTTGAAGACCAGGCCCTCAAACCTGGCACCAAGCTCATGGTCTACAGGGCTGTAGTAATACCAGCTTTCCTGTATGGCTCAAAGACATGGACATCCAAAGTCGCTGGAGAAATACCACCAACAATATCTCCGCAAGATCCTGCAAATCCCCTGGGAGGACAGACGCTCCATCATTAGCGTCCTCGACCCGGTCAACATCCCCAGCATTGAAGCACTGGCCACACTTGATCAGCTCCGCTGGGCAGGCAACATTGTTCGCATGCCAGACACGAGATTCCCAAAGCAAGCGCACTACTCGGAACTCCTTCATAGCTTCGTGACACTGAAGCTTTGCCTACATTTATTTTTCATTTGTTTTTTGCTCCTTCGCCCCTTCCCCCTCTCCTGAAGTGCCTGACTCACACTGGATTGCAGTCCCACAAGCCAAAAGTGTGCACCCAGGCACTGACACCTGGGAGTTCCTGGCCAAAGACCGCCCTAAGTGGAGGAAGTGCATCCAGGAGGGCGCTGAGCACCTCGAGTCTCATCATCGAGCGCATGCAGAAATCAAGTGCAGGCAGCAGAAAGAGCGTGCGGCAAACCAATCCCACCCACCCTTTCCCACGTTGTTATATATGTAAACTTGTATTTACTCTGTACAGCCACCAGAGGGCTTATCTCCTGGAGTCCCAAGGGATCCCATAATCCCTTGGGAGCACAGGTATTTAAGGAGGCTTCACAGGTTGGAGAGGCACTCTGGGGACCTGCAATAAAAGACTAAGGTCACACTTTACTTTGAGCTCACAATGCTCAGTCTGGCTCTTTCTCCATACACAACAGAGACCATGCAGAAATCAAGCGCAGGCAGCAAAAAGAGCATGCGGCAAACCAGTCCCACCCACCTTTTCCCACTGTGGCTCCCGTATTGGACTGTTCGGCCACCTAAGGACTCATTTTTAGAGTGGAAGCAAGTCTTCCTCGATTCCGAGGGAATGCCTATGATGATGATGCTGCTGACTCCTCCCAGGTCCGCTGTCCTCGGGCCCGCTCTGTTTAAGTATTGCTGCCTCTGCTGACAGCTCCTTCCAATCACCCGTCACAGAGACTTGATGCACACACGGTAAGCTAAAAGTAGTACACAGGGGAAGTCCAGCGCCTTAGACTCTGCACGCTACTGCCTTGTAGTTATTGCAAATGATCATTAATCAGAAGCCATTAAGGTCATAAAACATTGCACAGGGCAATATCCATGGCAGTAAGATACCTTTCCGAGTGATACTTTGTGAGTGCAGCCCCTGTGCGCACAGCAAGATCCTGCAAACAGCAATGCGATAAATGACCAGGTAATCTGTTCTAGTGGTATTGGTTGATGGAGGAATGTTGGCCAGGACACTGGGAGAACTCCCTGCTCTTCTATGTATAGTGCCATAGGATCTTTTATGTTTAACATCTCATCCAAAAGACAGCACCAAAAACAATGCTGTAGCCCCTCAGTACTGGATTTAAGCTTAAGTCCTGGGACTTGAACCCACAACCTTCTGACTCAGAGATGCGCGTGGTGCCACCGAGCAATGGTGGCACTTTAATGTGCAGCTTACTATGCTTATAAGCAGATGTTTCAGGTATGGACTCTTCATCAGTCTCGCTTTACAGATACTGACCTGTTGTGCATTTCCTGCATTTTCCGCCTTAATTTCAGTTTTCAGCATTTGTAGTTTTTTTCCTTTTTCGTCTCTCATGCTGGCCGTGAAGCATTCCATAGTCGAATATCCTGCCACCCTCACTGCCTGGGTGCACACTTTTGGCCTGTGGGACTGCACCCCAGTGTGAGTCAGGCACTTCAGGAGAGGGGGAAGGGGCGTAGGAGCAAAAAACAAATGAAAAATAAATGTAGGCAAAGCTTCAGTGTCACTGGGCATTCCTACTACATTGATCCTCGATGATGGATTGAGTTAGGCGAGGTAGTCCCAGTGTCAAATGGAACACAATTTACTGTCCAAATGTCAGTCTAGTTCCGGGCTTAAATCAAAACCAGCTCATTGCTTCACCAATAAAAGTTTGCCAAGAGGGCTGAACGTGTAGCACACTTGTGCATTTGTAAATAAGATGACAATGACCTGTTTCACTCTTGCTCCTGGGCCCTGTTAAACTGACCATTAGAAAAGGAAGAACAGATAGATAGCCAGGGGCTGGGAACGATTACCAGGCTGTAATCTGATTAAAGGGTTCAAGCGACAATCATAAACTGCAAGAGGAAAGAATCAGCAGTTTAACACTCACACCAGAATCCTGATCACACAAGCGACCTCCTCTCCTTCATGTAACCAGCCGACCAGCTGTGGCATTGCTCGCCAAGAGTCGGCAGACATGCTGTTTGATAACAACAGGGGTGTTGTCAGTACAATGTGATGGGGAAAATGTTACATGAAATAATTGGCACTTAGAAGCAATTGGCTTTACATGCAAGACTTTCATCAATGGCTTTCAGCTGTGTCTCAGTGGGTAGCACTCTTGTCTTTGAGTCATAAGGCTGTGGGCTCAAGTCCCACTCCAGAGACTTGAGCACAAAAAAAATCTAGGCTGACACTCCAGTGCAGTGCTGAAGGAGCGCTGCACTGTCGGAGGTGCTGTCTTTCGGATGAGACATTAAACCGAGGCCCCGTCTGCTCTTTCAAGTGGATGAAAAAGATCCCATGACATCGAAGAAGAGCATAGGAGTTATCCCTGGTATCCTGGTCAATATTTATCCCTCAATCAACATAACAAAAAAACAGATTATCTGGTCATTATCACATTGCTGTTTGTGGGGGCTTACTGTGCACAAATTAGCTGCCACGTTTCCTACCTTACAACAGTGACTACACTTCAAAATAACTTCATTGCTGTAAAGCACTGGTGGTTGTGAAAGGCGCTGTATAAATCCAAGTCTTTTTTTATATATATATATACACAATACCTCTTCCATAGCTTTGCTTGTAGGATTGGGAAGTTGGGGCACACAATTGGCAGCACACAAAGGCTGAGATCTGTCACAGAGCAGGATGCCTGGGAGTTGATAACTAGGGAAAGGCAAGAGTGCCGATGCTAGTCCAAGGGAGGGAAAGCAGATCAGCGGCTGCGAGTATTGTGTTCCTTACACAGATGAGACTGCACACGGGGAGATTAAAGTAACAGTGACCTCAGTCTTTATTGAGACACTCCAGAGTCAGGAACAGGCCTTAGGGGCCGGCTTAAATACAGTGCTCCCAAGGGATGCTGGGATCCCTTGGAACTTCAGGGGATGCACTCCCTGGTGGCAGAACATGGGAGTGCATGCTTTACAGATATACAACATCACTCCCCCCCCCCCCCAAAGTCAAAGTGAGAACTATTTACAAGGTGAGGCGGTCGGGAGCCTTTCTTTCCCTGGTGGACCGCCTCGGTACAAATGTCTGTTCTGGAGTGTTGGCTGTGCCCTCGCTGGGCTGGCGTGTTGTTGGCCCTGCAGGGCTGCTGGGTGAGCCTGGCCTTGCTGGGCTTTTGGGCCTGATGGATTCGATTTCCTGGTCCAGGGTGGTGTCGTTGATCCTTTGGGTGTGTGTTGTGGGCTCGAAAAAGGTGGTGTCTGCTGTGGGTTGTTCAGGGCAGTCTGTGAACCGCAGCCTCGTTTAGTCCAGGTGCTTTCTGCAAATTTGTCTATTGTCTAGTTTGACGACAAACACCCTACTCCCTTCTTTAGCTATCACCGTGCCCGCGATCCACTTGGGACCATGTCCATAGTTTAGCACATACACAGGGTCATTCAGATCAATTTCCCGTGACACAATGGCGCGACCATCATTTACATTTTGTTGCTGCCGCCTGCTCTCTACCTGATCATGCAGGTTAGGGTGAACCAGCAAGAGTCTAGTTTTAGATGTCCTTTTCATGATCTGGGGGCACCCCTGTGAGCGAGTGGGGTCTCGTGCTGTAGCTGAGCAGTACTCGGGACAGGCGGGTTTGGAGTGAGCCTTCTGTGACTCGTTTAAGGCTCTGTTTGATTGTTTGTACTGCCCGCTCTGCCTGCCCATTGGAGGCTGGTTTAAACGGGGCCGAGGTGACATGTTTGATCCCATTGCGGGTCATGAATTCTTTAAATTCGGCACTGGTGAAACATGGCCTGTTGTCACTGACTAGTATGTCAGGCAGGCCGTGGGTGGCAAACATGGCCCTCAGGCTTTCAATGGTGGCGGTGGCGGTGCTTCCCGACATTATTTCACATTCAATCAATTTTGAAAAAGCATCCACCACTACCAGGAACATTTTGCCGAGAAACGGGCCCGCATAGTCGACATGGATCCTTGACCATGATCTGGAGGGCCAGGACCACAAACTTAGTGGTGCCTCTCTGGGCACGTTGCTCAACTGAGCATACATGCGGCATTGCCGTACACAGGACACTCTAAGTCAGAGTCGATACCGGGCCACCACATGTGGAATTTGGCTATCGCTTTCATCATTACAATACCCGGGTGTGTGCTGTGGAGATCCGAGATGAACGTCTCCCTGCCCTTTTTGGGTAGCACTACGCGGTTACTCCACAGCAGGCAGTCTGCCTGAATGAACAGCTCGTCCTTTCGCCGCTGGAATGGCTTGATTAGCTCTTGCATTTCAACGGGGATGCTGGCCCAGCTCCCATGCAGTACACAGTTTTTTACTAGGGACAGCAAGGGATTTTGGCTGATCCAAGTCCTAATCTGGCGCTTCCATGACCATCAACACATCTGCGGGCTGCACCACCATGAAAAAGTTTGCAGGCTGCGCCATTTCCAACCCCGTGGTGGGCAATGGTAGCCGACTGAGAGCATCCGCACAGTTCTCAGTGCCTGGCCTGTGGCGGATGATATAGTTATACACTGATAATGCGAGTGCCCACCTTTGTATGCGGGCTGAGACATTAGTATTTATCCCCTTGTTTTCAGCGAACAGGGATATGAGGGGCTTGTGATCGGTTTCCAGCTCAAATTTGAGACCAAACAGGTACTGATGCATTTTCTTTACCCCGAACACACACGAAAATGCCTCTTTCTCAATCATGCTGTAGGCCCTCTCGGCCTTACACAAGCTCCTGGAGGCATATGCACCAGGTTGCAACTTCCCCGCAACGTTAGCCTGTTGTAATACACACCCGACTCTGTACGACGACGCATCACGTGCTAGCACAACTCTTTTTTACACGGGTTATACAATACAAGCAGCTTGTTGGAGCATAAAATGTTTCTGGCTTTCTCAAAAGCAATTATTTGTTTTCTTTCCCCATACCCAGTTCTCACTTTTACGCAATAACACATGTAGGGGCTCTAAGAGGGTGCTTAACCCCAGTAGAAAGTTACCAAAATAGTTGAGGAGTCCCAGGAACGACCGCAGCTCCGTGACGTTCTATGGCCTGGGTGCGTTCTTGATAGCCTCTGTCTTGGCATCTGTGGGCCGAATGCCGTCCGCCGCGATCTTTCTCCCCAAGAACTCCACTTCTGTTGCCATGAAGACGCATTTCGACCTCTTCAGCTGCAGCCCTACACGATCCAGTCGCTGGAGGACCTCCTCCAGGTTTTGTGGGTGCTCGGCGGTGTCCCGACCCATGACCAATATGTCGTCCTGAAAAACCACCGTGCGTGGTACCATCTTGAGTAGGCTCTCCATGTTTCTCTGGAAAATTGCTGCAGCCAACCGAATCCCAAACGGGCATCTGTTGTAGATGAACAGTCCCTTGTGCGTGTTGATGCAGGTGAGGCCCTTTGAAGACTCCTCCAGCTCCTGCATCATGTCGGCCGAAGTCAGGTTGAGCTTAGTGAACGTCTTGCCCCCTGCCAGCGTTGCAAATAGGTCGTCTGCCTTAGGTAGCGGGTATTGGTCCTGTAGCGAGAAAGGATTAATAGTTAAATTATAATCACCGCAAATCCTGACCGTGCCATCACTTTTGAGTACTGGAACAATCGAGCTGGCCCACTCGCTGAATTCCACTGGGGAGATGATGCCCTCGTGTTGCAGCCTGTCCACCTCGATTTCCACTCTCTCCCTTATCATGTGAGGTACCGCTCGCGCCTTGTGGTGAATGGGTCATGCCTCTGGGACCAAGTGGATCCGCGCCTTCGCCCCGGAAAAGTTTCCAATGCCTGGCTCAAAAAGGGAAGGAAATTTGTTCAGAACCTGGGTACATGAGGCCTCATCGACATGTGGTAGCGCTCGGATATCATCCCAGTTCCAGCAGATTTTGCCCAGCCAGCTCCTTCCAAGCATTGTGGGGCCATCGCCCGGGACAATCCAGAGTAGCAGTTCATGTACCGTGCCCTCATAGGTGACCTTGACCATGGCGCTGCCCAGGACAGTGATAAGCTCTTTGGTGTACGTTCTCAGTTTCGTGTAGATGGGGCTCAGGGCTGGTCTGAGTGCCTTGTTGCACCACAGTCTCTCAAACATCTTTTTACACATGATGGATTGGCTAGCGCCAGTGGCCAGTTCCATGGCTACGGGCAAACCATTCAATTTTACGTTTAGCATTATAGTGGACATTTCATTGAAAATGTGTGCAGCACAGGTACTTCAGCATCTGCCTCCTCTCTCTGAGGCTCGAAATTGCTTTGATCCACCATGGACCGATCTTCCTCTGCCACGTGGTGGTTAGCAGGTTTTGCAGACGTGCCCCATTGTTCCACAGCTCTTGCAAACATAACCTTTGAAACGGCATGAATAGGCTGAATGGAAGTCTCCACCATGCTAACAAGGTGTGATTTGCCTTGCATTCATCCTTTGTTGCGGACTCTGAGTCATCTGGGTCACCTGAGGCCTGCTGGCAGTTGCAGACTCGTGGTTTCTGCCCTGTACATTTCTGCTCGCAAACACAGTTCCAGTTACTTTATGAACATTGCTAGCACTTGTGTGCTGAGAGATTTGTTTGGTGTTATCATTGGTGGACATAAACACCTGTGCTATCACAATGGCCTTACTGAGGGTCGGTGTCTCTACAATCAAAAGTTTTCGTCGGATGGTCTCGTGGCCTATGCCCAGTACAAAAAAGTCTCTGAACATTTGCTCCGAGTAGCCATCAAACTCACATTGTCCTGCAAGTCGCCTTAGCTCAGTGATGTAGCTCGCCACTTCCTGACCTTCAGATCGCTGGCACATGTAGAACCGATACCTCGCGATCAGCACGCTCTCCCTCGGGTTAAGATGCTCCAGAACCAGTGTACACAGCTCCTCATACGATTTATCTGTGGGTTTCACCGGAGCCAGAAGATTCTTCATGAGACTGTAGGTCGGTGCCCCGCAGACCGTGAGGAGGACCGCTCTCCTTTTTGCAGCGCTTCCTTCTCTGTCCAGCTCGTTGGCTACAAAGTACTGGTCTAGCCGTTCGACATAGACTTCACAGTCCTCACCTTCCGAGAACTTCTCCAGGATGCCCACAGTTTGCTGCATCTTTGCGTTGGATTCGTATACTCGTCGCCAGTTATTGTGTTCCTTACACAGATGAGACTGCACACAGGGAGGTTAAAGTAACAGTGACCTCAGTCTTTATTGAGACACTCCAGAGTCAGGAACAGGCCTTAGGGTCCAGCTTATATACAGTGCTCCCAAGGGATGCTGGGATCCCTTGGGACTTCAGGGGATGCACTCCCTGGTGGCAGAACATGGGAGTGCATGCTCTACAGATACACAACAGCGAGAGTCGGTTACAGTAGGTAAGTTAAGACTTCGGCTTAATGCCTTTTCTATCCTAATGGCTGAAAAGGAATTGCAATTTTTTCCCCACTGCACTGATTGACTCACAGTTTCTCTTGTGATGAACAACCAGTCGGAAAGAAGCACATTTTTTTTATCACATCCTATTGGTTCTTGTTCTCAATAAAAACAATGAACCAGTGAGAAAACTGAGCCATGATCCTGAACCAATCAGATCCAAGAAAAACGATAGACACATAGGAACAGGAGTAGGCCATTCAACCCTGTTCATAGAATCATAGAATTTTTCGGCGGTCCCTCGGAGTCGAGGATGACTTGCTTCCACATTAAAAATCAGTTCTCCGATGACTGAGGCGTCCAATGCGGGACCTGTAGTCTCGGACAGACGGTGGTTGAAGGAACAGGTGTGTGCGGTGTCTGGTTTGCCGCACGCTCCTTCCACTGTCGACGCTTGGCTTCAGCTTGCTCTTGGCGAGGAGACTCGAGGTGCTCAGCACCCTCCCGGATGCTTTTCCTCCACGTTAGGCGGTCTTGGGCCAGAGACTCCCAGGTGTCAATCGGAATGTTGCACTTTTTCAAGGAGGCTTTGAGGGTGTCCTTGAAGCAATTCCTCTGCCCACCTAGGGCTCGTTTGCCGTGTCGGAACTCCGAGAAGAGCGCTTGCTTTGGGAGTCTCGTGTCGGGTATGCGGACAATGTGTCCCATCCAGCAGAGCTGATCGGTCGTGGTCAATGCTTCGATGCTGGGGATGTTGGCCTGAGTGAGAACACTAATGTTGGTACGCCTATCCTGCCAATGGATTTGCAGGATCTTGTGGGGGCAACATTGGTGGTACTTCTCCAGTGTTTTAAGGTGTCTGCTGTACATAGTCCATGTCTCTGAACCATATAGGAGGGCGGGTATCACTACTACCATGTAGACCATAAGCTTGGTGCCAGATTTGAGGTCCTGCTCTTCAAACACCCTCTTCCTCAGGCGACCGAAGGCTGCACTGGCGGACTGGAGGCGATGTTGGATCTTGTCGTCGATGTCTGCCCTTGTTGACAGTAGGCTCCCGAGGTATGGAAAATGGTCCACGTTGTCCAAAGCCTCGTCGTGGATTTTGATAACCGGGAGGGCAGTGCTGTGTAGCGGAGGCAAGTTGGTGGAGGACCTTTGTCTTACGGATGTTTAGTGTAAGGCCCATGCTCTCGTACGCCTCGTACGATAGAATAGTACAGCACAGAAGGAGGTCATTCGACCCACCGAGTCTGCACCAGCTCTTTCAAAGAGCAATCCAGTTAGTCCCACTCCCCTGTTCTTTCCCCGTTTCCCTGCAATTTTTTCTCCTTCAAGTATTTATCCAATTCCCTTTCAAAGGCTACTTATGAATCTGCATCATGCAGTGCATTCCAAATCCTAACCACTCGTGTGTAAACGTTTCTCCGCGTGTCGCCTCTCCCATCACACTATATTGTTCCGCCATTTAACTAGATCATGGCTGATCTGTACCTCAACTCCATTTACCCGCCTTTGATCCATAACCCTTGAAACCCTTGATACCCTTACCCAATAAAAATCTGTCGATCTCAGTCTTGAAAATGTCAACTGACCCAGTGTCCACAGCCTTTTGGGGAAGAATGTTCCAGATTTACACTACCCTTTGTGTGAAAAAATGCTCCCTGATATCACTCCTGAATGACCCAGCTCTCATTTTAACATTGTGCCCCCTTTGCTCTGGATTACCCCACCAGAGGAAATACTTTTTTGGCATCTACCCTATCGAAATCTCTTTATCAGTGTAAATAACTCAATTAAATTATGTTATTTTATTAACACTAGTACACACAGGGTGTTGTTTGGGCTTAGGAGGCCCATATTATAAAACAGCGCATCTCCATTTCAGTATTATTTTATTAACACTGAGTCACTGAGTTTGATTTGATCCTGCAAATCTCCTGGGAGGACAGACGCACCAAGGTTAGCGTCCATGATCAGGCCAACATCCCCAGCATTGAAGCACTGACCACACTCGACCAGCTCCATTGGACGGGCCACATTGTTCGCATGCCCGACACAAGACTCCCAAAGCATGTGCTCTAATCGGAACTCCTACACGGCAAGCGAGCCCCTGGTGGGCAGAGGAAACGTTACCAGACACCCTCAAAGCCTTCTTGATAAAATGTAACAGCCTCACTGACAGCTGGGAATCCCTGGCCAAACACCGCTCTAAGTGGAGGAAGTGCATCCAAGAGGGCGCTGAGCACCTCGAGTCTCGTCACCGAGAGCGTGCAGAAAACAAGCGCAGACAGCGGAAGGAGTGTGCAGCAAACCTGTCCCACCCATCCTTTCCTCCAACCACTGTCTGTCCCACCTGTGACAGAGACTGTAATTCCCGTATTGTACTGAACAGTCACCTGAGAACTCACTTTCAGAGTGGAAGCAAGTCTTCCTCGATTCCGAGGGACTGCCGATGATGATGATGTTTTGTAATGCAGGCCTGCTAAGTCTGGACAACAACAACAACTGTCTGGACAACAACTGTCACTCCTGCTCCCAGCAGATTAAGAGATGCGCTCTTCCCTGTATCTCTTCACCCTCAAATCCAGCTCAACAGCGTGTCAGTCTCTACCTCCTCCATCAACAGGTCTCTTCCCCTCCCTCTCCCTGACCAGTATGTCTCTCACTCTCTCCTTGTTATATATGTAAACCTGTATATACATTGTGTAGCCACCACAGGGCTCATCCGCTGGAGTCCCAAGGGAGCACAGGTATTTAAGGAGGCTTCACAGGTTGGAGAGGCACTCTGGAGACCTGCAATAAAAGACTAAGGTCACACTTTACTTTGAGCTTACAGTGTTCAGTCTGACTCTTTCTCCATACACGACTACAGCGCATGGGGCGCAGGTTAAAACGCTCAAAGTAAGTTTTCCTGGTGCCTGAAGTGGAGTTCCTGGGAAGAAGAATTGCAGCGCATGGCATCAGGCCCACCGATTCGAAGACGCACCAAGGCCACAGAACGTGACGGAGCTGCGGTCATTTCTAGGACTCCTGAACTACTTTGGTAGCTTCTTATCGGGTCTCAGCACACTGTTAGAACCCCTGCATGCCTTACTGTGTAAGAATAGGTTTGGGGCAAAAGCCAAGAAAATGCCTTTGTAAAAGCTAGAAAATTGTTATGCCGGAACAAATTGCTTGTGTTGTATGATCCATGTAAGCATTTGGTACTAGCATGTGATGCGTTGTCGTATGGTGTCGGGTGTGTATTGCAACAAGCTAATGAATCTGGGAAATTGCAACCGGTTGCTTATGCATCCAGAAGTCTGTCTAAGACTGTGAGAGCCGACAGCATGATTGAAACAGAAGCGTTAGCATATGTTTATGTCGTAAAGAAAATGCATCAATATCTGTTTGGGCTCAAATTTCAATTAGAAACTGACCATAATCCACTGATCTCACTTTTTTCCAAAAGTAAGGGGATAAATACCAACGCATCAACCCGCATCCAGAGATGGGCACTCACGTTGTCCGCATACAACTATGCCATCCGCCACAGGCCAGGCACAGAAAACTGCGCCAATACTCTCAATAGGCTGACATTGCCCACCATGGGGGTGGAATTGGCACAGCCCGCAGATTTAGTCATGGTTATAAAAACATAGAAACATAGAAAATAGGTGCAGGAGTAGGTCATTCGGCCCTTCGAGCCTGCACCGCAATTCAATGAGTTCATGGCTGAACATGCATCTTCAGTACCCCATTTCTGCTTTCTCGCCATACCCCTTGATCCCCCTAGTAGTAAGGACTACATCTAACTCCTTTTTGAATATATTTAGTGAATTGGCCTCAACAACTTTGCGGTACTCCACTAGTCACTGCCTGGCAGTCTGAAAAGTACCCATTTACTCCTACTCTTTGCTTCCTGTCTGCCAATCAGTTCTCAATCCACGTCAGCACACTACCCCCAATCCCATGTGCTTTAACTTTGCACATTAATCTCTTGTGTGGGACCTTGTCGAAAGCCTTCTGAAAGTCCAAATACACCACATCAACTGGTTCTCCCTTGTCAACTCTACTGGAAACATCCTTAAAAAATTCCAGAAGATTTGTCAAGCATGATTTCCCTTTCACAAATCCATGCTGACTTGGACCTATCATGTCACCTCTTTCCAAATGCGCTGCTATGACATCCTTAATAATTGATTCCATCATTTTACCCACTACGATGTCAGGCTGACCGGTCTATAATTCCCTGTTTTCTCTCTCCCTCCTTTTTTAAAAAGTGGGGTTACATTGGCTATCCTCCACTCCATAGGAACTGATTCAGAGTCTATGGAATGTTGGAAAATGACTGTCAATGCATCCGCTATTTCCAAGGCCACCTCCTTAAGTACTCTGGGATGCAGTCCATCAGGCCCTGGGGATTTATCAGCCTTCAATCCCATCAATTTCCCCAACACAATTTCCCGACTAATAAGGATTTCCCTCAGTTCCTCCTTCTTACTAAACCCTCTGACCCCTTTTATATCCGGAAGGTTGTTTGTGTCCTCCTTAGTGAATACCGAACCAAAGTACTTGTTCAATTGGTCTGCCATTTCTTTGTTCCCCGTTATGACTTCCTCTGATTCTGACTGCAGGGGACCTACGTTTGTCTTTACTAAGCTTTTTCTCTTTACACATCTATAGAATCTTTTGCAGTCCGTTTTAATGTTCCCTGCAAGCTTCCTCTCGTACTCTATTTTCCCTGCCCTAATCAAACCCTTTGTCCTCCTCTGCTGAGTTCTAAATTTCTCCCAGTCCCTGGGTTCGCTGCTATTTCTGGCCAATTTGTATGTCACTTCCTTGGCTTTAATACTATCCCTGATTTCCCTTGATAGCCACGGTTGAGCCACCTTCCCTTTTTTATTTTTACACCAGACAGGGATGTACAATTGTTGTAGTCCATCCATGCGGTCTCTAAATGTCTACCATTGCCCATCCACTATCAACCCCTTAAGTATCATTCGCCAATCTATCCTAGCCAATTCAAGCCTCATACCTTCAAAGTTACCCTTCTTTAAGTTCTGGACCATGATCTCTGAACTAACTGTTTCATTCTCCATCTTAATAAAGAATTCTACCATATTATGGTCACTCTTTCCCAAGGGGCCTCGCACAACGAGATTGCTAATTAATCCTCTCTCATTACACAACACCCAGTCTAAGATGGCCTCCCCCCTAGTTGGTTCCTCGACGTATTGGTCTAGAAAACCATCCCTTATGCACTCCAGGAAATCCTCCTCCACCGTATTGCTTCCAGTTTGGTTAGCCCAATCTATATGCATATTAAACTCACCCATGATAACTGCTGCATCTTTATTGCATGCACCCCTAATTTCCTGTTTGATGCCCTCCCCAAAATCACTACTACTGTTTGGAGGTCTGTACACAACTCCCACTAATGTTTTTTGCCCTTTGGTGTTCTGCAGCTCTACCCATATAGATTCCACATCATCCAAGCTAATGTCGTTCCTAACTATTGCATTAATCTCCTCCTTAACCAGCAATGCTACCCCACCTCCTTTTCCTTTTATTCTATCCTTCCTGAATGGAAGCATTCGAGAGTGAGCATTCACCCGTCACAGCCCGACAGATTAGAACCTGGATGAGCCAGGACCCCTTACTGTCCCTAGTAAAAAATTGTGAGCTTCACAGGAGCTGGTCCAGTGTCCCAGTGGAAATGCAGAAAGAGATAAAGCCATACCAGCGGCGCAAAGATGAAATGTCTATAGAGGCAGACTGCCTTCTGTGGGGTAATCAGGTAGTGGTCCCCAAAAAGGGCAGAGACACTTTCATCAATGACCTCCACAGTACTCACCCAGGCATCGTAATGATGAAAGCGATAGCCAGATCCCACGTGTGGTGGCCCAGTATCGATGCGGAACTAGAATCCTGCGTGCACAAATGTAACATATTCTCGCAGTTATGCAATGCACCCAGGGATGTGCCACTAAGGTTTATAGTCTTGGCCCTCCAAACCGTGGTCCAGGGTCCATGTCGACTATGCAGGCCCGTTTTTGGGTAAAATGTTCCTTGTGGTTGTAGATGCGTACTCCAAATGGATTGAATGTGAGATAATGTCGGCAAGCACGTCCGCTGCCACCACGGAAAGCCTGCGGGCCATGTTTGCCACGCACGGACTGCCTGGTGTCCTTGTGAGCGACAACGGGCCATGTTTCACCAGTGTTGAGTTCAAAGAGTTCATGACCCCTAATGGGATCAAACATGTTACATCTGACCCGTTCAAGCCAGCGTCGAATGGTCAGGCAGAACGAGCAGTTCAAACAATCAAGCAGGGCTTGAAGAGGGTAACTGAAGGCTCACTGCAGACTCGCCTATCCCAAGTCCTGCTTAGCTACCGCACAAGATCCCACGCGCTCACTGGGATTCCACCCGCTGAACTGCTCATGAAAAGGGCACTTTAGACAAGGCTCTCGTTAGTTCATCCTGATCTACATGAACAGGTAGAGAGCAGGCGGCTTCAACAAAGTGCATACCATGATAGCGCAAATGTGTCACACGAAATTAAAATCAATGATCCTGTATTTGTGTTGAACTATGGACAAGGTCTCAAGTGGCTTCCCGGCACTATTGTGGCCAAAGAGGGGAGCAGGGTGTTTCGCGTCAAACTTTCAAATGGACTCATTCACCGGAAACACTTGGACCAAATCTAACTCAGATTATGGACCATCCTGAGCAACCCATTTTGGACCCTACCTTCTGTTATGTAATGATGTGTGTATCGTCCCAGTACCTTAAATGTAATGTAAGCACTATGCCACACCACAGAGGGCGCTGCGGTGGGAAACCCTGGTACTACCTGTAACAAGGACTATATAAGGCTGACCACCACACCTGGGAGGCACTCTGGAGCTGAACAATAAAGGACGAAGGTCACAGCAGTTAGACTTACACCAGACCGTGTGGAGTCAGTGATTTGTGTGCTACATACACCACATTGGCAATGAGGAAGCGGACGAACTCCACGCAACCATGGCTACTCTGGGCTCGCTAAAGGATTTTACCGTGGGCAATGATTGGGAGGCCTTTACGGAAAGGCTCGAGTACTACTTCACAGCAAACGACCTGACGGAGGACACATACGCAATGAGAGAGAAGCGTAAGGCGATATTGCTCTCCAGTTGTAGCGATGAGGTTTACTGTCTCGTCAGGGATTTGCTGGCACCTGGGAGCACCAGGGACAAGTCATACGAGGAGCTGACTGAACTCATTCGTGACCAGTTGAAACCGAAGGAGAGCATCCTCACGGCCAGATACAAATTTTATCATCACTGCAGACCTGAGGGCCAGGATATCAACAAATATGCTGCGGACCTCAGGAGACTCGCGGCGCCGTGTGATTTTGGCGCACACCTTGACGAGGCTTTGCGGGACGTTTTCGTTGTGGGGATTGGCCACGAGGGCCTCCTTCACAAGCTGCTGGCCACGGAACCCACAGTCACTCTGACAAAGGCCATCACCATCAGCCGGGCATATATGACCTCGACTTGCTGCACCAAGCAAATAATCCACATAGTCTCGAACCCACAGGCACTGTCCACAGGTTAGCGCCCACCACGGACAAAACTGCAGAACGTGGCTCTGCCCGGGGCAGAGAGCACGGACCTCGGGATCCTGGAACTCAGAGTCCGCCGAGGGGGGCAAATAAAGCAGCACCATGCTGGCGCTGTGGAGGAAGCCACGGGGCTCACCGGTGCAGGTTTGTGGAGTACACGTGCAATACCTGCCACGTTAAAGGCCACCTTCAGCGTATGTGTAAAAGAAATCGGACTCACCATGTGGCTGAGGAGATGGGGGATGATCCACTGTTCAGCGAGGAGCAGGTAGAAGAAGATGAGGTGCTTGGACTGTACACGTGTACCGACGATTCGCCCCCAGTGATAAGGGAAGTAAAAATCAACGGAGTCCCAGTGAGTATGGAAGTGGACACGGGCTCGGGTCCGTCGTTGATGAGTCGGAGAACCTTTGATAAACTGTGGATTAACCCAGCTGCACGACCCAAGCTGGTCCCGGTCACGGCGAAGCTGCGTACCTACACCAGGGAACTGATACCTGTTCTTGGCAGAGCGATGGTGCAGGTATCCCACGGGGACGAGACGCACGCTTTACCTTTGTGGGTCATTGCAGGCGATGGGCCGACACTCCTCGGCCGGAGGTGGATGGGGACGGTCCGTGGGAGCTGGGAAAACTTCATCACTCCACAGGCTGCTGCTCCCCGGGGTGCTGCCATGCCCCGGGTCCCCAGAGAGCAGCGCCGACCGAGCTGGAGCTGCAGCCTCAATCCCCCCACAGGCAAGTCCCAGGCCCGGATCTCACACAGAGACCCTGCAGCCTTAATCCCCACAGGCAAGTCCCAGGCCCGGACCTCACACAGAGACCCTGCAGCCTTAATTACCACAGGCAAGCAGCCCTGCACAGAGGGGCCTAGTGGCGGGGGAGGGAGCCGACGGGGTGCGAGGGATCCAGGATGGCCGGCGGATCGGAAGGGCCCCGCTGAGGAGCTGTTAGTGTCGGGCGGCGGCAGCAGCTGGAGGTCGGCGGCTATGGAGGCCGCGGGGGACGCGGCAAGTGCAGCCGCTGGAGAGACCATGACGGCCGCAGGAGAGGCGGCGAGTCAGGTGGCAGCGGAGGGGAGCGGAGGCTGCGACGGCGGAGGGCATCCAGAGCGGCGGAGAAGAAGATGGCGGCGGCATCGTGCTCAGAGCAACAGAGCATCAAAGATGGCTGCACCCAAGGAGAAGCCTCGTGGAATCCTCCTGCATCAAAGATGGCGCCTTAAAAAGGAAATGAACCCGGGAGTCTTAAAAGGGCCTTACCAAGAGGTGGTCCCCACAAAGGACTTCTGTAAGGCAGAGCGAGTCTAAAATGAGCTATGTTAATGTGAGATGGTGAATTTATAATAAGAATTAATTTTTTAATGCTGAATGGCCACTGTATTTGTGTAAAATAATGGATGAAGTACAATTAATGATAACGGCTAACAAGGAAATCAAGGATCCGTTACCAGTCAATAACCAGTTAATGTACCAGATAAAATGTACCATACTAACGCACTGTCTATGCCCACCTGCCTTCCGTTGGACAAGTTTGATGTTATCTAATGATGTGTGTATCGTTGTCCCGCGTCCTGGTCGGGGGGCGGGGGGAATGTGATGTTATGTAATGATGTGTGTATCATCCCAGTACCTTAAATGTAATGTAAACACTATGCCACACCACAGAGGGCGCTGTGGTGGGAAACCTGCTAGTACCTGCAACAGGCTATATAAGGCTGGACAACACACCTGAGAGGCACTCTGGAGCTGAACAATAAAGGACGAAGGTCACAGCAGTTAGATTTACACCAGACCGTGTGGAGTCAGTGATTTGTGTGCAACATACACCACACCTTCTTTGACCCCCCCCCAACATACACACCAGTGGCAATCGACACCGCGGTTGGCCACAAAGCAGAACCCATCACCCGCAGCAGCCCAGCAGGACTCACCACACCAGGCAGCCCAGCATGGCCAGGTGCACAGCAGTCCAGCGAGGGCTCACCAAAACCAGCATTTGCACCGAGATGATCAACCAGGGCAAGGCCCCAGATCGACTCACCTTGTAAATAGTTACATTGTTGACTTTGGCAGGGGAGTGTTGTTATATATGTAAATCTGTATATACCTTGTGTAGCCACCAGAGGGCTCATCCCCTGGAGTCCCAAGGGATCCCACAATCCCTTGGGAGCACAGGTACTTAAGGAGGCCTCACAGGCTGGTGAGGCACTCTGGAGACCTGCAATAAAAGTCTACGGTCACACTTTACTTTGAGCTCACAGTATCCAGTCAGACTCTTTGTTCATACATAACACTCCTCACCCCATCACTCAGCCGGATCTCTCTGTGTGTCTCTTCCACACCTCCCCCGTACCAACCGTATTCTCTCTGCCTGTCTATAAATTATTATGAAAAGGAGAAAGAAGGAATGAAACAAAAAGTTTGAAAGATGCAGAGGCAACCAAGACCGAATGAGTGACGGGCATACAGAAAGAAATACAGAACAGGAGATGGGCAGCAAAATAGTAACAGGAAGATAGAGGCTTTTTCTGCTTTTGTCTGTGAGCAGATCAATTATTTGATAAAATATTATCCCTCAATTCATCATTATTTGCTCCTTTCTTCTGGAGCCCACTTCATGCCCCTCCCCCATGCACTATTCCCCTATGAAAGGGCTGGAATGAGCAGCTGACCTGTGCCCTGGCTCTGTAACCGGCTGCCAGCAGTCATTGAGAGCGAGTGAGCACCAGAAGTCTTCCCTCACTCCACTTGCCACATCTTGACCCTTGACTAAGTTACCAACACGGTCAAGGGACAGATTCTGGGACCTTGACTCCTGACTAAGATAAAGGATTTTTCATATACTGTGCACATTACAAAAAACAGATCATTTGGTCACTATCACATTGCTGTTTGTGGGAGCTTACTGTACGCAAATCGGCTGCCGCGTTTCCCACATTACAACAGTGACTACATTTTAAAAAGTACTTCATTGGATGTAAAGCGCTTTGGAATGTCCGGTGGTCAAGCAAGGTGTTATATAAATGCAAGACTTTCTTCTATAAATCCCCACTGTTCCACAGTGCTATGACACCAGGAACCCCATTTGATTACTATTTATATTACCATATAAAATGTGTTTACTGTTTGGTCGTCAACTATTCATTCCATTACTGTGCAGTTCTGCACATTTGGCCACAACATATTTATGTTTTGGATCATTTAGTTTTAGGGTGTTGAATAAATGCAGAGCGCATAGTCATGCCTTTTAAATTGAATCTGCAGTCACTTATTTTAATGTAAACCCGTTTACAATGCAGCAAAAAAATTAAATTAAGCGGACCGTATCTTCAATAACAGCCATCCCTATAATTTGTTTAATAAATAAGATCTCATCATACCGCTTGTAAAATGAGAAGTCTGGACTCCTTTGATCACACTGTGGGGCGTAAATTGTGGCCGACATTGGGTCACGCCCCGTTTGGGGGGGTAACCGCATCGGGGCAGGACTTCCTGTGTCCGGCGGGAAGTCCCGCCCCGCAGCAAAATCCAGGTTACCGCCCCTCACAGAAAGTGGAGCGCAATGTCACGCACGCTACTTCTAGTTGGGGCGGTGTCCGGGGAGCTACGCGGGAGGGATCGGCAGCATTACGCAGCTTGCGCTGACGTGTTTCAATGCCCCTCCCCTTCCGTTAAAGGGAAGGGCCGCTGCCAACACTACAGGGCCTTTGATGGCCTCCATTGGGCCACCAGGGCTGCGTGGTGCCGTGGCTGTAGCCTGGCACACAAATGGAGTGCCGGGCTGTAGGATTGCAGCCTGGACCATGTGACATCGATGGAGCACGGGCCGACCGGGGAGTCGGTCAAGGGCATTTACCCTCCCCTTTAACTTTCGTCCCGGGAATGGAGGTTGGCCCGGCTTGCAATCCGTGAGGCTGGCAGGGGCATTGAGGCAACTGCCTATTGAAATTGCTCGGCAAATTCCGCCGTGGGGCGGAAAAGGATCGGTGCAGGGTGTAAAGGGGTCACTGAAGGCGCTAACGTGAGGTTATACAGTATCCATATACAGTAGACACCTCAAAGCACTGGAGAAATATCACCAGCGCTGCCTCCGCAAGGTCCTGCAAATCCCCTGGGAGGACAGACGCACCAACGTTAGTGTTCTCGATCAGGCCAACATCCCCAGCATCGAAGCACTGACCACACTCGACCAGCTCCATTGGGCGAGCCACATTGTTCGCATGCCTGACACAAGACTCCCAAAGCAAGAGCTCTTCTCGGATCTCCTACATGGCAAGCGAGCCCAAGGTGGGCAGAGGAAATGTTTCAAGGATACCCTCAAAGCCTCCTTGATAAAGTGCAATATCTCTACTGACACCTGGGAATCCTTGGTCAAAGACTGCCCTAAGTGGAGGAAGAGCATCCAGGAGGGCGCTGAGCACCTCGAGTCTCGTCACTGAGAGCATGCAGAAACCAAGCGCAGGCAGCGGAAAGAGCGTGCGGCAAACCAGACTCCCCTTTCTTTCAACCACTGTCTGTCCCAACTGTGACAGAGACTGTAATTCCTCTATTGGACTGTACAGTCACCTGAGAACTCACTTTTAAAGTGGAAGCAAGTCTTCCTCGATGTCGAGGGACTGCCTGTGATGATATCGTGAGGTGCAGAACAGGGCAATTTCAACCCCTTAATCTTTTGGCAATGGACAATATCAAATCTCAATGTCATTATACACCTGGCCTGATTTTCTCTTCTATTGAAGTCACGGGGCAGGAAATAGGGAGATGTGTCTTCCAGGCAATCCATCCAATAGCACCAGGTTTACACCATCGCTAGTAGTTAGAATTTGTCGATGGGTAGCTGTGCCATATACAACCGGAAGTCCCAGTTTTGATCCATGCTCTGTGCTACCTGAAGTAAGCACAGACCAAGGAGTGAGAGGGGAACAGGGAGGGGGGGAATTAGCGCACGTTGTTGCTGCTCCCTATTTATTAACCCCTGCTGGAAACAGCGCGTGTGGTTGCCGAGTGAGGACAAGATCAGGCCTTGCTGTGAAGCCTGTCACGGAGGAATAGCCTGATGACATTCACTGTCAAAGCTCACACATGAATCCTGTTCAAGCAGGCGAAAAGCTCCCATAGAAATATGCCAGTAGAGGCCTGAACATTTGCAGTAAACAAGGAGGACCTTCGGCCCATCATGTCTATGGTAGCTCTTTACTACAGCAATCCAAAATAAATCACATTACCTCATTCTCTCCTCATAGCCCTACATCTTCCTCTGTCAAATGTGTATCCAAAGTTCCCTTAAAATATACAATGGTTTCTGCCGCAGCCACTCCTTATGGTAAAGCATTCCGTGCTCCAACAACCTGCTGATAAGGAAATGTCTCCCAGCCTCTCCCTCTTCACTTTCTTACTGACAATTTTAAATTAATGACCTCCTCGTCACTGACTCTCCAACCAGAAGAAATAGTCTTTCTCTGTTCAATCTTTCAAAACCCTTCAGAATTTTAAATCTATGAAACGTCCTCAGCATTCTCTGCTGCAGTGGGAATAGTTATTTTACTTATAACTATAGTTTCCCATTCCTGGCATCATCCAAGTGAATTTACGTTATAACCACTCCATGGCTTTGATATCATTCCTGTAATGAGGCTTCCAAAGAGACTCACAACACTTTAACCATGGCCAAACCAGTGTTTTGTACAAATTTATAATTATTTTTTATAGAACCAAAATGCTATTGTTTTATACAAAAATGCACTCACACTTTTAGGAAATTCCTAGGGTTTTCTGTTCATTCACACAGGTTAGTATGTTTCCATTGAACGTATCCTCCCATTTATTTTTGGGGAGAAATTGGGCTACTTTACGCCTCCCGTTAGTGCCCCCGGGGGCGCACAAATGAGTTAGCGATCGGACGCTAAATTCGGCGGGGGTTTTGCGGCGGTAATAACACATAGCAGCCCCCTCGGCTGCGTCCAGCCATGCTGACATCATCTCCATGCACAGCGCCTCGGAACAAAAACTGGCCTGCGCCCGCTGGTTTCCTGCCTGCCGCTGACAACAACAACTGCAGCAGTCAGGTTTCAGTCAGATGTCGCTGGAGTGGCGCTATTTAAAGGCACCAGCATCCGGTGAAGTTTTAAAAAGGCAGACAGGCATTTCGACCGATTTGAGCGATTTGCAGTTGAAGAAATGTTCTGGCTCTTAAAAATTCGTGACTTTCATTGAGGGCAGATTTGAAACTCCAACATTTATATCATTTCATGGGGGCTGTATTGGCACTGGTCATCGCACTACAGCGTCACTGTCGCAGACAACTTACACACAGAGAAACACTACAAAATGTGGACGGAGGTAGGAGGCCTCACAGGGCTCTCAACAGGAGGCCATACCCTCCCAGGGTACTCCGGCAGCAGTTCTCCGACATCAATTTCACTGAGGAACATTGTTCTAAGGCTGCACTTCAGCAAGGACGTGGTCACAGAGTTCTGCCATCTTCTGCAATCAGATCTCCAGCCTCAGACCAGTACTGACCCTCCTACATTACAGTGCTCCCTCAGTACTGTCTCTCTGACAGTGCTGCGATCCCTCAGTACTGTCCCTCTGACAGTGCTGCGATCCCTCAGTACTACCTCTCCAACATTACAGTGCTCCCTCAGTACTGTCCCTCTGACAGTGCTGCGATCCCTCAGTACTGTCCCTCTGACAGTGCTGCGATCCCTCAGTACTACCTCTCCAACATTACAGTGCTCCCTCAGTACTGTCTCTCTGACAGTGCTGCGATCCCTCAGTACTACCTCTCCAACAGTGCAGCGCTCCCTCAGTACTGTCCCTCTGACAGTGCTGTGCTCCCTCAGTACTACCTCTCCAACATTACAGTGCTCCCTCAGTACTGTCCCTCTGACAGTGCTGCGATCCCTCAGTACTACCTCTCCAACAGTGCAGCGCTCCCTCAGTACTGTCCCTCTGACAGTGCTGCGATCCCTCAGTACTACCTCTCCAACATTACAGTGCTCCCTCAGTACTGTCCCTCTGACAGTGCTGCGATCCCTCAGTACTACCTCTCCAACAGTGCAGTGCTCCCTCAGAACTGTCCCTCCGACAGTGCAGCGCTCCCTCAGTACTGACCCTCTGACAGTGCAGCGCACCCTCAGTACTCCCTCTCTGTCCAACATTACAGTGCTCCCGCAGTACTGTCCCTCTGACAGTGCAGCGCTCCCTCAGTACTCCCTCTCTGTCAGTGCAGCGCTCCCTCAGTACTGCCCCTCCGACAGTCAGGTGCTCAGTACAGCTCTCTCAGTGGCAGTCAAGGTCACTATCGTGCTCAATTACTACACCAGTGGATTCTTCCAGTGTGCAATAGGAGACATCTCCAACATCTCCCCCAGTTTGCCGTCCATTGTTACATCCGGGATGTCGTAGATGCTCTGTACAGAAGGAGGCGGGACTACATCTCCTTCCCCATGACCAGAGAGAACCAGCTGGAGCGTGCATGTGGCTTTGCCAGGAGAGCGGGCTTCCCCATGGTGCAGGACGCCATTGACTGCACCCACATCGGCTTGTGGGCACCGCATAACAATGCTGAGGTAGTCTGTAACCACAAAGGCTACCACTCACTGAATGTGCAGTTGGTGTGTGACCACACATGCTGAATCCTCACCGTCAATGCCCGCTATCCTGGCAGCAGCCACAATGCATTCATCCTGCGCCAGACCGGTGTGCTAGCTCTCTTCCAGCCATCACATCAAGCTCGTGGCTGGCTGGTCGGAGATAAGGTTTATCCGCTCTCCACCTGGCTCATGACTCCCCTCCGCAACCCCACCACTCCTGCCCAGCACTCATACAATGAGAGTCATGCCACCACCAGGAACATCATTGAGCAGACCATCGGAGTGCTCAAGCAACGGTTCTGCTGCCAGGATAGCGGGCATTGACGGTGAGGATTCAGCATGTGTGGTCACACACCAACTGCACATTCAGTGAGTGGTAGCCTTTGCGGTTACAGAATACCTCAGCATTGTTATGCGGTGCCCACAAGCCGATGTGGGTGCAGTCAATGGCGTCCTGCACCATGGGAAAGCCCGCTCTCCTGGCAAAGCCACATGCACGCTCCAGCTGGTTCTCTCTGGTCATGGGGAAGGAGATGTAGTCCCGCCTCCTTCTGTACAGAGAATCTACGACATCCCGTCCAATTTCTCATTCCATATCTGAGCCCCAAAACTGAAATGAGACACAGCACCAAATATACAATATTCCAATTACATTTTTATCATAAACCATTAACCACACACACATATATATTATATATACAACAATTACATTTACTATTGGCCCTTGTGCAAAACCTTATATCCCCTCTTAACACTGCCTTTACCTATTCTACTGCTCCTACGCAGTGCCTCTCCAGTGATTGCAGTATGGCTGGTGGAAGGCTGCTGAATGTCAGGGCCAGAGACTACAGATGGCCTTGTAGGATGCCCGTGGCCAGCTCTGGGCCTGGAAGGCCCGGCTGTAGACTGCACCACCTCAGGCTGGTGGCGCCAGCCTGGGCTGGCTGGATGACAGGCAGCGACAAGTGCAATGGCAGAGTGTCAGTGGTGAGATCAGCAATGCTGTCATCCTGAGAGAGGACAGCAGGTTTCTGCTCCACTGACCCACTGCCACTCCCCCAGTGGGCAGCATCTCAGCAGACTGGTGGCCTGCTGCGACACCGTGAGATCCCCGGTCGACTGTGGTGGACCCAGCGACGGGTGGCAGCAGTCAGAGCTCACGTGACATCAAACTGAGACTGCATGAGAGCAGTTTGAGCTTCGATGCCAGCAACCATTGTCTGCATTACAGCACTAAGGCGTTGCGTTCTTTGATTATCTGAAAGCATAAAGGCACAAGACTTGTGTTCAGGTGAGGGCAGGGGAGCAGGAATGGAGCAGGGAAAGCAGACATTATCAGGAGCTGGAAAGTGATAAAGCCTTCTGATGTGAGGAGGAAATGGGATGAGAAAAAGTGAGGGCATATAGATCCCGTTGTTGCTCCTAGCAGGGTCGACGTCACCAATGGCCACTGGCGCCCACCACCTGCTGCCCAATGAGTCGCAGCACTCGCTCCTCGAGGTCTGAGAGCTGCTGGAGCTGAGGTTCACCCCCGCCTGTCCTCTGCTGCTCCCTCCTATTGTGTGCCATCTTGGCCTGCAAAAGAATGCTGTGCATGTGTCAGAGTCCAGCAATGTGTCTGGGAGATATGCCTGCCGTTGTTGAATAGTTGTGTAGGCATGGTGTGAGATGAGGATGAGTTTGAGTAGTTGCAGATGTTTGGTGCGTGAGTGGTTGGGGACTGGTGGTTTGCGCAGTGTGCACAGACAGAGGTTCAGTGGCTGGTATATAGGACCTGTTGAAGCACATACTCACCTTGACCACTCGACTGAGGTCGTTGAACTTCTTACGGTACTGTGTGAGGCTACATTCCATGACACTTCTGGCCAAGGCCTGCTGTGCCACTTCCCTCCACATTACGCTGAAGACCTGGGGCAATGGCCTCCTTCCACTTTCCAGGAACAGCGCCTCCCTCCTTTTTTCCACTGCCCTCACCAATGTCTTCAATGTGGCATCATTAAACCGACGAGCTCTCTCCCTGCGATCTGGATTGGGAGCAGCCATAGCCATGAGGTCCTTCAGTTGGTCTCAGGTCGACTTCAGTTGCAAGAATGACAAAAATGAGCAGGTGCAGCTTGATACAACCTCCCCTTTAAGAGCTGGAATGAGCCAATGTGAAGGATTGAAGGATGATTGCTGATTGCAAATCACGTGAAATTCGGTTGCGCTCTAGTGGTAGCGCACTTGCAGCACTCCACTGAGGTCATTAGCACTTGATTTACCACCCCCTTCCTTTCTGGGATGATAAAGCCCAATTTATAAGAAGTTCAAAATGTTTTGCTTCTGGTGCTAACTTTTCAAAATTTATAAAGTTATCGCCCCAAATAGGGCGTGCCCGAATTTCTCCCTCTTTATGTCCCAAAATGTATTACCTCACAATTACCACAATTAAATTGTATCTGACACCTGCCTGCCCATCCTGCTAATCTGTTTATGGCTTCCTGAGGTCTTTTATAGAGTTCACTTCATTATTTGCCAAGAACCTTTGGGATATTCCACTCCCAACCCTTGTCCAATCTGAGCAACACCCAGTTACCATCTTTGTTTCCCATCCATCAACCATTGTCCTATCCCTGCTATTACATTTCCTCATACCATACGCTTGGATTTTATAACATGCCTCTTATGGGACATCTTATCAATAGCCTTTTGAAAATCGACATACACCACGTCTACTGCATTCATTTTATCCATTCAATTGGTAATTTCTTCATCTTGTCAGACACAACTTGCCTTTAACAAATCAATGCTGGCTATCCTTGATTAACCCAGGCATTTTTAAATGCTCACTAATTGTATCTTGAATTATAGATTCTAAGATTTTGCTCACAGGTGACTTTAGATGAACTGGTCTACAGTTACCCAGCTTATCCTTCTCTCCTTCTCGAACATGGGCATTACGTCAGCTACTCTCCAGTCCAACAGGACAAATATTCTCATCATAGACTCATAGAACCATAAGAATTTACGGCACAGAAGGAGGTCATTTGATCCATCGTGTCCACGCCGGCCGAAAAAGAGTTATCCCATCTAATCCCACTTTCCAGCTCTTGGTCCGTAGGCCTGTAGGTTACGGCACTTCAAGTGCACATCCAAGTACTTTTTAAATGTGGTGAGGGTTCAGGCAGTGAGTTCCAGACCCCCACCACCCTCTGAGTGAAAAAATTTTCTCCTCAAATCCCCTCTAATCCTTCTACCAATTACTTTAAATCTATGCTCCCTGGTTATTGACCTCTCTGCTAAGGGAAATAGGTCTTTCCTATCCACTCTATCTAGGCCCCTCATAATTTTATACACCTCAATAAGGTTTCCCCTCAGCCTCCTCTGTTCCAAAGAAAACAAACCCAGCCTATCCAATCTTTCCTCATAGCTAAAATTCTCCAATCCAGGCAACATCCTCGCAAATTTCCTCTGTACCCTCTCCAGTGCAATCACATGTTTCCTGTAATGTGGTGACCAGACTTGCATGTAGTACTCGAGCTGTGGCCTAGCTAGTGTTTTGTTTTGAGATAGTTGAAATCAACCAATATTATCACCCGGTAGTTCATATATATCTCACTGAACGGCCTGCCGATCTCCACCTCTATCTCAGCTCCACTGTTGAATGGCCTGCAGTGTACAGCAATTTCCCTTCCTATTTATGTTGCTGGACTAGTAATCCAGAGGTCTGGATTAATAATCCGGAGACGTGAGTTCAAATCCCACCACGGCAGCTGGGGGGAATTGAATAAATCTGGAATTTAATAAAATGCTAGTGTCGGTAATGGACCATGAAACTACCGGATTGTTGTAAAAACCCAACAATGTCCTTCACTAATGTCACTAGTGTTCACTAATGGAAGGCTTATCATCATCATCATCATAGGCAGTCCCTCAGAATCGAGAAAGACTTGCTTCCACTCCTGAAGTGAGTTCTTTGGTGGCTGAACAGTCCAATACGAGAGCCACAGACTCTGTCACAGGTGGGACAGAAAGTCGTTGAGGGAAGGGATGGCTGGGACTGGTTTGCCGCACACTCTTTCCGCTGCCTGCGCTTGATTTCTGCATGCTCTCGGCATTGAGACTCGAGGTGCTCAGCGCCCTCTCGAATGCACTTCCTCCACTTAGGGCGATCTTGGGCCAGGGACTCCCAGGTGTCAGTGGGGATGTTGCACTTTATCAGAGAGGCTTTGAGGGTGTCCTTGTAGCATTTCCTCTGCCCACCTTTGACTCATATGCTGTGAAGGAGCTCCGAGTAGAGCACTTGCTTTGGGATTCTCGTGTCTGGCATGCGGACTATGTGGCCTGCCCAGCGGAGCTGAAAGAGTGTGGTCAGTGTTTCAACACTGGGGATGTTAGCCTGAATGAGGACGCTGATGTTGGTGCACCTATCCTCCCAGTGGATTTGTAGGATTTTGCAGAGACATTATGCTAAACATCCGTAAGACAAAAGTCCTCCATCAGCCTGTCCTCACCGCACAGCACTGCCCCCCAGTCATCGAGATCCACGGCGCGGCTCTGGACACCGTGGACCACTTCCCATATCTCGGGAGCGTCCTATCAACAAGAGCAGGCATCAACGACGAGATCCAACACCGCCTCCAGTGCGCCAGTGCAGTCTTCGGCTGCCTGAGGAAAAGAATGTTTGAAGATCAGGCCCTCAAATCTACCACCAAGCTCATGGTCTACAGGACTGTCGTAATACCTGCCCTCCTGTATGGCTCAGAGACATGGACCATGTACAGTAGACACCTCAAGTTGCTGGAGAAATATCAGACTTATATATGACTCCAGACCCACAGCAATGTGGTTGACTCTTAACAGCCCTCTGAAATGGCCCAGCGAGCCACTCAAGGGCAATTAGGGATGGGCAACACAACGCCCACATCTATATGTGTTCTGACGAAGGGTCAACTCTGCTTCCTCTCCACAGATGCTGTCTGACCCGCTGAGATTTCCAGCATTTTCTGTTTTTATTCTAGATGGATTCTGTCTTAACGCAACCTTTCATGACATCCTTCCCTCAAGTTGTTATTAATATGTCCTTACTATACGGTACAAATGCACACGAGGCCCATACTTGAGAGAAGGTCACTCTGTGACCAGTAACCTTTATTAGCCAGCACTAAGTGAAGAAGGTGGGTGGAGCTTCCCCTTTTATACCTGAAAGTTCAGGTCAGGAGTGTGCCGCACAAGTTCACCACCTAGTGGTCAGTGTTCTCAGGGTGTACAACTTAGGTCAGTTTATACACGGGTTACAATGACAGTTGAATACATGACAGTTATAATCAGAAGTATCATGTTCCCAGTCTTGTCCACACCTGAGGCACCTCTCTGTTGTAGCAACTGCATCACATCTCTTCGTGGCTATTAATGCTTCTAACTCACCGATTTTGTTTTGAGTGCTTTGTGCACTCACATGTATGTCACACAAGCATTACATAGAAACATAGAAACATAGAAAATAGGTGCAGGAGTAGGCCATTCGGCCCTTCTAGCCTGCACCGCCATTCAATGAGTTCATGGCTGAACATTCAACTTCAGTACCCCATTCCTGCTTTCTCGCCATACCCCTTGATCCCCCTAGCAGTAAGGACCTCATCTAACTCCTTTTTGAATATATTTAGTGAATTGGCCTCAACAACTTTCTGTGGTAGAGAATTCCACAGGTTCACCACTCTCTGGGTGAAGAAGTTCCTCCGCATCTCGGTCCTAAATGGCTTACCCCTTATCCTTAGACTGTGACCCCTGGTTCTGGACTTCCCCAACATTGGGAACATTCTTACTGCATCTAACCTGTCTAACCCCGTCAGAATTTTATATGTTTCTATGAGGTCCCCTCTCATTCTTCTGAACTCCAGTGAATACAAGAGTCCACACATTCAGGAGAGGGACAGTGGGGTAATCTGCCAAAAACAAAATGGGGCTTCTGCCAATGCTGCACTTCAGAACAATAGGACCAGCCCAGAGTGACACTCCCTCCTGTTTCCCATAGCTCGTGGTGCCAAGATTGACCTGATGAATTCAGTCAGGCAAAGAAGCTCGGCTTGAATTAGCACACTAGTCGTTAATAGGACGCAAAGTGCTCTGATTTACAGATCTGACACAATCATTGATCCAGTGTCTTGGGAGACCATTTAATCAGATGATTTACAACAGATCAGTAAACAATCAGGTTTGGGTTGAGGGTACAAAAAAAACTCGCTGATTCATCTATTAAAAGTCATCATGACTGTAGAGGAGGGGAAGTGACGCTTGTTAAATTTGATTTCCCTGGGAAGGGTTCCTGAGAGAAGGATATGAGAAGAAAAGCCCTCTGGACAAGTTATCTCATAATTCAAAACCAGAAACAGTGCACCCAGGTCTTTACCATGCTCCTCCTCTCCTCTTCCTGGTGCACCACGGAAAGAGCAAAAACAATGAAATGCCATCACTTTGATCAGACCATGTACTGATTAGGGATCGTGTAACACTGACAACCAAGATAAATCTTCCAAGGCAAATTTCACAGTGTGTTGATTTTTATCTCTCCCTCTCTGTAAACTGCCTATTCTACAATGGTTTAAGTTTTGTATGAATGTTATCTCTTTTGCACGATTGTCCCCACCAGTTGCATCGTCCTCGGTTATCCCAGGCAGCCACCAACATCGGGCAAACGTCGCTGACCGCTCTCCATCACCATCGCTGCCCATTACAAATGCACGGCTTAAACCGTATTAAGCGGGTCGGCTATTTCGGGCTGTTGGCATCTTTCTTTCGTTAATTCCATTCCCAGCATCCTGTAGCGGGACCCGTTCTGGCCCCGTAGTAAAACGAACACATCACACATGTTTCTGTCACCAGTGACAGGGAAAGAGAGAGCAGACTCGTCCCGTTGAACTCTCCCTCTGCTGTCCATCCCCTCCGCCATAGTCTGACCTGCCTCGTCAACAGGCGAGAATGCAGAGTCTGGCTACACGAGGCATTGAGTCACGGCCCCGGGGCATTTAGACCGTTCAGTGGAGAGATGGAGGGTGAAGATTCTCTCCGTGGCCTCAGTGCAGCCAAATCTCTTGTTGCCCTGCTCCGCATCGTCTGCCGACTCCAGGATCTCGGCCGTCAGGTTACACCGCCCGCCGCCTATAGCGGGCAGATCACGTTGGCACCAACATGCTCGCTGGGAGCGGTGGGGACTGCGTTAAAATGGTGTGTCAAGTCATTGTTCTTCACACAGGCAGTACTATAGGGAACTGTGGGAATCTGATGAGATACTTGGGATTAACCCCTGGATCTTGGTTCTATCTCACTGCAGGTGACCCTTGGAAAATAGGGGCTGGGTTCGTTAGAATCGAGGAGAATGGAGGTATTTAAAATTACGAAGGGACGGCACAGAGTGGATGGAAACAGACTGTTTCCAGTAGTTGTGAGGACGCAGATATAAGATTAAATATGAGATTTAGGAGAGAGGGGGAGCAGAAGAGCCTTTTTAACACAGAGGGTGATGCTGTGGAATGCACAGTGACTGAAGCAGAGCCCATGTCAACATTTAAGGATCAGTTAGCTATGCAGTTGAAGGAAAGGGAAGATAAAGGGATATGGGAACAGGGTGAGCACATGGGATTAGGACCACTACTTGTGTGGAGGATAAACATTGAGATGGACTGGTTGGGATGAATGGCCTGTTTCTTTGTTGTAATTTTATGTCAGTCTAGTTGAAGCTTCATAATGTGGTGTCACCAGACCCGACCTACATTCTTGCCTCCCATGTTGCAGTTTCCTTGGCCTAATGTGGCCTATTTGGCAGCAGTCCAACTTTTTCTCCCTAGGAGGTTGTGGGTTCAAGCCCCACGTCAGGAATGAAGCACACAATCTAGACTGACTCTCCAGTGCAGTACTGAGAGTGCTGCATTGTTGGAGATGCTGTCCTTGGACTGACACATTAAGCCGAGGCCCTCGCTTCCTGTTCTGATGGATGGTAAAGATTCCGCGGATGATATTCCAGCCTGCTTCTGTGTCTGTGTGCCTGGCAGGTGGAGCGGACACAAAGTGTGTTCCATCTGCAATGACCTGTGTCTATTTGCAATGCTGGGTTCAGGTCATTATTCTGCCCCTAATGTGCCCATGGTGCAGTTCATTATCCTGACAGGACCTTCTCCCAGAATTGAAGGGTGGGACGGTAAGGGTTGCAGGAATCCAGCCATTGCTGCAGACTAAGCGAGGCATTCAACAGCGGAATAGCTGCTGGTTGCAAGGCCATCTGGCCGCTGTCTAAAACTGGTTGGCAATCACCTCCAGCACTGAAGGCCTACTGCAAAAGAATCAACTTTCCTATTTAGAACATAAGAACCTCAGAAATAGGAGCAAGAGTCAACAGCATGGCCACTCGAGCCTGCTCCACCATTCAATAAGATCATGGCTGATATTCTACTCCAACACCACTTTCCCACCCGATCTCTATAGCCCTTGATTCACCTAGAGTCCAAAAATCTATAGATCTCAGTCTTGAGATTCTACCCTAGAGGTGATCCAAAACTCAGCTGCCCGTGTCCTAACTCACACTAGTCCCGCTCACCCATCACCCCTGTGCTCGCTGACCTACATTGGCTCCCGGTTAAGTAACGCCTCTATTTCAAAATTTTCATCCTTATTTTCAAATCACTCCATGGCCTCGCCCCTCCGTCTCTGTAATCTCCTTCAGCCCCACAACCTCCCGAGATGTCTGCGCTCCTCTAATTCTGCCCTCTTGAGCATCCCTCATTATAATCGCTCAACCATTGGTGGCCGCCTTCTATTGGCTAGGCTCCAAGCTCTGGAACTCCCTGCCTACACCTCTCCACCTCTCTTTCCTTCTTCAAGGCGCTCCTTAAAACATACCTCTTTGACCAAGCTTTTGGTCACCTGCCCTAATTTCTACTTATGCGGCTCGGTGTCAAATTTTTATCTCTTAGTACTCCTGTGAAGCGCCTTGGGACATTTTACTATGTTAAAGGCGCTATATAAATACAAGTTGTTGTTGTTGTTGAATATAATCAACGAATGAGCACTCACAGCCCTCTAAGGTAGAGAATTCCAAAGATTCACAACCAATGAAGAAATTTCTCCTCATATCAGTTCTAACTGGCTTATCCTGAGAGCATGTCCCTTAGTTCTAGATGCTTTTTGGTGGGCTCCCTCATGTGACATGCTCAGATTCACCGATCTAGTCTAGGTGGGGTAGAGGAGCTAAGAAATTTCAGAGTACAAATACACAAATCACTAAAAGTAGCAGCACAGGTTAACAAGGCCATAAATAAACCAAGCACTAGGGTTTATTTCCAGAGGGATAGAATTGAAAAGTCGTGCAGTTATGCTAAACCTGTATTGAACCTTGGTTAGGCCACACTTCGAGTACTGTGTACAGTTCTGGTCGCCATATTACAAAAAGGATGTAGAGGCACTGGAGAAGGTGCAGAGAAGATTTACAAGGATGGTACCAGAAATGCGAGGGTACACCTATCAGGAAAGAATGAATAGTCTGGGTCTCTTTTCGCTTGAGAAGAGAGGGCTGAGGGGTTGACCTAATAGAGGTCTTTAAAATTATGAAAAGTTTTGATAGAGTAGATACAGAGAGAGTGTTTCCATTTATGGAGAAGAGCATAACTAGAGGCCATCAATATGATAGTCACCAAGAAATCCAATAAGGAATTCAGAAGAAAATTCTTTACCCAGAGAGTGGTGAGAATGTGGAACTCGCTACCACAGGGCGTGGTTGAAGCGAATAGTATAGATGCATTTAAAGAGCATATGAGGGAGAAGGGAATAGAGGGTTATGCTGATAGATTTAGATGAGGAAAGACGGGAGGAGGCTCGAGTGGAGCATAAACGCCGGCATGGACTGGTTGGGGTGAATGGCCTGTTTCTGTGCTGTATATCCGATGTAATTCTATGATCTACAAGACAAGGCCCAGCCTCTCAAATGGGCGCACAACAGCTATCCAAGAGGAAGATGAGGCAGACGGCCCAGGAATTCCCTCTCCCCCATCATTAACATGGTTGCTCTGGAGTGTGGCCCGACCCAAGGGGCAGCACCAGAAGACCTGGAACACGGTAAGGTTACTAATCTTCAGAAAATCACAGATCATGAACTAAAAATTGATTATTCCAGGCTTTTGGAATTAAGCTGGACAATTAAGGACATTCTGTGGTCAGGAACCAAAACTGACTTCATGCGTAACAACAATGGAATTGTTACGTGAAGCTCTGAACTAGATTGACCAGGGTGGGGAAAACAGCCACTGGAGACATCGAGTCTGTAAAAAGGCCGGACAACAAAGGAACCCACGAAATGAAAATTTTTAGATAACAGCATTCAGCATAAAGAGTTATCTTTTGCATTGTCGACTCCGTGTGCAAATTAGTAGCCATTCAAACTCATCACCACAGCCAGTTAAACAGATCACCATCTCGATACTCGGATCTCGGAAGCAAGAAACTTATTCATACCATGGATATAAATATTCAGACACAGACACACACAAGTAGGCAACAGAAGAAGGACAGGCAACAATAGAAGAAGCTGCAGAAAAGGAACAGAAGCTACAGAGAACAGCCGGAAGAAGAAACAGCAGGTCACGGAATCAACGACCACGAATCTCTGGTGATTGTATGTCTAAAGTCAAATTTCTCTCAGCAGTCTCGTCCTGTAGTTTTAGTCGTTTTTTGTTGCATAATAAAACTGACACTGGGTTAAGCCTAAAATTTTGTGCCACGTGTTGTTCTTTCCCCACTATAAGTTCCGAGATCTAAGCATCAGAGTAGAGTGAAAAACACCTACAACATCATTGAGTGAGTATGGACGCAGTGTCGCAGGTGTGTGCCCCCTTTTCCTTTGAGATTCCTCAGGCTCAGTGGGGAGGAAAATCGACCCAACCACGGCACTGATTGATTCTTCCCTCAATCAAACTCACCAACAAAAGGAAATGGATGAATCATTCCTTTCTTTGTGGTATCTTGCTGTGCAGAAAATAGCTGCTCCCATAACAGTTACCGCACTTGTAAATAGTTCGCTGAATGTGAAGTGCTTTGAGATGTTCTCTGGGAGAGTTGATAAAAATATTATGTTCAAGAAAGAAAGAAGTATGAACTTGCATTGACCTCAGGACATCTCAAAGCTCTATACAGTAAATGACCAATTAAAAAAATTACAACAACTTGTGTTTAAATAGTACTTTTAATATAGAAAAAAGGTCCGAAGGTGCTCCACTGAAGCATAATGATGAAAATTGACGCTGAGCCAAAGATGTAGATATTATGAGAGATGGCTAAAAGCTTGGTTAGAGGTTGGTTTTACGGAGCATATTAAAGAAGGAGAGAGAGTGAGTGAGGCGGAGAGGTTTAGTGAGGTAGTTCTAGAACAGAGCCTAGACAGCTGTAGGCACGGCCACCAAGGAAATCAGGAATACAAGAGGCCAGAATTGGAGGAATGCTAAGTTCTCATGGGGTTGAAGGGCTGGAAAAGGTTGCAGAGATAGGGAGGAGCGAGACCAGGGAGGGATTGAAACATGACGATGAGAATTTTAAATGTGAGGGATTGGGGTCCAGAAGCCAATGTAGGTTAGCGAGCACAGGGGTGATGGGTGAACGGGACTACCTGCCGGGTAGGATACGGGCAACAGAGTTTTGGATGAGCTGAAGTGGATGGAGGATGGGAGGCTGGCCAGGTTAACTGGAAGGTCAAATCTGGACATAACAAAGACATGGCTGAAGGTTTTGGCAGATGTTACAGAAGTGGAACTAGGCAGTCTTTGTGATGGACTGTATATATTAGGCCGAACGATCAGCTCAGGATCAAATAGGTTGCTGAAATTGGTTCAACCTATATATATATACACAAGTCTTTCTTATCCCTTTCACGTTGATTGAATATTCACCCTCAAAGTTTGGTTGATACACATGGATACCTGTAGACACAGCGGGGCCGAAATTCGGCCTCCCGAAAAGGCCTCTGACCGCCGGAAAGAGGCGGCCAAGCGGCGGAGTCGAGTGGTCATCGATTTGGAGTCCAATAGTCACTGCCAGAGAAATTCACCTCGGTGATTTATCTGGCGGTCCCCACTTCCACCCCACTGCTGCTCTCCTAAGTGCATCATCAAAGGGCACACCCCCAATCTCCCGCACCTCAATCGATATACAGCACAAAATATCTTCGGGCCGCCGAGCTTGTTCTGTCGGTGAGCCTTGTTTTTAATGTGTGGGACCTGGCTGCACGGTGGCCATTCAATGGGAGGGCGCACTGCCGCGGCAGCCATTTTTTTTTGCCGGCCGACGTCCAGATTGGCCGGACAATTATGCCCCCAGGTTCAGCCAGGCTGCCAACAGGTAGCCTGGCACCCCCTCTTGGATGCCAGGCCGCTGGCCCGGCCGAAACCCGCCCTGTGGCCCAGTAAACCTAACTAAAATCCTCGCAGAGCTCGCAGCGGCTCTCCCCTTTAAGTGAAGGGGAGGTACGTGATACACACGCGTCATGACATCATCACCGCTCCGCTGATAAACGACAGCGACGGAGACTCCGTCCCGCCTTGACTTGCACCTCTCCTGTGGTCGATCTTCCGCTTACCGCCTCACTTCTGCCTCACTTCCGCCCCCATTATGACCGACTTCTGGTCTGCCTGAAAAAAAATGACAAAGAGCTGAACTTCGCGAAAGAGGCCACCTCATCCACAGCAGAAAAAACACTTCAAGAGCAGTTGGTGCGACCTGTTTCAGGCGGACCTGAATTTCTGCCCCAAGACAAAGCTATCCCAGTCAACGCTTGATCGGCACCCCATCCACGAGCTTAAATATCCACTTCCTCCACCACCGACGTATCGTGACTGCAATGTGTACTATTTCCTACATTAAAACAGTGGCTTCTTCGGCAGCATCTCCCAAACCCATGACCTAGAAAGACAGTTTCACTATAGCCCACTGACTCCCACAGCTACCTGGACTACACGTCCTCCCACCCCGCATCCTGTAAGGACTCCATTCCATTCTCCCAGTTTCTCCGTCTCCATTGCATCTTCTCTGATGATGCCACCTTTCACGCTAGTGCCTCTGACATGTCTTCCTTTTTCCTCAACAGAGGATTCCCCTCCACCATGGTTAACATGGCCCTCGACCTTGTTCGTTCTATTTCCCGCACCTCTGTTCTCACCCCTTCCCCTCCCTCTCAGAACCATGACATGGTTCCCCATGTCCTCACCTTTCACCCCACCAGCCTTCACGTTCAACAGATCATCCTCCGCCATTTCCGCCACCTCCAGCGTGATCCCACGACCAATCACATCTTCTCCTCCCCTCTCAGCATTCTGAAGGGACCGTTCCCTCCGGAACACCTTGGTCCATTCCGCAGTCACCCCCAGCACCCCCTCCCCTTCCCATGGCACCTTCCCGTGCCAGCGCAGGAGATGCAATACCTGCCCTTTTACCTCCTCCCTTCCCACTATCCAGGGCCCCAAATACTCCTTCCAGGTGAAACAGCGATTTACTTGTACTTCTTTCAATTTAGGATACTATATTCACTGCTCACAATGTGGTCCCCTCTACATTGTGGAGACCAAGCGTAGACTGGGTGACCGCTTTGCGGAGCACCTCCGTTCAGTCCGTAAGTGTGATCATGAGCTTCCGGTCACCTGTCACTTTACATCATCATAGGCAGTCCCTCGGAATCGAGGAAGACTTGCTTCGACTTCTGAAGTGAGTTTTTTTGGTGGCTGAACAGTCCAATACGAGAACCACAGACTCTGTCACAGGTGGGACAGATAGTCGTTGAGGGAAGGGGTGGATGGGACTGTTTGCCGCATGCTCTTTCCGCTGCCTGCGCTTGATTTCTGCATGCTCTCGCCGATGAGACTCGAGGTGCTCAGCGCCCTCCCGGATGCACTTTCTCCACTTAGGGCAATCTTGGGCCATGGACTCCCAGGTGTCGGTGGGGATGTTGCACTTTATCAGGGAGGCTTTGAGGGTGTCCTTGTAGCATTTCCGCTGCCCACCTTTGGCTCGTTTGCCATGAAGGAGCTCCGAGTAGAGCACTTGCTTTGGAAGTCTTGTGTCTGGCATGTGGACTATGTGGCCTGCCCAGCTTTAATCCTCCACTCGACTCCACTCCCACTCTGACCTCTCCAACCTCGGCCTCCTACACTGTTCCAACGAAGCTCAACGCAAGCTCGAGAAACAGCACCTCATCTTTCGTTTAGGCACTTTACAGCCTTCTGGACTCAACATCGTGTTCAACAATTTCAGAGTGTAGACGCTGCCAATCTTTGGCTCCCTTTCCAACCACCCCTCCCCCACCCACCCAACCCACCCTACCCCCAACCCTGTTTTTTTATTCTCCTTGTCTCTAATGGCAGCTGGTCATTATCCCACCATTCACACCCTATCTTGACTAAAGCTTTTCTAACTCCTGGCCTTACCATTTCAATTCGGCTCATCATCCCTTTTGTCTCTCTAATATCTCCTGCCTTCCACCCTATCACAGACCTTCCTTTTTGTTCTTTCCTCCCCTCGCCCTATCAGTGCTCCTTCAGAATGTGTTCTTTTCGAACATTTCCAGTTCTGACGAAGGATCGTCGACCTGAAACGTTAACTCTGTTTTTCTCTCCACAGATGCTGCCTGACCCGCTGAGATTTCCCGCATCTTCTGTTTTTATTCACCTCCAAGTTCCCCTCCGAGTCATACACCATCCCGACTTGGACACATATCGGCCGTTCCTTCATCGTCGCTGGGTCAAAATCCTTGAACTCCCTCCCTAACAGCACCTTCACCACATGGACTGCAGCGGTTCAAGAAGGAGGCTCACCACCACCTTCTCAAGGGCAATTCGGGATGGGAAACAAATGCCGGCCTTGCCAGCGACGCCCACATCCCGAGAATGAATTTTTTTCATGTTAGTGAAGCATTCACTACCAGGTGCACTTTATATATGTCAATAGTCCTAATGCAGTCTCATGCTATAATTTTAGCAGAGTATTGCTACATCTGCAGCAATAAATTACAAAACAGAATCTTGTCTTGACAGCCTGAGAGGCTATGTTATTCATTTTACCTCCGTGCCGATGGAGCTGACAAGTCTCCCCTCATAATGTACGACTTTGTTTATACAGTGCCATACACCACTACAGAGCATGATCAATAAAAGATGTAACTGTTGGCAGACACAGTAAGACATGAATTTGTAATGTGAAATCCATATCTTGTATTTACACCTATTGTCTTTGATAGTGAGAATTATGATGTGGACGTTGATTCCTTCAGTGGACCACAGTCGGGGCTGGATTTTCGGTAGTTTGCCGCCCTTGTTAGCACCCCAGAGGAGCGGCAATATCGGCAGAAAGCACTTGCGCCCGGGCGGCCAGCTTCCAGCGCCCCCGCCGGGATATTCGGTGCCGGTACCAAGGAGGCACGGAGCATTGCCGCCCGGAAGTGGCGAGCCGGTATGCAACGCCCCTGGTTGCAACACCGGCTCGATTTTTGGCTGCTGCCCGACACTTAGCGCTCTGTAGTCCCCCCCCCTGGTGGGACCGCCTGTGAGAGCGGGCGTTCCGAGCTGTAGCACCCGCAGTGCGTTAAGTAATGTCCACCTCAGGTAAGTGTGATTGATATTTTTGCGATTTATGTTGTGTTAGCGTGAGCTGTATATTGGGAATGTTTTTGGTGGGGTTTTTTTCCAGGGGCTTTCCCCCCCCCCCCCCCAGGCCTCTGTTATGGCGCTTCATGGCCGGCTGTTTAGCTCGGGATTTTCCCTTGCTCAGCCGACCTAGCGCCCTAAAAGAGGTGCGAAACATCTCCCTTAGCACTCCGACTCACACTCAGGGCAGACGCAAACCACTTGTCTCATCGCCTCGAGTCTCATCGCCTCGAGTCTCAATGCCGAGAGCATGCAGAAACCAAGCGCAGAAATCAGCGGAAAGAGCGTGTGGCAAACCAGTCCCACCCACCCCTTTCCTCAACCACTGTCTGTCCCACCTGCGACAGAGACTGTAATTCCCATATTGGACTGTACAGTCACCTGAGAACTCAGTTTTAGAGTGGAAGCTGAATTTACCACTCCGCCCAAGACACTGCCCCAACTGAGGTATGACCAGATTTCTCCCCCCATATCTTCGGTTGAAAAAAAAATAATTTGCATTTATAAAGCGCCTTTCAAGACCGCAGGATATCCCAAAGCTCTTTAAAGCCATTCAAGACGTTTTTGAAGTGTAGTCACCACTGCTGTATTGTAGGAAATATGGAGGCCAATTTACGCACAGCAAGGTCCGACAAATGGCACTGAGATAAATGATCTGTTTTAGTGATGCTGGTTGGGGGATAAATATTCCGACAAAAACTCCCAAAGCAAGCACTCTACTCAGAACTCCTACACGGCAAGCAAGCCCCAGGTGGGCAGAGGAAACGTTACAAGGACACCCTCAAAGCCTCCCTGATAGAATGCAACATCCCCACCGACACCTGGGAGTCCCTGGCCAAAGACCGTCCTAAGTGGAGGAAGAGCATCCAGGAGGGCGCTGAGCACCTCGAGTCTCATCGGCGAGAGCATGCAGAAACCAAGCGCAGAAATCAGCGGAAAGAGCGTGCGGCAAACCAGTCCCACCCACCCCTTCCCTCAACCACTGTCTGTCCCACCTGTGACAGAGACTGTAATATCCGTATTGGACTGTACAGTCACCTGAGAACTCACTTTTAGAGTGGAAGCAACTCTTCCTCGATCTCAAGGGACTGCCTATGATGATAATGATTGGTTAGGACACCGAGAACAACTCCCCTGCTCTTCTTCAAAGCAATGCCATGGGATCTTTCACATTCACCTGAGAGCAGACGGGACCTCGGTTTAACATCTCATCCAAAGGACGGCACCTCTGACAGTGTAGTACTCCCTCAGTACTGGAATATTAGTCTAGATTATGTGCTCGAGTCTCCTGGGTGGGACTTGACCCACAACCTTCCAACTGAGCCATGGCTGACGACCAACATCAGCATCAGCTTGTATTTATGTACAGCCTTTAACATCGTAAAACATCGCAAAGGGGTTCCACAGGAGTGTTGTCAAACAAAATTTGACACCCGGCCACATAAGTAGATATTAGGGCAGGTGACCAAAAGCTTGGTCAAAGAGTTAGACTTTAAGGAGGAGAGAGAGGTAGAGAGGTGGAGAAGCGGATAGGCTTAGGGAGGGAATTCCAGAGCTTAGGGCCGGCTAAGGCAGCTGAAGGCACAACTGCCAAAGGTGGAGCGAAAAACATTGGGGATATTCAAGAGCGCAGAGATCTCGGAGGGTTGTGGGGCTGGAGGTGTTTACAAAGATAGGGAGGGGCGAGGTCATGGGAGGGATTTGAAAACAAGGATGAGAAATTTTAAATCAAGGCTTTGCCAGACCGGGAGCCCATGTAGGTCAGCGACACAGGGGTGATGATGGGTGAACAGGACTTGGTGCGAGTTAGGCTACGGGCAGCACAGATTTGGATGAGTTCAATTTTATGGAGGGTTGAAGATGGGAGGCCGACAAGGAGTACATTGGAATAGTCAAGTCTAGAGGTAACAAAGGCATGGATAAGGACTTCAGCAACGGATGAGCAGAATCGGGGGCGAAGACAGGCAATGTTACGGAGGTGGAAGTAGGCGGGATTTGGCCCAAAGGGTGCACTATGTGTTTTCACCCTTCATGGAGGTTTCTCAGTCATTTAAAAAAACAATTACGTTTCTACATTCTGTTCAAAAATACAAAGCGAACTACTGTAATACCCAACATCTGAAAGAGAAGAGAGAGTTATCATTTTATCCTTTAGAGCTCCGTTCTATTCACCTGTCGGTCTCGCTGGATGTTCTGGACCTGAATCGTGTTCCGACAGCGGAGTCACAGCCACGCACAGCGACAGCTCTTGCACCCAAGGACACTGCGGCCACTGCTCCATATCTGAATCTCTGGCCGAGGTTTTGCTGACCTCGGTGAGTCTGGTACGGCCGGTGGCCGTGGAGGGTTGCAACCTCACTGCTGGCTCCATCCTGCTGCCTCAATGGTGCTTGTTAAGCCCACACAGTGCGTTTCCCAGCCCAATTAGATGGAGAGGGTCTGGTGACTTCATTCGTGACGCATCTTGAGCCGGTTTCCATGCCATCTTACTTTTGACATTTGCACTGTCAGTGTTCTACAGCACTGAAGTGCTGCAATCATCGACAATCACGGCACAGAGGTGCAGGATTGCACCCAAGTACTCCCATGACTCCCTCCATATGCTTAACAACACACAAGGGTAGGCACTTGGGTGTTTTATCTAATGTTCATGTGAAGTTTCTTTAATGGCTGTCAAACATTGAAATCATTATTTTCAACACTTTGCATTCTTGGACAGATTTGTGTGCACCTTTGGAAGTGGCTTAGTGAATTGCAGTGAATGGTGAGACATAAGGATACCCGCGCCCGCAATGGTGATGAGTGTGAAATGAATGGCTTGGGCATTGTAGGGATGCTTTACGGTGTTGGTGTGGGGTGGTGCCAACCTGGTGCATCATGTGACAGCCAGGATCACAACGTCAAGTGAAGTAAATCCAGTCATGGTGAGGCCATCCCTGGCCTCCCGGGCAGCAATGTGCTTGGGTAATAAAACCCTCTGTCCTGTGCAGTATCAGGTGATTGTGGAGAAGGTTGATGTTGTTGTTCGTGCTGCTGGTGTGCTTAATTGGGACTGATCGTGGTCAGATTTGGAGGACCAAGATGAAACAGTATAGACGGTACCCATGCTGATGGACTAGATAGCAGGTGAAGTTGAGATGACAGAAGCGATCTGCCAATGGTGAGAGAGGTTGTTCCAATGAGGTGACACTGGATGGTGAGTTTACTTCAAACATTTGCAACCTGCATAAAGCTCAATCTGTGTTCCAAATGATGTAAGCAACAGCTTCTGCTCTTGGAAAGTGAACAGCTGTGAGGTGGGAGCTTTTATAGTACATTTCAAGCTGTCAACTAATCAGCTGATTCAATGGCCATTCAACTCCCACCCCAGGTTAACAGACATGGTCCATGAGCAGCATGGACCCTGTGGGCGAGCAGTTAAAGTGAAAAGGTAAGGTTAAAACCATTATTGAAGGTCTGTCAATAAGCCAATAATTGCTTTAATTGGGTTGCCTGCTTCTGCTGGTCGGGTCCATTCTGAGATCACAGACACGCCATTGGGAAAGGTGCATTGCAGTGGGATGACAGTGGGTGGCAAATTTCCCATCCGACCCACCACCGATCCTGCTTGCTGACCCACCGAAAAATTTATCATCTCCGCGATGCTCCATTAACGGGCAGGTGCACGGGGCGAGGTGGAGCGCGAGATTAGGTGGGCGTCCACAGTGCGCTTTACAACCAATGAAGTACTTTGGAAGTCCATTCACTGCTGTAATGTAGGGAAACACAGCAGCCAATTTTTGCACAGCAAGCCCCCACCAACCACAATATAGTAATGACCAGATAATTTGTTTTAGTCATGTTGGTTGTTAGTTTTTTGTTTTGGAGTGGTACGTCAGCTAGTGTGAGCATTTTGGGTTACCGTGTACGTGCAGCAATGAGTATTCATTCAGTTATGTGCTGCAAGCAAACTCCAGCTGTTACAGGAAATTGCTTTGCCCAAAATGCTACCTAGCCCGGGGATAGCACCACTTTTACAACCATTTATAGCAGCACGACGTATCTTAAATACAGGAAAAGACATGATTCCAGTTGTAATGTATGCACCTGTGAGTATGCTCAAAATAGTTGTAGAGCTGTTGCATTGAGAGTGGCTTCATAGAATCATAGAAATTTACAGCACGGAAGGAGGCCATTTTGTGTCCGCGCCGGCCGACCAAGAGCTATCCAGCCTAATCCCACTTTCCAGCTCTTGGTCCGTAGCCCTACAGATTACGGCATTTTAAGTGCACATCCAAGCATTTTTTAAATGTGGTGAGGGTTTCTGCCTCTACCACCCTTTCAGGCAGTGAGTTCCAGGCTTAGATAGTCACGTGATGTTCACAAGACTCAATAAAACCCCAGTCAGTTGGGTCTAGGTCACCCACGATGAGATATGCAATTGTGAGCCTAGTGGATGAACTGGTAATGTGCAGTGTGATTGTTAAACTTTTGTCAATAAACCAACTAGTTCTTAATAGAAATGTGTTGCTATGAATTCTTAAGCAAAGAACCCATGAAGCAAATATATTACACCAATCAAATAAAGGACAACTGCAGAGAACTTCCAACATGCAAATTAGACTGCCGAAATCACAGCTTAGGAAGCTTTAAATATTAAAGCTGCTGAGCTGAACCTTCCTTTGATGCTGGGACACAGGGCATGCTGGGAATACAGCAGGCAACTCGAAGCAGCTGCTGTTTATGGTGACATGCAAACACTGCTATTTTGGAGCTCGTGGCTTGGATAGGATCACAGTGATGGGGGACGGTAGGGGAAGGAGGGTTTCTCAGAGTCACTGTGGTTTGGAGTCACTTTTAAACCAGCAACGCGGAGATACTGCCAGACCACATTGCAAAGCTGCTTTGTCCTGTTGGCAGAGTTAAAAAAAATTTAATAATTTTGTTGTTTGTAAAGCGCTTTGGGATATCCTGAGGTTGTGAAAGACATTATATCAATGCAAGTTCTGTCGCTTTCTCTCTTTCTTTCTCTCTTTCTCTTTTTCTTTCTCTCTTTCTTTCTTTTTCCTTTCTCTCTTTCTTTCCCTGAAACACAACTTTTACTAGAGGTAACGACACACACAAATGGTGTCCAATTCTATCTCAAAGACTGCTGTCATCATTTAATGCATTCACAGCTGATTTTGTTCTAACCTTTTTTTGCTGTCTGAGTGAATTTATGCACATTACCTCATTGCTATAAAAAAATCTCCTCCCAATAAATCAGCTGTGAACAGTATGTTCAAATTATAGTGCGTTCAAACTATCCGGAATTTGAATACGACTGCAGTTCTGGTCTGTGGAGCGTGATGCAGAAATCCTATAATGCAGAGTCTGTGTGACCCTTTACAAACCTTGTAGTTATAGAAGCCACTTAGCAAGAAACAGAGTGTAAAGTTGGCAGGTTAGGTACATCATAACTAACGTAACCAACCTGCGACTTCGTGGGTCATTAGCCAGCTAACTAATTTCAAGGCTCTAGGTGTCTGTCATGTGGATTCAAGTCCTGCCCCAGAGAATTAAGCATAAAACCCAGGCTAATACTCCAGTGCAGTACTGAGGGAGAGTTGCACTGTCGGAGGTGCCGTCCTTCAGATGAGATGTTAAATCATGGCTCCTATCTGCTTTTTCAGCTGGACATAAAAGATCTTATGGCACTATTTCAAAGAATAGCAGGGGAGTTATCCCTGTTGACCTGGTCAATATTTATCCCTCAACCTACATCACTAAAACAGATATCTGGTCATAACTTTACTGTCTGTGGCACCTTGCTGTGTGCAAATTGGCTGCATTATTTCCTACGTTACGACAGTGACAACACTTCAAATGTACTTAATTGGCTGTATTGCGTGTTGGGACATCCTGAGGTTGTGAAAGGCACTATATAAATGTAAGTTTCTCCTTCAGGTGGAACTTTATTTTTAAGTAAACACCAAAAACAAGAAAGGCAACGCCCCGATATTCCCAGTTCGTGCTGATAGCACATTGGCACATGTGCCAATGTGCCGCACATATTGGGTAACCGTGGGCAACGACTACACGCCCGTAATTTCTCTGTATGTGCGCTGTTGGCCTAGGCCCCAGGCCAGCAGCGCAAACCCAATGTCGGCCCCATTGTGACAACAGGCCGCAGCCCCTACGTGGGAGAACATTTCCAAATGCTTTACAAAGGGGAGGGGATGCTGAGCACAATAAAAGAGGGGGGGGGGGAGGATCGTGAGGAACCTACTGCATTGTGACTGAAAGATCAGTGTCAGGTATGTATGCTTGGGGTTACTAGCCATTGTCGGAGGTCATAGAAACATAGAAAATAGGTGCAGGAGTAGGCCATTTGGCCCTTCGAGCCTGCACCGCCATTCAATAAGATCATGGCTAATCATTCCTTCAGTACCCCTTTCCTGCTTTCTCTCCATACCCCTTGATCCCTTTAGCCGTAAGGGCCATATCTAACTCCCTCTTGAATATATCCAATGAACGGGCATCAACAACTCTCTGCGGCAGGGAATTCCACAGGTTAACAACTCTCTGAGTGAAGAAATTTCTCCTCATCTCAGTCCTAAATGTCCTACCCCTTATCCTAAGACTGTGTCCCCTGGTTCTGGACTTCCCCAACATCGGGAACGATCTACCCGCATCTAACCTGTCCCATTAGTCTATCGAAACATAGAAACATAGAAAATAGATGCAGAAGTACGCCATTCGGACCTTCGAGCCTGCATCACCATTCAATAAGATCATGGCTGATCATTCACCTCAGTATCCCTTTCCTGTTTTCTCTCCATACCCCTTGATCCCTTTAGCCATAAGGGCCATATCTAACTCCCTCTTGAATATATCTAACAAACTGGCCTCAATATCTTTCTGCGTTAGAGAATTCCACATACAAAACATTTGGCGACGAGGACGGCTCAACAAGTTAAGAACTGGACCAGCCAGGACCCGATATTATCGGTTGTGAAATGTTGTGTCCTTAGTGGTGAGTGGTCTGCCATACCCAAGCAAATGGATGATGATACTAAACCTTACAACCGTCGCAAAGATGAACTATCCATTCAGTCAGATTGTTTACTGTGGGGTAATCGTGTTGTTATGCCTAAGAAAGGCAGAGAGAAATTTGTACATGATCTACATAGCACTCATCCCGGTATTGTCATGATGAAAGCCATTGCCAGGTCTCATGTATGGTGGCCTGGAATTGACTCTGATCTGGAATCATGTGTGCATCAGTGCAACACTTGCATGCAGCTTAGTAAAGCACCAGCGGAATCGCCGCTGAGTTTGTGGTCGTGGCCATTTAAATCATGGTCCAGGATCCACATCGACTTTGCAGATCCCTTCTGGGAAAGATGTTTTTAGTTGTGGTGGATGCATATTCCAAGTGGGTAGGGTGTATAATCATGTCATCCAGTACATCCACTATTACCATTGAGAGCCTTCGTGTCATGTTTGCCACTCATGGTCTGCCCGACATCGTTGAAAGCGACAATGGACCTTGCTTCACTAGTCTGGAGTTTCAAGAGTTCATGAAACTCAATGGTATCAAACATATGAGGTCAGCACCATTCAAACCCGCATCTAATGGTCAAGCAGAGTGTGCTGTCTAAACCATCAAGCAGAGTATGAAACGTGTAACTCAAGGTTCACTGCAGACTCACTTGTCATGCATGTTGCTTAGTTACAGAACAAGACCCCACATGCTGTGACCAACCAACCTACCCTCAGTCATCAGTGGACTCCGCTGTCATCAATGAATCTGGACTTTCAATCCCTAACGTGGTCATTGCCACTCCCATCTGATCGGCTACCCAGCCCCCAGTCATAACAGACTCAGAACGCTCGCCCAAGGCTGGAGTTGAACTGAGACGATCAACTCGGGAGTGGAAAACCCCGGACCGTCTCAATTTGTAAAATAACTGTTACTAATATTTTAAAGGGGGATATTGTCATGTATGTATGCTTGAGGTTACTAGCCACCAGGTGATGCCACTGTCGGAGGTCATTGGGCTGTGCACACGTGTGTGCGGCCCAGGTATAAAAGGCCAGCCATCTTGTAATGTAATCATTTTGGGCCCTAATAAAGCAGAGCCAGGTTTATACCTGTGTTCAGTCTATCGAGTTATTACATACATAGCAATCAGTTTCCAATGGAAGAGGGCACCCCTGATCTTTGGAATTCTCTCCCATAACCATTCCCTCCCACCCTCCAACTCATTCCTGGAGCCTTTGGCTTGGTGGTAGCATTCTCATTTCAGAGTCAGAAGTGTTCAAACCCTACTCCAGGCAGCGCCTGGCGAGTGGACATTAGTTTGGTTGACTCATATCTGGACGGAGTGACAACTAGCTCAGTAAAAATCAACCCTATAGAGTTCCACGGCACAGAAGGGGACTATTTGACCCATCCAGCCTGTCATCATCATCATAGCCAGTCCCTCGGAATTGAGGGAGACTTGCTTCCACTCTTAGAATGAGTCCTTCGGTGGCTGAACAGTCCAATACGAGAACCACAGTCCCTGTCACAGGTGGGACAGACAGCCGTTTAGGGTAAGGGAGGGTAGGACAGGTTTGCCGCATGTTCTTTCCGCTGCCTGCACTTGTCTCCTGCATGCTCTCGGCGATGAGACTCGAGGTGCTCAGCGCCCTCCTGGATGCACTTCCTCCGCTTAGGGCAGTCTTTGGCCTGTGCTGGGTCTCTGAAAGAGCTATTCATTTAGTTACCCTCTCCCCATACTCCTAATATAGAATCATAGAATGATACAGAACAGAAGGAGGCCATTTGGCCCATCATGCCTTGAAAGAGCTATCCAATTAGTGCCATTTCCCTATTCAAAATTTGGCCTGGCCCCATCCTAACTTCGCTCTTCTAACACCTCTCCTTGACCCTCGCTCCCTCTGCACCACCATTAGTGAATTCTAATTTGGCACCACAATCTTCCCCTTCTGGAATTTCCCATCCAGTTCCCTCCACTTTGCCACCTCTCTCCCCAATTTAAAAAAAAAGACCTCTTCAAAACCCTCCTCTTGGAGTGTGCCCTTGGTCCCTGATCCTCTCCATTCCCGTGCCCTTCCCCCACGCTGCCCTTATTGTAGAGCTTTCTGGAAGGTCTTGCTGCACATCGGGATCGCGGTGTAAATGCAAGATTTTGTTGTTCCGCACTGGACAGTTCAAATTGGAAAGTCATCGCAGAGGTTATCACGTTTTAAAACATGGAGTGGGTGACTGATCAGTGAAACCATCTGAGTCGAAGGACATCATTTGCCTTCTTGAAATTTATCTTGCTGTTTCCCTCCTCGCGCACCAGATCTTTTGCGGCACAATTACACTCGTAGTAGAAATCCGGGACTCTCTTCCACCGAAAGCCCGAGGATCTGGGACAATTGGAACTTTCAAGACTGATCGCTAAATGATTTATGTTAGGTCAGGGTATCAAAGTATTATGGAACAAAGACAGATAAATGGAACTGAGGTACAGATAAGCCATGATCTAATTGAATGCCAGAGCAGGCTCGAGGGGCTGAATGGCCTCCTCCAGTCCCAAATGTTCCAATTGTCTAAGTTGCACGTCCAACATCCCATTGGCAAAACACAAAGCTGATGAATTGTAAGGGAATGGTAGCATAGTGGTTATGTTATAAAACTAATAATCCGGAGGCCTTGATGAATCTGGAGACATGAGTTTAAATCCCACCATGGCAGCTGGCAAATATAAATTTAGTTAATTAAATAAATCTGGAATAAAATGCTTGCATCAGTAATGGTGACCATGAAACTGTCATAAAAACCCATCTGGTTCATTGTTGTCCTTTCGGGAAGGAAATCTGCCGCCCTTGCCCGGTCTGGCTTACATGTGACTCCAGACCCACAGCAATGTGGTTGACTCTTGACTGCCCTCTGAAATGGCCTAGCGAGACACTCAGTTGTAACAAACCGCTACAAAGAACAGTGGTTCAAGAAGGCGGCTCACCAACCACCTTCTGAAAGGCAATTAGGGATAGGCAATAAATGCTGGCTCTCATGTATCCGACATGGCTATTGTTGATACTATCTCAAGGTGTGCCACCAGAGGGCACAGCAGTGGGAGACTTGTAGGTTACCTGTACAGATGTGCCTGGCCTAGTATAAAAGGCAGGCCACCAGGTGAATCCTCACTCTGGAGTTAACGAATAAAGGACTAAGGTCACTACAGTTCAAGTACAATACATTGCCTCGTGGAGTCATTACTAGAGCATCTAAGGACGCAACAATTCACGACGAGATTACGAACTTTCATGGAAAAATGGCTCCCCTTGGTACGTTGCAGCAGTTCGCCGATGGTGATGATTGGGACGCCTTTGTGGAGAGGCTCGAACATTTCTTCACAGCAAACGACCCGGCCACACTGGCTGATAAGCGCAGAGCTATCTTGCTAAACAGTTGTGGGCCCACCGTCTATGGCCTCGTCAGGGACTTGCTGGCACCAGTGACGACAACGATCAAGACGTATGAGGAGCTCGTAACCCTGATCCATGAACATCTCAAGCCCATGGAGAGCATCCTCACAGCCAGACCCCAGTTCTATACCCACCGACGGCCTGAAGGCCAGGAAATCGTGAAGTAGGCTGCAGACCTCAGGAGCCTGGTGGCACCGTGCGAGTTCGACAGCCACCCTCAACGAAGCATTGCGGGACATTATTGTCATTGGAATCGGCCATGAGGGCCTTCTTCATCGGCGGATACCACAGTCACACTGCAGAAGGCCATCTCTGTGAGACAATCATCCATGACCTCGACCTGCAACTCAAGGCAGATGACTCACCCTCAGGACTCAAACCCGGCAGGTACTGTGCGCAGAGTGGCGCCGTTTAAAGGCTGGACTGTAGAGCGCAAACCGTCTCAGGGAAGAAAGAACAGGCCCATGAGTCCCTTAATTCAGAGTCTGCCGAGGGGGCTAATCGAGTAACACCATGCTGGCATTGTGGAGGGAATCACAGGGCTCACCAGTGCCGCTTTAAAGACTATGTATGCAAAGGCTACAGCACAAAGGGCCACCTCCAGTGAATGTGGAAGAGAAATATGACTCACTGTGTCAATGAAGAGTCTGCAGATGGCTAGGAATCCAGCGCGGATTATGAAACGATAGGCAGAGAGGCAGCCCAGCCCCACAGGGAGGTACATAACATGTTTCCCTGTACCACCGAGTGTTCCCCGCTGAAGATGGAAGTCGCGATGGATGGCTTTCCTGATATGTCCTTACTCTACAGTATAAATGCACATGAGGCCCATACTTGAGAGAAGGTCAGTCTGTGACCAGTTACCTTTATTACCAAGACCTCAAGTGATGAAGGTGGGTGGAGCTTCCCCTTTTATACCTGAAAGTCCAGGTTAGGAGTGTCTCCCACAAGTTCGCGTCTTGTGGTCAATGTTCTCAAGGTGTACAACTTAGGTCAGATTATACATGGATTACAATGATAGTTGAATACATGACATCACCTCCCCCCCAAAGTCTTATTGGGATCACAGGTTAAGTCTCTCTAGTGGTTTACGCTCCCTTGTAGAGTGCCTGAGTTGGGGCTCCGGTTGTTGGGCGCTGGCCTGAGTGTCTGTGTTTGCGGTGCCTCAGACCTGTCCGGACTGTCCACAGTGACTGGGCTCTCCTCCACTTGGTTCCGGTGTTCGGTCACCTGTGGTGGAGTAAACTCTATGTCGTGTTCTTCCTCTGCTTCTTCTATGGGGTTGCTGAACCTCCTTTTAGTTTAATCAACGTGTTTGCGGTAGATTTGTCCATTGGTAAGTTTAACTACCAAAACCCTATTCCCCTCTTTGGCAATCACAGTGCCTGCAAGCCATTTGGGCCCTGCAACGTAGTTGAGGACAAAAACAGGGTCATTGACATCAATACATCGCGCCCTCGCATTCCTGTCATGGTAGTTACATTGTGACTGATGCCTGCTCTCAATAATTTCTTTCATAGTAGAGTGTATAAGGGATAACCTGGTTTTGAGTGTCCTTTTCATTAGCAGCTCTGCGGGTGGAACCCCTATGAGCGAGTGTGGTCGGGATCTGTAGGCCAACAGGAGGCGTGATAAGCGGCTTTGTAGGGAAACCCCTTGGATTCTGAGTATCCCCTGTTTGATTATCTGCACTTCTCATTCCGCCTGGCTGTTTGAGGCCGGCTTGAACGGTGCCGTTCTGACATGGTTAATTCCATTGCCTGCCATGAAGTCCTGGAATTCAATGCTTGTGAAGCACAGGCCATTGTCGCTGACCAAGACATCCGGTAGACCATGGGCGGCGAACATTGCCCATAGACTTTCTAACGTGGCAGAGGATGTGCTTGAATTTAAAATGACACACTCGATCCATTTGGAGTAGGCGTCTACTACAACCAAAAACATTTTTCCCATGAAAGGACCTGCGTAGTCCACATGGATGCGTGACCATGGCTTGGCGGGCCAGGACCAGGGGCTAAGGGGGGGCTTCCCTGGGTGTGTTGCCCAGCTGAGCACACGTGCTCCCAATAAGACTTTGGGGGGGAGGTGATGTCATGTATTCAACTATCATTGTAATCCATATATAATCTGACCTAAGTTGTACACCTGCGAACACAAAGTTCCAGATCTGCGTCTATACCTGGCCACCAAATGTGTGACCTGGCAATTGCCTTCATCATGACAATGCCCGGGTGCTCATTTTGAAGTTCTCTGATGAACACCTCTCTGCCCATCTGGGGCATGACTACTCGGTTTCCCCACAGTAGGCAATCGGCCTGAATCGAGAGTTCATCCTTGCGCCTATGAAACGGTTTAAATTCCTCAGGGCATGCCCCGTATGTGGCTGCCCAGTCCCCAATCAGGACACATTTCTTAACTAAAGACAGTAGCGGGTCTTTATTTGTCCAGAATTTAATCTGACGGGCTGTCACAGGTGAGCCTTTGCTTTCGAAAGCTTCAATAGCCATGACCATCTCAGCAGCATGCTCGGTTGCCCCCTCGGTGATGGCTAGTGGGAGCCTGCTGAGTGCCTCGGCGCAGTTTTCAGTGCCCGGTCTGTGCCGAATTGTGTAGTCATAGGCAGCTAACGTAAGTGCCCACCTCTGTATGCGGGCTGATGCATTCGCATTTATGGCCTTGTTGTCAGCCAAAAGGGATGTTAGGGGTTTCTGATCTGTCTCCAGCTCAAATTTCCTGCCAAACAGGTACTGGTGCATTTTTTTTTACTGCATATACGCATGTTAGTGCTTCCTTTTTTACCATCCCGTCGCCCCTTTCTGCCTGGGAGAGACATCTGGAGGCATAAGCTACCAGCTGTAACTGACCCTTGGCATTGACATGCTGTAACACACACCCGACACCATAGGACGACGCATCGCACGTTAAAACAAGCTTCTTACACGGGTTATATAACGTTAGCAGTTTGTTGGAGCATAACAAATTGCGTGCTCTATCAAAAGCCCTTTCCTGGCTGTCCCCCCAGACCCATTCACGACCTTTGCTTAGGAGCACGTGTAGCAGCTCTAACAGTGTGCTTAACTTGGGAAGAAAGTTACCAAAATAGTTCAGGAGCCCCAGGAACGAACGCAGCTCCGTCGTGTTACGGGGTCTGGGTGTTCTCTGGATCGCTTCCGTTTTGGACGCAGTAGGTCTAATCCCGTCTGCTGTTACCCTTATCCCCAGGAATTCTACCTCTGGAGCTAGGAAGACACACTTCGCCTTTTTCAGTTGCAGCCCTACCCGGTCCAGTCTGCGTAGCACCTCCTCCAGGTTGTGGAGATGTTCTTCAGTATCGCGACCCATGATGAGAATATTGTCTTGAAAAATCATCGTCCTTGGAATCGACTTGAGGAGGCTTTCCATATTTCGCTGAAAGATCGCGGCGGCCGAACGAATCCCGAACGGACATCTGTTCTACCCCTTGTGTGTCGTGATGGTGGTCAGCTTCTTCGACTCACTCGCCAGCTCCTGGGTCATGTAAGCTGAGGTCAGGTCCAATTTGGAAAAAAGTTTGCCACCGGATAGCGTCGCAAAGAGGTCCTCCGCTCTCGGTAGCGGGTGCTGGTCTTGGAGTGACACCCGATTGATGGTGGCCTTGTAATCGCCACATATCCTGACCGACCCATCCGCCTTGAGCACCGGCACGATTGGGCTCACCCAGTCACTGAATTCGACTGGCGAGCTGATGCCTTCCCTCAGCAGGCGGTCCAATTCGCATTCTATCTTTTCCCGCATCACGAACAGCACCGCTCTGGTCTTGTGGTGTACTGGCCTGGCGTCTTGGTTTATGTGAATCACTACCTTGGCCCCCATGAAAGTGCTGATGCCGGGTTGAAATAATGAGTCAAATTTGTCCAGGACCTGTGAGCATGATACTCACTCCACAGAAGAAATTGCATTGACATCACCCCATTTCCAGTTCATGACAGCAAGCCAACTCCTCCCCAATAGTGGGGACAATCCAGAGTGGCAATCTGTTCTCCGAATCTTTGTGGGTCACGACTACCATGGCGCTGCCTAACACTGGAATGATCTCCTTTGTATATGTCCGTTGCTGTGCGTCAATCGGCAATAATTTTGGCCTCCTGGCCTTGGACACCCACAACCTTTCGAACTGTTTGATACTCATCAGGGACTGGCTGGCCCCCACGTCTAGCTCCATTAATACTGGGATGCCATTGAGGAGCACTTTCATCATTATCAGTGGCGTCCTGGTATATGAACTGTATACGTGCTCCACATGAACTCACTGAACTTCAGCTTCCAGCGATTTCCCCCAGTATTCATTTGGCCTTGTAGAGCTTACATCGGGCCCGTCCTCCTCGTACATCAACCTGGCTGCAGGCTTCCTGCACATACGCACCAAGTGACCGCTGATGATGCAGTTTCTGCAGGTATATTTCTGATACCTGCAAGCTCTGGCTGGGTGTTTGCCTCCACGCCTCCAGCATGAGCTGGAGACCCCGTTGTTGGAAACAAAAGGTCCATTACCAGTCGACCGTCTCTGACTGTCTCTGTAACTGTCCTTAAACCACCATTAACAGGTGTTGATGGCCCCATTACTGGCCGCATTGTCCATTGCGACGGCATGAATCGCCGTTCAGCTAGCCATTGTCTCTGTTGACTTCCCCCTTTGGGTTCAACTACATGCTGGAGCATATCTGATTGCCCTTGTCTGCCTGGAGAACTGTGTGCCGCATTAACAATGTTGACTCCTAGTCGTTTGCCGCATTTGAGCCAAGATTTTTATCATACATCATTCTGGTCTCTTCCTCCCCTGGGATAAATGTCTGGGTTATCGGAGCCGCCGCTTCCAAGGTCAAGTCTTTGGTCTCAATCAGTTTCCTGAAAACCCCAGTGTGCCCGATGCCCTCAATAAAAAAGTCTTGCAGCATCTCCGCTCTGCATGCATCTGGGAACTTACATCGGCTCGCCAGTCGCCGGAGATCTGCCACGAAGTCTGGAACGCTTTGCCCTTCTCGCCGCCGGTGCATGTAAAACCGGTATCTCGCATGTGCATGCTGCTCGCCAGTTTAAGGTGTTCCCCGATCAATTTAATGAGCTCTTCGAACATCTTGTCCGCCGGCTTCTCTGGCGCTAGAAGGTCCTACATCAGGGAGTACATTCTGGATCCACAAACTGTCAGGAGATGAGCCCTGCGGTGGTCGGCCGAATCCTGTCCCAACCATTCCTTAGTGATAAAACTTTGCTGTAGTCTCTCAATAAAGTCGTCACAATCATCACCAACACAGTACATCTCTTCTGTGCTGCTAGTGGCCATGCTCGCGTGGTTTAAATCCAAGTTTCTCGTCGCCAATGATATGTCCTTACTATACAGTATAAATGCACACGAGGCCCATACATGAGAGAAGGTCACTCTGTGACCAGTTTCCTTTATTACCAAGACCTCAAGTGATGAAGGTGGGTGGAGCTTCCTCTTTTATACCTGAGAGTCCAGGTAAGGAGTGTCTCCCACAAGTTTGCCCCTTGTGGTCAATGTTCTCAAGGTGTACAACTTAGGTCAGCTTATACATGGGTTACAATGACAGTTGAATACATGACATTTCCAGTCTTCATGGAAGTGGACACGGGGGCAAGCCAGTCAGTAATGAATCAAGAAGCCTTTGAGAGGTTACAGGACAATCAAGCTGAACGATCTAAGTTGGTCCCGGTTCAGGCAAAGCTGCGCACCTACACCGATGAAATCATCCCAGCCGTTAGTAGCACGAATGTAAAGGTACTCCATGATGGCGCGATGCACAAGTTACCTCTGTGGATTGTTGCAGGTGATGGACCAACGCTGCTCAGCAGAAGGTGGATGGAGAAGATCCATTGGAAGTGGGAAGACTTCACCCCCCCAGCGATCGACGTCCTCTGCGCTCAGAGGCAAAGCAAGCCCTCACCTGAGAGCGGACCCAGCACTGGAGAGCAGACCAGCACAGCACCCGAGACACAGACCGCTCAGCACGACTGTGTAGAGATGACCCAGCCGAGACGTCCCAAACACACCTTCCAGGCTCCAGTGGCAGGACTCCGGAGGAAGAAAATCGGATCCAGAGGCAACTTCCCAGTTTCAGAGGCAGAACCCGGGAAGAAGAGGATCACCGCAGTCGACATCGTGGATGGAGGAAAGATGGCGTCCAAACCACGAGGTGAGGCGCTGAAGAAAAAGATAGCCGCGGCCAGACCACGAGGTGTAGCGCTGACGGAGCAACATGTGGCACCAAACGGAGAAGCGGATTGGGGCAAAAGAAGGAAGGCTCTCTTAAAGGAGACCTGCAACCTACTACAATTAAAGGGACAGTTCCACACACTCAAGCAATGGAATAGTAACTGTAAGTCAGAGACAAAGGCCCCAAGTTTCCACATGATTTGCTCCTGATTTTTAGGAGCAACTGGTGGAGAACGGAGTATCTTAGAAATCGGAATTCTCCACATTTAAGTTTTCTGCAGTTCTCGTCAGGTAGAACAGTTTCAATTTTGAACAGAATTTTTTTTTTCAAAAGGGGGCGTGTCTGGCCACTGACGCCTGATTTGAAAGTTTCCACAGTGAAAAAGTACTCCAAACTAACTTAGAATGGAGCAAGTGAAGATTTTTGTTGGCCTGAAAAAACCTTGTCTACACATTAAAAAATCAGGCGCAGGTTACAAATTAGGCGTCGGGAACGAGGTGGGAGGGGGGAGGGGGGGAAGGGAAGTCATTACATTCTACAATAAATCCTTAGTTATACTTATACAAATATTATACAAATAAATCCAACCTGAATAAAAATTTATAAGCAAAGAAAAGATTAAATAAACCATGTTCCTACCTGTGTGAAAGTGCTTCAGGTAGGCCTTTCAGGCAGCCGTTCCCGACGGGCCCAACCGACGGCAGGAGGGGGGAGGCAGGGAGAAGGCTACAGGAAGCCTCATTACTTGAGGCAGCCGTTCCCGACGGGCCCGACGGACGGCAGGGGGAGAAAGCTGCAAGAAGCCTCAGTGCTGGTCATGGAAGGGCAATGTGGTTTTATTAAAAAATGTTAAACATTGAACAGCTACAAAGAATTTGAATAGTCTCAAACAAGTGCATGTGTCCCGTTTATCACAGTCTATCTTTAATTACAGAATGCACTCCCTCACCCTCACACACAGAAATATCAAGAAAATTAAAATACAAGCCTTTGCAAGGGTTCAATCAACAAATTTTCACTTTCTCTGCAGCACTTTTTAAAATGGCCGAGTGCCAATGTTTCCTTCACACTGCGCGTGCGCGAACGCTCCAACGCGCACGCGCAGGGTTGCCGGCACAAAAAAAACTAATTTAAATGGTACCCGCCCCCTCCTACTTACAAAATCGGCGCGAGTGGTAGGCTCCGCCCCCTGGGCGCCGCGCCAAGCAGACATCGAGCTGCAAAGCGCTCGAGAATAGCGCGGTTTTTTTCAGGCGCCGTTTTCGGCGCGAAAAACGGGCGCCCAGCTCGGAGGGACGCCTGTTTTGCCGCGAGTGGAAACTTGGGGCCAAAATGTGTAACTGATCATGTAAAATGTGTAATTGATAATCTGAATTGTGCACATGCAACCAGCGAGGAAAAGTCGCGCAATTATGTAAAATGTGTAATTGATGATCTGAATTGTGCACATGCAACCAGCGAGGAAAAGTCGCGCGATCGCGATCGGACCCACAGAATGTCCATCATAAGTAAAGAAAAGTTGTGCGATGCAGGATTTCAACTGCACGCAGCCAATACAGCGGGCAGATACCCATTGGGAGCACACAGGTCCAGCGAGCTACCCAATGCTGTATCCTGCATCTCGGGTACCAGAGTCATGCACCATGGAGTGTGGCCAAAAGCAGCCAACACATACCAGCTGCAGAGCAAGTGACCTCAGCAGGGCAACGGCACCGGTATCGATACCATGCCCCTGGTCGGCTCCACCTTTCAGGCACCCAATGGCACCGATTGCCACGAGACTGAAGGAGCAGACTGTGCTAAGGTGCAGTCCCCAGACCCCATCGCCACCAAGGCCATACCCATAAATGAAGGGTCACCAGTCACAGTTCCCCCAAAGGGGACCGGGACCAGCCAGGATCCCAAACCAAACAACGCCCAGGCTAGCGACTCAGCAGTCCCCTGTGCACTGCTCGACAACAGTTCCTCAGGAAGCAGCAGCGCCTCAGGGCGCAAAGAAAGGACAGGGAGGTCACAGGCATCTGTGAACCTGCCCGACACTAGGGACCACGGCAACAGCCCCGAGAGCAGGCAACTCGAGCCATCCGGGTTCCCACTGCTAGCACTGGGCAGTGCGCTGCTACCACCATACTGCAGGGACTCAATCCAGCAGCCCTGGAACTATTTTTTCCTCACGCACCAGTCATTGCATCAATAAGGCATCTCACCAGTCTAACGTACTGGTCTCACAACGGAACCACAAATGTAACGTTTTCCCTGAACTTGAATGTATATGAATGCTGTGAGCCTCTGGCATAATCTATATGTGGGCGGGGGGTGGGGGGGGTGCATCGGGGGAGGGGGGGGGGAGAATGGAGTGGTCAGAGACACACACAAACAGCAACCACCAGCACGCTACTGCACCAACCACTCACCCAAGGGTCAGCAGATAGAGCCCACATTGAGCTAAGCCCAGAGCACAGTCAATGCAGAGGTGATTTGTACTAAAGGCTCAGGGGAGAGTGGTGTCCTGTATCCTACATGGCTACTGTTGGTGTGCCACCAGAGGGCACAGCAGTGGGAGACTTGTAGGTTACCTGTACGGGTGTGCTTGGCCTAGTATAAAAGGCAGGCCACCAGGTGTGATCCTCACTCTGGAGTTAACGAATAAAGGACTAAGGTCACTACAGTTCAAGTACAACACATTGCCTCGTGGAGTCATTACGAGAGCATCTAAGGACACAACACTGGCCTAGTCAGCGACGCAAGCATCCAATAACATTTTTAAAAATCTACCTTAGAGGCAACATTTCTCCTTCAGTCTTTGGATCATCGAAAGCCTTAAGAGCTTTTTGTAGCAGGTTGGGGTTGATTGATGGAGGAAACTAATCTACAACAAGTGACATTACAAAGGGAAAAGAAATGAATGTTGCTGACTTGCTTGAGTAGAGTGGAAACCTTGACACAATAAAGAATTGCTTGGTTACGGGAGCTTTCACTGACAATATCCCCAGAGGGTACAGCAGCACAGGAGCTTCCCCGGAAGGAATGATATCTGAACAGTTTAACAGCTATGTTTCTGTCGACTGTTGAAGTCCCAGCTGCTGGAACGATGAGGGGTCTTGGAAATATGTCAAGAATGTAATGAGCAGAGCAGCAAAGAAATATCTTGATGTGTCATCCAATGTTCAAGTGCTGTGATGGGATCCTCGGGATGTGGCATTCTGAACCGTGTGTAATGGAATCGGGAAGAGGTATTTGAATCCTACACATCTTCCCCGCTGCTCCAAGCGAAGAATTTCAGTGCTGACATGGGATCCTGAAATACCACGGACAATGTGACTTGGAGATGTATAGGCATCAGGAATGTGCTGTAAGATACGTGACGTGAAGGTGCAATATCCCATAGCTGTGGCTCAGTGGGTAGTGCTCTTGCCTCAGAGTCAGAAGGTTGTGGGTTCAAGTCCCACTCCAGAGACTTGAACACATAAACATAACAAAAACAGATTATCTGGCCATTATAACATTGCTGTTTGTGGGAGCTTGCTTGTGTGCAAATTGGCTGCTGCGTTTCCTACATTATAACAGTAACTACATTCCAAAATTGGTTGTAAAGCACTTTGAGATGTCCGGTGGTCAGGAAAGGTGCTATTTAAATCCAAGTCTTTCTTTCATTATTAAATTACACAGCTCAGAGTAGTTTCTTGCTGTCCTTGTTGAAAATGCTCTCAAGGACCTGTGAGGATCTCAGTGGCCTCACCGAAATTTCAAAATCTTTCTAAGGTAGCCTTGATGGGAATGATTGAGTTTTCTGATGTGGCCCAGCTATCGTACAAATGCACAAAAACAAAAAAGTTCCTGAAGGCACAAGTAAACACAGAAACGAACAAGGTACTGAACAAGGTGGGAGCTAAATCACAACCCTGTTTGACTCCATCGGAGACAGGAAACAATAGCAACAACTACTTGTATTTATATAGCACCTTTAACATAGTTAAATGGCGCACAGCACTTCACAGGAGTATTGTGAGATTAAAAAATTGACACCAAGCTTCATAAGGAGAAATCAGAGCAGGTGGCCAAAAGCTTGGTCAATGAGGTAGGTTTTAAGGAGCACAGGGGTGATGGGTGAGCAGGACTTGATGCGAGTTAGAACATGGGCAGCTGAGTTTATCTCAAGTTTACTTAGGGTAGAATGTGGGAGACCAGCCAGGAGTGCATTGGCATAGTCTTAAAGGAGGAAAGAGAGGTAGCGAGGGGGAGAGGTTTAGGCAGGGAGTTCCAGAGCTTAAGGCCTAGGCAACAGAAGGTACGGCCAACAATGGTTGAGCAATTATACTCAGGGATGCTCAAGAGGGCAGAATTAGAGGGGCGTAGACATCTCGGGGGGTTGTGGGGCTGAAGGAGGTTACAGAGATAGGGAGGGGTGAGGCCATAGAGGGATTTGAAAACAAGGATGAGAATTTTGAAATAGAGATGTTGCTTAACCGGGAGCCAATGAGGGTCAGCGAGCACAGGAGTGATGGGTGAAAGGGACTTGGTGCAAATTAGGACACGGGCAGCCGGGTTTTGGATCACCTCTAATTTACATAGGATAGAATGTGGGAGGCCAGTCAGGAGTGTGTTGGAATAGTCAAGTCTAGAGGTAATAATGGCATGGATGAGGGTTTCAGCAGCGGATGAGCTGAGGCAAGGGCGGAGACGGGCGATGTTACAGAGGGTATGCTGTGGCTATGCGGTCAAAAGCTCATTTCAAGGTCAAATATGGCATCTAGGTTGTGAACAGTGTGGTTCAGCTTCAGGCAGAAGCTGGGGAGAGGGATGGAGTTGTAAGGGGTTGGAAACTTTACGTTCTTCAACAACTGGCCATCATGGAACTCATGAATCACTTCGATAAATATTTTTCAGGGCATCTAACTTTAGCCAGGAATTTCCACAAGCCCTCTCTGCTGACTTATAGAAGGCCTTTGTGAGATCGACAAAGACACAGTAAAGGTTCACGTTTTGTTCTCGATACTTTCCCTGAAGTTGTTGGGCAGTAAAGACCATATCAGCGGTACCTCTGCTTTCTCTGACTCCACACTGGTTAGCAGGCAAGAATGTGTCCGCTATATGCTTGATGTAACTATTTGGGATAATCCAAGCAAGAACTTTCCCTGCGAGGACAAGTTGGGAAATTCTTCTACGATTGTCACACACACATATCTACCGCCCTTTTTATGAATAGATGGAAGATGGAAGCATCTCTATACCGCATGGATGAAGTACAACAATTGTACATTCCTGTCTGGCGTAAAAATAAAAAGGGGAAGGTGGCTCAACCGTGGCTATCTAGGGAAATCAGGGATAGTATTAAAGCCAAGGAAGTGGCATACAAATTGGCCAGAAATAGCAGCGAACCTGGGGACTGGGAGAAATTTAGAACTCAGCAGAGGAGGACAAAGGGTTTGATTAGGACAGGGAAAATGGAGTACGAGAAGAAGCTTGCAGGGAACATTAAGGCGGATTGCAAAAGTTTCTATAGGTATGTAAAGAGAAAAAGGTTGGTGAAGACAAACGTAGGTCCCCTGCAGTCAGAATCAGGGGAAGTCATAACGGGGAACAAAGAAATGGCGGATCAATTGAACAAGTACTTTGGTTCGGTATTCACTAAGGAGGATACAAACAACCTTCCGGATATAAAAGGGGTCAGAGGGTCTAGTAAGGAAGAGGAACTGAGGGAAATCTTTATTAGTCGGGAAATTGTGTTGGGGAAATTGATGGGATTGAAGGCCGATAAATCCCCAGGGCCTGATGGCCTGCATCCTAGAGTACTTAAGGAGGTGGCCTTGGAAATAGCGGATGCATTGACAGTCATTTTCCAACATTCCATTGACTCTGGATCAGTTCCTATGGAGTGGAGGGTAGCCAATGTAACCCCACTTTTTAAAAAAGGAGGGAGAGAGAAAACAGGGAATTATAGACCGGTCAGCCTGACCTCAGTAGTGGGTAAAATGATGGAATCAATTATTAAGGATGTCATAGCAGTGCATCTGGAAAATGGTGACATGATAGGTCGAAGTCAGCATGGATTTGTGAAAGGGAAATCATGCTTGACAAATCTTCTGGAATTTTTTGAGGATGTTTCCAGTAAAGTGGACAAAGGAGAACCAGTTGATGTGGTATATTTGGACTTTCAGAAGGCTTTCGACAAGGTCCCACACAAGAGATTAATGTGCAAAGTTAAAGCACATGGGATTGGGGGTAGTGTGCTGACGTGGATTGAGAACTGGTTGTCAGACAGGAAGCAAAGAGTAGGAGTAAACGGGTACTTTTCAGAATGGCAGGCAGTGACTAGTGGAGTGCCGCAAGGTTCTGTGCTGGGGCCCCAGCTGTTTACATTGTACATTAATGATTTAGACGAGGGGATTAAATGCAGTATCTCCAAATTTGCGGATGATACTAAGTTGGGTGGCAGTGTGAGCTGCGAGGAGGATGCTATTAGGCTGCAGAGTGACTTGGATAGGTTAGGTGAGTGGGCAAATGCATGGCAGATGAAGTATAATGTGGATAAATGTGAGGTTATCCACTTTGGTGGTAAAAACAGAGAGACAGACTATTATCTGAATGGTGACAGATTAGGAAAAGGGAAGGTGCAACAAGACCTGGGTGTCATGGTACATCAGTCATTGAAGGTTGGCATGCAGGTACAGCAGGCGGTTAAGAAAGCAAATGGCATGTTGGCCTTCATAGCGAGGGGATTTGAATACAGGGGCAGGGAGGTGTTGCTACAGTTGTACAGGGCCTTGGTGAGGCCACACCTGGAGTATTGTGTACAGTTTTGGTCTCCTAACTTGAGGAAGGACATTCTTGCTATTGAGGGAGTGCAGCGAAGGTTCACCAGACTGATTCCCGGGATGGCGGGACTGACCTATCAAGAAAGATTGGATCAATTGGGCTTGTATTCACTGGAGTTCAGAAGAATGAGAGGGGACCTCATAGAAACGTTTAAAATTCTGACGGGTTTAGACAGGTTAGATGCAGAAAGAATGTTCCCAATGTTGGGGAGGTCCAGAACCAGGGGTCACAGTCTGAGGATAAGGGGTAAGCCATTTAGGACCGAGATGAGGAGAAACTTCTTCACCCAGAGTGTGGTGAACCTGTGGAATTCTCTACCACAGAAAGTAGTTGAGGCCAATTCACTAAATATATTCAAAAGGGAGTTAGATGAAGTCCTTACTACTCGGGGGATCAAGGGTTATGGCGAGAAAGCAGGAAGGGGGTACTGAAGTTTCATGTTCAGCCATGAACTCATTGAATGGCGGTGCAGGCTAGAAGGGCTGAATGGCCTGCTCCTGCACCTATTTTCTATGTTTCTATGTTTATACTCTTGCGGGATGCTTTCTTTTCACCTCATTAGCTAGAAAAGCTCAGTCAAAGACTGGGCTCATTGGTGTCCTCCAGCTTAATATATCTCACTCCGACCTCTCCGTCCTCCGTCTCCTACACTGTTCCAATGAAGCCCAACACGACCTCGAGGGACAGCACCTCATCTTTCGTTTAGGCACTTTACAACCTTCTGGACTCAACATCAAGTTCAACAATTTCAGATAACCTCTGCCATTTTTGGCTCCATTCCTCCCACCCCCCCGCCACCCCGCCCCCCACCCCCCAAAACCCCCACCCCCCGATCTTATGGTTTTTTTTCTCTTTGTCTCTAATGGTAGCTGGTTATTATTCCACCATTCACACCCTATCTAGACTAACCTTTTTCTAACTTCTGTCATTACCGTTACAATTCGGCCCATCGTCCCTTTTGTCTCTCTAATCTCTCCTGCCTTCCACCCTATCACAGACCTTCCCTTTTGTTCTTTCTTCCCCTCCCCCTTTCAGTGCTTGTTAAGAATGTGTTCTTTTCGAACATTCACCAGTTCTGATGAAGGATCATCGACCCGAAACGTTAACTCTGTTTTTCTCTCCACAGATGCTGCCTGACCCACTGAGATGCCCATCATTTTCTGTTTTTATATCTCAGCAGGTATAGCATCAGAACCAGGTGCCTTGCCACTGGAAGGAGACTTGATAGCCTTGAAGGTTCTTCAGTGACAGACACTGTGATAGAAACATAGAAACATAGAAATAGGTGCAGGAGTAGGCCATTCGGCCCTTCGAGCCTGCACCACCATTCAATAAGATCATGGCTGATCATGCAACTTCACTACCCCATTCCTGATTTCTCTCCATACCCCTTGATCCCTTTAGTTGTAAGGGTCACATCTAACTCCCTTTTGAATATATCCAATGAACTGGCCTCAACAACTTTCTGTGGTAAAGAATTCCACAGGCTAACTACTCTCTGAGTGAAGAAGTTTTTCCTCATCTCGGTCCTAAATGGCTTACCCCTTATCCTTAGACTGTGACCCCTGGTTCTGGACTTCCCCAACATCGGGAACATTCTTCCTGCATCTAACCTGTCCAATCCCGTCAGAATTTTATATATTTCTATGAGATCCCCTCTCATCCTTCTAAACTCCAGCGAATATCCAGTGATCAGACATTGGGGTAGCCATTTACTTCAATAATGTTCCCCCGCCACCTGCCCGCCTGCCCCCAGTTATGCCAATGTCGCTACAACTTCCAGCGTCCCTTGGAGAAAATCAAAATGAGTCAACCTAGCATCCAGACTGCTTTTGGTTACAATGTACTGGCTGCTTTCAAAGTTGCATTAAAGGGGAAAAATACTCTTTTAAGAAAAGGAGCGTGGTTAGATATAACAAGAAAATAGCTCAAATATTCTGACTGTGGATCACCAAATGAAGAAGGTTGGGGTGGGAATGAGTTGTGAATGCAATTACTTCACCTCATTAAATATTTCCATATTTCATGGAGATGATATTGTTCGGACTTGGGCAGATTCCCTATACGTTTTCTAACTCTCTCTGCAAAAGAAAACTTTCATGGAGAGGCTTGAACTCTAAAACTGAACCTTACGGTGAACCGAAAGAGCCGGCGCAGAATTGATGGGCCGAATGGCGTCCTTCTGTGTTGTACCATTCTATGGGGCCGATTTTCATCGTGGCCTCCGCCCGCCCAAGTGCTGCCGATGGCCGCCGACGGCCACCGGACGGTACTTTAGGCGGGATATTCATGGCCAAGGTCCCTCGAAAGTCGTTGGGCGGCAAATGGACGACGTACGTCGCCAATCTGGGCGGCAGCGGGCGGGAGGTCCCATTCTCAGCGGCAGAAGCGCTTGCCGCCCAAGTGCCGCCGAGGATGGAGTCGGGCCCACGGAGGGTCAAAGAGCTGAAAAAAAAAACAGTAAAAAATGTTTTTAAAGTATCCGAAGATCTTCGGGGACACCATCCAGGTAAGTCTCCGTCGAAAACAATATGAAAATGTTTACTTACCTTTTTTTCAGGTTCTTCAAACTTACCGTTGGGGACAGACTAGTCTCCTCGCAGCGGTTCCCCCCCCCCCCCACCCCCTCCCCGTTCTGGCGTCGACTCCCGCCGACTCCCGCCCTCAGGAATCTGGGAGCCTGGTGGGCGGGAGCCCACTCACACCACTTACACCGTCACCGAGCGGTTCCCGGCGGCTCTCCCCTCCCACCCACTCCAGGCCACCCCGAAAGTGGCACTGGCCGGATCTTCAGGAGGAATGTCGGTGGCAGCGGGCGGTGAGTGATGAATTCCGGCCCCTATAATTCTATGCCTTTATTATATAGAACATGGCTTACCACAAGGACTGCAGCTGTTCAAGAAGGCGGATCACTACCACCTTCTCATGGGGCAACTAGGGACAGGCAATAAATACTGGCCTTGCCAGCGACGCCCACATCCCGGATCGAATAAAAAAAAAAATCCTTCCTCCTATTGTAAGCTTGTCACTAGATACTACGTCTTACAATACATCAGAAGGAAGTATCAACAATGCCAGACACTTTGTAACAGGTTAAAACATGTTTCATTCAGAAATGCAAGCATTTATAGAAGTGAGCAGTACAGGTGAGATATTGAACTGTCCAGTGCAGCAGGAGTCTGGGCACTGATTCCACACCAGTCAGACAAGTGCTTTTAAATTCTTCTCACACAGCATGAGACAAAGTGCTTCTCCGAAGGAAATAAACAATCATGTTCCCATACAAAAACGCAGCACAATCTTTGTACAATTGTACAATAGGCCTGCAGAAATCTCTGTGCATTACAGCAAGGCTACCAACATGTGAAATGTGATGGTTTTTGTATAATCATAATCTCCTTCAAGAACAGCCACTCACTTTGATGACTGATCTCTCAGATAAAGTTGACTGACTGAACAATACCAAAGCTCTACAACCTATAGTCACAAAAGCATGGTCGCCCAGGCAGTGTTGACGAGCTGTGGCTCAGTAGTAGCACTCTCGCCTCTGAGTCAGATAGCTAGTGCGTTCAAGTCCCACTTCAGAGACTTGAACACAAAAGCTAGGCTGCCACTTCAATGCAGTGCTGAGGGGGTGCTGTACTGTCGGAAGTGCCATCTGCAGGATGAGACGTTAAACTGAGGCACCATCTGCCCTCTCAGGTGGACGTAAAAATTTGCGCTATTCAAAGATTGCTCCCTGGTGTCTTAGCCAATATTTATCCCTCGAACATCATCACTGAAAAACAGATGATCTGAGCATTAATCACATTGCTGTGTGCAATTGGTTGCTGCATTTCCGACATTACAACAGTGACTATACGTCAAAAGTACTTAATTGGTTGTAAAGCACTTTTGGACATCCTGGAGTGCTGTATAAATGCAAGTCTTGTTTTCTTTTTACTTCGATGGGGTCTCTATTGCATTCTTTAACTTCAACAAAACTAAGGAATTGTGGTCAGAATATTTGGCGTATGTTATCCCACACCAGTATGGCAGTAACCTTTTCAGTGCTCAAATGGTACTCAGTTGCAGTAGCTTATGGTGGTCCTCCCTCTTATCATTCCTCTGGTTCGGCATGGCATCAACACCCTTGCCCAATGTGTCCATGAGGTTGGTGAGCTGTCAGATTTAATCTGGCCTGGCTGGCAAAGGGTCCACTTATTAGACATCTTTCTGCTTTCCAAATGCATTCTCCATAATCAAGGGCCATCTAGTGTGACTTTGCCTTTTCGATCAAATCCAATGTCAGCATCATAAGCGGTCCCTCAAAATGAGGATGACTTGCTTCCACGCCAAAAAGGGATGAGTTCACAGGTGTTTCAATGAAGGATTCAATATTCCAGATCCCAAACTACATCTTGAAGAGTGGAAGGTGCCTGTGCGTGGATTTTTTTAATGTGTGATGGCCGTTGCACATCAGCCACCACACGGGCCTGACAGAGCTAGGTCTTGGTCCAGTGGCAAGGGTTATCCAAGACTAACTGGAGACCAGTTCTGCTGCACGGACCTAGTGCGCACACATATCGCAGTGTGGGCTGGCCCGTGCTGCCCCTGGGTCCTCGCCTCTTCTGGGCCCCGAGCTCACGCCTGTCCTGGGCCCCGAGCTCACGCCTCTCCTGGGCCCTGAGCTCATGCCTCTCCTGGGCCTCGAGCTCACGCCTCTCCTGGGCCCCGAGCCCACGCCTCTCCTGGGCCCCGAGCTCACGCCTCTCCTGGGCCTCGAGCTCACGCCTCTCCTGGGCCCCGAGCTCACGCCTCTCCTGGGCCCCGAGCTCACGCCTCTCCTGGGCCCCGAGCCCACGCCTCTCCTGGGCCCCGAGCTCACGCCTCTCCTGGGCCTCGAGCTCACGCCTCTCCTGGGCCCCGAGCTCACGCCTCTCCTGGGCCCCGAGCTCACGCCTCTCCTGGGCCCCGAATTCACGCCTCTCCTGGGCCCCGAGCTCACGCCTCTCCTGGGCCTCGAGCTCACGCCTCTCCTGGGCCCCGAGCTCACGCCTCTCCTGGGCCCCGAGCTCACGCCTCTCCTGGGCCCCGAGTCACGCCTCTCCTGGGCCCCGAGCTCACGCCTCTCCTGGGCCCCGAGCTCACGCCTCTCCTGGGCCCCGAGCTCACGCCTCTCCTGGGCCCCGAGCTCACGCCTCTCCTGGGCCCCGAGCTCACGCCTCTCCTGGGCCCCGAGCTCACGCCTCTCCTGGGCCCCGAGCTCACGCCTCTCCACAGCATATCCACAGCTACATTGCTGCAACTAGGAATGAACAGGAAATAATAGACAGCCAACCTGAGGAATGCCTGGATCTATTTCATGGTCCCATTTCAGAATCACATCACCTTCACCTCAGTAGGTCTCGGTTCCGCAGCCACCCTCCCCTTCTCTCCACCCCACCCCATTCCCTCCCCCGCCCTGCCCCACCCACCTGATGCTGGTTTGGGCACAGTCACACCAAAGTCACACTTTTTGGCTTTATGGTTATCCCTGCTTTGCGTAACCAGGTGAGTAAGTTGTGACATGGGTGAGATGCTCAACCTATGCCTGACTCGAGATCTCGATGCCATTTGTTGATGTCACAGTGTGATTCCTGGCCCCAGTCCAGCACCAACTGCAGTGCGAGAGATCCGTTTCTCCTCTTGAACCCCGCAGCAAACGTGGAGTGCCACTGGGCTCTGGGTTCTTGGCAGGTTTCTGCCAAGCTTTTTTTTGGTCAGGTCAAGGCTCTTCATGCACTCAGTTCCAGCCCCAGCTTCTCAAGGCTTCTTTGTTTCACCTCACTGGCACCAAAAAAATCAAGCAGACTCTGTCCTGCAGGACACTTTAAATACGTGGCATTGCGATCATCCCAGCTTTTCTGTCAGTCCTGCACATACTCGGACAATCTAGTGAGGTCATCTCGCTGCAACACGTATCCCACTCCATTCCTATCCTCGCCCGAGTCCTTGCCTGATGGCCATAATAACTTGCAATGTATCCCAAGGCTCCTGTTCACATATCCTTTGCTTAATATAATCTGCCAGTTCAGTCCTCGGTTTAACTTCTCACTTGTCAGCCAAGGCTCAGTGGATAGCCCTCTCGCCTCTGACCCTAGAAGGTCACGGGTTCAAGTTCCACTCTGGGGACTTGAGCGCATAATCCAAATGCAGTACTTCTTTTTCTTCTTTTTCTTTTGTATGGTTGTAGCAAAGCAAATCAAATGTCAATATCTAAGTTGGATATCCAGGCCAAAGCTTCTGCTGTAACAGCGTGGTTATCTTGTAGGCTGCCTGCAAGTTTCCTCCAAAGGGCAGTGCTCAATGATGTGGTCCAGGGTCTGATTAGGAGCTCCACAGTCGCATGATGGGGCTGCTTTAATCTTCCACCTCATCATAGGCAGTCCCTCAAAATCGAAGAAGACTTGCTTCCATTCTAAAAGTGAGTTCTCAGGTGGCTCGATAGTCCAATAAGGTGGGACAGACAGTGGTTGGAGGAAAGGGTGGGTGGGACTGGTTTGCCGCACGCTCCTTCCACTGTCTGTGCTTGATTTCTGCATGCTCTTGGCGACGAGACTCGAGGTGCTCAGCGCCCTCCCGGACGCTCCTCCTCCACTTAGGGCGGTCTTTGGCCAGGGACTCCCAGGTGCCGGTGGGGATGCCGCGCTTTGTCAAAGGAGGCCTTGAGGGCATCCCCGAATCGTTTCCTCTGCCCACCTGGGACTCGCCTGCCATGTCGGAGCTCCGATTAGAGCACTTGCTTTGGGAGTCTCGAGTCTCGTGTCTTCCATCTATGGAGAAGGTGGCAGCATTTACCAGGACCGGTTCTGAGGTGGTTGATGGTTGTCCACTGTTTGCGAGGAAGATTTGATCCTTCAGGTTGGACTGTGGGGTCCTCTATAAGGAATCCATTCCGTACGTCACAGTTCTTCCAAGCGTTTCGCCACCGGTCATCAAGGCTGAGGGGAGATCGCTGAAGGGCTTCGGTGACAGTCCAAAATGACATGCTAGGTTTGAGACGGGTTGGTGGCAGGTTGTTCAAATCGGCCTGGCTCGGCTGGTGTAGTGGTTGTATTCTCTGGCAACAGCATCGCGGCGTAGATGTGATGGTGCAGTACTGAGAGAGCGCCGCACTAAAGCGCTTTGGGACGTGGTGAGAGATGCAATATAAATGCAAATCTTTCTCAGTTGAGCGCAGATTTAAAACTTAAATTGAGATGAAGAATCTTGACACAGATAAGTAGCAATTGACATAATCGTCACGTCAGTTTCTGGGTTAGGGCCCCACTGGGAGAGCATCTTGAGGCTGTTGCTGGCTTGGCACGCTCTCCACCTTTAGGTTTTGAGTTCAAATTGAAGCCCAGGCAGGATTAATGTCTGGCCAATTATGTTGAGCACAATCTTCCAGTCGGGGTCTAAATTAGCAATTGAAACCATGGGGAGAATTCTGACAGTGCTGGAAGCTGTCGAACTGTCTAATCGAGGGACCTTGTTTCAGTCGCTGTGATGGGACTCGGAAAGAGATGATAGGGATTCAAGATAGGAAGGAGGGGCCGATGGACGTCTGGGGAGTTTGTCTTTTTTAAAACGCTGCGGCTTTGTACCAAGCTCAGCAGCGGAGGTCCAATCGTCAGCAATGTCTATACAGCTGCCAGAAGACCAGTGCAAGAAGTAGATGTTCTAACTGGTGCACAGTAATAAGATGTGCCGTGTATCTGTATGGATGGAATCAACCAAAATATTGCAAGCTGTCACATGCGATGCAATATATCATTAGAAACAGAAAAAGGTTGGAAATGCACGGCAGGTGCAAAGTGTTGATGGGCGAATGCAGACTAATCCATTTGAACTTCTCACACACTGATGGACTTGCTGTGTGTTTCCAGTATTTATTGATTTTTGTTTTAGATTTCCAGCGATTGCAATTTTGGCTTTTTCTTTCTTTTTAGCTGTAAAGTCACCTCAGTTGTGGATTCATCCATTTATCACATACAGATGAACACACCAGGAAACGTACTAGCGTTTTGACTGAGTCTCGTATGGATTTACTATTCACACAATATGCACGTCTCCTGTCTATCTGTTGGTACCAGCCAAAATAACAACAACTTGTATTTATACAGCGCCTTTAACATCGTAAAATGTTCCAAGGTGCTTCACAGGAGCAATTATCAAATAAATGTTGACATGAGCCACATAAGCAATGTGGTTGAGTCTTAACTGCCCTTTGAAATGGCCTAGCAAGCCACTCAGTTGTAACAAACTGATACAACAAAGTCAGCACTTTGCGAGTGCTTTCACCACACGGACTGCAGCGGTTCAAGAAGGCGGCTCACCACCACCTTCTCAGGGGCAACAAGGGATGAGCAATAAATGCCAGCCTTGCCAGCGACACCCACATCCCGTGAACGAATAAAAACATAAGGAGATATTAGGGCAGGTGACCAAAAGCTTGGTCAAAGAGGTCGTTTTTAAGGAACATCTTAAAGGAGGAGAGAGAGGGAGAGAGGCGGAGGTATAGGGAGGGAATGCCAGAGCTTGGGGCTCAGGCAGCAGACACGGCCGCCAATGGCGGAGCGAACAATATCAGGGATGCGCAACAACGGTAAATCTTTTTTACGAGATGAGGGACCAAGCCCAGGCTCGCACTGCAGAGTCTCGCTTGATGGAAGTGCTGGTCCCAGAACTGGGCTCCAAGGTCAGCGTGCCGGATTGACGGTGTCCGCGATTTGCCGGCCGTTGATTTTAACAATCGCGTATTGGGCATGCTAACCTCTGTGCCCGATTCACCCATCAGCAATCTCATCAAGTGAGACGCCACACCGAGCATGCAAGTCCAGGAGAATCAATATTTATAACCTGTAGCCACACCGTCGCAAACCATATTTTCAAATGATTCATGTCACATGTCATTTAGAATACATTTAATATAAAAGTATAGCAAATTATTCAGTATAGCCTCAGCACTTAATTTAATTTGAAAGTGTGTCTTTACTGCTTCTCTGCTGCAGGTATTGACTCGTAGGTTGTTGGGGCTCTGACACCTTCGTCAAGTGGCTTGATTTAAGAGGTGTTAACACATGTCATGCAGCAACCAGTTAGCAACCAGTAACTAGTGGGGTGCCGCAGGGATCAGTGCTGGGACCCCAACTATTTACAATCTATATTAATGACTTGGAAGAAGGAACTGAGAGTAACGTAGCCAAGTTTGCTGACGATACAAAGATGGGAGGAAAAGCAATGTGTGAGGAGGTAACAAAATATCTGCAAAAGGACATAGACAGGCGAAGTGAGTGGGCAAAGATTTGTCAGATGGAGTATAATGTTGGAAAGTGTGAGGTCATGCACTTTGGCAGAGAAAAAAAAATCAAAGAGCAAGTTATTATTTAAATGGAGAAAGATTGCAAAGTGCCGCAGTACAGCGGGACCTGGGGGTACTTGTGCATGAAACACAAAAGGATAGTATGCAGGTACAGCAAGTGATCAGGAAGGCCAATGGAATCTTGGCCTTTATTGCAAAGGGGATGGAGTATAAAAGCAGTGAAGTCTTACTACAGCTATACAAGGTATTGGTGAGGCCACACCTGGAATACTGCGTGCAGTTTTGCTTTCCATATTTATGAAAGGATATATTTGCTTTGGGGGCAGTTCAGAGAAGGTTCACTCGGTTAATTCGGGGATGAGGGGATTGACTTATGAGGAAAGGTTGAATAGGTTGTAATATGTCCTTACTATACAGTACAAATGCACACGAGGCCCATACTTGAGAGAAGGTCACTCTGTGACCAGTAACCTTTATTAGCCAGCACTGAAGTGATGAGGGTGGGTGGAGCCATCTCTTTTATACCTGAAAGTCCAGGTTAAGAGTGTCTCCCACAAGTTCACCACCTAGTGGTCAATGTTCTCACGGTGTAAAACTTAGGTCAGTTTATACATGGGTTACAATGCTGGTTGAATACATGACATCACCTCCCCCGCAAAGTCTTATTGGGATCACAGGTTGAGTCTCTCTGGTGGTTTACGCTCCCTTGTAGAGCGCCTGAGTTGGGGCTCCGGTTGTTGAGCGCTGACCTAAGTATCTGCTGTTTGCAGTGTCTCAGGCCTGTCCGGACTGCCCACAGTGACTGGGCTGTCCTCCACTTGGTTCTGGTGTTCGGTCACCTGTGGAGGAGTGAACTCTACATCGTGTTCTTCCTCTGTTTCTTCTATGGGGTTGCTGAACCTCCTTTTTGTTTGATCCACGTGTTTGCGGCAGATTTGTCCATTGGTAAGTTTAACTACCAAAACCCTATTCCCCTCTTTGGCAATCACAGTGCCTGCGAGCCATTTGGGCCCTGCAATGTAGTTGAGGACAAAATCAGGGTCATTGACATCAATACATCGCGCCCTCGCATTCCCGTCATGGTAGTCACATTGTGACTGGCACCTGCTCTCAACAATTTCTTTCATGGTGGGGTGTATAAGGAATAACCTGGTTTTGAGCATCCTTTTCATTAGCAGCTCTGCGGGTGGAACCCCTGTGAGCAAATGTGGTCAGGATCTATTGGCCAACAGGAGGCGTGATAAGCGGCTTTGTAGGGAACCCCCTTGGAGTCTGAGCATTCCCTGTTTGATTATCTGCACTGCTCATTCCGCCTGGCCATTTGAGGCCGGCTTGAACGGTGCCTTTCTGACATGGTTGATACCATTGCCTGCCATGAAGTCCTGGAATTCAATGCTTGTAAAGCACGGGCCATTGTCGCTGACCAAGACGTCCGGTAGACCATGGGCGACGAACATTGCCCGTAGACTTTCTACCATGGCAGAGGATGTGCTTGAATTGAGAATGTCACACTCAATCCATTTGGAGTAGGCGTCTACTACAACCAAAAACATTTTTCCCATGAAAGGACCTGCGTAGTCCACATCGATGCGTGACCATGGCTTGGCGGGCCAGGACCAGAGGCTAAGGGGGGCTTCCCTGGGCGCATTGCCCAGCTGGGCACACAAAGTTCCAGGTCTGCATCTATCCCTGGCCACCAAACATGTGGCCTGGCAATTGCCTTCATCATTGTGGAAATGTATTTTTATCTAAGCTGTACCACACTATATTGTTGTGCCCTTTTTAATATAAAACAAAATGGAGTCCTGGTCCTTCCAGGAATTTCTGCAACAAGCAGTCGGTTTGCATAAACAACTAAACCTGGCTTGAAATGGCTGATAGCCACCAGACAGCTGGGAGGCAAGTCCTGCTGAGACAAGTACACCCACACCCCCCCCCCCCCCACACCCCCACCCCATGGTGCTCTCCTATTGTTTATATGACACCAGTTCCACTCCACCCCACCCTTTTCGAAGTACTCAAACCACCAGCCGTTATCTCTTGTAGAGACCTCACCCATTTGATGCAAAAAGATAACTGACCAGGAAACTGGACAATCCTGACACAATGCAAGGCAGGTAATAGCTCATTACCACACTCTCATCGAGTAATGGCTGGCTGGCCAACTAATAACCCTGACAAAAGGAAATATTTGGAAACCATGTCAGGACAAGGATGTAATAATTAACTCTTTATCTGTATTCACTAACTGTGAGACAGAGCCAATACACAGGGAGAGGCCATAACTTGGGTTTTACTGTATAAATATCTCATGAAATTGTACCATTTTGGAAGTGTTCACTTAGCCATTGACTGAGTGTGACCTTTCCCTTGCTAGCAAGTAAATTAAAGAAACTTCCGCCGGAGCTGAAGGTGTCTGAGTCGTTTATCGGAGGTTGAGATTTTGACAGTTACTTCTTGGAGGTTCCACCGAGATGCATACTCTCTGCCCTGTGAGTAAAACCGATACAGGCATAGTGCCTCTACAGTGAAAGGCTTCAGTGGCCAAAACAAGGTGAGACTTTTGCTCACAAGAGGTTTCTTCACTGTTGAATCGCATATGTAATCTGTTGTCCACAGGGGAGGTACTGCAATCTACGAGACTCGACATTTAAAAGCTAAAGTTATTTTTTATGATCATTTCTTTCTCAGCTTGCAGGCAGAAGAGATCTGGTTCTGGAAATATCTTGTAACAGCCCGGGGAAGGTTTCAGTAGGTAAGGTAAAAACAGCACTAGTCGATCGAAGGTTCTTATGTGATAAGAGTTAATTAGGAAAACGGTTCTTATGTGATAAGATTATGGGGGGAAAAAAGCGCTAATCGATCGAAGGTTCTTATGTGATAAGAGTTAAGGTAATGGGACCATAAGTTTTATAAGTTTTATTAGGATAAGTTAAGGACTCGGTCTGTAGTGGCGTACAACACAGACTGAGAATTGATTATTTGTTTCGATAGAGTTTAAGATTATGATTTGTATACTCGCGTGAATGTTGTTTATCCTAGTTGTCCTTGTTATACTGTTGTGTGCAATACCTTTCTGCGACATTGCAATTAGAGAAACAGGAAGAGTCACTAGGGAAAAATTGTGATTTGGAAAAACAAGGATTGATTAAGAAAAGAAACAGTAACTGATTGATCAACTATGGTTGGTTCGTGCCAACATATCTCACACACCCAGACTGAGCCCGAATTAAGAGCCTTTTCAGGCCACGTAACGGCCAGGAGAAGTGGGCGTAGAGAACTCGGTTGGCCAAAAGGATTGTGAGATCATAAACTGTGGAAAATCTTAATCATCCAGAATGGGTGCCGGAGCAAGTTAAAACACCACAAAAGGCACACCAGCCTATTTTATGCTCCAGAATTGTGGTCAGTCTTCAATTGACCACCAAAATAAAATGGGTAAGGTGGATTCAGGGTGAAAACAGGCCATTTCCACCCGATGGTTCATTTAATTTAGAGAGAACAACATGCCTAGAGGTGTGTCTTATAAACAGAGACCCAGGTAGAAGAGGTAAAAAAAAAAGGAAAGTAATAGAAAAGGCCTGGGTTCTGATTCTTCAAGCCCGTGTAAAATTAACAGAGGAAGTAAATCAATAAAAAAAAAGAGAACCTGATAGTGACTTATGGATTAAAAAAAAAATAAAGCTGGCCAACAGAATGAAGAGACACTTTTGTGAATGTCTGTCTTGAATGAGAGGGCTTCTGTGTTTTTTTTCTCTCGTGTCTGGAAACCTGTTTGGAAAGGTTGTGGAGCTGCCTGTTTGTTTTAGCTCCACCCACTTTTTCAAACAGAGTGAAGTTTTTTTTTTAACCCTTCATAGTGTTGTCCTGTATGTGGGAAGTTTAAAACACTTTAAGTTAGAAACGCAGGTGTGGATTTATTCGGATGAGAAGTTACGGAGCTAGGAAATGCACAAAGGATAGGTTTGTTGAGACATGGCCCGGTGGTTTAAAAAAAAGAGAATTTATTTGACACGCTCACTTACTTGTCGAAAGAAGACACGCAATCATTGATTATATTGGTATGAAAGACACAAATTTAGTCTAGGAGTAAGATAAAGAACAGGGAAGGGAAGTTGTAATGCCTTGGGAAGTTGTAATGCCTTTTTAAAAAAAGGCCTTTGTGGGTCTCTCGAGGCTGCAGGCTTCCATTGTCCTTGGTGTAAAATCTTGACGCGAAAGCTTCTAGCTCAGACAGAGGATTTGTTTTTAGATAAAGAGTGGCAGTACAATATTTGAATTGGGATTTTGAGATATTTCAGGTGATCTCCTTGATCAACATTTTGGGTTTTTGGAAAAATCTTGGGTTTGGAAGCCTTTTAATAAAATTATAAAACAAATACTTTACATTCTGTGATCTGTGAATCACTATAAGCATAAATGAGAAGTCCGTGTAACACACCGATTTTTCCGGTTCAGAAGCCCAATAGTGACAAATGGAGGTTTGTCCAAGACCTACGAGCTGTGAATGAATCTACTATATTCTCACAATGCTTAAAGAAGGATTTGGAATGAATTATCCCGGAATGCTTTCCAGAGTCTTAAGCAGTCCCTCACTTCAGCACCAGCCTTGGGATTACCAGATTACACTAAGACATTCAACTTATTTGTTCATCACAAGTCGGGTTTTGCACAATCTGTTTTGACTCAGTTACATGGGGACAGGCAGCGACCGGTAGCGTATTTCAGTGCCCAACTAGACCCAGTGGCACGCGGACTACCAGGATGTCTTCCTTCGTTGGCAGCAGCTTATTATGCTATGCAACAGGCTCAGACAATAACTCTAAATCATCAGACCATTCTATACATCCCACACTCTGTCGAGATTTTACTTACTAAATGTGCCACCCAACACCTAACCTCTGCAAGAACCAATAAATATGAAGTTAAACTGTTATCAAATCCGAACCTCATCATCAAAAGATGCACTACCTTAAATCCAGCCACTCTACTCCCCACGGAAGGAGACGGCGAACCCCATTCATGTGAAATGGTAACCAAATTAGTGACTAAACCACGTATCAATTTAACAGATGTACCAATGTGTAACCCTGATCTAGTGTACTATGTTGACGGATCAGCCTTACGAAATGATAAGGGCCAACCTAGAGCGGCTTATGCAATTGTAACCCAGTTTAATGTTGTCGAAACAGCCTCTCTTCCAGACTCCTTTTCAGCCCAACAAGCCGAATTGTTTGCGTTAACTCAAGCCTGTATTCTGGCTGAAGGACAAGCAGTTAATATCTACACTGACTCCAGGTATGCTTTTGGGGTATCACATAACTATGGACAAATTTGGAAGATTCGCGGGTAGCTGACTTCTTCAGGAACCACTATCAAAAATGCAGAACAAGTGGAGAATCTCCTGCGAGCCATTCAATGCCCCTTGAAACTTGCCATTATCAAATGCCAAGCACATACAGGCCAGTTGAATGAGGTGGCACTTGGGAACGCCAGAGCCGATAATGCAGCTAAGTCAGCAGCTCTGTGAAAAGGGGGGATGCAGGTGTCATTGTTCCCACGAAGGAAAAATAATTGCTCAGATCCGCCACCCACTATTAATGACGTGCTGGCCTTTCAGACACAGGCGAGTATGGAGGAGGTGGTGACCTGGACGAAGGAACAATGTTATAAAAATCCAGAAGGAATATGGGTTTACCACGACGGCCACGTGGTGGCGGCCAGATCCTTACTTCCATGGATTGCCCGATGTGTTCATACATTCACACATGCGGGCAAAGGGGGGATGGCAGATTATATTTTGGCAACTTGGTACGCACCAGGTATTTCGGCAATTGCAAAACAAATCTGTGAAAATTGTGTTACCTGTCAGACAATGAATCCGGGTAAGGCGGAAAAAGTAGAGTCTCCCTCCCACCCAAATCCAGTAGGGCCTTTTATACATTTACAAATGGATTTTATTGAATTACCTATGTGTATGGGATTCAAGTATGTATTAGTTATTGTAGATGTGTTCTCTAGATGGATTGAAACCTTTCCATGTAAAAAGGCCGATGCCACTACTGTTGCTAAATGTTTGTTTAAAGAAATCGTACCACGCTTCGGAATCCCTGCTAAGCTTTCTAGTGATAACGGGTCACATTTCACGGGAACTGTTATAAGAGAAATGTGTAAAGCTTTACAGATTAATCAACGTTTTCATTGCAGTTATCATCCACAATCAGCTGGACTTGTTGAAAGCTATAATGGAATGCTTAAAAATAAGCTGGCAAAGTTATGTAATGACACTGGACTGAAATGGACAGAACTGCTGCCCTTAGCTTTGATAATAATGCGATCTGCAACCAACAGACAACAGGCCTGTCACCGCATGAGATAGTTATGGGACGTCCCCAACGACTACCTTTTACAGCACCATTTACTGCAAAACAAATGGACATCCACAAAATGGAGGAAAATATGTTGAATTATTGTATTGCACTAACCAAATGTATTTCCAGCTTTCATTCACAGGTAAAGGAAGCTCAAGTCAAGCCAGTGGAAGGGAAGTGTCATAACCTGGAGCCCAGGGAATTCGTTTACATCAAAATCTTTAAAAGAAAAAGCAGTCTACAGCCAAGATTTGAAGGACCATACCAGGTCTTGCTGGCGACTAATACTGCAATCAAGGTAAAGGAAAGACCAACATGGATCCATGCGTCCCATTACAAAAGGGCACCGGACCAGGAGGAAGGGAAGAAGGAACCAGAGGAACAGAAAAAGGAAGACTGAATAAGGAACTGTATGGACTATGGGGACTGATGGTGCTGGGCTTGACAGGGTTTTACTTTGCATTATTGATTATACCAGGGGTACAGACACGCCACCGAAGGGAACTGCAAGTAAACGTATTTATGGCACTGAGTCATAGGTATGCTCAAGAAAGAAACTTGTTGAGTTGTTGGATATGTTCCCATGTACCTGTCCACTCCGAAGGCGGTATTCCCCTGAGATCTGTCCCCTTTAACAAATCAGAAATGGTAGAATGGTTGATAGTACAAAATAGGACAAAGCTAACCAAGGTGTCAGAAACGAAGGGGCGAACAGAGTGGAGGTCAGCAGGGTATAAAGTTACAGCCTTCCAGGGATGGTACCAGCCCAATTATAATAATAACCGTCAGTCTCCCTTCCTAAGCATTACTCCCAGAATAGGAAATCCTGAAGGTATAATATGCCTAGTGAGTAATGAGACTAAAGGACCAGAAATGGGACGCAGCAAGTGTTCCCAAATGACTAAATGGCAAGCCACAACTAATCCCACTGATGGGAGAAAGATAGCAACCGTTGGCTGGATAATGGTCCATAACAAAGCCCCAGGTGAAGGGTGGGAAGGTGAGACCACTCGAGTAGGGATAGCGCGAAAGGACCAGGAGCTGACGTCCTATAATTGCACCTACTTTATTTGTGGCCATAAAGCTTACCCATGGTTACCAGCCAACTGGACAGGGTCCTGTTACTTAGGATATGTGGTACCCTTTATCAGATCAATAAAGACTCTAAGGGATGCCTATGGAAGTCATAGATTTAAACGGGATTTGACATGGCTAAATGGAATATTCAAGGTTATGGTGCCACCCTATGGAATAGCATCAACCGAATGCCAGTTACGGGAACTGGCTAACTTAGTCGAATCAGTAGCCAACGCGACTTCCCAAGCCTTTGAAGGGGTGAATGATGAAATGGTAGCTATTCAAACAGTGGCTCTCCAAAATCGTACGGCCTTAGATTATCTCCCAGCCAAGGAAGGAGGGACATGCGCATTAAGAGGTGGAGAATGCTGTACGTATACCCCGGATAAATCAGAAGAAATCAGCAGTCTAGCTGAATACATTAGGAAAAAGGTAATACTGTATAAACAGACAGTTGGCCAGGATGGTATCACCTTGTGGGGTTGGGCATCGGGATGGTTAGGATCCCTACGGAGATCTATGGTACGGATTTGATCATATTCCTGCTGATAGTCTTTGCCCTATATCTATTACTTGTCTTGGTTAAGTGTTGCTGTGCCAGGGTGGGAAAAACCATGTTACCTACCGAGACCATGGCTAGAGTTATGGTAGCAACAACTACTGAAGGCTCTTGTGTGGAAATGGAAATAGAGAGACTGTACAAGATCAGAATGGATTAAGTTGTCCTTGTGAAGGATATTTAATTGGCCTCAACAACTTTCTGTGGTAGAGAATTCCACAGGTTCACCACTCTCTGGGTGAAGAAGTTTCTCCTCATCTCGGTCCTAAATGGCTTACCCCTTATCCTTAGACTGTGACCCCTGGTTCTGGACTTCCCCAACATTGGGAACATTCTTCCTGCATCTAACCTGTCTAAACCCGTCAGAATTTTAAACGTTTCTATGAGATCCCCTCTCATTCTTCTGAACTCCAGTGAATACAAGCCCAGTTGATCCAGTCTTTCTTGATATGTCAGTCTCGCCATCCCGGGAATCAGTCTGGTGAACCTTCGCTGCACTCCCTCAATAGCAAGAATGTCCTTCCTCAAGTTAGGAGACCAAAACTGTACACAATACTCCAGGTGTGGCCTCACCAAGGCCCTGTTCAACTGTAGTAACACCTCCCTGCCCCTGTATTCAAATCCCCTTGCTATGAAGGCCAACATGCCATTTGCTTTCTTAACCGCCTGCTGTACCTGCATGCCAACCTTCAATGACTGATGTACCATGACATCCAGGTCTCGTTGCACCTCCCCTTTTCCTAATCTGTCACCATTCAGATAATAGTCTGTCTCTCTATTTTTACCACCAAAGTGGATAACCTCACATTTATCCACATTATACTGCATCTGCCATGCATTTGTCCACTTACCTAACCTATCCAAGTCACTCTGCAGCCTCATAACATCCTCCTCGCAGCTCACACTGCCACCCAACTTAGTGCCATCTGCAAATTTGGAGATACTAAATTTAATCCCCTCGTCTAAATCATTAATGTACAATGTAAACAGCTGGGGCCCCAGCATAGAACCTTGCGGTACCCCACTAGTCACCGCCTGCCATTCTGAAAAGTACCCATTTACTCCTACTCTTTACTTCCTGTCTGCCAACCAGTTCTCAATCCATGTCAGCACACTACCTCCAATCCCATGTGCTTCAACTTAGCACATTAATCTCTTGTATGGGACCTTGTCGAAAGCCTTCTGAAAGTCCAAATACATCACATCAACTGGTTCTCCCTTGTCCACTCTACTGGAAACATCCTCAAAAAATTCCAGAAGATTTGTCAAGCATGATTTCCCTTTCATAAATCCATGCTGACTTGGACCTATCATGTCACCTCTTTCCAAATGCGCTGCTATGACATCCTTAATAATTGATTCCATCATTTTACCCACCACCGATGTCAGGTCTATAATTCCCAGTTTTCTCTCTCCCTCCTTTTTTAAAGTGGGGTTACATTGGCTACTCTCCACTCCATAGGAACTGATCCAGAGTCTATGGAATGTTGGAAAATGACTGTCAATGCATCTGCTATTTCCAAGGCCACCTCCTTAAGTACTCTGGGATGCAGTCCATCAGGCCCTGGGGATTTATCGGCCTTCAATCCCATCAATTTCCCCAACACAATTTCCCGACTAATAAGGATTTCCCTCAGTTCCTCCTCCTTACTAGACCCTCTGACTCCTTTTATATCGGAAGGTTGTTTGTGTCCTCCTTAGTGAATTCCGAACCAAAGTACTTGTTCAATTGGTCTGCCATTTTTTTGTTCCCCGTTATGACTTCCCCTGATTCTGACTGCAGGGGACCTACGTTTGTCTTTACTACTAACCTTTTTCTCTTTACATATCTATAGAAGCTTTTGCAGTCCGTCTTAATGTTCCCTGCAAGCTTCCTCTCGTACTTATTTTCCCTGCCTTAATCAAACCCTTTGTCCTCCTCTGCTGAGTTCTACATTTCTCCCAGTCCCCGGGTTCACTGCTATTTCTGGCCAATTTGTATGCCACTTCCTTGGCTTTAATACTGTCCTTGATTTCCCTTGATAGCCATGGTTGAGCCACCTTCCCTTTTTTATTTTTACGCCAGACAGGGATGTAAAATTGTTATAGTTCATCCATGCAGTGTCTAAATGTCTGCCATTGCCCATCCACTGTCAACCCCTTAAGTATCATTCGCCAATCTATCCTAGCCAATTCATGCCTCATACCTTCAAAGTTACCCTTCTTTAAGTTCTGGACCATGGTCTCTGAATTAACCGTTTCATTCTCCATCCTAATGTAGAATTCCACCATATTATGGTCACTCTTCCCCAAGGGGCCTCGCACAACAAGATTGCTAATTAATCATCTCTCATTACACAACACCCAGTATAAGATGGCCTCCCCCCTAGTTGGTTCCTCGACATATTGGTCTCGAAAACCATCCCTCATGCACTCCAGGAAATCCTCCTCCACCATATTGCTTCCAGTTTGGTTAGCCCAATCTATATGCATATTAAAGTCACCCATGATAACTGCTGCACCTTTATTGCAGGTAGGATGTGGGTGGCAGAATTCCATTCCGAACATACAAAATTAATAGGCAGGAAAAGACCATCTGGTTCTTCAAGTCTACTCCTTCATCATCATCATAGGCAGTCCCTCGAAGCGAGGATGACTTGCTTCCACGCCAAAAAGCGATGAGTTCACAGCTGTTTCAATGAAGGACCTAATATTCCAGATCCCGAACTACATCGTGAAGGGTGGAAGATGCCTGTGCTTGGATTTTTTTAACGTGTATTGGCCGTTGCACACCAACCACCACACGGGCTTGACAGAGCTAGGTCTTGGCCCAGTGGCAAGGATTGACCAAGACTAACTGGAGACCAGCTCTGCTGCACAGACCGAGCGCGCACACATATAGCAGTGTGGGCTGGCCCGTGCTGCCCCTGGGCCCTCGCCTCTTCTGAGCCCCAGATTCATGCCTCTCCTGGGCTCCGGTCACTTCCCTCTGCAGACTCTTGTCACCCCTTCGCCCCTCCTGCTGTGCCTTCCCGCACTACAATCAGTGACCTGGCATTGCAGCCATCTCCCTCCTGCAGCAGCACGCGCTGCTCCCTGCAGTGGTATGCCGCCGCACGCTGCTCCCTCCAATGGCCCCAGCCTGCTGATGATCTTGCAGGCAGGGACCGCATGCATTGACTCAATGCACATACACCATGATGGCTGGAGGATCATGACTAGACACCTCCCATCCTCCTCCCCAACCACCCTCGCATTGACATGCACCATACGTCAGTACTGCTGCGTAAATCAGGGAGGCCGTTGGAGCTCTCAGAAATGAAGGCCCATTTTATCGGCCACACGAGGAAGTCAGATGATTATTTTGCTCAGAAGAGTGCAGCCTGTGTATGGGTTAATGTGGTGCAACACTGATGAAAGGTTTGAGTTGTGAATTTATTTTTAGATTAAAGGATTGCATCATCTTTTCTGTCGCGTTGCTATTTTTCTCTCTCTCAATTCTCCTACATTTTCGGCTTGAAACCCAGATATTATCTTACCTATCACCTTTTAATATAAAATGATATGCAGCTACTTTGAATCACTGTTTCTGCCTGTTCTTTATATACGCCAGTACAAAGGATTCCTCATTATATTTGTCAGGATGAACTTGGATTACAAGATGCAGACAAAAGCTTCCATGATGATTTTTGTCAAGTCAGTAATCGATATCCAAACATATTTGCAGTTAGATGGCAAAGACGTCATCTGGAATAGTGCTGGGCCATATATACCAGAAAGTCCCATGTTCAAGTCCTGGTCCATTCTGAGTTAGCTGACCTAAGTTGGAAGAGTTGTTGGGTGTGGAAATTGGACTTGGCACATACCGCTCCATGTGATATCAAAAAATGACTGCGTGCAATGGATATAGCAAAGGCTACAGATCTGTGTTCCACAACTAGCCATCGTCTCTAGCCAAGCTGCTCCAGTACAGCTACATCACTGGTATCTACCCGACAATATGGAAAATTGCCGAGGCAGGTCCTGTCCACAAAAAGCATGCCAAATACTACTCGGATAATTCCCGTTCTATCAGCATCAATCATAAGAAAAGTAATGCAAAGAGCTGTCAACAGTGCTATCAAGCGGCACTGCTCACCGAATCCTCAGTCTGGGATCTGCTAGGGTCATTCAGTTCCAGATTTCATTACAACCTTCATCCATACATGGATAAAAGAGCTGAATTCCAGAGATGAATTGAGAGTGAATGCTGTGGAAATGTATTTTTATCTAAGCTGATACCACACGGTATTTTTGTGCCCTTTGCAATATATAACAAAATAGAGTCCTGGCCCTTCCAGAAATTTCTGCATAAAGCAGTCAGCTTGCATAAACAGCTAAACCTGGCTTGAAATGGCTGATAGCCACCAGGCAGCTAGGAGGCAAGTCCTGCTGAGACAAGTACCCCCCGCCCCCCCCCCACCCCCACCCCCCCATGGTGCTCTCCTATTGTTTATACGACACCAGTTCCACTCCACCCCACCCTTTTCGAAGTACTCAAACCACCACCCATTATCTCTTGTACAAACCTCATCCATTTAATGCAAAAAGATAACTGACTAGGAAACTGGACAATCCTGACACAATGCAAGGCAGGTAATAGCTCATTGCCACACTCTCATTGAGTAATGGCCGGCTGGCCAACTAATAACCCTGACAAAAGGAAATATCTGGAAACCACGTCAGGACAAGGATGTAGTAATTAACTCTTTATCTGTATTCACTGACTGCGAGACAGAGCCAATACACAGGGAGAGGCCATAACTTGGGTTTTACTGTATAAATATCTCGTGAAACTGTACCATTTTGGAGGTGTTCACTTAGCCATTGACTGAGTGTGACCTTTCCCTTGCTAGCAAGTAAATTAAAGAAACTTCTGCTGGAGCTGAAGGTGTCTGAGTCGTTTATCGGGAGTCGAGATTTCGACAATGCCCTTGACATCAAGGTAGCATTTGACCAAGTGCGGCACCAAGGAGCTCTAGTAAAACTGAAGTCAATGGGCATCAAGGAGAAAATACTCCATTAGCTGGAGTCATAGCTGGTACAAAGGAGGATGGCTGCGGTTGTTGGAAGCAAATCATCTCAGCCCCATGGCATCGCTGCAAGAGTTCCTCAGGGCAGTGTCCTAGGCCCAACCTTCTTCAGCTACTTCATCAATGATGTTTTTTCCATCATAAGGTCAGAAGTGGAGCTGCTTGCTCATAATTGCACAATGTTCGGCTCCATTCTCAATTCTTCAGATAATGCATGCCTACATGCAGCAAAACTTGGACAACATCCAGTGTCGAGAAACCATTGTACCACACGAGAGTCTAGCAATGGCCATTTCCAACAAAACTTAGTGAAACTTATAAGATAATGAGGGGGTTTGACAAGGTGAATGCAGAAAGGATATTTCTACTCATAGGGGAAACTAAAACTAGGGGACAAGGTCTTAGAATAAGAGGCCGCCCATTTAAAACTGAGATGAGGAGGAATTTCTTCTCTGAGGGCTGTAAATCTATGGAATTCTCTGCCCCAGAGAGCTGTGGAGGCTGGGTCATTGAAGGCAGAGATAGACAGATTTTTGAGCAATAAGGGAGTAAAGGGTTATGGGGAGCGGATAGGGAAGTGGAGCTGAGTCCATGATCAGATCAGCCATGATCCTATTGAATGGCGGAGTAGGCTCGAGGGGCCAAATGGCCTACTCTTGCTCCTATTTCTTATGTTCTTCAAAGTGAATCCAACCACCTTCCCCTCCATCGCCAAGTCCTCCACCATCAACATCCTACTAGTGCAGCTCAGAGGCTGGGTATTCTGTGGTGAGATTTACCCCTTGACTCCCCAAAGCCCTTCCACCACCTAAAGGTCAGGAGTGTGATGGAACACTCTTCACTTGCCTGCATGAGTGTGGCTAAAACAACACTCAAGAAGCTCGACATCATCCAGGATAAAGTCGTGCAAAGGCTTTGGGGGGTCAAGGGCTGCTTGATTGGCAGCCCATCCGACACCTCAAACATTCATTCTCTTTACCATCGGTGCACTGTGCCTGCAGTGTCTACTCCCGATAGGTGCACTACAGCAACTCACCAAGTCTTCTTTGACAGCAGCTCCCAAACCTGTGTCCTCCTCCACCTAGAAGGTCACATTGCAACAGCGACTACACTTCAAAAAGTACTTTATTGGCTGTAAAGCGCTTTGAGATGTCCGGTTGTCATGAAAGGCGCTATATAAATGTAAGTCTTTCTTTCGTTCCATTCAAAGGACAAGGGCAGCAGGTGCATGGGAATACCATAACCTTCAGGTTCCTCCCCAAGTCACACACCATCCCAACTTGGACATATTTTGTCGTTCCTTCATTGTCACTGGGTCAAAATCTTGGAGCTCCCTATCTAACAGCACTGGGGGAGCTCCTTCACCATATGGGACTGCACTGGTTGAAGCAGATGGCTCACCACCAATGTCGCAAGGGCAACTAGCTATGGACAACAAATGCTGACATTGTCAGCATTGCCCACATCCCAAGATTGATTTTTTGTTAAACTCCAGGGCAAGGGAAATGAAATTGGCCAGGGTTCCAATCTCTTCATCAATATCCGGTATCCCTTGCTGTCTGGTTAGAGAATGTGGGGAAAATGGGTTTGGGCTCAGGTATGAGGTCCTCCACAATCAACCAAATAATATTCATGTCCAAGGCTTGCACTGACAGACGTCCACTTTGCTGAGGCTCATGACACCAGCAGGAACCTGTTACCCCAACAATCGGCCATACCCTTCAGAGAGAAGAGAAGATAAGGCAAGAAAAATTGGGGAAAGGAGAAAGTGTTTCCATTACAAACGAACAGTTGGGAACGAAGAACAAAATCATAGAACTGGTGACAAAATCCAGGTCTACACGTGGCATCACTCTAAAAGGACATTAGTGAACCAGTTGGGTTCAATCCAACAGCTTTATGGTCACTTTTATTTTTATCAGCATATTATTTCAAGACATCTAAAATTAAATTAAATTCTCAAACTGCAATGGTGGGATTTGATTAAATGCTCTCTGGATTAGTAGGCTATATAAGATAATCACTAGACCACACCCCCTTAGATTGATGGGGTTCATTTTTTGGAACTGGCAAGATGAACTGCAGAGTCTTTTCATGTCATGTACTTTCTCATGTTCCAATGTCAAAGTGAATGTTTTGGATGAGGCCTTCATCAAAATTGGCCAGAGATTTGTCTCTTAATTGTTTGGTTACCTGATACAGAACAGGATCTAAAAATAAATGTTTTGCTTAGTCTAAGTCATAACTAACAGGCAGGAAAATCGCATCAGCTGGTAACTAAAGGGGAGTTGGCGAAGGTACACTGGGAACACAGACTAAACGGTGGCACAATTGAGGAACAGTGGAGGACTTTTAAGGAGCTCTTTCATAGTGATCAACAAAAATATATTCCAGTGAAAAAGAAGGGCGGTAAGAGAAGGGATAACCAGCCGTGGATAACCAAGGAAATAAAGGAGAGTATCAAATTAAAAACCAATGTGTATAAGGTGGCCAAGGTTAGTGGGAAACTAGAAGATTGGGAACATTTTAAACGACAGCAAAGAATGACTAAGAAAGCAATAAAGAAAGGAAAGATAGATTACGAAAGTAAACTTGCGCAAAACATAAAAACAGATAGTAAAAGCTTTTACAGATATATAAAACGGAAAAGAGTGACTAAAGTAAATGTTGGTCCCTCAGAAGATGAGAAGGGGGATTTAATAATGGGAAATGTGGAAATGGCTGAGACCTTAAACAATTATTTTGCTTCGGTCTTCACAGTGAAAGACACAAAAACCATGCCAAAAATTGCTGGTCACGGGAATGTGGGAAGGGAGGACCTTGAGACAATCACTATCACTAGGGGGGTAGTGCTGGACAGGCTAATGGGACTCAAGGTAGACAAGTCCACTGGTTCTGATGAAATGCATCCCAGGATATTAAAAGAGATGGCGGAAGTTATAGCAGATGCATTCGTTATAATCTACCAAAATTCTCTGGACTCTGGGGAGGAACCAGCGGATTGGAAAGCAGCTAATGTAACAGCTCTGTTTAAAAAAGCGGGCAGACAAAAGGCAGGTAACTATAGGCCGGTCAGTTTAACATCTGTAGTGGAGAAAATGCTTGAAGCTATCATTAAGGAAGAAATAGCGGGACATCTAGATAGGAATAGTGCAATCAAGCAGACGCAACATGGATTCATGAAGGGGAAATCATGATTAACTAATTTACTGGAATTCTTTGAGGATATAACGAGCATGGTGGATAGAGGTGTACCGATGGATGTGGTGTATTTAGATTTCCAAAAGGCATTCGATAAGGTGCCACACAAAAGGTTACTGCAGAAGATAAAGGTACGCGGAGTCAGAGGAAATGTATTAGCATGGATCGAGAATTGGCTGGCTAACAGAAAGCAGAGAGTCAGGATAAATGGGTCCTTTTCGGGTTGGAAATCGGTGGTTAGTGGTGTGCCACAGGGATCGGTGCTGGGACCACAACTGTTTACAATATACATAGATGACCTGGAAGAGGGGACAGAGTGTAGTGTAACAAAATTTGCAGATGATACAAAGATTAGTGGGAAAGTGGGTTGTGTAGAGGACACAGAGAGACTGCAAATAGATTTAGATAGGTTAAGCGAATGGGCTAAGGTTTGGCAGATGGAATACAATGTCGGAAAGTGTGAGGTCATCCACCTTGGGGAAAAAAACAGTAAAAGGGAATATTATTTGAATGGGGAGAAATTACAACATGCTGCGGTGCAGAGGGACCTGGGGGTCCTTGTGCATGAATCCCAAAAAGTTAGTTTTCAGGTGCAGCAGGTAATCAGGAAGGCGAATGGAATGTTGGCCTTCATTGCGAGAGGGATGGAGTACAAAAGTAGGGAGGTCTTGCTGCAACTGTACAGGGTATTGGTGAGGCCGCACCTGGAGTACTGTAGTTTTGGTCACCTTACTTACAGAAGGATATACTAGCTTTGGAGGGGGTACAGAGACGATTCGCTAGGCGGATTCCGGAGATGAGGGGGTTACCTTATGATGATAGATTGAGTAGACTGGGTCTTTACTCGTTGGAGTTCAGAAGGATGAGGGGTGATCTTATAGAAACATTTAAAATAATGAAAGAGATAGACAAGATAGAGGCAGAGAGGTTGTTTCCACTGGTCGGGGAGACTAGAACTAGGGGGCACAGCCTCAAAATATGGGGGAGCCAATTTAAAACTGAGTTGAGAAGGAATTTCTTCTCCCAGAGGGTTGTGAATCTGTGGAAATCTCTACCCAAGGAAGCAGTTGAGGCTAGCTCATTGAATGTATTCAAATCACAGATAGATAGATTTTTAACCAATAAGGGAATTAAGGGTTACGGGGAGCGGCCGGTAAGTGGAGCTGAGTCCACGGCCAGATCAGCCATGATCTTGTTGAATGGCGGAGCAGGCTCAAGGGGCTAGATGGCCTACTCCTGTTCCTAATTCTCATGTTCTTATGTTCTTATGAATGAGAGCATAGCCTGAGTTATTGACATTAATTAAAGGAGCCTCCCATCCTTCACACTGTAAACTTCAGATCACCCAAAACTCAGTTCCCATATTGTATCCTGCTCACTCATCACTCCTGCCCTTGCCTCACAAACACCCAACGCATCCAATTTACATTTCTTATCCTCATGGGGCACAGTCTCAGGGTAAGGGGTCGACTATTTAGGACTAAGATGAGGAGGAATTTCTTCACTCAGAGGGTGGTGAATCTTTGGAATTCTCTACCCCAGAAGGCTGTGGATGCTCAGTCGTTGAGTATATTCAAGGCTGAGATCGATAGATTTGTGGATATTGATACGTCCTTACTGTACAGTATAAATGCACACGAGGCCCATGCTTGAGAGAAGGTCAGTCTGTGACCTGTCCTTTATTCCTTAGCACTCAAGTGATGAAGGTGGGTGGAGCTTCCCCTTTTATACCTGAAGGTCCAGGTTAGGCGTGTCTCCCACCTAGTGGCCATTGTTCTCACAGTGTACAACTTAGGTCAGATTATACATGGGTTACAATGCTGTTTGAATACATGACATCACCTCCCCCCCAAAGTCTTATTGGGATCACAGGTTGAGTCTCTCTGGTGGTTTACGCTCTCTTGTAGAGCGCCTGAGTTGGGGCTCCGGTTGTTGGGCGCTGGACTGAGTGTCTGTTGTTTGCGGTGCCTCAGGCCTATCCAGACTGCCCACAGTGATTGGGCTCTCTTCCCTTTGGTTCCGGTCACCTATGGTGGAGTGAACTCTACATCGTGTTTTTCCTCTGCTTCTTCTATGGGGTTACTGAACCTCCTTTTTGTTTGATTCATGTGTTTGCGGCAGATTTGTCCATTGGTAAGTTTAACTACCAGAATCCTATTTCCCTCTTTGGCAATCACAGTGCCTGCAAATCATTTGGGCCCTGCAGCGTAGTTGAGGACCAAAACAGGATCATTTACATCAATACATCGCGCCCTCGCATTCCTGTCATGTTAGTCATATTGTGGCTGGCGCCTGCTCTCGACAATTTCTTTCATGGTGGGGTATGTAAGGGATAGCCGGATTTTGAGCGTCCTTTTCATTAGCAGCTCTGCGGGTGGAATCCCTGTGAGCGAGTGTGGTCGGGACCTATAGGCCAACAGGAGGCGTGATAAGCGGGTTTGTAGGGAACCCCCTTGGATTCTGAGCATCCCCTGTTTGATTATCTGCACTGCTCGTTCTGCCTGGCCGTTCTGACATGGTTAATTCCATTGCCTGCCATGAAGTCCTGGAATTCAGTGCTTGTGAAGCACGGGCCATTGTCGCTGACCAAGACGTCCGGTAGACCGTGGGCGGAGAACATTACCCGTAGACTTTCTACCGTGGCAGAGGCTGTGCTTGAATTTAAAATGACACACTCGATCCATTTGGGGTAGGCATCTACTGCAACCAAAAACATTTTTCCCATGAAAGGACCTGCGTAATCCACATGGATGCGTGACCAAGGTTTGGCGGGTCATGGCCAGGGTCTAAGGGGGGCTTCCCTGGGCGAATTGCCCAGCTGGGTACACGTGTTGCACCTGCAAACACAAAGTTCCAGATCTGCGTCTATCCCTGGCCACCAAACGTGTGACCTGGCAATTGCCTTCATCATGACAATGCCCGGGTGCTCATTGTGGAGTTCTCTGATGAACACCTCTCTGCCCATCTGGGGCATGACTACGCGGTTTCCCCACAGTAGGCAATCGGCCTGAATCGAGAGTTCATCCCTGCGCCTGTGAAATGGTTTAAATTCCTCAGGGCATGCCCTGTACGTGGCTGCCCAGTCCCCATTTAGGACACATTTCTTGACTAGAGACAATAGCGGGTCTCTATTTGTCCAGACTTTAATCTGACGGGCTGTCACGGGTGAGCCTTTGCTTCCGAAAGCTTCAACAGCCATGACCATCTCAGCAGCATGCTCGGTAGCCCCCTCAGTGGTGGCTAGTGGGAGCCTGCTGAGTGCATCGGCGCAGTTTTCGGTGCCCGGTCTGTGCCGAATTGTGTAGTCATAGGCGGCTAACGTGAGTGCCCACCTCTGTATGCGGGCCAATGCATTTGCATTTAAGGCCTTGTTGTCGTCCAAAAAGGAAGTTAGGGGTTTGTGATCTGTCTCCAGCTCAAATTTCCTGCCAAACAGGTACTGGTGCATTGTCTTTACAGCATATACACATGCGAGCGCCTCCTTTTTACCATCCCGTAACCCCTTTCTGCCTGGGACAGACTCCTGGAGGCATAAGCTACCGGCTGTAACTGACCCTTGACAGTGACATACTGCAACACACACCCGACACCATAGGACGACGCATCGCACGTTAACACAAGTTTCTTACATGGGTCGTATAGTGTTAACAGAGTGTTGGAACATAACAAATTGCGTGCTCTATTAAAAGCCCTTTCCTGGCTGTCCCCCCAGACCCATTCACGACCTTTGCGTAGGAGGACGTGTAGTGGCTCTAACAGCGTGCTCAATTTGGGAAGAAAGTTACCAAAATAGTTCAGGAGCCCCAGGAACGAACGCAGCTCCATCGTGTTACGGGGTCTGGGTGCTCTCTGGATCGCTTCTGTCTTGGACGCAGTAGGGCTGATCCCATCTGCTGCTACCCTCATCCCCAGGAATTCTACCTCTGGAGCTAGGAAGACGCACTTCGCCTTTTTCAGTCGCAGCCCTATCCGGTCCAGTCTGCGTAGCACCTCCTCCAGGTTGTGGAGGTGTTCTTCAGTATCGTAACCCGTGATGAGGATGTCGTCCTGAAAAACCACCGTCCCTGGAATCGACTTGAGGAGGCTTTCCATATTTCGTTGGAAGATCGCGGCGGCCGAGCGAATCCCGAACGGACATCTGTTGTACTCAAACTGTGTGTCGTGATGGTGGTCAGCTTCTTCGTCTCACTCGCCAGCTCCTGGATCATGTAATCTGAGGTCAGGTCCAATTTTGAAAAAAGTTTTCCACCGGATAGCTCTCGGTAGCGGGTACTGGTCTTGGAGTGACACCCGATTGATGGTGGCCTTGTAATCGCCACATATCCTGACTGACCCATCCGCCTTGAGCACCGGCACGATCAGGCTCGCCCAGTCACTGAATTCGACTGGCGAGATGATGCCTTCCCTCAGCAGGTGGTCCAATTCGCCTTCTATCTTTTCTCGCATCACGTACGGCACCACTCTGGCCTTGTGGTGTACTGGCCTGGCGTCCGGGTTTATGCAAATCACTACCTTGGCCCCCATGAAAGTGCTGATGCCGGGTTGAAATAATGAGTCAAATTTGTCCAGGATCTGTGAGCATGATACTCACTCCACAGAGGAAATTGCATTGACATCGCCCCATTTCCAGTTCATGACAGCAAGCCAACTCCTCCCCAGTAGTGCGGGACCGTCCCCTGGGACAATCCAGAGTGGCAACCTGTTCTCCGAATTTTTGTGGGTCACGACTACCGTGGCGCTGCCTAGCACCGGAATGATCTGCTTTGTGTAAGTTCGTAGCTGTGCATCAATCGGCGAAAATTTTGGCCTCCTGGCCTTGGACGCCCACAACTTTTCGAACTGTTTGATACCCATCAGGGGCTGGCTGGCCCCCGTGTCTAGCTCCATTGATACTGGGATGCCATTGAGGAGTACTTTCATCATTATCGGTGGCGTCCTGGTGTATGAACTGTATACGTGCTCCACATGAACTGCTGAACTTCAGCTTCCAGCGATTTCCCCCAGCGTTCACTTCTGCAATTTCTGCAGGTATTTTGCTCATCTCTGCAAACTCCGGCTGAGTGTGTGCCTCCACGCCTCCAACATGAGCTGCTGTTTGAAACAAAAGGTCCCTTGCCAGTCGATCGTCCCTGACTGCCCCTGTGACTGTCCTTGAATGCGCCATTAACAGGTGTTGATGGCCCCACTACTGGCCGCATTGTCCCTTGCAATGGCGTGAATCGCCGTTCAGCTAGCCATTGTCTCTGTCGAACTCCCCTCTCTGGGTTCGACTACATGTTGGGGCATGCCCGATTGCCCTTGTCTGCCTGGAGGACTGTGTGCTGCTTTAACAATGTTGAATCTCTGTCCCAATCATTCCTTAACACAGTACCTCTTGTCTGTTCTGCTGGTGGCCATGCTCGCGTGGTTTAAATCCCAGTTTCTCATCGCCATTTGGTACGTCCTTACTATACAGTATAAATGCACACGAGGCCCATGCTTGAGAGAAGGTCAGTCTGTGACCTGTCCTTTATTCCTTAGCACTCAAGTGATGAAGGTGGGTGGAGCTTCCCCTTTTATACCTGAAGGTCCAGGTTCGGAGTGTCTCCCACCTAGTAGTCATTGTTCTCACAGTGTACAACTTAGGTCAGATTATACATGGGTTACAATGCTGGTTGAATACATGACAGACATTAAGGGAATCAAAGGATATGGAGAAGGGTCAGGATGGTGGAGTTAAAGTAGAAGATCAGCCATGATCATATTGAATGGCGGACCAGGCTCAAGGGCCGTATGGCCAACTTCTGCTCCTAATTTTTACGTTCTTATGTTTCTTCCAGCCCTACAGTTCCCTCAGAATTCTCCATTCCTCCAACTCTGCTATGTGGCTATAATGCAAATAAAGCGATAACAACACCGCAATGTTATATATCCCATTCTCCATCATTAGTTAGACCACTGGCAGAATACTGTGTGCAGTTTTGGCTGGGCTGCCTCATTATAGAAAGGACATTAAAGCCATCGCATGGGTGCAGCAGAGATACACCGGAATGATGCCAGGCATGGGAAGCAATAGTTATGAGAAGCGACTTGAGATGCTGGGACAATTTCCACTGGAGCAGAGAAGGCTAAGCAGAGATTTAATGTAGGTTTTTATGTATGAAGGGTTTTGACACAGTAAATGGAGAGACTGTTTTCTCTGATTGGGGAGTCAGTGACGAGGGGCCGTCAATTTAAAAGTCTCACTGAGAGTGATGAGAATGTTGGGAGCAATGTTTTTATACAGAGGGTAGTTGGAGAATGGAATACTTTGCCATAGGGAGCTGTTGATGCAAAGACTATTGGATCTGTTAAGGCAAGATTAGACGCAGAGAAAGATACAGGGCCACGGAGAGAGTTAGGGCGAGGGATTAGGCTCAGGGCATCACCATCTGTCTCCGATCGCCTTGTAAAAAGTGTGTAAAAGTGAGAATTATTACTTGGTTCCTATGACATACATTAAAATCCATGTGTTAGTGTAAAACCCACCAGTGTGATTGCAGCTAAATGCAACCAGAAGTTACATTCTGTATAAGGTGAGTGCTTGTCAATGATGTAGAAATATGCAAGCTATGGCAACATAAAATGGAAAGACCCCCCGAGAGTAAGGTTAAGATGCCTTGAACATAAAATGAATTACCAACTGAAATTTGATTAGTTATGCTTTCTTAGCATCGCCTGTAACTAGAATATACTAATCATAAGGATACAGACAAAATGTAATCAATGGGACAGAATATACTAATCAGCAGGGTACAGACAAAATGTAACCAAGGAAATGGGACAGATTGTAACTAGAATAACCCAATCACCAGGGCACAGACAAATGTGTAGTCAAAGGAGATGGGACAGACTATAGGATAGTATAAACCAGGAGGAGAAACCCCACCTAGGCAGCGAGAATCTAGGACCCATCCTCGAGAGAAGCTGGAGCTTAAGCTGGGAGCTTAAAGCAGGACACGAGAGAAGCCGGACCTTAAGCTAGGAGCGTAGAGCAGGGCTCCAGTGGCGGAGATTGATCACCTATGTTAACGGGTAATACGAGCACAAAGTAGTGAGACCTATGTGCTATTTTATACATGGTTTGTTGTACTTTAATTCTACTTTAGGAAATAAAGTTTGTTTAGCTGAAACATAATGTTTGTCGACGACTTTCTTTCAATACTCGAAGTCCCACCAAATTGTTGCGACTGTAGTGACTAAATACCTACTACGTGAACTGTCTACAAACCTACAGTGAGTTTTGGGCAACACTCTCTCCATCTCCTTCAGCTTCCTCCTCATCCATAAGTGTCAGCTGTGACCAGAGACTCGAGCACAAATCTAGGCTGATACCTCAGTGCTAGTACTGAGGGAGCACTGCACTGTTGCAAGTGCTGTCTTTTGGATGAGATGTTAATCAAATGCATTTGTCATCACAGGTGGGAGTAAAAGATCCCATGGCACTATTTCGAGGACGAGCAGGAGAGTTCTCCCCGGTGTCCTGGCCAATACTTATCCCTCAACCAACATCACTAAAACAGATTATCTGGTCATTATCACATTGCTGTTTGTGAGGGGCTTGCAGTGCGCAAATTAGCTGCTGCGTTCCCTACATTACAACAGCGACTACAGTTCAAAAAGTATTTAATTGGCTGTATAACACTTTGGGACATCCGGTGATGGTGAAACATAGAAACATAGACGTAGAAACATAGAAAATAGGTGCAGGAGTAGGCCATTCGGCCCTTCAAGCCTGCACCGCCATTCAGTAAGATCATGGCTGATCATTCCCTCAGTACCCCTTTCCTGCTTTCTCTCCATACCCCTTGATCTCTGTAGCCATAAGGGCCATATCTAACTCCCTCTTGAATATATCCAATGAACTGGCATCAACAACTCTCTGCAGCAGGGAATTCCACAGGTTAACAACTCTCTGAGTGAAGAGGTTTCTCCTCATTTCAGTCCTCATGGCCTACTCCTAATCCTAAGACTATGTCCCCTGGTTCTGGACTTCCCCAACATCAGGAATATTCTTCCCGCATCTAACCTGTCCAGTCACGTCAGAATCTTATGCGTTTCTATGAGATTCCCTCTCATCCTTCTAAACTCCAGTGAATAAAGGCCCAGTTGATCCAGGCTTTCCTCATATGTCACTCCAGCCATCCCTGGAATCGGTCTGGTGAACCTTCGCTGCACTCCCTCAATAGCAAGAACATCCTTCCTCAGATTAGGAGACCAAAACTGAACACAATATTCCAGGTGAGGCCTCACCAAGGCCCTGTACAACTGCAGTAAGATCTCCCTGCTCCTATCTTCAAATCCCGTAGCTATGAAGGCCAACATACCATTTGCCTTCTTCACCGCTTGCTTTACCTGCATGCCAACTTTCAATGACTGATGAACCATGACACCCAGGTCTTGTTGCACCTCCCCTTTTCCTAATCTGCCGCCATTCAGATAATATTCTGCCTTCATGTTTTTGCCCCCAAAGTGGATAACCTCACATTTATCCACATTATACTGCATCTGCCATGCATTTGCCCACTCACCTAACCTGTCCAAGTCACCCTGCAGCCTCTTAGCATCCTCCTCACAGCTCACACTGCCACCCAGTTTAGTGTCATCTGCAAACTTGGAGATATTACACTGAATTCCTTCATCTAAATCGTTAATGTATATTGTAAAGAGCTGGGGTCCCAGCACTGAGCCCTGCGGCACTCCACTAGTCACTGCCTGCCATTCTGAAAAGGACCCGTTTATCCCGACTCTCTGCTTCCTGTCTGCCACCAGTTCTCTATCCACGTCAGTACATTACCCCCAATATCATGTGCTTTGATTTTGCACACCAATCTCTTGTCTTTTTAACACACTTTTCCCCATTAGAATTTTGCTGTAATGTGGCCCTTTTTGTTTTTTGCCTTGGTGCTATATAAATGCAAGTCTGTATTGTTTCCCCCCATCCCCCCCCCATTGTGTTCCTAACACAGATGAGGCTGCACACAAGGAGGTTAAAGTAACAGTGACCTCAGTCTTTTATAAGACGCTCCAGAGTGAGGAACAGGCCTTAGGGGCTGGCTTATAAACATTGCTCCCAAGGGATGCAGGGATCCCTTGGGACTTCAGGGGATGAGCTCTCTGGCGGTGGAACATGGGAGTGCATACTTTACAGATACACAACATCCCCAATGTAAAATCTTACAGCACAGAAGGATGCTATTTGGCCCGTCGTACCTGTGCCAGCTCTTTGGAAAAACTCTATATGGGGGGGGGGGGGGGGGGAAAGTTATCTGATTTAGTCCTACACCCCAGCTTGTTTTTTCCTCCACTTCTTCCCCCCACCCCACTACTAGCAGCTTTTTTCTCCTCCCACCACCACCACCTGGCTTGCTGCTGTTGCTCTCTTCCTGCCCTTTGAAAGCCACAGTGAACAATGCCCGCCGACGTATAATGGCAGGTGGAGGTGGTGGATCGCCAGACGTGCCCTTTAAGGCCCGCGGGGCGGCGCGTCCCAGGATGCTCGGCGCGGCGGTTGGTAACAGCGCCATTTGCAGGGCTTCGAGGTGAGCGGCGTCTTTAACTTTTTCTCAGCAGCTTTTGGCTGTCGTTCCGCCGTCCCCGTCCGCTCGGTGTGTTGGGTTGGGGGTGGCGGGTGGCGAAGTTGATGTGGTGTCCAAAAGATTTTTAAAAAAATGCGATGATTTTTTTTTGTTGTTGACCGGAGGGTCCCGGGTCCATGCTGGGCGGCTGGCGGAGGCTGGCTCACTCACTCACCGGGCCGGGCCGGGCCGGGCGGTTGTCAGGGACCAGGGGTCGCCCCGCTCTGTGTCTCTGCTGAACTTTACTTTGTGTTTGTGTGTCTGGGGGGGGGTGGGGGAGTCCGGCTCCCAGCACCGCCCCCCCCCATCCTGGGGTTCGCCCAGAAGATTTCAACTTTGTTCCCCCCCCCCCCCCCCCAAACTCTATTTAGGAAGTTTGCTGATTTTTTTTTTAAAAAGACATTAATTCGGTTTTCGCTTTTTTTGCTTCCCCCTCCGCTAGTAACACTATATCTCCGCGTTTTCTATCTTAATCTTAAAACTCCAGTGTTGGAAATGCAGCGAATTCTCAGCAGAGTGAGATATTACAGTCTGGCTCTCGGTTCCTTTTCTTTTTGTTTATAAATATATATATTTCTCGTAGCTGAATAAATAGTGTAAAATCTAATGCTTGCAGTTGAATATAAAATTTAAATCGAGTTTTCACTTGCCAATTTGACATATGCCAAGAAAAATATTAAAATTAATATTTAAGTTAAAAGATTTTGACCTGGTTATTTATGTAATTTTCATTTTTTTAATTGGAGATTTTGATCTCTTTTTGTATAAGTTTGAACTTCCTAATGAACTTAAAAAAAATAAAGCTTTTTTGCTAGACTATTGGGTTATTTTATGGGTTATTGTGCAGAGAGGCAGACAGAGACTCATTTCAGTCCCAGGATCACTGTAATGTTGTGATTGGAGCACAAGCCAGACTTACTGGAAGGAATATTTTGAAGCTACTGTGAGCAGAGATGGGTGGGGGATGGGACCATTTCTGTACTGAAATGAAAAGATAACATAAATTTTGAGATCTTTATTTCATATTTCTTTCTGTACCATCCCTATTGGTTTGTGACTGGTTTTAAGGTAGACATTATAGTCAGGGTTTCTGTGATGGAATCTTGGGATTACTTAAGTAGCTTCTCTCTTATTTATTCTTTGCTGTTCTGTCTTTTGCTCTCCTTGTATTCATTCCAACATGAGTTGTGTAAACTGATACTCATTTAAAATAGGCTTTCCTAAAGAAGGTTATGCAATGTTTTAAAATATGTCAAGAAGGATTATATGTAAATGCATCCTAGTGCTAACTGCAAAGGAAGCTTTACTTGTACTTTTGTGTAGTTATCAATGAGATATTTCATAGTCAAATTGTAACATGGCACTGATGTTGGTATCAAAATAGCTTTGAGTGTTGGTGTCTTGAGGCTGTGTGTATGATAGTAAGTAGCTTTCCCGACAATTATTCATGATTCCTGTTGAAGGAAAAGTGTTACTTTTTTTAAATATCTGAAGGTGTGTCATCACACCCAATATTGTTTGCCATATGCTAATTGGAAGCAGCCTGAATTTGGATTGCCTGACTCTTGGTGAGAGAGACTTGTGGAAAAAGAAATGGAAAGAAAAATACAAGAAGAATTTTATTTTTCTTCCCAAACAAAATCTTCACACAAAGAAAACAGTGGAAGGAATATTTTTTTGCTGAGTATTTCAGTGATTGAATGAAATTTAAAATCCAGTTTGATACGTGGTATAATGTCCTTTTTAAAGGGGGATTTTGCCCTTGCGATTGGCTTTTTTTTTAAACCACTCTTGTCTCGGAGTCAGGTTGTGCCTTCAAGCCATCCGCCATGCTTTTGAGGGCATGATCTTCAGTCACTACCGAAGGACTGCTATATTATCGCAGGTGAGATATTAAAAGGTTCCAGTGAATGTAACAGATCAATGGGGGAATCTAGAACTAGGGGTCATCGTCTCAGATTAAGAGGTTGCCCATCTAATACGGAAATGAGGAGGAATTTCTTCTCTCAGGGTTGTGAATCTTTGGAGTTCTCTACCCTAGAGACCTGTGGAGGCTGGGTCAGTGAATGTATTTAAGGTGAAGATAAATCTATTTTTGAGAGATAAGGGAGTCGAGGGCTATGGGGCAAGGGCAGGAAAGTGGAGTTGAGGTCAAGATCAGATCAGCCATGATATTGAATGGCAGAGCAGGCTTGAGGGGCCAAATGGCCTATTCCTGCTCCTATTTCTTATGTTCTTGTGTTCATCTTATTACTTGTAAAAGACCAAGAAATTCTTCTGGAGTCCAGGGCAACATTCCTCCCTCAACCAATACCACTAAAAATAGATTAACTGGTCTTTCATTTGTTTGCTGTTTATGGGATTTGCTGTGCATAAAAAGAGTATAGTTTGGCAATACTAAATGGTTTATACTTCAATGTAAAGAGTATAGGAAATAAGGCAAATGAGAGCACAGATTGACACTTGGAGTACGATAGTATAGCTATTACTGCGACATGGCTGAAAGAAGGGCAGATATGGCAGCTCAACATTCCTGGTTACAGGGTTTTCAGACGGGATAGAGAGGGGGGCAAAAAAGGAGGGGGAGTGTCGTAGTATTGATTTTAAAGAAACAATTATAGCTGTGAAAGGGATGATATGTTAGTGGGGTCATCAAATGAGGCCATATGGGTTGAATTGAAGAACAAAAAAGGGGCGATCACACTACTGGAAGTTGAGAAGTGATTTGGCCACAATGGACTGGAAACAGCTACTTGTAGGTAAATCAGTGTTGGAACAGTGGGAGGCATTCAAGGAGGAGATTCAGAGGGCTCATGCCAAACATGTGCCCTTAAAGAAAAAGGGTGAGAATAACAATTCTAGAGCCCCCTGGATGTCCAGGGACTTTGGGGAAGAGTGACCATAATATGGTGGAATTCTGCATTAGGATGGAGAATGAAACAGTTAATTCAGAGACCATGGTCCAGAACTTAAAGAAGGGTAACTTTGAAGGTATGAGGCGTGAATTGGCTAGGATAGATTGGCGAATGATACTGAAGGGGTTGACTGTGGATGGGCAATGGCAGACATTTAGAGACCGCATGGATGAACTACAACAATTGTACATTCCTGTCTGGCGTAAAAATAAAAAAGGGAAGGTGGCTCAACCGTGGCTATCAAGGGAAATCAGGGATAGCATTAAAGCCAAGGAAGTGGCATACAAATTGGCCAGAAATAGCAGCGAACCCGGGGACTGGGAGAAATTTAGAACTCAGCAGAGGAGGACAAAGGGTTTGATTAGGGCAGGGAAAATAGAGTACGAGAAGAAGCTTGCAGGGAACATTAAGACGGATTGCAAAAGTTTCTATAGATATGTAAAGAGAAAAAGGTTAGTAAAGACAAACGTAGGTCCCCTGCAGTCAGAATCAGGGGAAGTCATAACGGGGAACAAAGAAATGGCGGACCAATTGAACAAGTACTTTGGTTCGGTATTCACTGAGGAGGACACAAACAACCTTCCGGATATAAAAGGGGTCGGAGGGTCTAGTAAGAGGAGGAACTGAGGGAAATCCTTATTAGTCGGGGAATTGTGTTGGGGAAATTGATGGGATTGAAGGCCGATAAATCCCCAGGGCCTGATGGACTGCATCCCAGAGTACTTAAGGAGGTGGCCTTGGAAATAGTGGATGCATTGACAGTCATTTTCCAACATTCCATTGACTCTGGATCAGTTTTTATGGAGTGGAGGGTAGCCAATGTAACCCCACTTTTTAAAAAAGGAGGGAGAGAGAAAACAGGGAATTATAGACCGGTCAGCCTGACATCGGTAGTGGGTAAAATGATGGAATCAATTATTAAGGATGTCATAGCAGTGCATTTGGAAAGAGGTAATATGATAGGTCCAAGTCAGCATGGATTTGTGAAAGGGAAATCATGCTTGACAAATCTTCTGGAATTTTTTGAGGATGTTTCCAGTAGAGTGGACAAGGGAGAACCAGTTGATGTGGTATATTTGGACTTTCAGAAGGCTTTCGACAAGGTCCCACACAAGAGATTAATGTGCAAAATTAAAGCACATGGGATTGGGGGTAGTGTGCTGACATGGATTGAGAACTGGTTGTCAGACAGGAAGCAAAGAGTAGGAGTAAATGAGGACTTTTCAGAATGGCAGGCGGTGACTAGTGGGGTACCGCAAGGTTCTGTGCTGGGGCCCCAGCTGTTTACACTGTACATTAATGATTTAGACGAGGGGATTAAATGTAGTATCTCCAAATTTGCGGATGACACTAAGTTGGGTGGCAGTGTGAGCTGCGAGGAGGATTCTATGAGGCTGCAGAGCGACTTGGATAGGTTAGGTGAGTGGGCAAATGCATGGCAGATGAAGTATAATGTGGATAAATGTGAGGTTATCCACTTTGGTGGTAAAAACAGAGAGACAGACTATTATCTAAATGGTGACAGATTAGGAAAAGGGGAGGTGCAAAGAGACCTGGGTGTCATGGTACATCAGTCATTGAAGGTTGGCATGCAGGTACAGCAGGCGGTTAAGAAAGCAAATGGCATGTTGGCCTTCATAGCGAGGGGATTTGAGTACAGGGGCAGGGAGGTGTTGCTACAATTGTACAGGGCCTTGGTGAGGCCACACCTGGAGTATTGTGTTCAGTTTTAGTCTCCTAACCTGAGGAAGGACATTCTTGCTATTGAGGGAGTGCAGCGAAGGTTCACCAGACTGATTCCCGGGATGGCGGGACTGACCTATCAAGAAAGACTGGATCAACTGGGCTTGTATTCACTGGAGTTCAGAAGAATGAGAGGGGACCTCATAGAAACGTTTAAAATTCTGACGGGGTTAGACAGGTTAGATGCAGGAAGAATGTTCCCAATGTTGGGGAAGTCCAGAACCAGGGGACACAGTCTAAGGATAAGGGGGAAGCCATTTAGGACCGAGATGAGGAGGAATTTCTTCACCCAGAGAGTGGTGAACCTGTGGAATTCTCTACCACAGAAAGTTGTTGAGGCCAATTCACTAAATATATTCAAAAAGGAGTTAGATGAAGTCCTTACTACTAGGGGAATCAAGGGGTATGGTGAGAAAGCAGGAATGGGGTACTGAAGTTGCATGTTCAGCCATGATCTTATTGAATGGTGGTGCAGGCTAGAAGGGCCGAATGGCCTACTCCTGCACCTATTTTCTATGTTTCAAGGGAGGATAAAGAAAAAAAGGGATGCTTATGTCATATACCGACGGTTAAATACTGGAGGAATATAGAAAGTTCAGAGCTGAAATTAAGAATATTACGAATGCTAAGAGAGAGCATGAAAAATTCTTGTCAAGGAAAGCCAAAGATGTTCTATAAATATATTAAGACGAAGAGGATAACTAAAGAAAAGGTAGGGCCTATTAGAGACTGAGGGTAATCTGTGTGTGGAGGTGGAAGATGTGGGTGTGCTTCTGAATGAATAATTTGTCTGTTTTCACAAAACATAGAAATATAGAAACATAGAACATAGGTGCAGGAGTAGGCCATTTGGCCCTTCGAGCCTGCACCACCATTCAATAAGATCATGGCTGATCATTCCCTCCGTACCCCTTTCCTGCTTTCTCTCCATACTCCTTGATCCCTTTAGCCGTAAGGGCCATATCTAACTCCCTCTTGAATATATCTAATGAACTGGCATCAACACTCTCTGCGGCAGGGAATTCCACAGGTTAACAAGTTAACAACTCTGAGTGAATTCCACAGGTTAGTGGAAGTAAGTAGATACAGCTATCGAGGAGGAGTGCGAAATTCTGGACGAAATAGATATAGTGAGAGAGGAGGTATTTTGGGGGGTGGGGTTTTGACAGCTTTGAAAGTGCGTAAGTCCCCAGGCCCAGATGAAATGCATCCCAGGCTGTTCAGCGAAGCGAGAGGAAATGGAGGTTTTGACCATCATTTTCCAACCCTCTTTGAATTCAGGCATGGTGCTGGAGGACTGCTCATGTGGTACCCTTGTTTAAGAATGGAGAAAAGGATAGGCCGAGTAATTAGAGGCCTGTCAGTCTACCCTCTGGTGGGAAAATTATTGGAAGAAATCCTGAAGGACAGGATAAATCTACATTTAGAAAGGCAAGGATTAATCGAGGACAGTCAGCATGGATTTGTTAAGGGAAGATCGTGTCTGACTAACCTGATTGAATTTTTCGAGGTGGTAACCATGAGGGTCGTGCGTACGATGTAGTGCATATGGACTTTAGCAAAGCTTTGGATAAGGTCCCACATGGAAGACTGGTCACATAGAAACATAGAAATTTACAGCGCTGAAGGAGGCCATTTCGCCCATTGTGTCCGCGCCAGTCGACAAAGAGCCGTACGGCCCTCGGTCAGCAGCCCTGAAGGTTACTTATAAACCTATGAACAATGGCGGAAAGGTAAAGAGCACCCAGCCCGCCCCACACAACTGCAACGCCCCTTACACTGAAACATTCTACAATCCACCCCAACCGGAGCCATGTGAGTGCGAGCAGCAGGGAGTCTGGGACGTCGGAGGCCTACAAAAGGTCCAGCGCATCGGAGCGGTGGGAGTGCGAGCAGCAGGGAGTCCGGGGATGTCGGAGGCCTACAAAAGGTCCAGCGCATCGGAGCGGTGGGAGTGCGAGCAGCAGGGAGTCCGGGGATGTCGGAGAGGCGGGAGTGCGAGCAGCAGGGAGTCCAGGGACGTATGAGGGGCCTACAAAAAGACCAGTAGTTCGTGAGGCGGGAGTGCGAGCAGCGGGGAGTCCGGGGACTTCAATGAGGCCAGCCAGTGCAGCTGCAGCAGGGAGGCAAAAAGTAGTAGAAAGAAATCGAAAGATGACGTCACAGCCAAGAGGGTAAGTGATTGGTAAGTAGTTTTTCTTTTTTTTTCTATATCAGTAAGTAACATTTAGCATTGTTGCCAAATTAAGTTTATCTAAGGGTTAAGACATGGCAGGAGAGCTCGGACACGTGTTATGCTCCTCCTGTACTATATGGGAAGTCGGGGACACTTCCGGTGTCCCTGATGACTGTGTGCGGGAAGTGTATCCGCCTCCAGCTCCTGACGGACCGCATTGCGGCACTGGAGCTGCAGATGGATTCACTCTGGAACATGCACGATGCTGAGAATGATGTGAATAGCACGTTTAGCGAGTTGGTCTCACCGCAGGTAAAGGGTACACAGCCAGATAGTAAATGGGTGACCAACAGGAAGAGCAGTGGAAGGAAGGTATTGCAGGGGTCCCCTGCGGTCATCCCTCTGCAAAACAGATGCACTGCTTTGGGTACTGTTGAGTGGGATGACTCATCAGGGGAAGGCAGCAGCAGCCAAGTTCATGGCAACGTGGGTGCCTCTGCTGCACAGGAGTGCAGGAAAAAGAGTGGGAGAGCTATAGTGATAGAGGATTCGATTGTAAGGGGAATAGATTGGCATTTCGGCGGCTGCAACCGAGACTCCAGGATGGTATGTTGCCTCCCTGGCGCAAGGGTCAAGGATGTCTCTGAGCAGGTGCAGGGCATTCTGAAAAGGGAGGGTGAACAGCCAGTTGTCGGGTGCACATAAGCACCAACGATATAGGTTTAAAAAAAAACGGGATGAGGTCCTACGAGGCGAATTTAGGGAGCTAGGAGCTAAATTTAAAAAGTAGGACCTCAAAAGTAGTAATCTCAGGATTTCTACCAGTGCCACGTGCTAGTCAGAGTAGGAATCGCAGGATAGCTCAGATGAATACGTGGCTTGAGGAGTGGTGCAAAAGGGAGGGATTCAAATTCCTGGGACATTGGAACCAGTTCTGGGGGAGGTGGGACCAGTACAAACCGTACGGTCTGCACCTAGGCAGGACCGGAACCAATGTCCTAGGGGGAGTGTTTGCTCGTGCTGTTGGGGAGGAGTTAAACTAACATGGCAGGGGGATGGGAACTTATGCAGGGAGATGGAGGCAGAAGCAAAAGATAGAAAGGAGAATAGTAAAAGTGGAGGGCAGAGACACCAAAGGCAAAAAATAAAAACATTACAGCAAAATTCTAAAGGGGCAAAGTGTGTTAAAAAGACAAGCCTGAAGGCTCTGTGTCTCAATGTGTGGAGTATTTGGAATAAGGTGGCCAAATTAACTGCGCAGACAGCAGTTAACGGATATGATGTGATTGGCATCACGGAGACATGGCTCCAGGGTGACCAAGGCTGGGAACTCAACATCCAGGGGTATTCAACATTTAGGAAGGATAGGCAGAGAGGAAAAGGAGGCAGGGTGGCGTTGCTGGTTAAAAAGGAAATTAAGGCAATAGTAAGGAGGGACATTAGCCTGGATGATGTGGAATCGGTATGGGTGGAGCTGCGGAATACCAAAGGGCAGAAAACGCTAGTGGGAGTTGTGTGCAGCCCACCAAACAGTAGTAGTGAGGTTGGGGACAGCATCAAACAAGAAATAAGGGATGTGTGCAATAAAGGTACAGCAATTATCATGGGCGACTAATCTACATAGTGATTGGGCTAACCAAACTGGTAGTATTGCGGTAGAGGAGGATTTCCTGGAGTGTATTAGGGATGGTTTTCTCGACCAATATGTTGAGGAACCAACCAGAGAGCTGGCCATCCTAGACTGGGTGATGTGTAATGAGAAGGGACTAATTAGCAATCTTGATGTGCGAGGCCCCTTGGGGATGAGTGACCTTAATATGGTAGAATTCTTTATTAAGATGGAGAGTGACAGTTAATTCGGAAACTGGGGTCCTGAACTTAAGGAAAGGTAACTTCAGTATGAGGCGTGAATTGGCTAGAATAGACTGACAAAGGATACTTAAAGGGTTGACGGTGGATAAGCAATGGCGTGCGTTTAAAGATCACATGGATGAACTTCAGCAATTGTACATCCCTGTCCGGAGTAAAAATAAAATGGAGAAGGTGGCTAACAAGGGAAATTAAGGATAGTGTTAAAACCAAGGAAGAGGCATACAAATTGGCTAGAAAAAGTAACAAACCTGAGGACTGGGAGAAATTTAGAATTCAACAGAGGAGGGTTTAATTAAGAGGGGGAAAATAGAGTACAAGAGGAAGCTTGCAGGGAACATAAAAACTGACTGCAAAAGCTTCTATAAATATATGAAGAGAAAAAGATTCGTGAAGACAAATGTAGGTCCCTTGCAGTCGGATTCAGGTGAATTTATAATGGGGAACAAAGAAATGGCAGACCAATTGAACAAATTCTTCAGTTCTGTCTTCACGAAGGAAGACACGAATAACCTTCCGAATGTACTAGAGGACAGTGGGTCTAGTGAGAAGGAGGAACTGAAGGATATCCTTATTAGGTGGGAAATTGATGGGATTGAAGACTGATAAATCCCTGGGGCTTGATAGTCTGCATCCCAGAGTACTTAAGGAAGTGGCCTTAGAAATAGTGGATGCATTGGTGATCATTTTCCAACAGTCTATTGACTCTGGATCAGTTCCTATGGACTGGAGGGTAGTTAATGTAACACCACTTTTTGAAAAAGGAGGGAGAGAGAAAACGGGTAATTATAGACCGGTTAGTCTGACATCAGTAGTGGGGAAAATGTTGGAATCAATCATTAAGGGTGAAATAGCAGTGCATTTGGAAAGCAGTGACAGGATGGATTTATGAAAGGGAAATCATGCTTGACGAATCTTCTCGAATTTTTTGAGGATGCAACTAGCAGAGTGGACAAGGGAGAACCAGTGGATGTGATGTATTTGGACTTTCAAAAGGCTTTTGACAAGGTCCCGCACAAGAGATTGGTGTGCAAAGTCAAAGCGCATGGTATTGGGGGTAATGTACTGACGTGGATAGAGAACTGGTTGGCAGACAGGAAGCAGAGAGTCGGGATAAACGGGTCCTTTTCAGAATGGCAGGCAGTGACTAGTGGAGTGCCGGAGGGCTCAGTGCTGGGACCCCCGCTCTTTACAATATACATTAACGATTCGGATGAAGGAATTGAGTGTAATATCTCCAAGTTTGCAGATGATACTAAACTGGGTGGCGGTGTGAGCTATGAGGGGGACACTAAGAGGCTGCAGGGTGACTTGGACAGGTTAGGTGAGTGGGCAAATGCATGGCAGATGCAGTATAATGTGAGGTTATCCATTTTGGGGGCAAAAACACGAAGGCAGAATATCTGAATGGCAGCAGATTTGGAAAAGGGTGGGTGCAATGAGACCTGGGTGTCATGGTTCATCAGTCATTGAAGGTTGGCATGCAGGTACAACAGGTGGTGAAGAAGGCAAATGGTATGTTGGCCCTCATAGCTAGGGGATTTGAGTATAGGAACAGGGAGGTCTTACTGCATTTGTACAGGGCCTTAGTGAGGCCTCACCTGGAATATTGTGTTCAGTTTTGGTCTCCTAATCTGAGGAAGGATGTTCTTGCTATTGAGGGAGTGCAGTGAAGGTTCGCCAGACTAATTCCAGGGATGGCTGGACTGTCCTATGAGGATAGACTCGATCAACTGGGCCTTTATTCACTGGAGTTTAGAAGGATGAGAGGGGATCTCATAGAAACGCATAAGATTCTGACGCATAAGACTGGACAGGTTAGATGCGGGAAGAATGTTCCCGATGTTGGGGAAGTCCAGAACCAGGGGACATAGTCTTAGGATAAGGGGCAGTCCATTTAGGACTGAGATGAGGAGAAATTTCTTCACTCAGAGTTGTTAACCTGTAGAATTCCCTGCCGCAGAGAGTTGTTGATGCCAGTTCATTCGATTATATTCAAGAGGGAGTTAGGTATGGTCTTTACTGCTAGGGGGATCAAGGGGTATGGCGAGAAAGCAGGAATGGGGTACTGAAGTTGAATGTTCAGCCATGAACTCATTGAATGGCGGTGCAGGCTAGAAGGGCCGAATGGCCTACTCCTGCACCTATTTTCTATGTTTCTATGTAAGCGGATCAAGGGGTATGGAGAGAAATCAGGAAAGGGTTACTGAGGGAATGATCAGCCATGATCTTATTGAATGTCGGTGCAGGCTCGAAGGGCCGAATGGCCTATTCCTGCACCTATTTTCTATGTTTCTATCTTCTGGGAGAGGCAAAAACCAGATTTAAAAACCCATGCCAATTTTGGGGGGGAAAATGTGGGAAAATTCCTCTCCAACCCATCCAGGCGATCAAAACTAGTCCAGGTGATCACCCTGGCCGTATTTGATTCTCTGCAGTACTTATCGTATCTGCGCCGGCCAACAAGAGGTTATCCAGTATAATCCCAATTACCAGCTCTAGGTCTGTAACCCTGCAGGTTCCTGCACTTTAAGTACCCATCCAAAATCTCTTAAATGTGGCAAGGGTTTCTGTATCCACCACTCTTCCAGTCATTGAGTTCCAGATCCCCACACCCCTCTGCGTAAAGAATGCCCTCTCCCCCTCAAATCCGCTCTGAACCTTCCACCAACCACCTTAAACCTATGCCCCCTCATAATTGACCCCTCCACCAAGAGAAATCGGCCCTTGCTATCCACTATATCTGTTATGTCTCAAATAAAGCAATGTGACTGAGTACTGTAGACTTGAGTCAGTGTGACCTTAGTTTCTTTATTCTGACTCCAGAATGCTGGCACGGCATGGGAGGCCTGCTTATATGCAGTGCTCCCAAGGGATGCTGGGATCCCTTGGGACTCCAACAGATGCATCCTCTGGTGGTGGTAGAATGCTGATTACAAGGTGTTGCATACATAACAATATCCAGGCCCCTCAAAATTTTATACACCTCAATGAGGCCTCCCCTCAGCCTCCTCTGTTCCAAGGAGAACAAACCCAGCCTATCCAATCTGTCCTCATAGCCATGATTCTCCATTCCAGGCAGCATTTCGTAAATCTCCTCTGCACCCTCTCCAGTGCAATCACGTCCTTTCTATAATACGGTGACCAGAACTGCATGCAGTATTCCAGCTGTGGCCTAACCAGAGTATTATACAGTTTAAGCATAACCTCCCTGCTCTTGTATTCTATGCCTAGGCCAATAAAGGCAAGCATTCCGTATGCCGCCTTAACCACCTTATCCACCTGGCCTGCTTCTTTCAGGGATCTGAGGGCAAGCACTCCAAGATCCCTTTGTTCATCCACACTTCCAAGTGGCCTACCGTTTAATGTGTATATCCTTTCTTTATTAGCCCTCCTCAAGTGCATTACCTCACACTTCTCTGAATTAAATTCAATTTGCTACTGTTAGATTCATTATTAACCACACAGCCAATTTTAGTGTCATCTGCAAACTTTTTAATCATGCTCTCTATATTCAAATCTAAATCATTGATATATACCACACAAAGCAAGGGGCCCAGTATTGAGCCCTGCAGAACCCCAATGGAAACATCCTTCCAGTCACAAAAACATCCATCAACCATTACCCTTTGCTTCCTACCTCTCTAAGCCAATTTTGGATCCAACTTGCCACTTTCCTCTCCTCACCTCACCACATTTAAAAGGTGCTTGGATGGGCACTTGACATGCCGTGACCTGTAGGATTCCGAACCTAGAGCTGGTAAGTGGGATTAGACTGGATAACCTCATGTTGGCTGGCGCAGATACGATGGTAAGTACATCATAGAATCTTATATGGCCAGAGTGATCATCTGGACTAGTTTCGATTGCCTGAATGGGTCAGAGAGGAATTTTCCCAGATTTTTGTCCCCAAATGGCCTGAGTTTTTATCTTTTTTTGCCTCTCCCAGGCGATCGCATGGTTCCGGGTGGGGTGGAGTGTGAAATGTTGCGATACATGAGGTATTGCAGTTATGTGGGACGGACTGGTTGGGCCGGATGCTCTTTATCTTTCCATCATTGTTCATAGGTTTATATGTAACCTTCAGGGCTGCTGACCGAGGGTCATATGGTTCTTTGTCGGCCAATGCGGACACGATGGGCCGAAATGGCCTCCTTCTGCGCTGTAAATTTCTGTTTTTATCCTGAGGGTACCGAGCAAGTATGTTTCTTTTAAAAAGAAAGGGTGGGGCTAACAATTCTAGAGCCCCCTGGATGTCAAGGGACATGCAGGGTAAGATAAAGAGAAGTTTATGATAGATACCGAGAACTCAATACTGCTGAAACACTAGAGGAGTATAAGAAGTGCAGGGGTGCAATTTTAAAAAAAAAAGATATTAGGAAAGCAAAGAGCATGAATGAATGATTGCAAGTAAAATCAGGGAAAACCTCAAGATGTTTTATAAATACATTTAAGAGCAAGAGGATAACTAGAGAAAGAGTGGGGCCTATTAGAGACCATAAAGGAAATCTGTGTGGAGGCAAAAGACGTGGGTATGATTCTTAATGAGTATTTGCATCTGTTTTCACAAAAGAGAGGGACGGTGCAGACTTTGCAATGAGGGAAGAGGAGTGTGAAATATTAGACGAGATAAGCATAGTGAGAGAGGAAGTATTAAGGGGCTGCTTAGCAGCTCTGAAAGTGGATATGTCCCTAGGCCCAGATATATCTCAGACTGTCAAGAGAAGCAGAAGAGGAAATGGAAGAGGCTCTAACCATCATTTTACAATCCTCTCTGGCTACAGGTGTGCCAGAGGACTGGAGGACTGCTAATGTTGTATCTTTGTTTAAAAAGGGAGAAAGGGATAGACCGAGTAATTACAAGCCAGTCAGCCTAACCTTGGTGGTGGGAAAATTATTGGAAAAAATCCTGAAGGACAGATTGAATCTTCACTTGGAAAGACACGGATTAATCAAGGACAGTCAGCATGGATTTGTTGAGGGAAGGTTGTGTCAGAATAACTTGATTGAATTTTTCGAGGAGGTAACCGGGCAGGTCAGTAGTGTATCTGGATTTTAGCAAAGCTTTTGATAAGGTCCCACAAGACAGACTGGTTATGAAAGTAATAACCCATGGAATCCAGGGCAAAGTGGCAAGGTGTATCCAAAATTGGCTCGGATGCAGGAAGCAAAGGGTAATGGTTGATGGGTGTTTTTGTGACTGGAAGGCTGTATCCAGTGGGGTTCCGCAGGGCTCAGTACTCGATCCCTTGCTTTTTGTGGTAGATATCAATGACTTGGACTTAAATGTTGGGAGTATGATTAAGAAGTTTGCAGATGACATGAAAATAGGCTGTGTGATAATGAAGAAGAAAGCTGTGAACTGCAGGAAGATATCAATGTGCTGGTCAAGTGGGCAGAACAGTGGCAAATGGAATTCAATCCAGATGAGTGTGAGGTATTGCATCTGGGGAAGTATAGCAAGGCAAGGGCATACACATTAAATGGTATGACACTGAAAAGTGTGGAGGAACAAAGGGACCTTGGAGTGCAGGTCCACAGATACGTGAAGGCAACAGGTCAGGTAGATAAGGTAGTTAAGAAGGCATATGGAATACTTGGCTTTATTAGGTGTGGGATACCAGAGCAAAGAGGTTATGCTTGACCTGTATAAAACACTGGTTAGGCCGCAGCTAGAGTACTGTGTGCAGTTCTGGTTGGCACAATACAAGAAAGATGTAATTGCACTGGAAAGAGTGCAGAGGAGATTTGCAAGAATGTTGCCTGGACTGGAGAATTTTGGCTATGAGGAAAGATTGGAGATGCTGGATCTGTTTTCTTTGGAACAAAGGAGGCTGAGGAGAGATCTGATTGAGGTGTATAAAATTATGAGGGGCCTGGATAGAGTGGATAGGAAGGACCTGTTTCCCTTGGCAGAGAGGTCAACAACCAGGGGGCATAGATTTAAAGTAATTGGGGAGAGTTTTCGAGGAAATATGAGGGGAAAATTCTTCACCCAGTTTGTGGTGGGGATCTGGAACTCACTACCTGAAAGGGTGGTAGAGGCAGAAAGCTTCACCACATTTAATAAATACTTGGATGTGCACTTAAAGTGCCGTAACCTACAGGGCTATTGACCAAGAGCTGGAAAGTGGGATTAGGCTGGATAGCTCTTGGTCGGCCGGCGTGGACATGATGGGTCGAAATGGCCTCCTTCCGTGCTGTAAGTTTCTATGATTCTATGTTTGCCTACAAAATAACAGTGACTGCAAGTAATTTATGTTATGTGAAGTCTTTTTTCTTCTGTGAGCATCTTTTGTTCAGTTTATTAAAGAACAGCCTCAGTGAAGTGGTTCTGCCTTGGTTGCCAATGTGGCAGAATCCGGTCCAATTCTGAGCATGGGTTGGTGCCACGGCAACACAGCATCATTGCACATTGATGGTGGCAATTGCTAGTTCCATACCTGGTTGCTGGGGAAGGTACCAGTCAGCAAGTGGAGATTTCACTGTCATACCATCTTGGCAAGCTGAGTACTTGTGCCTGGGAGAAATGACAGCTACTGGCCTTGTATATTGGGAGACATGATGATGGTGGGTGGAGGAGAACCTGAACTGAGTCTACTGTAGAGCAGGTAGCACTGCTTTTTTCACCTTTACAGTCTTGTGGCTGAATTCAAAGCTCTGGTGTTGGCAGTGTTTTACAAATTATTTTATATAATGTCATTTATGTAACACATTCTAAACCGTCATCTTATTGTTAGTGTACTTTAGTATAGTAATGGCTCCTAATTGGGGCAAAATTCAGTATCAAAAATATATAGCCTGATTTGCATTGCATGAGAAGTGTCAGTTTGACTTCATGGTAGCACACTCAACCCTGATTCAGAGGTTGGATGTTCAAGCCCAAAACTTGAGGGCACAATCTAGACTGGCACTTCATTGCTGTGCTGAAGAAATCTTGCATTGTCTGACTTGCCATCTTTCAAATGAAATGTTAAACTGAGGGCCTAGCTATCTGTTCAAGTGGATGTAGTTGATCCCATGACTATTCAAAGAAGAGCATGGATGAAGTTCTCCTGGTGTCCTGGTCAACATTTATCACTCAGCCAGCACTGCCAAAAACAGATTATCTGGTTATTTATCTCATTGCTGTTATTGGGACTTGGCTGTGTGCAAATCAGCTGCCATGTTTGCTCTCAAAACATCTGAGTACACTTAATACTTGGATTCAAGTCCCACTCCAGGGACGTGACCACAAAACTCTCGGCAGACACTCCAGTGCAGTGCTGAGGGAGAGCTGCACTATCAGAGGTGCCGTTCTTCGGATGAGATGTTAAACCAAGGCCCCATCTGCCCCCTCGTGTGAACATAAAAGATCCTATGGTACTATTTTGAAGACGAGCAGGAGAGTTCTCACCGATGTCCTGGCCAATATTTATCCCTCAATCAACATCACTAAAACAGATTATTTGGTCATTATCACATTGCTGTTTCTGGGAGTTTGAAGTGTGCAAATTGGCTGCTGCATTTCCTACGTTACAACAGTGACTACATTTCAAAAAGTACTTTATTGGTACATCCGGTAGTCGTGAAAGGCGCTATATAAATGAAAGTGTTTTTTTATATAGTTGTGAAGTTCATTGGATATCCTGAAAGATGCTATATCAATGCAAGTTTTTATTTTTATTTTGCTTTTAATGTATGTGACAACTGGTGTAAAGAAAATCAATATGATCCGGTGGTATTGTCCCACTGCTTTGGATTTTGCGCCCTGCCCAAAGATGCATCATGTTTTATGTTTGTTGTATGGTGTATGCCAAGGCTGCTCATGTAAACTGACAAACTGTCACTATATCTGGTATGACCATCTCAAGCCGAAGCCAATCTGAACTGTCTGATGCCTGGGGGCGTACAGCTGAAGGAATAACTAGTTTTCCCTATCTACATGCCATTATCCAATTTAATTGGTGTTCAAAATACTCTTCTGAAATATAGTTATTGTATAAATAGCAATTGTTGGAGTTTCTCTTTCATATTACCAGAGATTGGTCAGTAGCAAAAGCCACTTAAAATTTGTGCTCCGAGTTAGTTTGTTTTCTCTTCCCACTCGCTGTATAACTTTAAAAAAAAATACATTTCACATTTCAATGAATTGCTTTTAAATTCTCTGCGAACCTGCAGTGTACAACAGAATGGAGTACAATCCAGTGAGTGCTGGCAGACCTTGGGAACTTTTCCCAAGTGGCCATTCTTCATGTGCAAGCCTGAGCAGTAAGCATTGGCAGGCTACATGACTGTCACAGCTGAGCCCGATTCCATCCTCGTCTCTTCACTTTCCAGCACTGGTGACCTTGGTGTGCTGTCTGTATCTTGACCTTCAGCTTGGTTGTGAATATTATGCTGCATACAAAATGAATATTTGGAAATTCGAAAAATTTGGCAGTTGCTATTCATACTAGCCACAGTGGAACCTTGTGGTGTGCTACTGAGCTATGCATACCAGGATATCTGTGGTGAATTATCTGATCTCGAGTACCAGTGGGTCCTATAATGGTCTCCCTGGCACTGCGGGCAAACATTGGCATAATATTCCCATTGCTGTGGGAAATGCTGATGTGTACATATAAGATAAAGACAGAAGTGGGCAATATCATCGTGCCCACGATTGAATAATCCACTGCCTTTCCCTCGAGCTAAATGCAAAAGTAGTGATCACTTGTGCAAGGTGATGTAGAACTGCTGACACCTGAAATGATACTCCGGGTGGTGAGGAGAGTTTCCTAATCATAAAATCTTTTAGCACAGAAGAAGGCCATTCAGCCATCATGATGCCTGTGCCAAATTGTCAGTGCATTTTAGAAGTGCTATCTAGTCCATAAATTTTCTGTTACTGGCGCTCCATATCTTTTGTGTCTTTTTCACATCTCCTGAGAGGTATCGTCTGCACCAATCATCCATTTATTTCTCTCCATGCCCCTTCTGAAGGCACTTGCCCACGATGGGAGTACAGTTTCACAGATGTTAGCCATTCTTTGGTACCTTGCCCAAGTAGCCACTCTTAACATACAAAATGACAAACAGAAAGGACCGGCTGGTTTTTCAACATGTCCCAAACATTTATAATGCAACCAAGCATCATGACGTCCAATGTAGCCTCCCACTTATAGTCATGTATTCTCCTGGGAGAGGTGAAAAACTAGATTTAAAAAAAAATCTTAGGACTGTTCAGGGGAACAAATTCCAGGAAATTTATCTCCAACCTGTGAAAGCGATCAGAGTTCCAGGGGATGACAATGACTGTGAGGTACAGGCCCAACATTATGTTGTGGTATTGGCCGCAGCAAGGAATACATCCAGCCCCCTGTTGCAGCAAATCTGCACTAACCACACAAGCTGGTAACTTGTTTCAAGTGTCCACAACCTTTAGGATAAAGAAAAACCTGGCATCGAACCAAGTCTATGCTTGCGTAACTTGTACGCATAACCCCATTTTTTTCTCTGCCTATCTAGTTCAAATAGTCTGTCCGCACAGGCACAATATAGCTCCTTCATCATTTTAACTTCCATTTAACCTGCCCGAAGCCTATGCTTTTCAAGAGTAAAAAAACGCAATTCTCTAATCCTATCATGATAACTGAGGGCTTTTAAGCTAGGGATCATTTTACATTTTACTGACCCTCCTCTGAACCTTTTCCAGGGCTTCTATATCACCGACAGGGGACTAAACCTGCACTGCATTCCAGATGAGGTCTAACTAAACACTAATAGGTTGATTCTAAGACTCATTAGGACCCATTCTAAGAGTGGAAGCAAGTCTTCCTCGATTCCGAGGGACTGATGAATAGATCAAACTAAAGTCTAGTACAATGGTTGAATTTTCCTTGCCATACATGCTGATACTCTATTTTCAGTCTTAATAGGCTCACTGCACTGGTTTTGTACCTTCAGAGATGTCTTTCACACTCAACAGATCAATTCTGTACCAAACGTAGTATATGTGTGCTTGGCATTATCACTACCCACATGTATGACATTGCATTTAGCTACGTTAAATGTCATCTGTCAGATGTGAGCTAATTCCTTCATCACATCTAGATCAGATTGTAATTTTTTTCATATGTGAACCTAGACCTTGATTTTCCAGAGGTTAAACTAGCCTGGCTGAATTTCTTTTCTCCCTTCTCTGGAACAGAGCTTTAAAGACCAAATGTCACCGCAGCTGAGATCAGTTTCAATCTTTCTTATCTATTTCATGGTAAATGTTTATGAAAGGACACCATCCAGATTTTTTAAATGTGAGAAAGATTAATATAAACAGAAGCATGAAATTTAGCTTCAACAGTTGGAGTAGTATAAATTTGGCTAACCCTCGCGTGTGATTTTTTTTCCCCCTCTACAACAGTGGGTACATTGATTGCAAAGTGCTTTGGGACATCCTGAGGTTGTGAAAGACACCATATAAATGCGAGTTTTTTCATATACATGGAAACGACTTAAGAATCAGAATCTTACAGCATAGAAACAGGCTATTCAATCTGTCTGTACCTATGTTTTTCCTCACATGAGCCACCTAATCTAGTCCTACACTCCTGCTTTCTATCCATAGCCTTTAATATTCCGATAAACAGTTAAGCACTGTTTGGATTATTAACCTGGGCTCATTAATGGGTTTTCTGGTTGAGAGTGGACGTAGTCTAGATTTATATAAATATTATCGGAAACATTGTGCTTCCAGTCTTGTTGGGCCATGGAAATGTCACCTGTGGAATAATGTAGACTGAAATATATGATTGATACCTGGCATTTGGTTAGATTATCTTTGGGAGCCAGTTCTGCAGTGTCAAAAAGAACTGCCTGCCTCAGTGGGCCAAATGACCTTTGGTCGTTTCACACTCCCTATGTTTTGTTTGTATCATGGGAAAATTTGCAGAGTCCTGCAGCTGAATTAACGTAAGTAGATAGTGATGAGATCAATTGGTGTTTGATGCCTGGAAAGGAGGAAACAGCTGTGTGCCGCGTGCCATTTGTCACATATGTGACCTGATCATTTTTTTACAACATGGGACACTTGTACTGTTACCCTTATCTGTAGACCTCAACTGCCCTTGAAGAATAATTGATTTGTTCAAAGGATGTAAGCGTCGATGCAAAACTTCGCATTTATTTGCTCATCCCTATTTAGGTACAATTTGAGTGGCTTGCTGGGCTACTTCACAGGGCAGTAAAGAGTTAACCACGTTGGTGTGGAGCTGGAGTACATATATACCAGACTGGGTAAAGAGGGCAGGTTTTGTTCCTTAAAGGACATTTGTGAAGCAGTTGGATATTTACAACGATCCAATGGCTTTGTGGTCACTTACTCATATCAGCTTTTTTTACTTCCAGGTTTATAAAAGTGAATTGAAATTGTCAGCTTGCCATGGTGAGATTTGAGCTCATGTTCTTGGATTATTAGTCTCTGGATTACGAATCCAGTAACATAGCCATTATACTATATACATCTGTACTCTGTAAATTTAGCAGCCCCTCAAGTTGCTGATGTGCTGAATTTTCAACTTGTGTATATCATTATTTCTGCTGTTGGCGAATGTCCTGATGACGCTGTTAGCACCAACACTTATTCGATGTGTGCACTAAGCACAGTGGAGAAATGACTGAGCTGGAAGATTCTAAATGGATTAGCCTGTGAAAGATGTACACTGTACATTTTCCTCAATAATTGAAGCTTGCGAGATTGCAGAAAGCTTGTAAAATGTTGATTGAGCAAGATAAGGCATATAGGGCTAGAATTTCTGCCTATTTGTGGTCAGTTTGGAAAAGGTAGTAAGAAAGAAGCTAAAAATAAAGGGCTAGACTGCAAATAGTTGAGAAGAAGGCACTAAGAAACGGAAAGGGGCAAGAAAAGAAATGCACAATTTTGAAAGTGAAGAAAGATTGATCAGAAACAAAAGAAAAGACCAAAGAATAAAAACCTAATCTGGAAATCATTTTTAGCCAAAGCTACACTGAGATTGGTTCCATATGTGATGAACAGCTGGTAATTCCTTAAGGAATTTAATAATGTTTTAATATATAGTTTATTAAAATATTCCCTTGCTTTTGCATCTGAGATGTACTCTTTCAACTAAGTAAGGGCTCCACCCCCCCCCCCCCCAGTCTGATTTGGTTCTATCTCCACTTCAGCCAGATAGGCAGGTGAAGGTGAGAATTAATCCTGTCCTTCGTTGTACGATGCACTATTTAGGAAACTGGTTCGTGCTATAGGTGGGCGTAAGCATGGGATGTAGCCTGCTCAACCTGCCCACCACAAAATGATGGCCCAGGAGGTGCGACATGACTAATTTGAATCTTTCATATTTCAGAGTGATTTCAGGCAATGTTCGTTGCCAGGAGTTGCATCTTTTATATTTGGCAGATTTTAGAATCTCAAGATTCATAATTCGTGATTCTATCCCCAACAGTTAACATATGCAGCTTTTTACAACTTTTTTTTCCCCTCATCTATTGCAAATGGTAAACTTTAAGCATTGTCTTTACAAATAAACTGTTATGTTAGTAAACATGATTTGTAGTATGATAGATTTGTGTGACATGGGTAATTTATAGCTTTCAGTTAAGAGTCAGATAATAGAAATTAAGCTGAAACGGCTGATGTATAATGTGACATGCCTAGCACGGGCTACAGCTCATTCAACAACTCTACACATTGCACAAAGTTGCGCACTCCTGCCATCTTGTCTTCGCTGAGGTCCACTGGCAGTGAATACTCTCATCTTTGTCTTCAAATCTCCCACGACCTCGCCTCACTCTACTTTTAGTGATCTTCAGTTAATACCGACTTAGTCCTTGCTTCCCTGCTCTAACATAGTGACTCATTTTTCAGTCACTTTGCTCCTTCCCTCTGGCGCTCCCTTCCCAAATATCCTCACCGTATCACCATCCTTCTTGCTTTTAAAAGCATTAAAAAAAAAACGATGATGCTTGGTGTCCATTTCTGCCCTGTGTACTGTAAAGTATTAAGGTGCCCTCCCGAATGTGAGGGGGCTATAAACCAGTAACTTGCTTGAAAACATTACTTATGAGAAATTATAATTTCTGTCTATAATTAATCTACAATTAATTGAGGTATTGTTTTGCACCAAATGATTTTGAATAAAATTACACACACATCAACTACGTGGCAATCCAGTACTTTATTTTAAAATATTATCATTTGAATTAAGAAACTACATTATGAGTAAGCCTTATTTATACATTTTAACTGCTGTGAAAAGGTTCAGCTACACAATGCTCCATAAAACCCTATGCTTTCATCCTGTGGAATTCTGTATAGGATTAAATGCACTAAACGGGATCCTTTTATTGAATTAAGAATATTTAATCAGCTGGTAGACACTTCTGTTTCTGAACTGGTTCCTGTCCTACCCCAGTTTTTTTTTAAAAAAAACCTTATCTGATAGTTGTGCTTGCTCTGCAGTTTTCAAATTTTAACTTATTTTTCAAGCCATTCTTATTTTTCTCTGTTAATCTGAAATGGCATTGCTTTATTTTCTCTAGTAAAGTGGATTTGATGCAGAAGTTCTACAATAAAGGTGCATTTAAGAAAAAATGTACTAAATTTCACTCAAATGTAATTTTTTCTGTTTATAGGACCAGGAGTAAGCATTCGCTCCTCGAGCCTGTTCCACCATTCAATGAGATCATGACTTAACCATTTACCCGCCTGGGTTCCGTAACACTTATTAATACCCTTGCCTTAAAAAAAAATCTCCATTTTGAAATTTGCAGCCTCAACAGCTTTTTGGGAAGTGAGTTCCTGATTTCCAGTATCTTTTGTATGAAGAAATGCTTCCTGAAATCACACTTGATAGGTTATCTACTTTTATCACATCCTTCAATCATCTTAAATATCTCAATGAGATCACCCCTTAATCTCCTATACCTCGTCTATGCAATCAGTCCTTATGATTTAACTCTTTTAGTCCCAGTATTTTTTCTTGGCATTTTATATCAAAAAGTCAGGACCACTGAAATTTATAAGCCAACATTAATCTTTCTGAGCTACAGAAAAACCACAGGCAGATGCTTGTGATAATCATAACAAGTGTTGTGAGTGGACCTTTCAAGGAAATAATGCCGTAATGTATATTGGGTTTCAGGCTTGGAAAAGTTACTAAATAGCCCCGTAGTAATTCAGCATCAATGTTTCTCCTAAGTGCCTTGAAGAGTGCCAAATTTCACTCTGCAATGCTGTAAGCAGCAAATCGAAGTCTCCAGCCCTTCTAATCCGTTGACCTAAGCAAAACTCCCAGCAACCAAAAATAACCTATTAAGTTGCTGATGATGAGGACAAAATGGCTTGTGCTCAGTCTGCAGCTCATCACCCTGTTCGTAAGGCATCAGGATAAATCCATTTGGACGGTAGACTTTAACTCACATCTCCCACTTTTTAAAAAAAAACCTGCTCTGCAGTGTAGTATTAATAGAATATCCAGAGAGCATCAGGATGCTGCAGGATAATTCAAAGTGAGATTGGGTTGACTGCAAGGTATTGTCAGTTAAAATACAAGGACATTTGATGTGAACAGCGCTGTTTTTATGACCAGCTGTCTTTTGCATCTAATTCAGAATTCACATGTCTATCTTTCTAAATTAAAACACATGCACAAACACGTATCTCAGGCCTGTCCCATTGCACTTCCATTGACGCACTTCTCGCACTTAATAATAGCAACATTTATTCTAGTCCAAACTCTTGCAGGTATGTAAATTTCTTCCATTTAAAAAAAAAAAGTAATTTGGAATGTGCAGAGATAAACTGTCCACCAATGCGACAGAACGTGTAACCTCGGCAATCACATGAGGGGTGGGGTGGGAACAAAGCCAGACATTACATGGATTGAACTCTGATCTCTCCAAACAAACTGATGTAAACAGAGCACGGGAACTTTGCAGTTAGATGGGCACAGATCCATTTTGTAATAAGTTGTACTTACATGGTGTAATTTTCCCCTCAAAACATCTGAATTACCATGGGCTGTGCCAATATGTTAAAAATGGTACTCTGCACATGCAAAAGTTGCACTGGAGGTGCCACATTTTGTTGCAAATGCAAAACCAAATGCTTTGCACTTCTCAGCTGGTGCCTAAAACCGGCCAGCAAATTCCAGTTTGCGAAGTGTGAATGCAGTGCAGTGAGCCTGTATTGTCACAAGAATCTATTCACTGGTATATCAGTTCAGCCACGCTGCCATTCTAACTCGTCTTGCTATCAGCCAGAGCAGTGCTTAATTTATGATTCCTGCACAATACATCTCGCACATGCCACAGTATTATGTTGAGCCTTGAAACTCAACTGTTGAAACTAGATAACGGGCTTAACATTTGAACAAAATATGGGAGTTACAATGTGTGTGCAACGGGTAAATATGATTTAAAATATATTATGTTTTTTACTTGTTATAGTAACCAGCACAGCAGTTGAAGTATTGCACTATGATGTGAATGCTGTTCTTCCTGTTGGTATAAGATACATAAGAAGTTAGAGAAAGCTATTCAGTCCATCAAACCATAACCTTCAACAAATCATGTGCAATCTGTTCATATCATAAACTCTTACTCAATTGCATTTAAAGAAATAAAGGCCTGCATTTATATAGCATTTTTCACAACTTTGGCAAGTCCCAAAGCACTTTACAGCTAATTGAGTACTTTTGTAATGTAGGAAACATGGCAGCCAATTTGCACACAGCAAGGTCCCACAAATAGCAATGTGAAAATGACAAGGTAAATCTGTTTGTGTTGTTTGAGGGATAAATATTGGCATGAAAATAAAGCCACGGGATCTTTTACGTCCACCTGAACGTGCAGAAAGGGCCTCGGTTTAACATCTCATCTGAAAGACAGCACCTCCGACAGTGTAGCACTCCTTGGTAATGCACTGCAGTGTCAGCCTGGATTATGTACCAATTCCCTATAATGGGACATAAACCCATCTTCCAATTTGGGGGCAAGAGTGCTACCACTGAGCCATGACTGACTTGTGCTTGGTGAGAAGTTGCAGAAACTATCCTACCCTCTCAAAAATTGAATTAAACTCCTGAATGTTCATCCTTTAGTGAGTTCTAGCTCTCATTAATGAAAGGGAAATAAATTTAAGAAATGGTCAAGAGGTGATTAACACAAATTGATAAACTGCATGAAATAATCTTCAGTGTAGAGCAAAGGAGGGCAAAACCCCAGAAATCATCAACTTTTGTTTTATATAGTGTATTTTAATGTAGAAAATGTCCCAAGGCGCTTTAAAGAGCAGGAGAAAAAAAATCAATAGATGTAGATATTGAGCTGTAGACAGAGAGATTAGAAGTGACTGAAAGCTTGGTTGAAAATGTAGTTTTAAGAAGGTTGTTAAAGATGAAAAAAAAGAGCAGAGGGATTTACGGAGAGTACGGCCTAGTTGCCTGAAGGATCTGCCATCGATGGTGCGGCAAGGGCAGCAGGATGTGCAAAAGGCCAACGATAGAGGACATAGGGTGGGGGAAAGGATCTAGGTTGGAAGAGGTTGCAGAGATTGAATAGAGCGATTTGAAGGCAGGGATCATTTTAAATTTAATGTGTTGGACGAGTGGGTGGGTCCAGTCTAGGTCAGCAGGGGCAGGATAGCAGGTGAGTGGTACTTTCATAGAGTTACATTGGCCCCAAGTTTCCACATGATTTGCTCCTGATTTTTAGGAGCAACTGGTGGAGAACGGAGTATCTTAGAAATGGGAATTCTCCACATTTAGTTTTCTGCAGTTCTCGTCAGGTAGAACAGTTTCACTTTGGAACAGAATTTTTTTTTCAAAAAGGGGGCGTGTCCGGCCACTGACGCCTGATTTCAAAGTTTACACAGTGAAAACGTACTCCAAACTAACTTAGAATGGAGTAAGTGAAGATTTTTGTACGCTTGAAAAAACCTTGTCTACACTTTTAAAAAATCAGGCGCAGGTTACAAATTAGGCGTAGGGAACGAGGTAGGGGGGAAGGGAAGTCATTAAATTCTACAATCAATCCTTAGTTATACTTATACAAATATTATACAAATAAATCCAACCTGAATAAAAATTTATAAGCAAAGAAAAGATTAAATAAACTATGTTCCTACCTGTGTGAAAGTGCTTCAGGCAGGCCTTTCAGGCAGCGGTGTGGCATCAGTGTCTCGGCAGCAGCGGCAGCAAGCAGCCTTCGAGCTGAGCTGCAGTGCTTGAGGCTGGGGTGTGGCGTCAGTGTCTCGTTTCAACGGCAGTGGCAGGCAGCAAGCAGCCTTCGAGCTGAGCTGCTGTGCTTGAGGCAGGCCTTCATTCCCCGCGAAGATGCAGCACCCGGACGGACTTGAGGCCATTCGGCCATGGGATTGCAGCGGCATCAGTGGCTGGCCGGGAGCCGAAGGATGAACACAGAACATACGCAGCTGCAGATTTTAAATTCTTTAGGCCATTCGGCCACGCTTATGGGGCGGCGTCAGTGGCTCGAAGGCAGCCGAAGAATCAGGAGCGGAAGTGAGGCCATTTGGCCATGGGATTGCAGCGGCGTCAGTGGCTGGCCGGGAGCAGAAGAAAGAACAGCAGCAGCCTTCGAGCTGTGAGGGGGACTGACTGAGGCCATTTGGACAGGGAGAGGCAGCCACATCGACATTTTTATATTTAAATTTGCAGAATGGGTGCTGCATTGTCAACACCACATATGCAATGGTTTGCTTCCTCATGCAAGAAATTCTTTGTTCTTGGTGGACGTTGATCCATTGCAAAGTTGAATTGGCACTTTTATTTCTCCAAACACACTCCTTAATTTGCAGGCACCGGTTCTGCAAGTTTAGCAGTGAAAAGCTGAACTCACTGATTTCAGCAGGTGATTTATTCAGCAGTGCTGCTAAAAGCACTCCCTCACACACACAAATATCAAGAAAATTAAAATACCAGCCTTTGCAGGGGTCCAAGAAACAAATCTTCACTTTTTCGTGAGCACTTTTAAAAATGGCCGAGTGCCAATGTTTACTTCAGACTGCGCGTGCGCGAACGCTCCAACGCGCACACGCAGGGTTGCCGGCACCAAGAAGCCTCATTTCAATTGTACCCGCCCCCTCCTACTTACAAAATCGGCGCGAGTGGTAGGCTCCGCCCCCGGTGCGCCGCGCCAAGCAGACATCGAGCTCCAAGGAGCTCGAGAATACCGCACTTTTTTTCTGGCGCGAAAAACAGGCGCCCAGCTCTGAGGTGCGCCTTTTTCGCCGCGTGTGGAAACTTGGGGCCATTGAGTCGACAGCAGGAAAATAGGCCATTCGGCCCAACTGGTCTATGGCTATGCCGACATGTTGTGGACCAGTCGGAGTTTGTGGAGAGGGAGGGCCAGTGAAGAAGACATTACAGAAATGCATTCTAGTTCTGAAGAAAGCATGGTTTAAATTGCAGAGGGTCTGAGATGGGCAATGTTGTAGAGGTGAATCATTGAAATAAAACAGTTGAATGCTGTTAAGGGTTCTGTGCAATCTTTCCCAACACCTATGATACTATGGGCCAAATGGTCTTTCTTATCTCTTGTATATTTTAAACAACAACAACCCAACGCGGGAGCAGCAAAGCAGCATTATAGACGGCTCGAGGCTGAGGTCCAACAAAAAACCCAGGACCTAAAGAACAGGTGGTGGATGAAGAAAGCACAGGAGATGCAACAGCTGGCCGACAACCATGATGTCCGAGGATTCTTCATTGCAGTCAAGGTCATCGACGGGCCAAACACCCAAGGCCCCACCCCACTGCTGGCTAAGAATGGGGAAACACTCATCAAGGACACCGAGGCAGACAGGGCCCGCTGGAAGGAGCACTTTGAAGATCTCCTCAATCGAGACGCTGCCTTTGACTCGAGTGTTCTCGACTCCATCCCGCAGCATGCTACCTGCCACCACCTCTGACACCCCAACGCTGCACGAGGTAGAAAAAGCCATAAGACAGCTTTAAAAACAAGGCTACGGTTGCAGACGGAATTCCTGCTGAGGCATTGAAGTATGGCGGAGAGGCATTGTTGGCGCGAATACACGACTTCATCTCTCTCATCTGGAGGGAGGAGAGCATGCCGGGGGATCTCAGATGCAGTAATCGTGACCATCTTTTAAAAGGGGGACAAGTCCGACTACGGCAACTACAGAGGAATCTCCCTGCTATCAGCCACTGGGAAAGTCGTCGCTAGAGTCCTCCTCAATCGTCGTCTTCCCTGTGGCCGAGGAGCTCCTCCCGGAGTCACGGGACGGAATCCGCACTATGAGGCACAACGGACATGATTTTTGCAACGCAACAGCTGCAGAAAGAAATGCAGGGAACAGGACCTGCCCTTATACATGGCAACCTTCAACCTTATGAAGGCCTTTGACACTGTCAACCACGAGGGTCTATGGAGCGTCGTCCTCCATTTCAGATGCCCCTAAAAGTCGTCACCATCCTCCGCCTGCTCCACGACGACATGCAGGCCGTGATCCTTACCACAGACCCAATCCGCGTCCAGACCGGGGGTCAAACAGAGTTGCGTCATCGCCCCAACCCTCTTTTCAATCTTTCTCGTCGCCATGCTCCACCTCAGTCAACAAGCTCCCCGCTGGAGTGAAACTAAACTACAGAACTAGTGGGAACCTGTTCAACCTGCGCCGTCTCCAGGCCAGATCCAAGATCACCCCAACCTCTGTCGTCGAGCTACAGTACGCAGACGATGCCTGCGTCTGCGCACATACGGAGGCTGAACTCCAGGACATAGTCGACATATTTACTGAGGCATACGAAAGCATGGGCCTTGCGCTAAACATCCGTAAGTCAAAGATCCTCCACCAGCCTGTCCTCACCGCACTGCCCCCCCCCAGTCATCAAGATCCACGTTGTGGCCCTGGACACCGTGGACCACTTCCCATATTTCGGGAGCCTCCTATCAACAAGAGCAGACATCGATGACGAGATCCAACACTGCCTCCAGTGCGCCAGTGCAGCCTTTGGCCGCCTGAGGAAAAGAGTGTTTGAAGACCAGGCACTCAAAACTGCCACCAAGCTCATGGTCTACAGGGCTGTAGTAATATCTGCCCTCCTGTATGACTGAGAGACATGGACCCACCCCAAGTTGCTGGAGAAATATCACCAACGATGTCTCCGCAAGATCCTAAAAATCCCCTGGGAGGTGCACCAACATCAGTGTCCTCATTCAGGCTATAACATCCCCAGCATTGAAGCACTGACCACACTCTATCAGCTCTGTTGGGCAGGCCACATCGTCAGCATGCCAGACTCCCAAAGCAAGTGCTCTACTCGAAGCTCCTTCACGGCAAACGAGCCAAAGATGGGCAGCGGAAATGCTACAAGGACACCCTCAAAGCCTCCCTGATAAAGTGCAACATCCCCACTGACAGCTGGGAGTCCCTGGCCCAAGACCGCCCTAAGTGGAGGAAGTGCATCCGGGAGGGCGCTGAGCACTTCGAGTCTCAACGCCGAGAGCATGCAGAAATCAAGCTCAGGCAGTGGAAAGAGCGTGCGACAAACCAGTCCCACCCTCCCTTTCCTCCAACGACTATCTGTCCCACCTGTGACAGAGACCAGCCACCAAAGAACTCACTTCAGGAGTGGAAGCAAGTCTTCCTCGATTCTGAGGGACTGCCTATGATGATATTTTGTGATCATCTATAGTGTCACCCTGTCTTATCAACCTTCAACCTTGTACCTAACCAGCTATCTTTGACTGCTTTTATAGCATGCCAAACCACTGGCTCCAAACTCTCCAGTCTTGTGTAGCTGGCTGTAAATTTGTACGGTCCGGTAAATTGGCTGCGACAAGATCCAGTAAAAATGAAAAATCAAGTGTGATTGAATTGCTGGTGTTTGCATGGATCTCACGTTGTATAAAAACCAATTTTAAAAAGAGGCACAATTAAATTTTCCTTATTCACATCTTATGAAAAATATTTTAATCTTGAGACTTTGTTTTTAGTTCGATAGTGATGCCGTCATTCATCTTTAATTTCATGTTTGCACTCTTATGTCAAGTAGCCTGGTCATATCTGCACTGTTCATACCTCTGGGTATTTAAAAATGTGGCTCGTGTCTCCTTTCAATCATTGTCGTAATGAAAACAGGATAACTTTTGTAAGTCATTAATTGCAACTTAATTTAGGATTGCTTTAGGATGGTTTCTTCAATATTTTTCTACATTACAACAGTGATTTCAATTGGCTGTAAAACACATTGGCATGGCTTGAGGTTGTGAAAAGCGCTATGTAAATGTATGTTTATTTATTTCATTGGCCTTTTGAAAAAATGGGTTGAAGAATCTGCTCCCATATAAAGGAGCTGGATTTAGCACGTAAATATTGTCTCCTGGAATCTGCCCGTAGCAAGCACCAGTACAAAGGTGGCTTCAAAGTGACTTGTTTTCACTTCTGATCAGATGCCCTTGACATACGTGCTGTTTCTTGACCACCTTTTTGTATGAAACATTTAGATTGACCAGATGCTTTTGGTGGTTCATCAATAATTGCACTTGAATCTTCTGCTAGTGACGGTCCTTCATTGTGGACATGGCTCATTACCTCGCCACGAGTTATGTTAAAATTGATGTGCCAGTCCTTGGTCTATCTAGTTGGTCCCGATCTCTTTGGATACTACCGGTTTCTCTTATACTTTGTAGCTGGTTATCAGCAAATATATACAAGAAGCATCTTCCTCATTTCCTCAAGGTGTGAATGGCAGAGGACTGCGCATGCTTCCCAGCCACGAACCATGTCCATTCATCATCATCTATTTTCTGTTGAAAAGACAGCTTCCAATTGAGCTAATTCATGATCTTCTGTACGTGCCTCAATCTAGCATACAGTGAGAAAATCCAATTTCAACCACTGGATTGCCTACACCTAGTGAAGTATGATCTACTTCTAAAACCATGCTACTGCTCCTAGTGCCTTAATTGCTTTTTAGATGAATATTGATAGAACCCTGATAAATGCTTTCAAGTGGTTTCCCCATAAGCAATATTGGGCTAATTGGATTGTGTTTCCTACGCTCATGTCTCACTGGAGTTTTGAAAATCAGGAATATCATTTGCTATCCTCCAACTCTGCTACAGCTCTGTTTATGAAGTTCCAGTGCCTCATCAGTTTTACTGTCTAGAGTTCTTGGGTGTATACCATTTGATCTAAGTGCCTTGTAGACATTTAATTTCCTGAGTTTCTTTATCAGCTTGGCTCAGTGTTTAGCACTATGGCCTGAGTCAGTAGGACTTGGACACATAACCGAGGCTGACATTTCAGTTGAAGTACTGACAGACTGCTTTGCCGTCCTTTGGATACAGCATTAAACCGAGGCCTTGTCCACCATTAGTACCATTTGAAGAAGGGAAGGCGGATCTGACATCCTGGCCAGCATCCTTTCCTCAACCAGGTTAACTGATCATATATTTCAGTGATGTTTGTGGAACCTTGCTGCATGCAAAATGTTTGCTGCGTTCAACTACATTTAAAATGTTAAAAAATAATTTACTATATATGAAGGATTTTAGGATGTCCGATGGTGATTGTGTCTGGTATTAGTCGCCCTGTGAAAGGCGTTAGCATGTTTTATTAAATTAAAGGTGCGATTTATAAATACAAATTCTTTCCTTCATGTTTTAATGTTTTTTGTGTGTTGTCCTTTGTAGTTTTGTCTACAGCTTTTGTTTGTGGTCTGAAGAATGAAATTAATTTGACACTATTCCCAATTATTACAGCCCCATCACTAATATAAATGAGGCCGGCTACACTGCCTCTTGAGATGATTTGGTTCTCGGCTTCCAGAAACCAAGCTCCTCTGACAGCAAAGGTAAATGGCTGTCAGTGCTTCATGGTTCCTGGTGCAACATCTTGTTCTGCCCACATAGACTAGCAGCGTTGTAACATCGAGGCTAGATTGAGAACGTTCCAAATGTAGGTGGGAATTTCCTCCGCTCCACAACCGTAACTCTGTTGGACGCAAGGTGGAAACCGTATTTGCATCCAGAGAAGTTGCAGCGACGGAGCAGGAGCAGCTCCGAGGAAATTCTCTCCTTTTTTGAGCAACCGTGTACGTGCAGTTTTGGTGGTGTTGAATCAGTCCAATAATACAAACTGGGTGAACATGGAACTATATAAGCTGGGTTACATGTGGATCTGCTTCTGGTAATTGACTATAATTAGGGGCCTGTATAACATACCTCTCGCTATGTACAGTAAATACTGTTTCGGTCCCTCTTGCTACCTGCAAACCTGCCCTTTTATCTTTCCTACTGTTTGTTTCATTGTATTTTTTTGTAAGAAATATTTCTGCTTGGTTGCTCTCACTTTGATGCAGATGCATTGATAAACTTGTCCACATAGAAATGTTGGATTTCTGGGATTGTAAGATACTGCTTCACAATTATAAACAAGTGGGTGCAGTGTTTGTATAAGTTGACTGTTCTCTCTCTTGCTCTCTCTTTCCCCCCCCCCCCCCCCCCAAACCCGTGCGCGCACATTTTCGGGACTCAAACATAATACAGAAGAACCTATGAATAATGTATAGTGATACGGCAGAATCAAACGTGGGATTCATTTCAGTGCTGGGATTTTATAGTTATTGTTCATTTGTGCACCGTTGGTATTGCTGTTACATTCCTTTCTTTGTTTCCCTACAATTGCTTGTGTATTGTTACTGTATAGTAAAGGTTACAGCTTGACACACTATATCCTGTCTGGTAACATTGGTCCATTATTTCTAACGTGTTTCAGTTCTCCATTTCCTTTTAATTCGTGGTCAGTTTTACTATTTGGGTCAGCCTTAAGTCTTACCAGTTCCACGTGTGCTGTTGCAGTCCCCTTCCGCTATAATCTCGAGGAAAGAATATACTGTCGATAGGAACTACTCTGATCCCAAAGGAAGTGTTGCTTGAATTTTCTGCGAAGGCTATGTCGCAGCACAGTTATCTATATTTTTATTTGGGAGTGTTACAGGGCAGGGGGTAGTCGACTGGAAAATATCAGTGTAGTAAGGTGCATTTGTGGGCTATTTTTCAGGTGGTGAGCACTCCTCTGGGTAGTGGCACTACCACCTCTCATAAATACTACAAAAGTTATAAGGAATATTATAGGCGACGCCCTCACTCTCACACACTTTTTTTCTCTTCCCCCCCCCCCCCCCCACCCCGCTTTCACTCTTTTCCCTTCCCCCTCTTCCTTGTGTGCTCAACCCACTTCTCTTTCGCTCTCCTTTCCTCCTTATCGCTCTCCCGCCCCCCCGCTTCTCGACTGCTCGCTCTCTTTTGCTCTTGCATGCATTCACACTTTTCCTCTTGTGCTTTATCACTTTCTTCATTCCTCTTCCACCCCAATAAACCTTCAAAAACCTGTTTGGTGTCACAGCCACTACTTGATAAATCTAATCTCTTTTTCAACCTTAGTGTTGTCCTGCACAATTAATTTTTGTTCCTCCCACTTAGTTTCTCAATTTAAAATAAAGGAAGCTTCAGTTGATTTTTTTTAAAAAGGAGATTTACTCTTCAGTGAAGTACAGGCCCTCTTGTATCTAGCCCTTGTAGCTCTGCCGTCAAGGAGGTTGGTGGCCTGTTTCCAGACTTCATTTGGTTACATTTCTGGAGATATCCAACACAAACCTCTTTATTTTCTTTCTCATTACCTGATGGAAGTGGCTTGGTAACCGGAGGTCATAGATTAAAAATAATTGGCAAAAGAGCTAGAGGGGACGGTTGTTAAGATCTGAAAGGCTGGTGAAATCAGATTCCATAGGAAATTTCAAAAGGCAATTGGTCATATACTTGAAGAGGACTAATTTGCAAAGTTATGGGGGAAAAAGCTGGGGTGTGGGACTAAATTGGAGAGCTCTTTCAAAGAGCCAGCACAGGTAAGATGGGCCGAATATGCTGTAAGATTCTATGATGCTGAGTACCAAATATTTCTGCCATGGGTATTTTGTGTATGTGTGTGTTTTGCAACAGCTGTGAAACATGTCAACAAGTATGCTATTTATAAGCATGGATCTTTTGCATACCGTTGAAACAAATTTGCAACTGTTGCAGAGATATTTCCATTTGAGACCAGAGGCTCTTTTGCATTTCATCTTGTCTAACTACCGCAGGGATAAAGGGCTTTGGTTTTTACTCATAATGAGCTTTTTGGTTTGCTTCAGATAACTTGGGAGGACTGTAAATATAAACACTTTCTGCTTTCTTAAAATATACAGATGGCTCCTTAAATGTACAAATTATGCCATAGGATTTGAGAGTAGCCAATGTAATATTGTTGTGCAAGAAGGGAGACACGGATAAACTGGCTAATGATAGACCAGTTAGTCAAACACGTTGTGGGCAAACACCTAAAATCCATAATTCGAGGTAAAATTAGTTAGCATTTAGAAATGCATGGATAAATGTAAATAAATAGAACTTTTTGAAGAAGTGATAAATTAGATAGAGGCATTGCAGTAGTTGTATTGTATGCGAATTTTCAAAAGGTCTTTGATAAAGTGTCAAATAAATTGGCAGAGAACGGGAGTGAAACAGGAGAAGGGAGTAAGTGCAAGACTCTTTCTGACTGAATATGTACAAAGCCCAACAAAGGAGGAAGCAATGATCAATCTTGCAATGGGAAATGAACTGGAACAGATAAGAGACGCAAGTGTGGGAGTAAGTTGATAAGGTTGTTTAAAGCATATGGGAACCTGGGCTTGATAATTCGAGGCATAGAGTACAAAAGCAATGAAGTTATGTTAAACCTTTATAAATCACTGATTAGACCTCAGTTGGAGTATTGTGAACAATTCTGGGCACTACGCTCTTAAGAAAAAGATCAAGGCCTTCGAGGAGTTCACGAGAATGGTACTGGGAGGAGGGACTTCAGTTACGTGGCGAGATGAGAGAAGCTGGGATTGTTCTCCTTTAAAGAGGAGACTGTTATGGGGAGATTAAATCGAGGTGTTCAAAAGCAGGAAGGGTTTTGATAGAGTAAGTAAGGATAAATTGTTTCCAATGGCAGGAGGGTCAGTAACCAGAGGACACAGATAAGAACATAACATAAGAAATAGGAGCACGAGCAGGCCATTTGGCTCCTTGAACCTGCTCCGCCATTCAATAAGATCATGGCTGATCTGATCATTGACTCCGCTCCACTTCCCTGCTTGCTCCCCATAACCCTTTTATTCCCTTATCGCTCAAATATCTGTCTATCTCTGTCTTAAATATATTCAATGACCCAGCCTCCACTGCTCTCTAGGGCAGATAATTCCAAGATTTACAACCTTCTGAGAGAAGAAATTCCTCATCTCACTTTTAAATGGGTGGCCCCTTTTTCTGAGACCGTCCCCTAGTTTTTAGTTTCCCCCATGAGTGCAAATATCCTCTCTGCATCCACCTTGTCGAGCCCCCTCATTATCTTATGTTTCGATACAATCACCCCTCATTTGTGTATAGGCCCAACCTATTCAACCTATCTTAAGTTAACCCCCTCATCTCTGAAAACCAACCTAATGAACCTTCTCTGAACAGCCTCCAACGCAAGTATATCCTTCCTTAAATATGGAGACCAAAACTGTACGCAGTGCTCTCGGTGTGGCCTCACCAATACCCTGTTCAGTTGTAGCAACACTTCTCTGCTTTTATATTCCATCCCCCTTGCAATAAAGGCCAACATTCCATTTGCCTTCCTGATTATTTGCTGTACCCTTCATCCACGTCATTAATATAGATTGTAAATAGTTGAAGCCCCAGCACCGATCCCTGCGGCACTCCACTAGTTACTGTTTGCCAACGAGAAAATGACCCATTTATCCCGATTCTCTGTTTTCTGTTCGCCAATCCCCTCTTCATGCTAATATATTACCCCCACCGTGCGAGCTTTTATCTTGTGCAGTGACCTTTTTATGTGGCACCTTATCAAATACCTTCGGGAAATCCAAATACACCACATCCACTGGTTCCCCTTTATCCACCCTGTTCGTTACATCCTCAAAGAACTCCTGCAAATTTGTCAAACATGATTTCCCTTGCATAAAACCATGCTGAATCTGCTTGATTGAATTATGCTTTTCCAAATGTCCTACTGCTTCCTTAATAATGGACTCCAGCTTTTTCCCCAACGACAGGTGTAAAGCTGTATAGTTTCCTGCTTTTAGTCTGCCTCCTTTTTTTAAATAAGGGCATTACATTTGCAGTTTTCCAATCCGCTGGGACCTTTCCAGAATCCAGAGAATTTTGGTAAATTACAACCAACGCATCCACTATCTCTGCAGCCATTTCTTTAAGACCCTAGGATGTAAGCCATCGTCGAGGGGACATGCCCGCCTTTAGTCCCATTATTTTACCGAGTACTATAGTGATTGTATTAAGTTCCTCTCTCCCTATAGCCCCTTGATTCTCCGCTATTGGGATGTTTTTAGTGTCTTCTACCGTGAAGACCAATACAAAATATTTGTTCAACGTCTCTGCCATTTCCCTGTTCTCCATTATTAATTCCCCAGTCTCATCCTCTCGGGGACCAACCTGTACTTTAGCCACTCTTTTCCTTTTTATGTACCTGTAGAAACTCTTAGTTATTTTTATATTTCATGCTAGTTTACTTTCATAATCTATCTTCCCCCTCATTTTTTTAGTCGTTGTTTGCTGGCTTTTAAAAGTTTCCCAATCCTCTGGCCTCCCACTAGTCTTAGCCACATTGTATGCCTTTGTTTTCAATTTGATACCATCCCTTATTTCCTTAGTTAGCCATGGATGGTTATCCCTTCTCTTACAGTCTTTCATTCTCATTGGGATATATTTTTGTTGCGAGTTATAAAATGTCTCCTAAAATGTCTGCCACTGCTCATCCAGCGTCTCATACTTTTAGTCTATTTTCCCAGTCCACTTAAGCCAACTCTGCCCTCATACCTTTGTAGTTTCCTTTATTTAAGCTTAGGACCCTGGTTTGAGATCCAACTTTCTCTCCGCCCAAACTGAATTTGAAATTCAACCATGTTATGGTCACTCATTCCAAGAAGATCCTTTAATAGGAGATAATTTATTAATCCTGTCTCATTACACAGTACCAGATCTAAGATAGCCTGCTTCCTGGTTGGTTCCGCACCATCCGTTCAAGGAAACTATCCCGGATACACTCTATGAACTCTTCCTCAAGGCTACCCTGGCCAATTTGCTTTGTCCATTCAAGATGAAGGTTAAAGTTGCCCATGATTATTGCCGTTCCTTTTTTACAAGCCTCTATTATTTCATGATTATACTCCGTCCAACTCTGCAGCTACTGTTTGGGGGGGGGGGCCGATAGACTACGTCGACCAGCGACTTTTTTCCCTTATTATTCCTTATCTCCACCCAGACTGATTCAACATCTTGATCTCCTGAGCCAATATCGTTTCTCACTAAGCACTGATCTCTTTTAACAGTGCTACCCCATTTCTTTTTCCTTTCTGTCTGTCCTTCCAAATTGTCAAATAGCCCTGAATATTTAGTTCCCAGTCCTGGTCACCTTGCAACCACGTCTCCGTAATGGCTATCAGATCATACCCATTCGTATCTATTTGTGCCGTCAACTCATCTATTTTGTTACGAATGCTACATGCATTCAGCTAAAGAGCTTTTTAAAAAAAAAAAGTTACCTTTTTTTCCTGCTTTGACCCCACTTTCTGATTCACCTTTATGTTTATACATTCTGTCCCTTCCTGGCACGCTCTTGTTTTCATTTCCCCCAGTGCTCTATTGCTTTCTCGTTATTCTTTGACTTTTAAAAAATTTTCGCTCACCTGAACTCTTCCCCCACCCCCCCTAATTAGTTTAAAGCCCTCTCTACAGCCCTAGTTATTTGATTCGCCAGGACACTAGTCCCAGCACGGTCTAAGTGGAGCCTGTCCCAACGGTGCCAGTTTCTCACGAACCAAAACCCATTTCTCCCACACCAGTCTTTGAGCCACGTGTTTAACTCTGATCTTATTTAAGTTAATTGGCAAAAGAACCAAGGAGATGAGATTTTTTTTATGCAGCTAGTTGTTACGATCTGGAATGCACTGCCTTGAAGGGTGATGGATGCAGATTCAATAGTAAATTTCCACATAGAATTTACAGCACAGAAGCAGGCAGCACAGAAATGGACCACTTGCTGTTTCTGTTCCACACAAGCCTCCAGAACCCCAGTGCTTTGTTTGCACTTATGATTTGTGTATGTATATAACTAGATTCCTTTTCGCCTCTACCACATTTAGACTCCTTTTATTTTCCAAGGAGTAGGTGGCATCCTTATTGGCTGAAAACACTTTGAGATGTCCGGTGGTTATGAAAGGCACCATTTAAATCCAAGTCTTTTCTTTCTTTATTGAAATGCACTACCTCACATGTATATTGAAATTAATTTGCCATTTGCCTGTTCTGCAAGTTTGCTAATGTCATCATATATTTTGTTGCAGTCTTCCTCAGTATTAACTATAACTTCCAATGTCATCTGCAAATTTTGGTACTGTACTTCCAATTACAAAATCTAAATAATTTATGTAAATGGTGACCAGCAGTGGTCCCAACATCGATCCTTGTAGAACACCACTCCCCACCAATCGGCAGTCTGAGCAACTATCTTTAACGCCTACTCTCTGTTTTCTGTTTTGTTGCCAGTTTGCTATACATTTTGCTGCTTGTCTCCTGACTCGACATGCTCTGACCTTAATCGTGACTGATGAAAAGGTCACCGACCTGAAATGTTAGCTCTGATTCTCCCGCCACAGATGCTGCCTGACCTGCTGAGTATTTCCAGCATGTTTTTATTTCCGGCATTTGCAGTATTTTGCTTCTGACTGCATATACTGCTTGTTGATATTAAAAGGAAAGACAAAAGGGTGTTAAAGTTCATCACGTTGTTGGTTGCTTAATAATTAAAGCTGTTTAACTATAAACTAGTGTAGCCATAACTTGCTTGTCTGCTTCTTGGGTATGATTTATTTAAATGATTTTATCAAGTATATATGGTTCAGCATTTTTAAAATCGTTCATTCTGAGCACTATAGAATATGCTTCTTACAGAAAGTCCTGTCACAAGAGAGTGGATTGCTTTCCTTAAACACTCATTTTATTTCTCTCTGCTGTGCACCTTAACCAGACAGTACATTTGTCACCAGCCTTGCATAAATCTATTTGCCAACTACATCTTACTGCAATCCTAGGAGATGCAATGAGGTTGTTTGGGCATGTGCAGATAAGGTGTGGTTTCTTCAAACATGTCTTGCATTTTCTTCATTGTGCCAAAAAAAAAGAGATGCGCTTTTCCAAGTGATTTAAAAAAACAATGCTTTTAAAGCAGAGAAAGAGAAGAAATAAGGGAATGGAGGAAATGGAGCATGTTAAGTTTCTCTCAGAAAAGTTTGGAGAAATTTGTAGTGCACCGTGAAGAATTGTTGGAAGTGCACATTATTTCCAATTGCTAATGATCACATTTGGAGACATTAAGTGTTAATTCTTCCTCCTTTCTATCTACTGTCTTTTTGCGTTCTTTTCTTTGTGGATCATATTCTAGCTGAGTCCTCAAATTTATTGTGTTTTTGCAATTTTGGGGACTTTAAAAAAGCTTGCTTATTTTGGAGAGTGTTTACAGCATCGGACTTGAAAAGGTCATTGCCATAGAAACAAGTGCCAGTGCAAAGCACAAGAATATGTAGAAGGTGGCCCTCGGGAGCTGAAATGCTCTGAAGATGATGAATTATTGAATTAATGTACTTGGTGTGTCTGTTTGTCTGCTTTGAATCAGCTGCTCTTGTGTGCAGGACAGCTTTCTAAATAGTCAAAGCTTCTGCGGTTAAAACAATTGTTCAGCTGCGCATATTGGAAGAGCTTGTGTTCCTTTTCATTACAGCGATAAGATTTGTCTTTGTATTACTGCAAGGAGTACCATTTATTGTGCAGATAGTTGAACTGTGATCCTAACATTGGGATTGTAGGTGCAATGTGATTTAAACCATGATGGTAAAGGAGCTGAGAATTCAATTTAAAAGACCGAGCTGCAGGATCTTTCAAATCTTATTCCCTCCCTATAACAAGGAGGGAGAGAGAAAACAGGGAATTATAGACCGGTCAGCCTGACATCGGGTAAGATGATGGAATCAATTATTAAGGATGTCATAGCAGCGCATTTGGAAAGAGGTGACATGATAGGTCCAAGTCAGCATGGATTTGTGAAAGGGAAATCATGCTTGACAAATCTTCTAGAATTTTTTGAGGATGTTTCCAGTAGAATGGACAAGGGAGAACCAGTTGATGTGGTATATTTGGACTTTCAGAAGGCTTTCGACAAGGTCCCACACAAGAGATTAATGTGCAAAGTTAAAGCACATGGGATTGGGGGTAGTGTGCTGACATGGATTGAGAACTGGTTGTCAGACAGGAAGCAAAGAGTAGGAGTAAATGGGTACTTTTCAGAATGGCAGGCGGTGACTAGTGGGGTACCGCAAGGTTCTGTGCTGGGGCCCCAGCTGTTTACACTGTACATTAATGATTTAGACGAGGGGATTAAATGTAGTATCTCCAAATTTGCGGATGACACTAAGTTAGGTGGCAGTGTGAGCTGCGAGGAGGATGCTATGAGGCTGCAGAGCGACTTGGATAGGGTTAGGTGAGTGGGCAAATGCATGGCAGATGAAGTATAATGTGGATAAATGTGAGGTTATCCACTTTGGTGGTAAAAACAGAGAGACAGACTATGATCTGAATGGTGACAGATTAGGAAAAGAGGTGGTGCAACGAGACCTGGGTGTCATGGTACATCAGTCATTGAAGGTTGGCATGCAGGTACAGCAGGCGGTTAAGAAAGCAAATGGCATGTTGGCCTTCATAGCGAGGGGATTTGAGTACAGGGGCAGGGAGGTGTTGCTACAATTGTACAGGGCCTTGGTGAGGCCACACCTGGAGTATTGTGTACAGTTTTGGTCTCCTAACCTGAGGAAGGACATTCTTGCTGTTGAGGGAGTGCAGCGAAGGTTCACCAGACTGATTCCCGGGATGGCGGGACTGACCTATCAAGAAAGACTGGATCAACTGGGCTTGTATTCACCGGAGTTCAGAAGAATGAGAGGGGACCTCATAGAAACATTTAAAATTCTGATGGGTTTAGACAGGTTGGATGCAGGAAGAATATTCCCAATGTTGGGGAAGTCCAGAACCAGGGGTCACAGTCTAAGGATAAGGGGTAAGCCATTTAGGACCGAGATGAGGAGAAACTTCTTCACCCAGAGAGTGGTGAACCTGTGGAATTCTCTACCACAGAAAGTTGTTGAGGCCAATTCACTAAATATATTCAAAAAGGAGTTTGATGTAGTCCTTACTACTAAGGGGATCAAGGGGTATGGTGAGAAAGCAGGAATGAGGTACTGAAGTTGCATGTTCAGCCATGAACTCATTGAATGGCGGTGCAGGCTAGAAGGGCCGAATGGCTTGCTCCTGCACCTATTTTCTATGTTTCTTTTCTAAGCTCACTTGCTGACTGTATTAACAGAGGTTACAATAGAGCTTTTTGAGAATCTTTTCCTCCGCATAGTGCTTAATATTTTTCAAATGGTTCCTGAAACTTTTCATTTTAAAGTACATTACTACTATGGCAAATTATACATTTCTAAAATTTTCCATGACTTTTGGAAGTTTGTGAATGTGTGAACTTGCCTAGGCATGTTACCTTGGGCTGTGATGCCAATAAGTACTGGTCTGAGACCAATATCGTGTGATGCCTCTGGGACCTTCCTGATCACACTGGCTCAGGACCACACTGGGCAGCGCAGCACACAGCCTGGCGATAAAGAAGCTCTGTGCAAGCGCATGTGCAAAGTTCTGCTCACCAGCCAATTTAAATATTAACATTAGGAGATGGCATGAGAGCGTGGGTTCTCTGACATTAAAAACATTTATGAAATTCTCAGGTGGTCCATGGTCACTGGCTTTAAACTGGGCTGTTATACTGCAGCCGGTGTGAAACTTGAAGTGGTACAAGGCTTCCCCCTGCAGCTCTTTGCTTCAGTGTGTCTGGGATTCAGATCACTGATCTTGCTATGTGCATCTAAAAATGCTTTGCATTGACAACAAAATGGTAGGATAACGAGCACATAATCTAGGCGAACGATACCGTACTGTACTGACGGAGTGCTTCTTTGTCAGAGGTTCTGCTTTTCAGGTGCGATGTTAAACTACCTGTCTGTTCAGGCAGTCGTAATAGATCCCCATGGCACTTTTTCGAAGAACAGCGGTACTTTTTTCCAGTCTCTCAACCGACATACCTCAACTAAAACAGATTAACTGGTCATGCATCGCATTGCTGTTTGTTGGATCTTGTGTACATATTGGTGTGTGTTTGTCTGCATAACAACAACCACACTTCAGTGGTAAAGCGCTTTGGGATATCCTAAGGATGTGAAAGGTGCTATACAAGTCTTTTTGTTCAGGGTAGCAGCCTTCAGTTTTGTTTTTCTGTTCCTAGAAGCATCTTGTGAACAGATGCTGTCCAGAAACCATGAATAAAACAAGGCTGCATGTTTGTTCGTGACTCCAAACTCGGCTCAGAAAAAGCAGTCCAGAATTTCTTCATTAGTTGATTTTGGGAAAATACAGTGCATTGAAAAGGAATATAAGCTTTGTGAAGCAGCTTGGTAAGAACTCTCCCATTCTATTAATTCACAACATCTGCCATTGTGCCTACATGCTGCTTTTGGCATTTAACATTTTGTATTTTCTCCTGGCATGGTTTCAATATTTACATCTGCCCTGCTCATAAAACCTGTGTCATTTAAGGGGGCGGGCAACCTGCTTCCAGACCTCTGCCAATGCCACTGCTGAACTGTGAGTTGCCACCTCGTTGGAATATCCAAGTTCAGTTTTTCTTGAAGCTGCTTTCGTCACCTGACAAAGCTCAAATTACGATTGATTGGAATAGAGGGAAACGTGGTAAAAATGTTTTCAGGTTATAGCGAGTCTCGTCTCCACAGTGATCCATCCTCCATTCTGCAGTGTGCCGCGACCACTGTGCTAAGTGGAACAGAGCAAGGACAATACTGGGCATTCATGAGTTACTGTGGGCCATCAGCAGTATCAGAATTGTATATCTGTACCACCAAAATCTGTAATCTCATGGTCTGGCACACACCTCACTCCTCCGTCACCATCAAGTCAGAAGATCAATCCTGGTTAAATGGGAAGTGTTGAAGGACATATCTTAAAATAAGATATCATTGTAAGCTACTACACAGGGCTATCTGCATGCTAAATGCCAAAAGCGGGTTCAAAACTAACAAAATTCTGTAGCCCTACCACCCCTGTTGAGTCATGTTGGACAGCCAAGTACTCCCTGAACATCTCCATCCTCAAATTTGACCTCCACCGTATTACAGACCTTCCCCATTGTTATTTTTCTGCCCCGCCCCACCCTTCCCAGGCTTTTTTCTTAAAAGCTATTCATTTCTAACGTCTTCAAGTTCTGATTTAAAAAGTCATTGACTTGAAGCGTTGAAACTGTTTCTTTCTCCACTGATGCTGCCTAGCCTGCTGAGTATTTCCAGCATTTACAGGTTTTATTTCAAGTTTCCAGCATCTGCAGAACTTTGCTTTTGTTTGAGATGAATAATAGCTCATCTGTTTTTGGTGGTGTTGCTTGAGAGGGACACACAACCCCGGACCCTGGGATAACTCCCTCCTCTTTGAATAATGCCGTGGGATCTTTCTTTCTGTATGGTAAAAGGAAGAAGCTGTATGCTTCCATATTTTTCTGTTCCATTATTATTCTTTGAGTTCACTGCTTTTATTTAAAAAAAAATCAATAATAAGGAATCGATTCAGTAATTATCCCCTAATGCAACTGCACCCTTCCCCCTCTCGTCTGCTTCATCCCAAATCTCATTTCTATGTGAGCTGGAGTGCCCATGGCATTGCTTGACACTACATGTTTTACAGGAAACTGGGTCAGCTGTAGGTGGGTGGAGATGCACAGCTGCCTGTGTTGTGCTGGATTGCGACTGCTATTTCACTTCTGATTTTTAATGTTTAATTGATAGAAGGCAGTATTACAGTTCTGCTGATCACTACTAATTGTGGCACAGCTGCTATGATGACAAATTTTCAATTCAGCATTTTTATACAACTGCATCCATCCTCTGAAACCGAAATTCTTGCCTGTATTGCAGCGTAAATTACGTTGCCTGAATGACAGAAATCCAATATTTAAGCACTTCTGTCAGCCCTGCAGAACTTTGAAACAACAATGACCCAACAATTTGAACTTGTATTTTTACATATTTAAAATGTAGATTTCAGGAGCATTCATCAAAAGGGTTTCCGAGAAGCCTGGTGAAAAATTGAATGTAGCTTTGAAGATGCAGGGTTTTTAAAATAAAATAGCGAACATGCTTTATTCATGGCTCACTTGATCATGCTGATCCTGACAGTTTTTTTTGCATTCACATTCTGCGCAGGGTACTTTAAAAATGATGATTAAAGGGATGAAGTGCTGATGTGTCGTAGGGTAACTTTACATTTTATCTGTGTTTGTCAAGTGAGCAGAGTTTTTGTAGCTTTTTTTTTTGGTGTTTGGGTATTCAGTTTTCATTGGTTCCCTCACTGAGACCATACCTTTCGAGCGCTGGTGCTGATAGCCCTCCAAGACCATCATCATCATAGGCAGTCCCTCGAAATCGAGGAAGATTTGCTTCCACTCAAAGTGGGTTCTTAGGTGACTGAACAGTCCAATATGGGAATTACAGTCTCCGTCACAGGTGGGACAGACAGACAGCCGTTGGAGGAAAGGGAGTGTGGGGAGTCTGGTTTGCCGCACGCTCTTTCCGTTGCCTGCGCTTGCTTTCTGCGTGCTCTCGGCGACGAGACTCGAGGTGCTCAGCGCCCTCCCGGATGCTCTTCCTCCACTTAGGGCAGTCTTTGGCCAGGGACTCCTAGGTGTCGGTGGGGATGTTGCATTTTATCAACGAGGCTTTGAGGGTGTCCTTTGCTCTGTTGGGCCGGCCACATTGTTGGCATGCCTGACACAAGGCTCCCAAAGCAAGCGCTCTGCACGGAATTCCTACACGGCAAGCGAGCCCCAAGTGGGCCTCCAAGATCAATGTCGCCATTGTTCATGATTGAGCCTACATTGGGCTGACTAGCAGGTAAGTTTTCCACCATGTTAGTGAATCAGGAATGGTAATCCTGTCTGATCCATTTTTCCTGTCGACCCCCACCCCCTAGCCCAAGGTGCAGAAGAAAATTGTAGAGTTTATTTTTTCCACAATGGTACCACCTTAATTGGATGTTGCCTTACTAAAATGATCAGTGTATTCGCCTGTGTAGGATGAAAAATGGCTACCTTTGTACATCTACCATCAGCAGGTATGGATAATTTACAAGGTACGGAGGGAGCATGTGCTTCTACCAGTCTCATTATGAAGGCAAGATGCTGATTAATCGAGCATTGATTTGCTGTTAATTAAAATTTGTAAAGTAAATATATGTGTGTCACAGTATAGATTGATCGATCTTTAGATCCTGTTCTGTGGTAAAGTGGCCACATACTGTCTCGATACAGTAGCCAAATGCTCTAGTAATGTAACCTTCAAAATTAATTTTGAGCAAGTGACACACACAGGCTGAAAATGAAATGCAGTAGAACTGAAATTTGCTAGACATTAAAGCTGTACTACAGTCAAGTCAAAATTCAATAATAATCGACATGAGTTAATCCTGCAAAGATAGCAATTTTATTCTATTTTGTTTCAGGGCACATTAACATCTAAAAGGCTTGTTAAAATTCCCTGGCCCCTGCCTTTAGACCATGAAGGAGTAAGGAAATTTCAAAGGTCACAGTGATCGCCGCAGACTTGTTCAATAATCAATGCCTGAAGTGTGCTGCACAAAATGCACTCTGGAAAGTAGCTTTCAGGTTAGGCTTTTTAATTGTTTTGATCTGGGGGTTCTCTGTTGTAAGGTATTAACTTTTAAAGCCTGGAAAAGATGTGACTGGTTTCGCTAACTACTGGAGTACAGTATTCAAATATAACTGGCTTGTGACAGCACTTGAATGTCACCCTGTGGGCAAACACACCATCTGTCTATCTGTGCTGTTGTGTAGTTTTGGAGTTGGTAATCAGAGCTATCATGTCTCTTACACCAGTCATCCAGTAAAATGAAATTAAATGGGTAATGGAAATATTTTAAAGCATGGACAGCCATCTATTAGATCAGTTTGTGAATTTTGTTTTATGTTTGATCCATACACTTAAACCACAAATCCTGTTGAGCATAGACTCAGGATAAGGGGTCGGCCATTTGAGACAGATGAGGAATTTCTTCACTCGGGAGGGTTGTGAACCTTGGGAATTCTCTACTCCAGAGTGCTGTGGATGCTGAATCATTGAGTATATTCAAGGCTGAGATAGATAGATTTTTGGACTCTAGGGGAATCGCGGGCTATGGGGTTCAGGTGGGAAAGTGGAATTGAGGTTGAAGATCAGCCATGATCTTACTAAATGGCAGAGCAGGCTCGAGGGGCCGTATGGCCTGCTCCTAATTCTTATATTCTTGTGTGTCTCTACCTATTTCCAAAAGTGCCTTCAATTTGAATAAGACCTGTGCTCATGGAGCTAATTCCCAGTGCTTAGCTGGCTGCTAGCCGAATGTTAAATTGCCCACCTGAGTGACTCTGTAAAAAATACACTTTCGGGTTGCAGCAAAGGGCAAACATCTTGGGAGCTGGTATGGAACCCGTGCAATGGAAAAACCGCTTAAACAAGTCCAGCACCTCAAGACTTCAACCACCCTTCCTGACAATTTAAAGCTTTTCTTTTTGATGATGTCCAAATACCAAAATTATCAGTTTGATGGTTTGTATTTGATTAATGCTCCCAGGATATTGAAATTTATTGATTTTTTTTTTGTGTTATAATGCAGATCTCCACAGGTTTTTTTGTCTTCTGCGGTAATGTTATTAAAATAGGAATGCTGAATTTTATAATGGCAGGGAATACTTAAGAGCTGCCAAGCTTACAGCATTTTTCTAGAGACGGGAAGAATTTGCATTTATGTTGAACAGTATCAATTTCTCAGGAATACCCCAAACCACATTACAATGAATGTGGTACCTTTTTGAAGAGCAATCATTGTTATGTAGGCAAACATGCATGCAGCTAGTTTATGCACAACAGGGTCACGCAAACAGTAAATGAATGAAGGACCAGATCCTTTTTTGGTGGTGGTGGTTGCAGGAGGAATGTTGACTAGGAATTGGTTCTGAAAAGCGTAGCAGATGGATAAGTCACAGGGTACTGATGGCACGCAGCCTCGGCTATTGAAAGAAGGCAGAAAAGAGATAGTTGCCCACAATTTTTTTTTTAGTCTTTAAAATTGGTAAAGACGGTAAGTGCAATGCCAGCTATGGGCAAAAACTTAGAACCCATAATTCAAGATAAAATTTGAGTATTTATAAATCCACAGGATAATTGAGAACAGCTAGCCCAGACTTATTAAAGGAAAGCCATGTTTGACAAATTTAATAGACTTTTTGAAGGAATGACTGGACTGAATTGATAAAGAATATACGAGATGTAGTGATGGTATTCATAAGGTGTCTCAAGAAGTATGTTCTAACTATCCAGATGTATCCAGCTGCCTCCCCCTGCAAAACAGATACACTGCTTTGAGTACTGTTGAGGGGGATGACTCATCAGGGGAGGGCAGCAGCAGCCATGTTCATGGCACCGTGGCTGGCTCTGTTGCACAGGAGGGCAGGAGAAAAAGTGGGAGAGCGATAGTGGATTCAATTGTGAGGGGAATAGATGGGCGTTTCTGCAGCCGCAACCGAGACTCCAGAATGGTATGTTGCCTCTCTGGTGCAAGGGTCAAGGATGTCTCGGATCGGGTGCAGGACATTCTGAAAAGGGAGGGAGAACAGCCAGTTGTCGTGGTGCACATTGGTACCAACGACATAGGTTTAAAAAAAGGGATGAGGTCCTACGAGACGGATTTAAGATTTAAGGAGCTAGGAGCTAGGAGCTAAATTTAAAAAGTAGGACCTCAAAAGTAGTGGCTAGTCAGAGTAGGAATCGCAGGATAGCGCAGATGAATACATGGCTTGAGCAGTGGTGCAGCAGGGAGGGATTCAAATTCCTGGGGCATTGAAACCAGTTCTGGGGGAGGTGGGACCAGTACAAACCGGACGGTCTGCACCTGGGCAGGACCAGAACCAATGTCCTAGGGGGAGTGTTTGCTAGTGCTGTTGGGGAGGAGTTAAACTAATATGGCAGGGGGATGGGAACTAATGCAGGGAGACAGAGGGAAACAAAATGGAGACAGAAGCAAAAGACAAAAAGGAGATGAGTAAAAGTGGAGGGCAGAGAAACCGAAGGCAAAAAACAAAAAGGGCCGCTGTACAGCAAAATTCTAAAGAGTCAAAGTGTAATAAAAAGGCAAGCCTGAAAGCTCGGTGCCTCAATACGAGGAGTATTCGGAACCCAGGAGAGGGCTCTGAGCTAGTTAGAGTGGGTGCGAGCGCAGATCAACAGGACCCCAAGAAAGAATGCAAAAGGCAGGTGGCAACAGAGCAGAGTAGCACTGGGATAAGTGTAAACCACAAGGTGATAGGAAGGGACAATATGTATGAATATAAAGGGGCTGCAGGAGGGGTCAAAACTAAAAATTATGGTTTTAAAAACTAGTATTAAAACATTCTACCTAAACGCACGCAGCATTCGAAATAAAGTAAATGAGTTGACGGCACAAATCATTACAAATGGGTATGATTTGGTGGCCATTACAGAAACGTGGTCGCAGGGTGGCCAAGACTGGGAATTAAACATACAGGGGTATCTGACAATTTGGAAGGATAGACAAGAAGGGAAAGGAGGTGGGGTAGCTCTGTTGTTAAAGGATGATATCAGGGCAGTTGTGAGAGACGATATTGGCTCTAATGAACAAAATGTTGAATCATTGTGGGTGGAGATTAGAGATAGTAAGGGGAAAAAGTCACTGGTGGGCGTAGTTTATAGGCCCCCAAATAATAACTTCACGGTGGGGCGGACAATAATCAAGGGAATAATGGAGGCATGTGAAAAAGGAACGGCAGTAATCATGAGGGATTTTAACCTATATATTGATTGGTCAAATCAAATCACACGGGGTAGCCTGGAGGAGGAATTCATAGAATGCATACGGGATTGTTTCTTAGAATAGTATGTTACAGAACCTACAAGGGAGCAAGCTATCTTAGATCTGGTCCTGTGTAATGAGACAGGAATAATAAACTATCTCCTCATAAACGATCCTCTCGGAATGAGTGATCACAGTATGGTTGAATTTGTAATACAGATTGAGGGTGATGAAGTAGTGTCTCAAACGAGCATACTATGCTTAAACAAAGGGGACTACAGTGGGATGAGGGTAGAGTTGGCTAAAGTAGACTGGGAACACAGACTAAACGGTGGCACAATTGAGGAACAGTGGAGGACTTTTAAGGAGCTCTTTCATAGTGATCAACAAAAATATATTCCAGTGAAAAAGAAGGGCGTTAAGAGCAGGGATAACCAGCCGTGGATAACCAAGGAAATAAAGGAGAGTATCAAATTAAAAACCAATGTGTATAAGGTGGCCAAGGTTAGTGGGAAAATAGAAGATTGGGAAAATTTTAAACGACAGCAAAGAATGACTAAGAAAGCAATAAAGAAAGGAAAGATAGATTACGAAAGTAAACTTGTGCAAAACATAAAAACAGATAGTAAAAGCTTTTACCGATATATAAACCGGAAGCGAGTGACTGAAGTAAATGTTGGTCCCTTAGAAGATGAGACGGGGGATTTAATAATGGGAAATGTGGAAATGGCTGAGACCTTAAAATAATTATTTTGCTTCGGTCTTCACAGTGGAAGACACAAAAACCATGCCAAAAATTGCTGGTCACGGGACTGTGGGAAGGGAGGATCTTGAGACAATCACTATCACTAGGGAGGTAGTGCTGGACAGGCTAATGGGACTCAAGGTAGACAAGTCCCCTGGTCCTGATGAAATGCATCCCAGGGTATTAAAAGAGATGGCGGAAGTTATAGCAGATGCATTCGTTATAATCAACCAAAATTCTCTGGACTCTGGGGAGGTACCATTGGATTGGAAAGCAGCTAATGTAACGCCTCTGTTTTTTAAAAAAAAGGGGGCAGACAAAAGGCAGGTAACGATAGGCCGGTTAGTTTTAACATCTGTAGTGGGGAAAATGCTTGAAGCTATCATTAAGGAAGAAATAGCGGGACACCTAGATAGGAATAGTGCAATCAAGCAGACGCAACATGGATTCATGAAGGGGAAATCATGATGAACTAATTTACTGGAATTATTTGAGGATATAACGAGCATGGTGGATAGAGGTGTACCGATGGATGTGGTGTATTTAGATTTCCAAAAGGCATTCGATAAGGTGCCACACAAAAGGTTACTGCAGAAGATAAAGGTACGCGGAGTCAGAGGAAATATATTAGCATGGATCGAGAATTGGCTGGCTAACAGAAAGCAGAGAGTCGGGATAAATGGGTCTTTTTCGAGTTGGAAATCGGTGGTTAGTGGTGTGCCACAGGGATCGGTGCTGGGACCACAACTGTTTACAATATATATAGATGACCTGGAAGAGGGAACAGAGTGTAGTGTAACACAATTTGCAGATGACACAAAGATTAGTGGAAAAGTGGGTTGTGTAGAGGACACAGAGAGGCTGCAAAGAGATTTAGATAGGTTAAGCGAATGGGCTAAGGTTTGGCAGATGGAATACAATGTCGGAAAATATGAGGTCATCCACCTTGGGGGGGGGAAAAAAACAGTAAAAGGGAATATTATTTGAATGGGGAGAAATTACAACATGCTGCGGTGCAGAGGGACCTTGGGGTCCTTGTGCATGAATCCCAAAAAGTTAGTTTTCAGGTGCAGCAGGTAATCAGGAAGGCGAATGGAATGTTGGCCTTCATTGCGAGAGGGATGGAGTACAAAAGTAGGGAGGTCTTTCTGCAACTGTACAGGGTATTGGTGAGGCCGCACCTGGAGTACTGTAGTTTTGGTCACCTTACTTACAGAAGGATATACTAGCTTTGGAGGGGGTACAGAGACGATTCGCTAGGCGGATTCCGGAGATGAGGGGGTTACCTTATGATGATAGATTGAGTAGACTGGGTCTTTACTCGTTGGAGTTCAGAAGGATGAGGGGTGATCTTATAGAAACATTTAAAATAATGAAAGAGATAGACAAGATAGAGGCAGAGAGGTTGTTTCCACTGGTCGGGGAGACCAGAACTAGGGGGCACAGCCTCAAAATACGGGGGAGCCAATTTAAAACTGAGTTGAGAAGGAATTTCTTCTCCCAGAGGATTGTGAATCTGTGGAATTCTCTGCCCAAGGAAGCAGTTGAGGCAAGCTCATTGAATGTATTCAAATCACAGATAGATAGATTTTTAACCAATAAAGGAATTAAGGGTTATGGGGAGCGGGCGGGTAAGTGGAGCTGAGTCCACGGCCAGATCAGCCATGATCTTTTTGAATGGTGGAGCAGGCTCGAGGGGCTAGATGGCCTACTCCTGTTCCTAATTCTTATGTTATGTTATGTAAAATGAAATGGAGCCACATGAGAGTTAGGGTAAATACAAGTTGCTCGGATTGGAGAGGGTTGGGAGTGGTGTGCCCTGGGGGTCAGTCCTTGATCCACATTTCTCTCTCTCTCTCTCTCTCTCTCTCTCAATCGAGAGAGAGAGAGAGATATTTGGACTTCGCTAGTGGAATGGGCAGACAGATGGCAGATGCAATTTAATGTTTGTGTGAGGTCATATGTTTTGGTAGGTAAAAACAGGCAAGTAGTATACACTCAATAAAAAGACACTGAAGGGTGTAAGTGAACAGAGAAACCTAAGAATTCAAATATGTAATGCTTTGAAAATGTAACTACAGCCATGTAAAGTCATAAAAAGGTCCACCGCATTTTTTCTTTTAATTCGAGGCACAGAATGCTGAACGAATAAATTTGTGCCAAGTATTGGTTCAGCCACAGTTGGAGTACTGTGTAGTTTTGGGCACCCCATTATAGGAAGGTTATTAAACTCCTAGTGAGTGTACAGCATCGGTTCACCAGGATGATGCTAGGGATTGGAATCTATATAGTTAAGAGGAGAATCTTGAGATAGTGGGACTATTCCCACTGGAGCAGAAGAGAGGAGATTTAATAAATGTATATAAAATGATGTGTTTTGATAGAGCAATTAGGGAATGACTATTTCTGTTGATTGGGGAGTCAGTGACGAGGGGTCATCAATTTAAAATCCTCAGTGAGGCGAGAGGTTAGAAATTGTTCATGCAGAGGGCTATTGCAGCATGGAATACTTTGCTGCAGAGTGGTTGCGGCAGGGGCAGTGGAACTTAGTTTTGGATTGCTCTAGCAAAGAGCCAGCATACACACAAGGAGCTGAATGGTCTCCTTCTTTGCACTATAAAATTCTGTGGGCACACATTGAACACTTTACATTTGTCTGAGCAAAGAGGCATCAGTTTAACATCTCTCCCAAAATCAGTACCGGTAACAATGCAGCACTCTAAGTACTTCGCTAAAGTACCAGCCTGATTATGTGCTGAAATGCTGCAGTGGAACTAAGTCATGGATATTATTGAAACTAAGGTGGTCATCATTGCTATTCTGATCTTTCTCCTCTCAATCCTTCAATGCCAATATACCAACTGACTACAGCATTGCATTTTCATCCAGCTCCTCATACAGGAGAAAGGAAAACAGGAAGAGGGTAAATTATTGGGGTGTGGGTTGAAGACACAGTCAAGCAAAAGTGCTTCAAGAGCAAAAGCTTAGTAGTTGAACAAGCAGCCACTAATGGGGGAGTGTAAGGCTGGAGTCATCATCTTAGGCGGTCCCTCGAAATGAGGATGACTTGCTTCCACATCTTACAAAAAAAGGATGAGTTCACAGGTGTTTCGAAAGAAGAACCCCAAACTACATCCTCAAGGGTGGAAGATGCCGGTGTGTGGATTTTGCCGTTGCACACCAGCCACCACATGGGCTTGACAGAGCTAGATCTTGGACCAGTGGCAAGGATTAACCAAGACAACTGGAGACCTGCTGTGCTGCACGGACCCAGTGCGCGCACACATCGCAGTGTGGGCTGGCCCGTGCTGCCTCTGGCCCCAAACTCATGTCCCCTCTGGGCCCCGATTACATCCCTCCACAATCTCCATCCGCTCCTTCCCCTATATCTTACCGCTCCTGCTGCACCTGCCCACGTGCCAATTACCGACCTGGACCTTGCTGATGTCACTCTTTGCTGCCCAGCTCGCGCTGCCTCCTGGAGCTGCATGCCTCCACGCTGCTCCATGGCCGCTGCTCGCCACTCCTTTTACAGGATTTGAAAGTGAGGGTGAGAATTTCAGGTTTAGCTCACTGGGACATTGGGCCGGTGGAGGCTTTGAGAGGGCAAGGCGATATTGGGTGTACCATCATCATCATCATAGGCAGTCCCTCGGAATCTAGGAGGACTTGCTTCCACTCCCAAAGTGAGTTCTTTGATGGCTGAACAGTCCGATACGAGAGCCACAGACCCGGTCACAGGTGGGACAGACATTTGTCGAGGGAAGGGGTGGTGGGGCTGGTTTGCCGCGCGCTCCTTCCGCTGCCTGCGCTTGACCTCTTCATCTCTTTGCGTTGAGACTCGAAGAGCTCAACGCCCTCCCGGATGTATTTTCTCCACCTCGGGAGGTCTACGGCCAGGGTCTCCCAGGTGTCAGTGGTGATGTCGCACTTTACCAGAGAGGCTTTGAGGGTGTCCTTATAACGTTTCCGCTGTCCTCCTTTGGCTCGTTTACCATGAAGGAGCTCCGCATAAATCATTTGCTTAGGGAGTCTCATATCTGGCATGCGTACTATGTGGCCTGCCCAGCGAAGCTGATCGAGTGTGGTCAGTGCTTCAATACTTGGGATGTTGGCCTGATTGAGGACACAGATGTTGGCGCACCTGTCCTCCCAGGGGATTTGCAGGATCTTGCGGAGACATCATTGGTGATACATCTCCAGCGACTTGAGGTGCCTTCTATACGTCGTACATGCCTCAGATATACCACTTTATGCATGTAAGGATGCTGGAAACTCTTTTGTTTGAGTTGTAACGTATGTGGTGGAGTGGGGCGGGAGTTGAGACCTGGAGGCTGACTCGAAGATCATTCGAAAAGTCGCGCGTTGTGTTGGAGGGTTTTGGCAGGGATGGTGAAGTTAGAAGAAAGCAGTCGATACCAGAGGACCTGTGGAGGAGGAAGCTGAGCTTGACCGAGCAGTATGCCTGGGTTCCACACTTCCTAACTCAGCTTTAGGTTGCAGTCAGATGGAGCTGAAGGAGAAAAAAAATTGCATGAGGAAATTTTAGAAACTCAAACCAATAGACAATCAATAACCCTGCTGCAAGCAAGTCTGACATGCTTTGGATTCTCATTACTTTGAAATTGAGATTCAGCACACCATTTCCCAGCGTGACTCAATTTGTTTCCCTCGACTGTGGAACCACTTAGCTCTTCCTCCTACTGTGTACAGGCCATTCCAGTTGAACTAGCATCTCTTGATTCATCTGATTTTCGCCACAAAGATTGCATTTACACTCGATAACTTTAGCAACTCTAAAGTTGCAGCATAAATCTGGAGTCGGGCTTGACCTAACTTCAGAGAGAACTCAAACCTGTCAGTCACCCTCGAAGGAATAGTCTTCTGCAGCATGGGGCTTCACTCCAGCGCATTGTTAAACCAGCATTAAAAAGTGTTCGGGGAATCCCCTGTACACATTATTTCAATCCAACTGAGATATATTGAAATGTTTAGACAGTGCCACCAGTGTCTGCAATCTTTTAACTACAGGTTGAACCTCTCTTCTCCGGGACTGTCTTATCCGGCACCATGTCCGGGACCATTCCTGGCACCGGGTGGCATGTGCGCAGAACGCAACCGGTCAAAATCCTTCCTTCCCTGGTCTCAGAACATACATTTTTTTTTAATTCGTACAAGGTACTCACCAATATAATCTTTCTCCTCGATGTCGGGGTTATTGGCTGCCTCCTCCTTCTCGCCTTACTGGAACTCCTGCAGCCACAGTCCTCGGGCCGGCCGCTCCTCCGCTCAGGGCTCCCTCCGGGGGGTCGGGCAACAGGCTGCGTCCTCTGACTGCACCAACTCTTCGGGGCCGCCGACTTCCTCCTCCTTTCTTCCCCCCCCCCCCCCCAGATCTCTGCCCTCCTTTCCCTCCCCCCCCCCCCCACCCCCACCCCCGGGCCGATGACCTCCTTATCTGGCAAAAATCCCTCATTTCGGCTCAGGCCAGGTCCCCAGGGTGCCGGATAAGGGAAGTTCAACATGTATTAGGTTCTGGAAGAGGAGCTCTCTGCATCCACCGCACTGGAATAGGTCTAAATTCCCAGAGCGCGCTCGCAGAATGGACGAATCAGAAGTTCAAACGTTTGCGTAGTCCTCTGCTACAGCCCTCGACCCTCTGTTTTAAAAAAAAAAAAATTTCAATGTGCGATTATACTCCCAGTGAAGTGGGTCAGTTTAATTTGCTGTTCTTCTCAGAAAGAGCCACGTGATGATATCCCAGTTAATGCTGTCCTTCGGATACTTCTGTTCAGATGATTTTTGTTTGAGGCGGAATGAAGCGGATATCTATTTTCAGTGTGTGGAAATGGAGTTCCAGCATCCTTTGTTCCTTATGTTGGTGGATTTGTAACAAGCTCGATGTCTGTCACCTTTCTGACCTTTGGAACAGGAAGAACAGCAGGTTTATTGATTGCCTATTGGTTTGAGCTTTTTATAAAATTTCCCCATGCAATTTCGTTCTCTCTCAGCTTTGTTCACATCTTGGTTTTTATCTTTTCCATGTTTTCTGCTTTATTTTCCCCTTTTCCCTAGGATATAAAATTGTCTGGTTGTACTTCTATTGGGCCACTGTTTGGCCAAATCACTTCAAAGATAAGCTCGCCATGTTTCCTTTCTGTAATTTATTTCACTGATTGTCAGGAACAGGACAAGCCGGCATGCTCTAGCTTAAAATATATTTGGACCTTCACATAAGAACAAATTATAATGTCTGACTAGTTGTGTAATAGACTTACATTAATGTGATCCCTTAGCAAGGAAGGTTTTCAAGCTTTGAAATATAATTGATGAAATGATTTACAATGTAACTAATACTCCAACCAAGCAAATCTAAACTTAGGATTTACAATTGCTTGCATCTATTTTAGACTTGCTACCTTTCCAACAATAAAATTGAAGGTCTGAAGTTGTCAATCAAGTTTACTTTAATCTGAGTACTTTATTTTCTCACTGTATCTGGCTCTCGCTCATATGCTCCCTCCCTCCCTCCCTCCCTCCCTCCCTCCCTCCCTCCTTCCACACGGAGGTAAAAAAACATCTCTCATTCAGTTCACAATGAGAACTGGGCCACAAAAATCATGATTACAAGCACTTGATTCTTCGTCTATGTTGTGTTGGCTTATCTGAACTAACCTGGGTAGCAATAGGTCATTACTATTGGCCTCAGCACCCCACATTGGAGATGGTATCATTGGACAGGGCTACTGCCCATGATCACTCTCCTGCTCGAATTGCATGAGTGGGGATTTCTGGTCGGATCGGATTACACTCCAAATACTCTGCCGATGCTTGAAGTCACTGTAAACTTAGTAAGCATGCAGATTTTTAATGAGGATGCCCTGTTGTTACTAGATATGCCATTGCTCACAATCAAAATGAAAAATTGCCTGTAGGCACTTTTCTAATTGCTGCTTACAGATAACAATTGGGAATGAGAGGGTAACGCCATCTTTTAATAATGTGCAGTGACTGAAAAGTAAAAATTTGAATAGAAAGCAGAAAATCTGGAAACTCACAGCAGGGCTATCGGCATCTGTAGAGGGACCAGTGAGTTGATGTTTTGAGTTCATATCCTCCTTCAGAACAGATGGTTCAGCTGCTGACTTTCTGCTCAAAATAGTCAAATAAGAAAAGCAATATTTTGGCAAAAGTTTGAAACCAAGTTTTGTATTTTTCGTGTCTCCAATGTAGTACCTGCACGGGACAACCAAACTTCGAAGCACCAGCCTCTGTTTTTAGGTTTAAAAAAAATAGTCTGTGGCTTGTGAAGAAATAACATCTAGGCTGAGAGAAATGTGCAGGAATGGAGTTTCAAAGTCTTCATTTTCAGCTTTAAATCTCCGAGGAACCAATGAAGACTAGAGGCTAACTTATAGACCTTGTTGTTTCTTTATATAAAGAATTTTAATTCGGGCATTGATAAAAAGGGATCAACTCCTTCTAATCCTTCTGTTATCACACTTCAATTTTGTTGCTGTAAGCCGACAATGAAAATGACCTTGAGATACTGCAAAAAAAAACCACAATAAATCTGAGATGGTTTTTTAAATCTGACTTTCCTTCCTTTTCCCTGCCACCAGTTTGATTTTCCTGAATTATTCTGGATGGTATATTAGAATGAGGAGTTGCATTTATAAAAAATACATTATAGAGAGATGTAGAGAGAGAGAGATATGTAGAGAGAGAGAGAGTGAAAGATATAACTAAACCACTGCTTTGCTACAGTGATGTGGCAGACTAGTAAGATGAGAGCTTCGCTCCATGTGGGTAGGTTTTTTTTAATCTGGTTTCAACAAGGCACTTTTGATAGGGAAAGTGCCAGGTGAGTCACTGCAGTTTCTCACACATCCAAACATTCAGCTGCGATATGCTGCTCGCTGAGCCCTGGAAGCCTCTGTCGCGCATGAGGAGTGGTACCAAACTCTGCTCAGACCAGTGCCAGGAGAACACTTGTAGTGGTAAGGAGGAGAGCTTGGAGAATTGTGGTAACCCAAGAGTGTATCTCTGTACTGTTTGTGCTATCTCCCTCTCCAAAATCAGGGCATTGGCCAAACCATCATCAAATACAAAGCCGTACTAACTCACTGATTTATGCTGTGGAACAAACTAATCCAAAGATTTTAATCTGTTTTACACGAACTTGATTCAAATGCAGTTAATTGGAATAAATGCGTAGATTTCCCTATGGACAAAGCTTGGTACGGATATCTTGATGCACTTTGGTGCTTCATGTTAATTTACTACATTGCAAACTCACGCCTGTAATATAAATAGGTGCTAAATTTTAAAGACCTGAGGAATGTTGTGAAGTATTATGGTCTCCTGTTTAAATTGAAACCTACCTGCAAAACATTACCTGGGACAAAAATTCTAAACTTTTTTTGTTTTTAAATATACATGAGGAAAAACAGAATTTTGATTTAGCTGACTGTTTCAAATAAATTATTTTGCGCCATGCAGAGATTTTCAGCTTTCTTTGTGTTTAAATATTTAGTAAATTGCAGGAATTGAGAATTAAGCTTGTTTCTAGGATTTTCATGTGAGAGGCCTAACTTGGATTCTAAGTTGTCCTCCATAAATGGAGTGAATTTGAATTTATGTTGGATTCTAGTGCTGCTGGCTCCTGATTTTAAAATTAAAAATGGATTTACCAGTGGTCGGCATTATAAAGAGCCAGCGCCAGCTCAGTCACAAGCAACTGAAAATCATGCCATGGTCAGAAAAACCATTTAAGACTTGGCTCACTTAAAAATGATCAAATGAAAAAAACTGGTCACAATGTATTACTGTTACATTTCTCTACTTTGACTTGATCAAGGATAATGCAATTAGCATAATCACAAACCGAAGAATAACTCGATTTGGAATTCATGTGTGTTTAGCATAAGCATCAAGGATTTCAGAATTACCTCCTCATTCTTGGCTTACCATGTAGTTTGCCATGGCATAAATCAGCTGTGAGAATCGTATAAACACTTGACAAAGTTACTCTTTCAGTTTCTATAGAGAGCAGGTAGTGTTTGTGCATTTTTAAGTCTATATCTTGGGAGATTCCCCAATGAAACCATGAGCTTATCCGGTGAATAGCCGAGTTATGCAGAGCGTGAAGGATAACATCGGTGTCCAAGGATTGGCTTCAGTTTTAAGAAATGGAGAATTGATGACAGCTTTTCTTCTGACTCTATGCGGCATCCCCTGCTGGAAGTGTACATGCAAGGATAGTTTTGTACTTGACTGTGATTGTTTCTCTCTTTTCCCCGCCCCCTCCCCACCCCCCCGGTAGCGTATATATAGAGAAAAAAGGAGACAAAGAAATTTAACCGTTCACAGTATTGAAGACCGAAAGAGCTAAGTGAGTTTCAAACAAACATGGGTAGCAGGAAACCGATTCCTTTAGCCTATAACAATGGTCCACACGTGTCTGTGTCTGCTGACAGCAGCACAATTGTTCCATTTGCCATGTTCTGCCCTCAACTTGAGGCACGCTGCCTACATGCTGCAAAGTGGGAATATATGCTGATAACTGACAGTGTAGTTATGTGTGGATATGTTAAAACTCTTATTAAGGGTGAGGTTATGAAGATTACAGATTGACTGAGAACAGGGTTCAAACTCATTTTGAAGTAGTAGTAATGGTATGCTTCTACTTCGAAGCATTTTTCTTTGCTCAGCAGTTTTCTCATTTCTCCTACTCCTGTCTTTTCCCGATGGCGTTGACTCCTATCTGAGTTATGGTTCCACTCGGGAGCTCCACTTTCTCACCTAAGCTGTTGTTCCTGTGTGAACCTTGATTGTCAGAGTTGACCGGGTGTCACACGTGAACCTAATGCCATCTGCCTGCATGCTTTCAGGAAGGATTGTTGTATACTGATTAGGAAAGATGCCAAGGCCTTGGAGAGGGTGCAGAGGAGATTTGCTGGAATGATACGTTGGATGCAGGACTTCAATTATGTGGAGAGACGAGAGAAGCTACAGTTGTTCTCCTTACAGCAAAGCAGGTTAAGGGAAGATTTAAGAGGTGTTCAAAAACATGAAGAGAAACTTATCCAATGGCAGGAGGATTGACAACCAGAGGAGACAGATTTAAGGTAAATGGCAAAAGAACCAGAAGCGAGATGAGAATTTGTTTACGCACTGAGGCATTATCTGGCTTGAAAGGGTGTTGAAGCAGATTCAGTTATATCTTTCAAAAGGAAATTGGATAATACTTAAAGGGGAAAAATTTGCTGGGCTAGGGGGAAGGACAGGGGAGTGGGAGTAATTATACAGCTCTTTCAAACATCCGGCACAGGCACGATGGCCCGAATTGCTGCCTCCTGTGCTGTATTACACGATGATCCGAGGAGTGGGAACGCCAACCATTCCCTACCTTCCCCAGCCTAGTGGCACTGAGGTCACTTGTAGGGACCAAGTAACATTAATGTTGTTGGCGAAGTTAGTTCAACGCAAAGTCTCTGCAATAATCATAAAACCTATGGCACCAGTTGCATTATATTGCACATTTATACTCGAACCATGTTCTACATACCACCAGTGTATCTTGTTTTTCAGTTTACCCATTTAGGGACGGCTTAGAACATGATATGTGCAACTGGCTGCTGACACTACAGACGAATCAAAGACTCAGCGATTTGAATGTCACATTCTCCTCCCCGTCCCCCGTCCCCCCACCCAGCCTAGGGGTGCTGATGCCAATTTCAGCAACTCTGTTCATGATTCGTAAACACTGCACAGGCCCCGGATTGAACCTAAAATATCCCTGGTCTGTGTGGCTCAGCTATTTACTCGGTCAATTTGCCACGTTCGTTACTTGAGGACATGTGAAGCTCGAATTCTGTTTGGTCTGTGACCAGGTTATGGAAAATCTTTATATCTCCCAGGTTGTAGCTTCATTTTGCTTGGTACGAACTCTTTTCATCTTTGCACAAAATCCTGTTTGCCCATTTGATGGTGTGTCTTTGTTCACAGATTGATTGTTGATTGTGAACTTGGTATTTATGAAGATTCCTTTTGTACTAAGTCCTTTTCTTATCCTTTTCTTGTCTGTGGCAGATGAAATTTAATGCTGAAAAGTGTGAAGTGATATAGTAGAAAGAACAAGGGAAATATAAACAAAATGGTACAATCCTAAAGGGGTGCAGGAACAGAGACATGGGGCCATATGTGCACAAACTGTTGAAGGTGGCAGGGCAGGTTGAGAAAGCAGTTTTAAAAAAAAAACATACGGGATTCTGGGCTTCATAAATAGAGGCATCGAGTACAAAAGCAAGGAAGTTATGATGGACCTTTTATAAAACACTGGTTTGGCCTCAACTGGAGTATTGTGTCCAATTCTGGGCACTGCACTTTAGGGAGGATGCAGAAAAGATTTGAGAGTGATTCCAAGGATGAGGGACTTCAGTTACGTGGATAGACTGGAGAAATTGCGGTTGTTCTCCTTGGAGCAGAGAAGGTTGAGAGGAGATTTGATCGACGTGTTCAAAATCATGAGGGGGGACTAGACAGAGAAACTGTTCCCAATGGCGGTAGGGATATAGATATGCTAAGTGAGTGGGCAAAAATCTTGCAGATGGAGTATAATGTGGCAAAGTGTGAGGTTATCCACTTTGGCAGAAAAATTAAAAAGCAAATTATTATTTAAATGGAGAATAATTACAAAATGCTGCAGTACAATGGGACCTGGGGGTCCTTGTTCATGAAACACACATAGTATGCAGGTACAGCGAATAGTCAGGAAGGCAAATGGAATGTTGGCTTTTATTGCAAGGGGAATGGAGTATAAAACAGGGAAGTCCTGCTACAACTGTACAGTGTATTAGTGAGACCACACCTGGAGTACTGCTTACAGTTTTGATCTCTGTATTTAAGGAGGGATATACTTGCATTGGAGGCAGTTCAGAGAAGGTTCACCAGGATGATTCCTGAGATGATTGAGCAGGTTGGGCCTATACTCATTGGTGTTTAGAAGAATGAGAGGTGATCTTGAAATGTATAAGATTCTGAGGGGGCTTGACAGGGTAGATGCAGAGAGGAGGTTTCCCCTCGTGGGGGAATTTAGAACTAGGGGGCATAGTGAGGGGTCGCCCATTTCAAATGGAAATCAGTAGGAATTTCTTCTCTCAGGGTTGTGATTCTGTGGAATTCTCTACCCCAAAGAGCAGTGGAGGCTGAATCATTGAATGTATTTAAGGTAGAGATAGACAGATCTTTGAAAGATAAGGGAGTTGAGGGTTATGGGGAGCGGGCAGGGAAGTGGAGTTGAGGCCAAGATCAGATCAGCCATGGTATTAAATGGCAGAGCAGGCTCGAGAGGCCACATGGCCTACTCCTGCTCCTATTTCTTATGTTCCTGTGATTATGAAGGCACCTTGATGTGTGTGTTTATGTGTGTGGATTTTGTGCGCACGCATGCATTCACATTCAGTGCTTGCTCTTACTTTTATTTTTCCCCCACTTTCCCTTGCATCAATTGCTGTTCGTGGGTCCATAAACATTATAATTTACAGGTTGTGATTAAGGAACTGTGTTCAGTATAACAGCAGTGAGAAGGAGAGTTTGTAACGCCAATTTTTAAAGCGTGGGTCATTGGCAGTTTCATCCCAAATGTAAAGCTGTTGGATTTTCTTCTCTCTAGTCTTTCCACAGGATTTTCCTGGAACCAGTAGATTTATATTGGGGTCGCCTCTGCTGCTTGGATGAGGTCTTGTAGCTAAATGAGTGCAGCAAAACCCTGGCATTATTTAAGAGGCCGTAGAGCATAGTGATGGTGGGATCCTAGATTTCTATGAAGAATGAGCCCGATGAGCCGAATGGCCTCCCCCAAACTTACTTTTATGCTGTTATACTCGACACAGTGCCCTAATCATAACCTGTAAATTAGGTTTATAAAGAAACTGAGCACTGATGTTAGCTGCATCATATATGCACAGAACATGACTTCAAATCAAGTCATACTGTTAAGTCAATGGTATATTTTATTGAATGAGTGGGTGGGAGCTGAGTGATTGTTGTAAGACACATCATTAATATCATTTTAAACCATTCAATATAAATGATTGTCCATGTATCTATTATTTTATATTTGCGTGAGCAATTCTAGAGTTGATCTTTATTTTGAGTTGAGATATTAAAAAAACACTGAAGTTAGAAAGATTTTCCCGTAGGCTGTGCCTGGCTGGAGAAGCATGTCTGGAAGGTTTTCCATAAGTATTTTGCACAAGACCATCACTCCTGAGCCCCTAGACAATTTAATGAATGGCAAACCTTTAGAAGGCAATGTGATCAAAAAGTTTCATTTGTTGTCATCCTGTTTCTGCCCCTCATTATTAAATTGATCAAATATTGCCAAGAATAAATTAAAGTATTGTACTTGAAATAGCTTTTGCTTGATATTTGTGTTTATTGTAGTGGTACTTGAATTTCCTTTTTTGATTACATTTGTTAGTATTTTAATTGAATTAAAATGCAATCCTCTATTGGGGGTACCATTGGATTTCTAGCTGAAGAAAGTCATAAATATATTGAGTTGAGTTGTTTAGTCTTTGTGCAGTGAGGATGGGTGATTGGGGGGAAAGGACTGGGCTGATCATTGCAGGTTAACTTGTTGTTAGGTGCCTCTTGTTAGCCAGACAAAATGAATATTGGCACAGAGGTATGGGAGCAGGACTTTTGTCTGGCTTGTACAAGCTTTCTGCTCTTTTCTTTGCTAATTAAATGAAATGAAATGCAGTATAAAAAAAATCCAAGCCACCTGACTACCTTAAAAAGAGAAAAAGAGAATGTTTCACATCTGGATACTGCATCAGAGCTTTTTGTGAAGGGGTCTATTCCTGAACTGAAAATTAAGAGCATTTATTTTGGGGTGTAGGAGGGGACTAATTTCACTGTGTATCAAGACAACTCTCTAACCTTGAAGGCCACGTCTAGGGAGAGGACCCAATGTTCCACTCTCCCATGTTCACAGTACAACTGGATTTAGTACGGACCATTGTGATCTTAATCTCAGTATTTGTGCACAACTGATTGTGACAGGAGTGCAGCAATGTGATGGTTATGGCACTGGACTGGCAATCTGGAGATGGAATGTTCAAATCACAGTATTGCTTCTTTTCTACAATTTCTAAGCTCTTTATCCTCCCCATGACAGTCCCACATCCCAGAGAATAACTGTCTATAGTTGGATTATTTTTGATATTGCTATTCGTTTGATTTAAACTTCTGTTGCTCGTTCCTCAAAATGTTCCCTCTCCCTCGCCCTACTTCTGCAATGTGTTAACTTGTGCTTCTGGTTCTGGAGATTATAATCAGGTTTGCTCAAGAGGGCAGAATTAGAGGAGCGCAGACATCTCGAAGATTGTGCGGCTGGAGGAGATTAGAGAGATGGGGAGGGCAACTGTCCTCCAACACATTGCCCCAAGTGTCATGTATGAGCATAAACCGTGAATGTTTGCTGGTTTAATCATGGTTAAGCAGGGTCCTGTCCTCCTCACAGCTGGCCTTGACCCCATTTTTACCCAATGTCTGCACACTACTTTCTGTCAGGGGTCACTGGGTAGTAATCAGGAATGAGAATCTTGACTGCCGTCTTACCCTTTCCCCGGCTCAGTGACCCTGGGCACAATTGTAACACCTCCTTCCACTGTTGCCCAGCTGCAAGTGACTAGCTCAGCCTGGTCTGAGAGGCTGTAAACCACTGCCTACAGTGAATAGGAGATCCATGATGTGGCCCAGTTTTTTTTTTTAAAAGTAGAAATATTTCTGCAGAACTTACTGATTATTTTTCAACTGAGCACACTCGACAGGAGTGACAGCCTAGTTAGATGACATTTTTGTGTGCTATCTGTGCTTAAAAAAGCATCGCTGACTGCATGAAAAACAGACTATGTTTTGATCACTGACCTTACTCTCCCTGAAGTAGCTTACAGCTGCACTTTTAACCTCTCCACTACATAGCTTTTGGCTCTCCATTCACCATAATACTTATGCAACTGTTGATTTGCTCAACTGCTCACTCACATCCACCTTTGATGCCCTTGTCCTTAGCAAAATCTTCGTGGTCGTCCATCCCGGTTGTTCCCTCAGGTACGATCCCATCTTTGCTCAGTAATTTCCAAGGGATGCAGACTTGAGCATGTGCACAACTGCCTTAACCACCAATCATTAGCTCTGGCTGGACCACATCAAGCTCTACCAGCTTTCCATCTCCTCGGCCAAAACACCTGTTAATGGAATCATCCCTGAGAATAAAGATAACCTCCAGCTTCTCTTCTGTGCTACCAACAGTTTCCTTAAACCACTTGCCCCTCCATGCTTATCTCTGACAAGTGTGAGGAGTTGTGACTCTCTTTGTCACTAACAGAGACCATTTGTTGAGCTACCTCTGCTGTTAGCTTCCCTTCTCTTGCTTGCCAAGCCAGATCACCCTCCCATCTCTCCCCAAGGCCTCTCATTTTGTCCGAGGCCCACCTTGTGCTCACTTGACCCCATTCCCACTAAACTGCTCACCACCAAACTGCCCTTCCTGGCTTCTATGCTAGCTAACATTGCAACTGGTTTCATCGTTTTGGGGACTGTGGCCCTCCATTTCAAAACCCCCATGATCACAAACCCTCCTCCTAAAAACCCTCCATCCTGACCAACTACTATACATCTCCAGCTTCCCGTTCCTCTTGAATGCACTTGAATGTGTTGTCTGCTGTTGCATCTATGTTGCAACTCCGACTGATCATTCCAATTCAGTTTTCTGCCCATCCTCCCATCACACAACATTAAAAACTGCTCTAATCAAAGTGATCGACATTTTCTGTGATTGTGCCCTTCCTGTGTTATCTCTCCTTATCCTCCTTTTTGAAACAGTCAGTCCTCCTTCAGTGCTTTTCCTCAATTGTTCAGTTTGGCGGACGGCCCCCATTTGGTTCCACTCTTGCCAAACAAACCTAGTCAGAAAATCTCTAGCAATGGCTTCTTTTCCCATCCGTACCCTCATCAGAAAATCATGCCCCTTTGTCTGGGGTCGAACCAGACTTCTTGCAACCTTACTGTCCTGTTTGACTCCAAGCTTAAGCTGCTGTGTTTGTATACTTTCCATTACAAATAACACACAACATTGCCTCCCCTCTTCCTCAGCTCGTTTCCCACTGACGCCCTCTTCCATGCCCTTGTCACCTCCAGACTCGAACATTCCCATGCTCTACATAAGAACATAAGAAATAGGAGCAGGATTAGGCCATTTGGCTACAAGAGCTTGCTCCGCCATTCAATAAGATCATGGCTGATCTGATTTTGGACTTGGCTCCACTTCCCTGCCTGCTTCCCATAACCCTTGACTCTGCTATAGTTCAAAAATCGGTCTATCTCAACCTTAAATATATTCAATGTCCCAGCCTCCACAGCTCTCGGGCAGAGAATTCCAAAGATTCACGACCCCCTGAGAGAAGAAATTCCTCCTCATCTCTCTTTTAAATGGGCGACTCCTTATTCTGAAACTATGCCTCCTAGTTGTAGATACCCCCACGAGCAGAAACATCCTCTCTACACCTCAGAATCTTGTATGTTTCAACAAGATCACCTCTCAATCTTCTGAACCCCAATGCCCAACCTGCTCAACATTTCTTCATAAGGCAACCCCTTCATCTCGGGAATCAACCTAGTGAGCCTTCTCTGAACTGCCTCCAATGCAAGTATATCCTTCCTTAAATAAGGGGATCAAAACTGTATGCGGTACTCCAGGTGTGGCCTCACTAATACCCTGTACAGTTGTAGTAGGACTTCCCTACTTTTATACTCCATGCCCCCTGCAATAAAGACCAACATTCTATTTGACTTCCTAATTACTTGCTGTACCTACATGCTAACTTTTTGTGCTTTATGTACAAGGACCCCCAGATCCCTCTGTACCGTAGCATTTTGTAGTCTCCAGTTAAATAATTAGCTTTTTTATTCTTCCTTGCAAAGTGAAAAAGCTCCCTATTTCCCACATTATACTCCCACCTGCCAAATGTTTGCCCACTCAGTTAACTTGTCTATATCCCATTGCAGATTCTGTGTCCTCCTCACAACTTGCTTTCCTACCTATCTTTGTATCATCAGCAAATTTGCTACAGTACACTCGGTCCCTTCATCTAAGTCATTAATATAGATTGTAAATATTTGAGGCCCCAGCACTGATCCCTGTGGCACCCTACTAGTTAACATTTGCCAAACTGAAATGGACCCATTTATCCCGACTCTGTTTTCTGTTAGTTAGCCAATCCTCTAACAATGCTAATATATTACCCCCGCCTCCCCCCAAACCCCGTGAGCTCTTCTTGGCACCTTGTCAAATGCCTTCTGGAAATCCAAATACATTACATCTACTGGTTCCCCTTTATCCACCCTACTCGTTACATCCTCAAAGAACTCTAGCAAATTTGTCAGTCATGATTTCCCTTTCATAAAACCATGCTGACTCTGCTTGACTATTATGATTTTCTAAATGTCCCGCTACTACTTCCTTAATAATGAACTCCAGCATTTTCCAAATGACAGATGTTAAGCGAACTGGTCGATAGTTTCCTGCTTTCTGTCTCCCTCATTTCTCTCTGGGCCAGCCTCCCATTCTCTACCCTCCATAAACTTCTGCTCATCAAAAACTCTGCCACTTGTGTCCTATCTTGCCCCAAGTTTCACTTGCAAATCACTCCTGTCGTTACTGATGTACATTCATTTGTGGTTCCCCAATGGCTCCCATTTGAAGTTCTTGTCCATGTGTTTAAATCCATCCATGACTCTCCCTATCTCTAGCCTCCTTCAGCACTACAATCTCTCCCACAGATTCTCCCTTCCTTCTTTTGACTGTGACCTCGTGCAACCCCTCATCTCCCTTCGCTACACCAGTCGTATTGTTGGCCATGACTTCAGTCTCCGAGGATCCATGCTCTGTGACATTCCCTCCCTAAACCCCTCATATCTCTGCGCCTCCCTTTTTGGCTTTTTAACACCCTCTTTGAAACCCACCTGTTAATAATCTTCTTTGTGTCGACGTACATGGGATGTTTTTCTATATTAAAGGCAATATATAAATGTTGGCTGTTACAGTGCAGAGATCTTGTGGGGCAGGAAGAAGTGCACTTGCTTCCTTCCTGCTTGCTGGCCATTAATGTTTCACATCCATACATTTCAAGCTGGGGAATCCTTTAATGTTATTTAAGAATGCTATGGACATGGTTAGAATTAGTTCATTATTATAGTAAAATGTTGCATCTTTGTGAACAGTTAAAGACCATAATCTTTTTCTCAAATTTCCTGTTCTCTTTCTAATTTTCTGTTTCTGTTATCTCCCATTGATTTTTTTAAAAACCTATGAGCCCACTGGTTTCCCTCTGCCTCTGTGGGCTCCACCATCAATCTTCACTGTCAGGACCATGTTTCTTACAATCCGTTTCAGGCTGAAAACAAGTTTCAAAACCTGCTTGGTCAGGAGGCAGTGAAGTTTAGTCTGCTCAGCTCATTGAAACAACAGGCCTTTCTATGTTAAAGGCAATATACATATTTGCGCCTTTTCCGGCTCATTCAGAGTGACAAGAAGCAGAGGGAGTCCTAGCATCGTGTTAGCGCAGGTGGAAGTACTGCAATTTATTGCGAGGAATTATTGGGGTAGGTTAAGACTAGAATTTTCCATCCTTCTTTTGCTTTCTCCATATCATGTTCCAAAGGCCCATTGGGGAGGAGCTGTTCTCCAGGCACCTGTCTCTTTAAGAGATTCCACTATTTGACTTTTTCCAAACATCCTTTCCCCACACTTCATGATATATCTCCAATTTGTTTTTCACCTTTTGATTGTCAGTACACACAAGCTTTGTAAGCTTTGGAAACATTTTGAGCAACAATATCAACATCTTGAATTGTTGCCACTTCCTGACTTTAAAATCTGCATCAGTTCCAGGAAGCCCTTTCCTGACCTCAGCAGTCACAACCTTGCCTCTGTTGATAAGGTGTCACTTTAAAACTTTGTACCTTTTTCATCGTAAATAAAATACATTGCAACAGATAAATGGCTAGTTGTTACCATATATTAATCAAGTGGACAACCAGGATAAACATCCGTATAACGTTTCACAGAAGTTGGTGCTGCTTATCCAACTTCGTTCTGGCATAACTTTGAAAGTTGCAAAATAACGTGATAGAAATTTAAATGATCTAAAATACTGTCGAGTTATTTTAACAGTAAATTATATTTTTAGCGTTTCGGCTGCGGTGCACAATGTTGACCTCCTGAAATGTATGTTTTTGTATCCTAAATATTTTTAACGTCTTGATAGAAATATGAAATAGTTGATGCTATATTTTAATTTTACTGCATGCTATGAACAGTACATTGTGATCATTCTTTGCAGTCCATCCATTTTGTTTATAGCATAGCTGTAGTCATTATCAAGGCTCTTCAAGGTTCTTCCTGATATTACGGATGTGATCCGTGCACATTTTGGTAAGAAAACAATAGGGATTTTTAAAATATTCATTCATAGGATGTGGGTGCCACTGGCAAGGCCAGCATTTATTGCCCGTCCCTAATTACCCTCGAGAAGTTGGTGGTGAGCCCCTTCTTGGCAATTGAGTGGCTCACTGGGCCATTTCAGAGAACAACAGTTAAGAGTCAACCACGTTGCTGTGGATCTGGAGTCACAGAGGCCAAACTGGGTAAGGACGGCAGATTTGCTTCCCTAAAGGATGTTCGTGAACCAGATATTTTTTATGACAATCCAGTAGTTCCTTGATTACCATTTAGTGATGCTAGCTTTTTATTCCAGATTTATTTAATTAACTGAATTTAAATTCCACAACTGCCGTGGTAGGATTATGATTTTTTTTAAATTTCTATTTATAAAGCAAGTGTGGTTTCTTTGGGGGTCAAGACATGTATAGCAATGGAAGATTGGAGCTGAGTCAAACCTCTAGTCAGTAACCTGAGCCAGGCAGGTCATATTTTAACACGTGCTGAGTGGATGATCCATATCGGCCTCCTGAGGACCCCACCATCACAGAAGCCGGTCTTCACCCAATTCGATTCACTCCATGTGATATCAAGAAGTGGCTGAGTGCACTGGATACAGCAACGGCTATGGGCGCCGACAAATCCTGGCTATCGTGCTGAAGACTTGTGCTCCAGAACGAGCCGCCCCTCTCGCCAAGCTGTTCCAGTACAGCCACAACACTGGCATCTGCTCGATAATGTGGAAAACTGCCCAGGTATGTCCTATCCACTAAAAACAGGACTATTCCAATCTGGCCAATTACCACACCGTCAGTCCACTCTCAATCATCAGCAAAGTGATGGAAGGTGTCATCGACAGTGCTATCATGCGGCACTTAGTCACCAGTAACCTGCTCACTGATGCTCAGTTTGGGTTCCGCCAGGCCACTCGGCTCCAGACCTCATTACAGCCGTGGTCTAAAAGTGGACAAAAGAGTTGAATTCCAGAGTTGAGGCGAGAGTGACTGCCCTTGACATCAAGGCAGCATTTGAGTGAGTGTGGCATCAAGGAGCCCTAGTAAAATTGAAGTCAATGGGAATCGGGGAGAAAACTTTCCACTGGCTGGAGTCATACCTAGCGCAAAGGAAGATGGTTGTGATTGTTGGAGGTCAATCATCCCAGCCCCAGGATATTGCTGCAGGAGCCCCTCTAGGCAGTGTCCTAGGCCCAACCATCTTCAGGTGCTTCATCAATGACCATCCCTCCATCATAAGGTCAGAAGTGGGGATGTTCACTGATGATTGCAGTGTTCAGTTCTACTCTCAACTCCTCACAAAATGAAGCAGTCCAAGCCAGCATCCAGCCAGACTTGGACGACATTCAAGCTTGGGTTGATGTGTGGCACAAATGTTACTTGCCACTTAAGTGCCAAACAATGACCATCTCCAACAAGCAAGAGTCTCACCACCTCCCCATGATATTCAACGGCATTACCGTCACCGCATACCCCACCATTAACATCCTGGCGACCATCATTAACCAGAAATTTAACAGGACCAGCCACACACATACTGTGACTACAAGAGTGGGTCAGAGGCTGGGTATTCTGCAGCGAGTGTCTCACCTCCTGACTCCCCAAAGCCTTTCCACCATCTACAGGCACAAGTCAGGAGTGTGATGGAAGAATCTCCACTTGCCTGGATGAGGCTCCTCCTGGCCCACACGCTCCAACAACACTCGAAGCTCAACACCATCCAGGACAAAGCAGCAGGCTTGATTGGCAGCCCATCAGCAACCTTCAACGTTCACTCCCTCCACCACCGGTGCACCGTGGCTGCAGTGTGTACCATCTGCAAGATGCACTGCAGCAACTCACCAAGGCTTCTTCGACAGCACCTCCTAAACCCCCGACCTCTACCATCTAGAAGGACAAGATCAGCAGGTGCATGGGAGCACCATCACCTGCAAGTTCCCCTCCCAAGTTACACACCATCCTGACTTGGAAATATATCGCTGTTCCTACATCGTCGCTGGGTCAAAATCCTGGAACTCCCTCCCTGACAGCACTATGGGAGCACCTTCATCACAAGGACTGCAGCGGTTCAAGAAGGCGGCTTGTAAGAACATAAGAAAATAAGAAATAGGAGCAGGAGAAGGCAATACAGCCCCTCGAGCCTGCTCCGCCATTTAATATGATCATGGCTGATCCGATCATGGACTCAACCCCACTTCCCCGCTCGCTCTCCATAACCCCTTATTCCCTTACCGTTTAAGAAACTGTCAATGTCTGTCTTTAAATTTATTCAGTGTCCCAGCTTCCACAGCTCTGAGGCAGTGAATTCCACAGATCCACAACCCTCAAGAAATTTCTCATCTCAGTTTTAAATGGGCGGCCCCTTATTCCAAAACTATGCCCTCTAGTTCTCGTCTCCCCTATCAGTGTAAACATCCTCTCTGCATCCACCTTGTCAAGCCCCCTCATAATCTTATACGTTTCGATAAGATCACCTCTCATTCTTCTGAATTCCAATGAGTAGAGGCCCAACCTACTCGACCTTTTCCTCATGTCAACCCCCTCACCTCTGGGATCAACCTAGTGAACCTTCTCTGAACTGCCTCCAAAGCAAGTATATCCTTTAATAAATATGGAAACCAAAACTGCACGCAGTATTCCAGGTGTGGCCTCACCAATATCCTGTACAACTGTAGCAAGACTTCCCTGCTTTTATACTCCATCCCTTTTGCAATAAAGGCCAAGATTCCATTGGCCTTCCTGATCACTTGCTGTACCTGCATACTAACCTTTTGTGTTTCATGCACAAGTACCCCCAGGTCCTGCTGTACTGCAGCACTTTGCAATCTTTCTCCATTTAAATAAAACTTGCTCTTGGTTTTTTTCTGTCAACGTGCATGACCTCACACTTTCCAACATTATACTCCATCTGCCAAATCTTTGCCCACTCACTTAGCCTGTCTGTGTCCTTTTGCAGATTTTGTGTGTCCTCCTCTCACATTGCTTTTCTTCCCATCTTTGTATCGCCGGCAAACTTGGCTACGTTACACTCAGTCCCTTCCTCCAAGTCATTAAAATAGATTGTAAATAGCACTGATCCGTGCGGCACCCCACTGGTTACTGATTGCCAACCTGAGAGTGAACCATTTATCCCTACTGTTTTCTGTTCGTTAGCCAATACTCTATCCATTCTAATATACTACCTCCAACCCCGTGAACTTTTATCTTGTTCAGTAACCTTTTATGTGGCACCTTGTCAAATTCCTTCTGGAAGTCTAAATACACTATACTGGTAGCAATACGGTGGAGGAGGATTTCCTGGAGTGTATTAGGGATGGTTTTCTAGACCAATATGCCAAGGAACCAACTCGAGGGCTGGCCATCCTAGACTGGGTGATGTGTAATGAGAAAGGACTAATTAGCAATCTTGTTGTGCAAGGCCCCTTGGGAAAGAATGATTAAGATGGAGAGCGACACAGTTAATTCAGAGACTAGGGTCCTGAACTTGAGGAAAGGTAACTTCGATGGTATGAGATGTGAATTGGCTAGAAGAGACTGGCGAATGATACTTAAAGGGTTGACGGTGGATAGGCAATGGCAAACATTTAAAGATCACATGGATGAACTTCAACAATTGTACATCAATGCCTGGAGTAAAAATAAAATGGGGAAGGTGGCTCAACCTTGGCTAACAAGGGAAATTAAGGATAGTGTTAAATCCAAGGAAGAGGCATATAAATTGGCCAGAAAAAGCAACACACCTGAGGACTGGGAGAAATTTAGAATTCAGCAGAGGAGGACAAAGGGTTTAATTAGGATGGGGAAAATAGAATATGAGAGGAAGCTTGCCGGGAACATCATAACTGACTGCAAAAGCTTCCATCGATATGTGAAGAGAAAAAGATTAGTGAAGACAAACGTAGGTCCCTTGCAGTCAGATTCCGGTGAATTTATAATGGGGAACAAAGAAATGGCAGTTGAGCAAATACTTTGGTTCTGTCTTCACGAAGGAAGACACAACTAACCTTCCGGAAATACTAGGGGATCGAGGGTCTAGTGAGAAGGAGGAACTGAAGGAAATCCTTATTAGGCGGGAAATTGATGGGATTGAAGGCCGATAAATCTCCAGGGCCTGATAGTCTGCATCCCAGAGTACTTAAGGAAGTGGCCCTAGAAATAGTGGATGCATTGGTGATCATTTTCCAACCGTTTATCGACTCTAGACTGGAGGATAGCTAATGTAACACCACTTTTTAAAAAAGGAGGGAGAAAGAAAATGGGTAATTATAGACCGGTTAGCCTGACATCAGTAGTGGGGAAAATGTTGGAATCAATCATTAAGGGTGAAATAGCAGTGCATTTGGAAAGCAGTGACAGGATCGGTCCAAGTCAGCATGGATTTATGAAAGGGAAATCATGCTTGACAAATCTTCTGGAAATTTTTGAGGATGCAACTAGCAGAGTGGACAAGGGAGAACCAGTGGATGTGGTGTATTTGGACTTTCAAAAGGTTTTTGATAAGGTCCCACACAAGAGATTGGTGTGCAAAATTAAAGTACATGGTATTGGGGGTAATGTACTGACGTGGATAGAGAACTGGTTGGCAGACAGGAAGCAGAGAGTCGGGATAAACGGGTTCTTTTCAGAATGGCAGGCAGTGACTAGTGGGGTGCCGCAGGGCTCAGTGCCGAGACCCCAGCTATTTACAATATACATTAATGATTTAGATGAATGACTTGAGTGTAATATCTCCAAGTTTGCAGATGACACTAAATTGGGTGGCAGTGTGAGCTGTGAGGAGTAAACTAAGAGGCTGCAGAGTGAATTGGACAGATTAGGTGAGTGGGCAAATGCATGGCAGATGCAGTGTAATGTGGATAAATGTGAGGTTATCCACTTTGGGGGCAAAAACACGAAGGCAGAATATTATCTGAATGGCGGCAGATTAGGAAAAGGGGAGGTGCAACAAGACCGGGGTGTCATGGTACATCAGTCAGTGAAAGTTGGCATGCAGGTACAGCAGGCGGTGAAGAAGGCAAATGGTATGTTGGCCTTCATAGCTAGGGGATTTGAGTATAGGAGCAGGGAGGTCTTACTGCAGTTGTGCAGGGCCTCGCTGAGGCCTCACCTTGAATATTGTGTTCAGTTTTGGTTTCCTAATCTGAGGAAGGACATTCTTGCTATTGAGGGAGTGCAGCGAAGGTTCACCAGTCTGATTCCCAGGATGGCAGGACTGATCTATGAGGAGAAACTTGATCGACTGGGCCTGTATTCACTGGAGTTTAGAAGGATGAGAGGGGATCTCATAGAAACATATAAAATTCTGACTGGACTGGACAGGTTAGATGCAGGAAGAACGTTCCCGATGTTGGGGAGGTCCAGAACCAGGGGACACAGTCTTGGGATAAGGGGTAAGCCATTTAGGACTGAGATGAGAAACTTCTTCACTCAGAGTTGTTAACCTGTGGAATTCCCTATCGCAGAGAGTTGCTGATGCCAGTTCATTGGATATATTCAAGAGGGAGTTAGATAAAGCCCTTACAGCTAAAGGGATCAAGGGGTATGGAGAGAAAGCAGGAAAGGGGTACTCAGATGAATGATCAGCCATGATCTTATTGAGTGGTGGTTGTTGAAATCTCGACCTCCGAAAAAAAATGACTCTGGCACTTACAGCTCCGGCAGAAGTTTCTTTAATTTACTTGCTAGCAAGGGGCAGGTCACACTCAGTCAATGGCTAAGTGAACACCTCCGAAATGGTACAGTTTCACAAGATATTTATACAGTAAAACTCAAGTTGTGGCCTCTCCGTGTATTGGCTCTGTCTCGCAGTCAGTGAATACAAATAAAGAGTTAATTACTACATCCTTGTCCTGACATGGTTTCCAGATATTTCCTTTTGTCAGGGTTATTAGTAGGCCAGCCGGCCATTATTCGATGAGAGTGTGGTAATGAGCTATTACCTGCCTTGCATTGTGTCAGGATTGTCCAGTTTCTTGGTCAGTTATCTTCTTGCATCAAATGGATGAGGTCTCTACAAGAGATAATGGCTGGTGGTTTGAGTACTTCGAAAAGGCTGGGATGGAGTGGAACTGGTGTTGTATGGACAATAGGAGAGCACCATAGAGTGGGGTACTTGTCTCAGCATGACTTGTCTCCTAGCTGTCTGATGGCCATCAGCCATCTCAAACCAGGTTTAGCTGTTTATGCAAGCCGGCTGCTTTTATGCTGAAAGTTCTGGAAGGACCAGGACTCTATTTTGTTATCTATATATTGCAAAGGGCACACAAATACCATGTGGTATCAGCTTAGATTAAAAAATACATTTCCACATGGTGCAGGCTCGAAGGGCCGAATGGCCTACTCTTGCACCTATTTTCTATGTTTCTACATCCACTGGTTCCCCTTTATCCACCCTGCTCGTTACATCCTCAGAGAATTGCAACAAATTTGTCAAACATGACTTCCGCTTCATAAATCCATGCTGACTCTGCTGACCGAATTTTGCTTTTCCAAATGTCCTGCTTCTGCTTTAATAATGGACTCCAACATTTCCCCAACTTCTCCAAGGCAATTGGGTATGGGCAATAAATGTTGGCCTTGTCAGTGACGCCCACATCCTGGAACGAATTAAAAAAAAATTTAAAGTACATGGCCTCTTCCCAGTCCCTCCCCAGTATTATCTGTCTTCCAGATCACATTGCAAACCTAGATGCTGGGGTCAGTACAATATACATATACATGTACATGTTATGTTGTGATGTTGGTACATGCTCCTCCCTTGGAAGTAACGTGCGCAATAAATGGTCTCTACTTTGTTCCTCATGGCTCGCAAAGTATGAACAGCAAGTTCCCACTCCAACACAATTTATCCTTCAGTGTTAATGCTGCTAATATAGCTCCAAGCTCATTTTTAAATTTTATTACAAAGTTTTTTTTCCCCGAACTTGACCATGTAAAGTGCATCCTGATCTTTTCACTTTATCTTTTAGTCCTGTTTAGAATAGTTTCTAATAGTTATCAGAGTGCTTGAGCTTCAAAAAGCGTTCTGAAGGCGTTCTAGGTTTGAGAGGGTTTTCTACATGTGATCAAGTAAGCTGTTCAGTGGATCATATGTAGTTGAGATTTTGGTGATTAAAATTAGTAATTTTAATTATCTGGAGCAAATGGGGTTTACGGTTTGTATGAAAGTGTTTAATTGAGAGACGTGAATTATTCAACACAATTCACGTTTCTTCAGTAATGAATTTCACATAGCCCTTAAACTCCATTTGCACTGCTTCATTCTGGGGTGCAGCTTTTATAGGGCTTTTAACGTCTTTGGTGTAAATTGTACGCAAAAATAGTTTAATGCTCTGACCTCTGTTGGTTTGCAACTGAATAGAATGTCTTGGCCACTATACGATAAAGATTTTGGATCAAGTTATGGCACGTGAAATGGGAATCTGATTAATGGCACTTTAATCCTTCATTGAACTATATAGATTGAAACCCAACACCATGATTTGGGCTCTCACTGCCATTTCTCAGGTCTGTGCGAAGTCCTATTCTTACTGCGGTGCCTCCTGATCTATCTCAATTGCCAAACCATTCATTACCTCAACTGTGGCTTTGTGAAATATCAGGTAGCTAATGGCAAATCTGTTCCAGCGATAGGACCATGAGCTCATAGGTATACAGGAACATGACTGCACATCCTGTTGCTAACAGGATCCTGGACGGGATATTTGTTATGCAAACACTGGGGCCATAGTTTCACATCAGAAAAAGAATTAAATGCTTGTTTTCCATTTTTCTTGTGGAACAATTTCATGGTTCTGAAACATGGTTCCTGTGAATCCAATTTCATTTAATAATAACTGAACTTGCATTTCTTTACAATGTGCCCATGATAATCCTTTAATACTTTTCTAGTAGATAGTGATCTACTTGACCTACATTTCTTTAATGTGGCTGTGGAGTGTGTAAGTATTGTCGGCAAGTTTGCTGACGATACAAAGATGGGAGGAAAAGCAATGTTTGAGGAGGACACACAAAATCTGCAAAAGGGCATAGACAGGCTAAGTGAGTGGGCAAAAATTTGGCAGATGGAGTATAATGTTGGAAAGTGTGAGGTCATGCACTTTGGCAGAAAAAAAATCAAAGAGCAAGTTATTATTTAAATGGAGAAGGATTGATTGCAGTATAGCAGGACCTGGGGGTACTTGTGCATGAAACACAAAAGGATAGTATGCAGGCACAGCAAGTGATCAGGAAGGCCAATGGAATTTTGGCCTTTATTGCAAAGAGGATGGAATAAAAAAAGCAGGGAAGTCTTGCTACAGTTGTATTGGTGAGGCCACACCTGGAATACTGCGTTCAGTTTTGGTTTCCATATTTACGAAAGGATATGCTTGCTTTGGAGGCAGTTCATAGAAGGTTCACAAGGTTGACTCCAGAGATGAGGGGGTTGACTTATGAGGGCAGGTTGGGCCTCTACTCACTGGAATTCAGAAGAATGAGAGGGGATCTTATTGAAAAGTATGAGATTATGAGGGAGATTGACGAGGTGGATGCAGAGAGGATGTTTACACTGATAGAACATAAGAATTAGGAACAGGAGTAGGCCATCTAGCCCCTCGAGCCTGCTCTGCCATTCAACAAGATCATGGCTGATCTGGCCGTGGACTCAGCTCCACTTACCCGCCCGCTCCCCATAACCCTTAATTCCCTTATTGGTTAAAAATCTATCTATCTGATTTGAATACATTCAATGAGCTAGCCTTAACTGCTTCCTTGGGCAGAGAATTCCACAGATCCTCTGGGAGAAGAAATTTCTTCTCAACTCGGTTTTAAATTGGCTCCCCTGTATTTTGAGGCTGTGCCCCCTAGTTCTAGTCTCCCCGACCAGTGGAAACAACCTCTCTGCCTCTATCTTGTCTATCCCTTTCATTATTTTAAATGTTTCTATAAGATCACCCCTTATCCTTCTGAACTCCAATGAGTAAAGATCTAGTCTACTCAATCTATGATAAGGTAACCCCCTCATCTCCGGAATCAGCCTAGTGAATCGTCTCTGTACCCCCTCCAAAGCTAGTATATCCTTAAGTAAGGTGACCAAAACTGCACGCAGTACTCCAGGTGTGGCCTCACCAATACCCTGTACAGTTGCAGCAGGACCTCCCTGCTTTTGTACTCCATCCCTCTCGCAATGAAGGCCAACATTCCATTCGCCTTCCTGATTACCTGCTGCACCTGCAAACTAACTTTTTGGGATTCATGCATTTTAGGTGAGACTAGAATTAGAAGGCATAATCTTAGAATAAGGGGCCACCCATTTAAAACTGAGATGAGGAGAAATAGACTGTTTCTTAAACAATAATGGGCTATGGGGAGCGGGCAGGGAAGTGGACCTGAGTCTATAATCAGATCAGCCATGATCGTATTAAATGGCAGAGCAGGGTCGAAGGGCCGTATGGCCTACTACTGCTCTTATTTCTTCTGTTATGTCAAACTTGGTGATCACACAAATGACATTAAATAACTGGAAAGAAAGAATGTGCATTTATATACCACCTTTCATAAACTCCCAAAGCGCTTTACAGCTAATGGAATATTTTTGAAGTATAGTCACTGTTGTAATGTAGGGAAACTGAAAGGAAATAAATGGTTAGATAATCTATTTTAGTGATGGTTGAGGGAAAAATATTGTCCCAAGACACCGTGGAACACTCCCTGCTTGTTGAATAGTGCTGTACGATCTTTTATGTCTACCTGAGTATGCAGATGCGACCTCAGTTTAACGTCTTATCAGAAACATGGCACTTCCTCAGGCCAACATCCTTAGCATCGAAGCACTGGCCACACTCGACCAGCTCTGTTGGGCAGGCCACATTGTTCGCATGCCTGACACAAGACTCCCAAAGCAAGCGCTCTACTCTGAACTCCTACACAGCAAGCGAGCCGAAGGTGGGCAGAGGAAACGTTTCAAGGACACCCTCAAAGCCTCCTTGATAAAATGCAACATCCCCACTGACACCTGGGAATCCCTGGCCAAAGACCACCCTAAGTGGAGGAAGTGCATCTGGGAGGGCATTGAGCACCTCGGCGAGAGCATACAGAAAACCAGCACAGGCAGCGGAAGAAGCGTGCGGCAAACCAGTCCCACCCACCCTTTCCTTCAACGACTGTGACAGAGACTGTAATTCCCGTATTAGGCTGTTCAGTCACCTAAGAACTCACTTTTAGAGTGGAAGCAAGTCTTCCTCAATTTCGAGGGACTGCCTATGATGATGACTACATTGAATCGTCTGTCTAGATTATGCACTGTGGAGTATGGGCGGGGGAGGAGACCTCTCCATGCCACGATCGCTGCCGACAACCCTCCCTCGCCCCACCCACCCACCCACCCTGGTCGGCAGCGATTGTGGTAGCGGACCGGAGTCAACCGGAGGGCTGCGTCATCGCTCCAACCATCTTCTCAGTCTTCCTCGCTGCCATGCTCCACCTCACAGTTAACAAGCTCCCCGCTGGAGTGGAACTAAACTACAGAACCAGTGGGAAGCTGTTTAATCTACATCGCCTCCAGGCCAGGTCCAAGATCATCCCAACCTCTGTTGTTGAGCTGCAGTATGCGGACGACGCCTGCGTCTGCGCACATTCTGAGGCTGAACTCCAGGATATATTCGATGTATTAACCGAGGCATATGAAAGCATGGGCCTTACGCTTAACATCCGTAAGACAAAGGTCCTCCACCAGCCTGTCCTCACCGCACAGCACTGCCCCACAGTCATCAAGATTCATGGCGCGGCCCTCGACAACATGGACCACTTCCCATACCTCGGGAGCCTCTTATCAACAAAGGCAGACATTGATGCGGAGATTCAACATTGCCTAAGAAAAGAGTGTTCGAAGATCAGACCCTCAAAAATCTACCATCAAGCTCATGGTCTACAGGGCTGTAGTAATACCCGCCCTCCTGTATGGATCAGGGGCATGGACGATGGACAGAAGACACCTCAAGTCGCTAGAGATATATCACCAACGATGTCTCCGCAAGATCCTGCAAATCCCCTGGGAGGACAGGTGCACCGACATCAGTGTCCTCGCCCAGGCTAACATCCCCAGTATTGAAGTACTGACCACACTCGATCAGCTTAGCTGGGCAGGCCACATAGTTCGCATGCCAGACACGAGGCTCCCTAAGCAATTGCTATATGCAGAGCTCCTTCATGGTAAACGAGCCAAAGGTGGGCAGCGGAAACGTTACAAGGACAGCCTCAAAGCCTCCCTGGTAAAGTGCAACTTCACCGCTGACACCTAGGAGTCCCTAGCCGAAGACCCCCCTTGGTGGAGAAAATGCATGCGGGAGGGCGCTGAGGACTTTGAATCTCAACGCCGCAAGTGTGAAGAGGTCAGGCGCAGGCAGCGGATGGAGTGCGCAGCAAATCAGTCCCACCCGTCCCTTCCCCTGACGAATGTCTGTCCCACCTGTGACCGGGTCTGTGGCTCTTGTATTGGACTGTTCAGTCACCAAAGGACTCACTTTAGAAGTGGAAGCAAGTCTTCCTCCATTCCGAGGGACTGGCAGTGATGATGATAATGGTATGGAGAGGTCGACCAACGGCCTGGGGAAGAGAAAGGCTGCGATCAGTAGAGAGGAGGCCAAAGGCTTCCTTGAGACTCCTGGCCCACAAGGAGTGCTAGAAAAGGCACTTGCCTTGTGAAGCCGATAGTTCCCACCTCCCTTTCACTGCCGGGTTTCCCAGCAGCCCCAGCAATTGTTAAATTTAAATCGGGCTTGCCATTATATTGGGGAAGCCACATTTAAATATGTTAATTAAGCGTCCCGTCTCTCCATGGACGCCACGAAACCCGCTTGCGTGCGGGTTGGAGTTGCGTTCCCCAGTTTTTCATTATTAAACCCCTGTCCGTCGTGAGGAGGTTAATATCACAAAAAATAATGTATTGTCACAGAAATGTTACTAGGGGTATATAAATGACATTACAGGCGCACTGCAGGCAGAAAGTGTGTTAGCTGCAGTGTGGAATGGATCACATCAGCCTGTCTGAATCGACACTGCTTTTAATTTACAAGACAAAACCGGTCTACATTTGTGCCGGGGACAGCTGCTGGAACCTGTGTGCACAAACAACTCTCTGCATAAAATGGAATAGTAGATTTATTCGAGGCGATTCAGAATTGGGCTTGGTGATACTGGACAGGTGTGCAGACCCCAACTAGCTTTCAGCACATTAATTTGTATATTCGTTACTGCAGCGTGCGCTTACTTGCCAGAGGTCCTCCAAACTGGGCTGACCCAAGCCACTAATTTTAGTTGCTGGCTGCAACGCGTTATGATTAAATGCCACCCTTTTCCCTTCAGTAATTTCAAATATCTTGCCTAACAAACTCTAACTTATGCAGCTTAAGATTAAGAGAAATGCAGATGATAAATGGATAGTGCAGCATCTGTTTTTTTTTAATCCCCTCTCCTGAGGGAACTGACTGTTACTGGGGTGCAGGTCCATTGGCACTCCCTCTCATATCACTCAATCAATATTTCTTTGTGAGAGCCCAATAGTGAATTTTGATAGACATGTCAGCCATGGAAGCATCACAGCAAAGCCAGTCCATACTTGCACTTACCAGCAATGGACTCTGGACAGCAATCAGGAGTAGGAATCCTAACTGATTTTCTTTTCCCCCTTCTGATGCTGGTGACTGTGAGGCCATTTGTTTTCGACACTGTTGAAATGGCAGCAGGTTATACATGTTATGGCACCCTTGTAGCCTTGGCTCAGTGGGTATCACTCCTGCCTCTGCGTCAGAAGGTTGCGAGTTTAAAACCCCACTCCAGAGACTTGAGCACATAATATCGGCTGACACTTACAGTGCAGCACTCCCTCAGTACTGCATTGAAGAGCTGCCGACTTTCGGATGAGACCTTTTAGCTGGAAATAAAAGGTTCCATGGCCCTATTCATAGAGAAGTCCGAGCCAATATTTTTCCCAGAACCAGCATCCCTAAAATGGATGACCTGGTCATTATCTCGTTTCTGTTTGTGGGAGCTTGCTGTGTGGAATATGGCTGCCGCTATTCCTGACATTACAACGGCAACTACACTTCAAAAGTTATCATAATAATAAGCAGTTCCTTAAAATTGAGGAAGACTTGCTTCCACACTCAAGTGAGTTCTCAGGTGACTGTGTACAGTCCAATACGGGAATTACAGTCTCTGTCACAGGTGGGGCAGACAGTCGTTGAAGGAAAGGGTGGGTGAGGAGTCTGGTTTGCCGCACACTCCTTGCGCTGCCTGCGCTTGCTTTCTCCATGCTCTCGGCGATGAGACTCGAGGTGCTCAACGCCCTCCCGGATGCTCTTCCTCCACTTAGGGCGGTCTTGGGCCAGGGCTTCCCAGGTACCGGTCAGTGTTCTCGATCAGGCCAACATCCCCATCATCGAAGCACTAAGCACACTCGACCAGCTCTGTTGGGCATGCGGACAATGTGGCCTGCCTGACACGACACTCCCAAAGCAAGCGCTCTACGCGGAACTCCTACATGGCAAGCGAGCCCCAGATGGGCAGAGGAAACGTTTCAAGGACACCCTCAAAGCCTCCTTGATAAAGTACTTCAAAAGTATTAAATTTGTAAAGCACTTTGGGATGTCCCGAGATCATGAAAGGTGCTATATAAATGCAAGTCTTATCTCCACATTCACATGTTGCCTGGTTAGTGTCTCCATGTGGAAAATTCAGCCAAATGAGGTAGAACTTAATAGGGTTTGTGTTCATTTTATTTTGTCCTTCGAAGCTAAGCTTGTCTTTGGGCCAAGAGGAATGGGCAGGGTACAATACTGTATGGTACATTTAAGCTGGTCGTTCTGATCTTGTTCAGCATAGTGCATGCAGTAGTGCTATCAAAACAGTAGAATGTTATTTTCATCATGTTACTAGCTGAGAAATTGACTAGAACGATATCCTATGAGCAAAATGTGTTCAGCTGACTGCAGTTCACTACTGTTTGAGATTATGGAAGACATATTTAGTAGAAATCTTTAAGGCTGGTGTGAGGCTGACTAACAGTGCAACCCACATGAAAATCATCCCAGTTTTAAAATGCAAGCGCACTTTTTAATCAGCTAGGTTAAACCATTGTCCTCTGACTGACTGCTTTTCAGACCCTTTACACACTGCAGTACAAAACTTGCTAAAAGACTATAACTGCTCCAAACAAAACCACACCCAGATTCTATAGGGAATTGCATATATACTTAAACAGCAAAAATCTGCAGGGCTTATGGGGAAAGAACAGGAGAGTGGGACTAATTGGATAGCTCTCTCAGAGCACAGGCACAATAGGCCGAAGGACCATCTCCTGAGCTCTGTGATTCTATGCTGGAAATCTGAAATAAAGACAAGAAAGGTGGCAAACACTCAGAGCAGGTCAGGCAGTATCTGTGGAGGGAACAGACAAGTTGACGTTTCAGATGCGTATTGATGAATGGTCCAGGTCAGAAATGTCTTCTCTTCACCAATGCTGATGACCTACCGTGTGTATCCAGGTTTTACAAGAACATAAGAATTAGGTTCAGGAATACGCCTGTGGTCCCTGGAGCCTGCTCCGCCATTCAATAAATTCATGGCTGAACTTCGACCTCAACTCCACTTTCCCAACCGATCCCCATATCCTTTGATTTCCCTCGAGTCCAAAAATCTATCTATCAGCCTTGAATATGCTCAGCGACTGAGCATCCACAGCCCTTTGGGACAGAGTTCTAAAGATTCACAACCCTCTGAGTGAAGAAATTCTTCCTCATCTCAGTCTTAACTGGCCAACCCCTTATCCTGAGACAATAGGGTTGAAATTGCCCTGTTTAGCGACGCCCGCTAGCGCCTCCGAAACAGTTTTTGCCCAGGGCGGGGAGGGCGCTCCCGGCCCCTGAGAATTTGCCCGGGAGTTGCCTCGGTAGCGCTGCACCCTGGGACGCTGAGCAACCGGTGATGACAATCAGCATGCGCGGTAACCCCTTAGCGCTGTGCAGCGACCCATTTCCGCCTTGTGGCAGATGTTGGCCGAGCGATGTCAGTGGTAGCCTCGCATGTCACAAACCGGGCCAACTTCTGCTCGCGGGGAGGAAGTTAAAGGTGAGGTCGGGAGCGCCCCGTGCCGCCATCTTGCCTCTTTTGGCCAACTCACTGGTCGGCCCCTTCTTTACTTCTCTGGTGCGGTCCAGTCGCCATCGTGCAGCCTAACCCTCCGTTTTGGGTGCTGGGCTGCGGCCCCGGCACTACACCGCTCTGCTTGGTCCCCCCGGCAGAGTGAGCAGCGGCCCTCCCCTTTTAACCGAAGGGGAAGAGTGTTGAACCGTGTCAGCACTACATGCAGCAGCGCAGTGCTGCCAGTCGCGCCCCAGTATCGCCCCAGAGCCCGCCCCAACAGAATGTGGAGCACGCGAAATCACGCTCCACTTCCTGTGAGGGGCGGTAACCGCAATTTGGCTGCTGGGGCGGGACTTCCACACCGGGTGCAGAAAGTCCTGCCCCAAACCGGTTCCCGCCTCCGCTGGGGAATTTCGTCCCCTATATCTCCTACTTATAGAATCTCCAGCCAGGGAAAGCAACCTCTCAGCATCTATCCTGGCAGTCTCCCTGAGAATCTTGTATGTTATGACTTTTGTTTACGGGATCTAAATAATAGGACGACAGTTCGTCAACTAAATTACAACTTTTCCTCCACTTGTTTTCCCTAAATAGGCTCAAATCCTGTATTGGAATTGGAGGTGCCTGAGAGGGAGCATAGAATCTTCTCTGTCGGACTTGGGAATATGATTTTCAAGCATGAAATTGAGTGGAATGCCAGCTAAGTTGAGCCGATGGCCTGAAGTGAAATGTTATATTTATTTCTGAAAGTAGCAGTAAATCATCAGTTATCCAAGAAATCTTATTGGTTATGCCTCCAGCATTTCCAGTATCTTGTCTGCCTTAATTGACACCGTGGCTCCAATACATAATAAGGCCAATGCTTTGGCACTGAGATTTGTCTAGTTTTTAAGTTGTGTATGTGGTACTGTGAGATGGAGTCTTGCTGTGCTTTTTGCAACGTAGTTTTGGTCTGACCTTTCTAATTGCTTTCATCCTTAGTCAAGATTAATTTCCACTCAATTAGCTTCTATTTTGTTCGGATTCCATCGACTCGATTTTTGCCAGAGGACGTCACAGATCTCGCTGTGCTTATAATATTCCATTCCCGTCCAACGTGTAGGGAAATGAGACCTGGGATCTCTGCAGCGCAAATGGGGTGGCACACACGCAGCTTCGATTCGAAAGATTTGATTAAATGTTGTTTTGATGCCCGCAGCTGTAAGCTGCCACTGAGAACAGAGTAAAACTACTGGTGAACTCCACCTGTATGCTATGTATGAGCGTGTTTCAAGGACGCCAGCTGTCTTGGTGACTTTCACGGGAACAAAGGATGTTGAGTTTCTCGGAAAGAAATTGATTGTGAAATACCATGTTTCTGGTGGTGAAGTGATGTGATTTTAGTGGAAAAGAGATGCTTAACTGCATTAGGTGACTACTTGACTTTAAAGGATGAGCGAAAGGATTCTTTTCTTTTGCTTCATGCTACATTTTTATGATTGTAACAGTTTTAACTGGGGAATTTATCCTGTTCACCTTGGGTTCCACTTTGTGAGCTGTTGAAAGGACAAACACTGTAAATGTGTCCATTATTTCTGAGAGGTTGTGGTCCGATTTCAGATTCTCGCATAGTTCGAATTAATTTCATATTTCTTTGCTGTAAACTGAATGTAATTTTTTTTTGCTGAGATTGTACTGTTCTTTGCATCTATAAGCAGGACATAAGTTGTACATAATCAACACAGCCCTGAAAAAGACGTTTTAAGTTACTCACCATTGGATGAGCACAAACTTTTTTTTTAAGTATTTTTTCGAACTTGCCAAAGTTCATGGCCCAGTTGAATTTTACTCAGCGGAAGCGATTTTGAAAAGTAAAAAGTAGTGAGAGATGGGTTTGTTGTAGGATAGGAAGAAGCCAAAACAGGATGTGGAGGATCTGATGCAGTCATAGAAATGTTGGAAACTAGGATCAGAAGAGAAAAGATCCTTGTGAGAAAGTGAGTTGCCGTTTTTGCCTCTGAGCTGGGAAGTTGACACGGAATTTTTCCAGTCCTTGTTCCAACAGCAAAAGGCAGAAATACAAGAATTCAGATCCTTTAGTTGTCAATTTAGTTAATAAATAATTCTTGGCTATTCCTAATAACGATAGTGTTCTCCCTCTCTTTCTCTACCTCAACAACGATGACTTGCATTTATATAGCGCCTTTAACTAGTAAAATAACAAGGCACTTCACAGGAGCCTGCCTCTCTCTCTCTCTCTCTCTCTCTCTCTCTATACCCCATATCTGTCTGTGTCTCTCCTTCACTGTCTCGCTCACGCGCTCTCAGGGTGCTAATGTAATTGTGTGGCTTTCTGTTTTTGACTCCATGATGTTGACATTCACTACCTGCTGTGTGCAAAAGAGTTTGGTTTATAATCCATCAACTTGCTTTGTGATGCTGATTCAGTTTTGTATTTAATGTCCAGCTGGGTTAAAGCTGGCAGCACATGCTGTACATTTTGACACTGCATTAACAGCGGAGTAAACAAGATTGCAATTTTATTTCTGCGCTCATATGGAACCGCTTTGAAATCAGTGAATACTTAAAATTTAGTGACAGTAGTTTGGTAGCACAGCACTTGTAGAGCATGGCAACCTTTTGTTCCAAGTACATGCTAAGCCAGTGTTGAAATCCATGGGAATGGTAGCACAGTAGCTAGATGATAACATTGACACCAACACTCCAAGTAGCTATTAATGCAACATTTGTAAATCTTGCACCGTAGTTTTTTCATCCAGTCCTCTGTGTATATATGTTGTATTTAGTGTAACTGCTGCAACGGTTATCGAAGCCAATAATACAGGCATATCTTATTCGTTATTGCCAAAGTACCCAATGTGATGTCACTTTGGGAAATAAGCATAAGGGGGAGGATCTTCAGCTCAATAAATGACTGGTCACCTGCCAGTAACAATTTTTATAAATGCTCGATTTGCCCTGAAACCACTCACTGTGTCGTTGCACTGGGAGTGCGAAGAGGATGAACGCTGGCTCCAGAGCTGACCGTGAAGCCAGAGAAGAGGATAGAGATCGAAGTCAGAGCCCACAGAGGACTGTTGAGGCAGATGAAGATTGACGTTAAGAGCCCCCTGTGATGTCCAAATTGATCATGTGTATGTTTGTGAGGGTGCCTGGTTAAATTGTCAGTGCCATCTCAAACCTCAGTCACTGGAAGTCCGCATGTTACGTTGATGCCTGTTTAAAGGCTTCAGTGAAATTAATTTAAGCCGAGTAAGTTCCTTTTCTATTGGTTATAGTGCGTGCGACCTCCGGTGTTTTTATTTTAACCGATGCTCACCAAGACAGATAATTTAGCCAGAGTTGCAGAGATTAAATTTGAAGGTAAAATAGAAAATTTTAAGTAATTAAAAAAAAAGTATTTTATTTCTGTGTTGCTCTCGTGCTAATGTTAACATCTGTGCATCACAGGTAGCGTAAATCATGCTGAACGTGCCTTAGTTTGCAGAAGAAATCATATCTTCAAGCAAAAAATTATCTGGTCGGGTGGGATTGCAGCCTGTGATTTTGTTCAGAGCCACATTCCAAGTGCAGTAGTTTGTGTCTCCTGTTGGTGACTGGGCTGGTTTATCAACACATGAAAAATCAAATTTTTTTTTAAAGTAACTCCTCCCTCCCTCACACTTGGCCCGGGCTCACTTTTAGGAGTACTTTCCATGAGACCTACCTACTGCTAAAAAAGCATGTGTCGAGGTGTTACAAGTTTTTTTTTTAAATGTGAAAGCTGCTTTTTAATGTGCAAAGAGAATCTGTGTCCCGAGGTAAAAGGTATGAAAGCAGACACACTGGCTATGTTAACTCGTACTGCAAATCTCTACTTTTGCAGTGAGGATTGGAAGGCAATGTCCTGTGTTGTATTGTTCCCGGTTTAGGACTTTGAGCAGTGTGTTAAAGGTAAATATGCTATATATTTACTGCCATCAGTCATCTGGGGTGTCTGTCTTTATTTAGTACCCTGGCCTTGCTGAATATTTGTTCAAGTATATAAAACACAATCGGCCTGTGGGTTGATGTGGTAAATAATTTGCTTCTCAATTACAGTAACAGGTGTCTGAATTGACAGTGGCTTGTTAGTTCCTCCACAGCTGTTTTTTTTCTTTACATGGATGCATGTTTAGTAGAACTTACCATGTTAAAACTCTCCAAACTATAATTGGCTTGAATTTAGGGAAGCTTCCGATCTCACTTTGTGCTCTAAAGAGGGTAAAGGTATGTTTTTGCGATGTGCCTCATAAATGATTTAGATAGAGAATTTTTTTCTTCCGCCAATGCCATTCAGTATGTGCTGAATGCTCCTTCCCCGCAGGGCAATGTCGAAAGCCATTGAGAAATCCATGAGCTGCTGGTCCTGCCTGCTTTGAAAGTTTGGGATTCAAATAGTTAATTGCAGGGTAAAATGTCTGTTCATACACACGTGTGCCTCTATATTTCTACTTTTCTGTCAGTTCTTTTGCTTCTCAGTACGATAACCAGTTTCCAAATTTTGCTTTTGAGTTTTCTAGTGTTATTTCTTTTGCTGCTGAAATCTTCATCCACACTGCTGTCACCTCAAAACTGTGTTGCTTCTTGCTGGCCTTCCAAGCTCTGCTCTCCATAAGCTCCAGCTCATCAAGAACTCGGCTTCTCCTAACCCTATTCCGTACCAAGTCCCTCACTTCGATCCCTCTGGTCCCTTTCTGTATCCCTCAGTCTGCTCTGCCTTCAAAGTGTCAGCCAGTGGCTCTGGTAGAGCGCGCGCTTCTGAGTCAGAAGGTTGTGGTTCAAGTCCCACTTGAGCGCAAAAATCTAGGCTGGTGCTGTGTTTCAGATGAGATGTTAATCCTTCGTCCCCATCTGCCCTCTTGGCTGGATGTAAAAGATCCCATGGCACTGTTTCGAAGACGAGCAGGGGTGTTCTTCCTGATGTCCTGGCCAATATTTATCCCTCAATCAACATCACTTTTTTTTAAAAAAACAGCTGATCTAGTCATTATCACATTGGTGTTTGTGGGACCTTGCTGTGTGCAAATTGGCTGCCGCGTTTCCTACATTACAACAGTGAGTACTGAAATATTGGTCAGGATACTGGGGAGAACTGTCCTGTTGTTTTCACAATACGTACTACCGTGGGATGATTTGCGTGCACCTGAGTGGACAGACAGACGGCCTTGGTTATGTGCAACGAAAGCCCCGCTAAGATGTATGTACTCGAAACTTTTGCTCCACTGAGGAATCTGTTCTGTTCTGCATTTTCTGGTATAAGACACATTTTGCTACTGTAACAATCCTGGGTCTTGTAGCACCATGGATTTAATTTCCATGGTCCCCACTTAGAGGAGGTTGAGGCAATGTGAGTGCCGTGTCTGAAGCACCACTACTCGCATTTCATTGCATTTTAAGTGGGCTCTGAGGTAGCTTCTGTGCCGCCTCTTGACTCGTCTGCCTCCAGTAAATGTAATTTTACTTTTAAGCATAAAACCCACTTAGTGATGGGTTAGTGTTTTTATTCATATATTTACATTTTATTTAGCCAACACCTTGATTTCTGTAATTAAAATGGGACCCTGTAATTATTTAACTTTTAAAAAAAATATCTCTTCCCATGCTTACAGACAGTATAACACTTGATTCCCAGCTCCTCTGAAGGCTGGGCTGATATCTCGGTATCTAGCTTGCTGCTGCCAGCTGAAATATTCCATGGCTATCGGCGGGGAATCTTTGTAGGGTATGTCAACTGAGCCACGGTTAATTGCCACGTTGCTGATCTGCTTATAAAAACAATCGGAGTTGGGAATTTTTCTTTAACGCACAGCCCCTGTGGAAGTTTATTTCTGCTGTAACAGCAACAATTTGAAAGGTGGCTCTCCCCATTGGATTATAAGTAGATTAACTTGTGAAGTAATAGCTGTCTGTTAGTGATATCTTCCACAGTACTTCTCCTGGCTGTCAGCAGAGCATGTCTGTTATAGCAACGTAGGAACAGGAGTGGGACATTCATTGGTGAGACCTTGTCCTCACCAATCTACCTGTCGCAGACACATCTGCCCATGACCGTATTGGTAGGAGTGACCACCACACAGTCCTTGTGGAGACAAGGTTACGTCTTCATACTGGAGGACAATCTCCATCATGTTGTGTGGCACTACTACTGTGCTAAATGGGATAGATTCAGAACAGATCTAGCAGCTCAAAACTGGGCATCCATGAGGTACTGTGGGCCATCAGCAGCAGCAGAATTGTATTTCACCACAATCTCTAATCTTATGGCCTAGCATATCCCTTACTCTGCCATTACCCTCCAACCAGGGGACCAACCCTGGTTCAATGAGGAGTGAAGACATGCCAGGAGCAACAGCAGGTGTACCTAAAGACGAGGTGCAAACCTGGTGAAGCTACAACACAGGACTACATACATGCTGAACAGCAGCAACAGCATGCTATAGACAGGCTGAGTGATCCCACAACCAACAGATCAGATCAATGCTCTGCAGTCCTGCCTCAACCAGTCGTGAATGGTGGTGGATAAATAAACAACTAACGGGAGACGTCGGCCCCATGAACATCTCCATCCTCCGTGATGGCGGAGCCCAGCATGCGAGTGTGAAAGAGAAGGCTGAAACGTTTGCAGCCAGAAGTGCCGAGTGGATGGTCCATCTCAGCCCCCTCTGACAACCCCACCATCAAAGAAGCCAGTCTTCAGCCAATTCGATTCATTCCATGTGATATCAAGCGACGGCTGAGTGCACTGGCTGTGGGGCCTTACAACATCCTGGCTGTGAAGACCTAGCCGCGCCTCTAGCCAAGCAGTTCCAGTACAGTTCCACACTAGCATACACCGGACAATGTGGAAAATTGCCCAGGTGTGTCCTGTCCACAAAAAGCAACCCAAATCAATCCGGCCAATTACCGCCCCATCAGTCTACTTTCAATCATCAGCAAAGTGATGGAAGGTGCTGTCGATAGTGCTATCAAGCGGCGCGTACTCACCAATAACCTGCTCACTGATGCTCCGTTTGAGTACTGCCAGGACCATTTGGCTCCTGACTTCATTACAGCCTTGGTCCAAACATGGGCAAAGGAGCTGAATTCCAGAGGTGAGGTGAGAGTGACTGTCCTTGACATCAAGGTAGCATTTGACCAAGCATCAGGAGCCCTAGTAAAATTGAAGTCAGTGGGAATTGAGGGGAATACTCCACTGCTGGAGTCATACCTAGCACAGAGGAAGATGGTTGTGGTCGTTGGAGGCCGATCATCACAGCCCCAGGACATCGCTGCAGATGTTCCTCGTGGCAGTGTCCTAGGCCCAACCATCTTCAGCTGCTTCATCAATGACATTCCCTGCATTATAAGGTCAGAAGTGGGGTTGTTTGCTGATGAATGCACAGTGTTCAATGACATTTGCAAATCTTCAGATAATGCAGCAGTCCATGGTTGCATGCAGCAAGACCTGGATGACATGATAAGTGGTAAGTACCATTCACACCACACAAGTGTCACGCTATGAGCATCTCCAACAAAAGTTTAACCACCGCCCCATGGCATTTAACGGCACTACTATCGCCGAAACCCCCCCCATCAACATCCCTGGGGTCACCATTGACCAGAAAGTTAACTGGACCAGCCACACACATACTGTGTCTACAAGAGCAGCTCAGTTACTGGGTATTCTGTGGCAAGTGACTCACCTCTTGACTCCCCAAGGCCTTTCCACCATCTACAAGGCACAAGTGAGGAATGCGATGGAATACTCGCCACTTGCCTGGATGAGTGCAGCTCCAACAACACTCAAGAAGCTAGACACCATCCAGGACAAAGCAGCCCGTTTGAAAACTACCTTAAACATTCACTCCCTCCACCATTGTTGCATCGTGCAGTGTGTACCATCTACAAGATGCACTGCAGCAACCCGCCAAGGCTTTTTCAGCAGCACCTCCCAAACCCAGGACCTCTACCACCTAGATTGACAAGGGTAGCAGGCGCATGGGAACTCCATCGCCTCCAAGTTCTTCTCCAAGTCGCACACCACCCTGACTTGGAAATATATCGGCGTTCCTTCATTGTCGCTCGGTCAAAACCCTGGATCTCTGTCCTTAACAGCACAGTGGGAAAACCTTCACCACACAGACTGCAGCGGTTCAAGAAGACAGCTCACCACCAATTAGGGATGGGCAATAATTTGCCAGTGACACCCACATCCCATGAATGAATTGTTTTTTTTTAAAAAGCCCCTTAAGCCTGTTCTGCCATTGAGTAAGTTCATGGCTGATCTGTACCTCAACTTCATATTCCCTGATAGGACTCTATTGTGCGATGTACAGGCTTGATTGCTGTTGAATGCAAAACTTGGAAGACTAGCTCCCTCCGTTTATTTTGAACAACTATAAAATTAAGTAGATTTACATCAAATGTACAGCACTGAAACAGACCATTTCACCCAGCTGATGTGTACCGGTGCTTATGCTCCACACAGGCCTCCTCCCACCCTACTAACCCCATCAGTATGTCCTTCAATTCCTTTCGCCCTCTGTGTGTTTATCTACCTTTCTTTTAAATGCAGCTACGCTATTCGCCTCAACTACTCTTTGCGATAGCAAGTTCCACATTTTAACCACTCACTGGGTGAAGAGTTTTCTTTTGAATTCCTTATTGGATTTATTAGTGACTATCTTATATTTATGGCCTCTAATTGGGTGACTTTAATCCAATGGCAGATTCATTAACCCACATGTTTTTTGGGACTACGATGCTATCACTTCCCTGGACGCAGACGCTTTACACTAGAGATCGCCGTTGTCTGCTGCACACTTGGAATCTGTCTCTATCTATTTTTGACTGTGTACCTCTTTCTTTAGCTTCCTTCCCCCCTCACCCCAGCTCATTGGCACCACCTCCTTTTAAAAGAATAAGATTCAAGTTGCGAAATAATTCAAATAACATTGGTCAAGTCCCTTTTTTAATAACGCGGCCTATAGCCACGGTGAGCTAGTGCCTGTGATGGCGTTGAGGCCATCATCTCGCATGGAATGTTTCCATTGGATGCCCGGAGGGAGAGTGCCACATTAAGCAAACTGTCATCACTGCTATATGCTGCTGTCTGCCGTCAAACGAGCCAAAGGTGGGCAGAGGAAACATTTCAAGGACACTCTCAAAGCCTCCCTAAGTACAACATCCCCACTGACAGCTGGGAGTCCCTGGCCAAAGACCGCCTTAAGTGGAGGAAGTGCATCCGGGAGGGCGCTGAGTACCTCGAACCTCATCACCGAGAGCATGCAGAAATCAAGCGCAGGCAGCGGAAAGAGCGTGCAGCAAACCAATCCCACCCTCCCTTTCCTTCAATGACTGTCCCACCTGTGACAGGGACTGTGGTTCTCGTATTGGACTGTTCAGCCACCTAAGGACTCATTTTTAGAGTGGAAGCACGTCTTCCTCGATTCCGAGGGACTGCCTATGATGATGATGCTGCTGTCCGACATATCTCCCAAGTGTGGTCGGGCACAGAGCTCGGCCCCATCCTACAGGTCAGCAGAGGGGAACGGCATGCTCAGAATCGCAAGTCGCAAACAAGATTTCCAAACTATTCCGCACGCATAGCTTCACTGATGCTCTGATTACACCCTGCAATGTAAAAAACCAAAAAGTGAATTTAGATTGCCAGCAGCCTCATCATGGTGCAGGAACACTTCCACTGGATACAGTTCGATAGTGTAGACTTAACTTTAAGACTCCACTAGTCTTGCCGTTGTGTGGAGTCATGACGTGTGGCTTTCGTAGATTTGCTGTTGCTGCTGCGGCACTTGGTATTTTTATGTTGCTTGCGTGCTATCGGTGGCAGAAGCACTGCACACCTGGTGCAGACAGCAACTGTACTATACAAATAGCGTGTCCCTGATAGCGGCTCAACTTTCTCTGGACTCCAGGGATGCAGGTCGGAAACTTTAAAAAGCAGGCACTGCTTTCGATCAGTCCTGCAACGGGAATAGTGGTGGCCAGTGCTGGACAGTCCTTCTTTGCACTGCATGTAGCAAAATTCTAAACCCATTCATTGCAAATCTGTTTTACAAGATGGCCGCACATAAGATACCGAGGAAATCCTTCCCACAGTCGTACAAAAGCAAGTTGTGATGCTCTGGAATTGGAGAATCTTTGCTCGAGAGCTGGTTCTCCCATCGTGCCAGTTCAGTGCAGCTCAGTATGTTAGCAGAAAGGATTGTTTAACTCTCCTGAGAAGAAGCTTTTACTGTTAATGGCAACCAGAGTTATGGTAATAAATTTGTGAACATGTACATAATACCCAGAGGGAGCAGAGCAGTGCTTATTTAAACATTACAAAAAATATTCCGGTTGGTTTGTACCTAAGCTTCCCATTTCTAACTATTCCTTTAGGTTTAATTTCATCTTCCAAGCCTAATTTCACTTTTTTGTTCAGGTTATTTAGTTAAGTTTCAAGAGCTGATGATTTTTGTTATACAAGTCCTTTTCATTTTCCAAAACTGCATATTTAATGACATTAGTTGTATATATTTGAGTTCATTTCATACAGTTGTACTGCCGCCTTGGTTTATTTCCTTCAATTAATGCTCCTTCACCAGTTCACTACTACAATCTGCTTAATTACAGAACAGTGCTTGTCAAGTGTCTGTTTAATGGGCTGGTAGGGGCGCTATATGAAACAGATGAGTTTGCATATATAAATTTAAATCCCTCACGCTCTGGCAGAGTTGTGTCTTCACCCCCCTTCCTTTGAGCAGCTCATTCACGTGCTGCCAGGCATGAGCATAAGGAAGAAGGGATGTGCTGTGCCTTTGCTTGCTTCAGAATTGGTTCAGCAGAAAGGTGGGGGTGAGGGGAGGGGTGTGGGAGAAAGAGAATAGATGCTTGCAGGACTTCTATAGCAAAGCAGCTTTGAGTTTCAGCCGGGATCAATACAGCAATCTTGCCAACCTGCTCCTCTTTGTTCTGATCTAGGTGTGTACCGTGATGGGGGTGAAGAACCGCCCGCAATGCTACTTCGATGTGGAAATAAACAGGGCTCCAGGTAAGGCTCTTTTGTTCCCCCTTTATTCCCAGCAAGTCTTTTTATTTTGCTAAATGTAAACATTTTTGGTATGTCTGTTTTAAAACAGCTCTACAAACGGTCCTTGCATTGTTTCTTATGATTCAACTATGTTTTAAACTGCTTTATACATATGAAGTGCTGTTGCTCAGCGGCTAAGCACATGAATTGAAAACTGTATTTATGCTGCCTAAGGGTGTTTTTCACACCCCCTCCAAGGACCAGTGAGTAGATCAAAACGTGATTAGGTATTGTTAAACGATTCACGTTAACTTTGATAGTCTTGTGTACAATAATTTAACCACATATTATTCTCTGCGTCCGAGAGCCAGGTTCTGTGTGGGAGTTTGTTACACCTCTCATTCCATTGTTTAGGAACGGGGTAGGATGTGGTATGACGACTTCCCGAGTTACGGAGCTGTCAGCTCTGGGCATCTTTGTAAACTTGCAGCTGCACTTCAGGTGAACACAGAAGTAACTGATTTGCAAGGAAAAGGCTAATTTGAACCGTCCTCTTCCCTACCTTTCCTCTCAAACATCAGCAATCCAAAACCCGAGCTGTCTTAGTTTCCGTTGTGACACCGGAGGTGCAAGACTGATTTTGCAGCCCTGAGTCACTTTTTCATGCAATGACTTCATTACCCAGTTGCTCTCCTGAGGTACAGGAGGAAGACCAGAAATATAACAATGACAAATATCGTGATGCTGACTCTTGCACTGATCTATGAACCTGTATCGTCGGATGAGACTGGAGTCAAAAGTTTGCTTGTTTCAAAAAATTAATCCTTCCTCCAAATGTTCATGTGAAAAAGCTACAGAAATAAATTTATAAAGCTGCTCTATTGTGTGTATTTATAGGGAGCATAGGTGCCAGTCTCTGTGTATTTAAATGTTGGAATGTGGAGGGTTGGCACTGGATAATAATGTGAGGCACTGAATGTTTCTATTCGTGCATTATTTTTCCACTTTCTACCCTTTTCTCTCAGGCTAGGTTACAGCTCCGTGCATGCTCAAAGGCTCTGCTACACTTTGACCAAATTAATCTTGTGAGCCTAAACAGCGTTAACGGGGTTTTTTTTTAATTCGTAGCCAATCGTTCCAATTCTTTGTCAAATCACAAACGCCAGAGGTCACCTTGCACACATCAAGGATCACTCTGCGCCAATGCTCTTAGCCAAAAGGCCTAGAGCCACTGCACCGTTCCTGGAAGTACTGCAATACCAGGTTCGTGCCATGGAGGTGGATGGGTCAGGCCCCCCACACACCTCCGTGGAGGTGGATGGGTCAAGCCACCCCACCCACCTCCTATTTCCAAAAAGCATAGGAGAACCACCTTCCTGATCCAGGGAGAACCACTTTGGGGTCATGGTTACTCCCCTGTCAGGTCAGTTACGCATGATCTTAGCCAACAGCGTCAACGGGGTTTATGTCGGGCACGCCTGATCTGTCGTCTTCCAGCACATGCCTTCCAATAGCAGTCACTGGACAATGAGCAGAACCCCTACCCTCATGGGATCCTGCACCACCTTCCTAGCCACAGAGTACTGAGGCTCGGTCATAGAATCATACAGCACAGAAGGAGGCCAGTCGGCTCATCATGCCATTGCCAGCTCTTTAAAAGAGCTGCCCAATTAGTCCCTTTTTCTCCTTCAAGAATTTATTCTAATTCCCTTTTGAAAATGCTGACCTGGAATGAACTCTGTGTGAAAGGGTGCCACCACCCTTTCACGCAGTTCCTTCCACATCATAACTGTTGTAGTGGCCTGGCTTAGATAAGCTAACTCACATCAAGATTGAACCTAGGACCTTGTGGTTAGTATGGCTGAGTACTGCACTAGGCAGAGCCTTTCTACCTGCTAATCATTGGAGAGCTCAGTGATGGTATTTTTAGAGTTTGGTATTATTTATAGTCTTACGCCAGAGGACTTCTGTAAGAAAAACATTCTCACAAGAACTATATTTTATGCTTTTCTCCTTCGAAACCAATAAATCTAGAGTTTTATACAATATTCAGTGAATCGTACTTACAGTTTGCTCTGTTGTGATTTATCATTCTGTATGGTCAAATTTATCACTACCATTTTGAGGTTAACTGAGAAGGACATTTCTTTTTTCAAAGTACTCGTTTATTTTATATGTTCAAATCTTGTTTGAAATTTTTGTAAAAATTGGAATTTACTCAACCTTAAAGAAACTCTCAAGTGAAGACCTCCCTCTCTGCTGGGCTGACCGAGGCAACATCCTATGACTTTGAACCAGCCTACGAGCGAATCCACAGCTCTGGCACTTCAAGGTAACTGTGCTCCAGGCTTGAATTTGCAACCCCAACTGGATCCTGGTTTCAGAATTCTGCAGCCTGAGCGTGCTCTCACCCCAGCCCAATCACATTTCCTATGGGCACTTCCCTTTAGTTCGTGCATCAGAGAATCCTGTCGGGGAGGCAGCCCTGATTCAGTGGCCTTTATTGGGGTCATAATTTAGATGTTTTTTATAACAACATTATAAGTAAGTATATAATTTATATTAGTATGAAAGTACAGGTATATAAGAACATAAGAAATAGGAACAGGGATAGGCCATACGGCCCCTCGAGCCTGCTCCGCCATTCAATATGATCATGGCTGATCTGATCATGGACTCGGCTCCACTTCCCCGCCCACTCCCCATAACCCCTTATCGTTTAAGAAACTGTCTATTTCTGTCTTAAATTTATTCAATGTCCCAGCTTCCACAGCTCTCTGTGGCAGCGAATTCTACAGATTTACAACCCTCAGAAGAAATTTCTCCTCATTTGTTTAAATGGCCGGCCCCTTATTCTAAGATCGTGCCCTCTAGTTCTAGTCTCCCCATCAGTGGAAACATCCTCTCTGCATCCACCTTGTCAAGCTCCCTCATAATCTTATACGTTTCGATAAGATCACCCCTCATTCTTCTGAACTCCAATGAGTAGAGGCCCAACCTACTCAACCTTTCCTCATAAGTCAACCACCTCATCACTGGAATCAACCTTGTGAACCTTCTCTGAACTGCCTCCAAAGCAAGTATATCCTTAAAATGGAAACCAAAACTGCATGCAGTATTCCAGGTGTGGCCTCACCAATACCTTATATAGCTGTAGCAAGACTTCCCTGCTTTTATACTCCATCCCCTTTGCAATAAAGGCCAAGATTCCATTGGCCTTCCTGATCACTTGCTGTATGTACCTGCATATTATCTTTTTGCGTTTCATGAACAAGTTATATTAGTAACGTAAGTATATAAGTTATATTAGTACGCAAATATATAATTTTGTTACATATAAAATGGGGAATACTTTGAACAAAAAGAGACTTGCCTTCCTAGCTTTTGAATTCTCCTGTCATTGTTATGGCCTCCTTTAGCTAACTAGACTGTCTCATCAGCATTTCCACTTTATAAAAATCAAACATTTGCAAAGAATTACAGTCAACTTTAATCACCTTCCCGCTCCCTTGAAAAAAATATTATGACTGTTGCATAATGACACTATTGAGGGAATTAATTTGAGACAGTGAGGGAAGTGAATCAATATCATTGGAGACACTCTGGGCATTAAACCTAGAGTGCTACAGCCATCCAGTGTGTATATTCAGCTCCCTCATGCTGCCAGGCTCAGTAACTGCTCCCCATCGTCCATATTATCAACACCCACTACTTAGAAAAGAAATGGAAAACTGTTTTTGTGGTTGATGTTTCCTCATAACTGGTTTTGAAGCTGACACTCACACTTCAGAGATTTGTAGTAGTTTAACAGAAATCTTGAAAATTTTATGTCTCTTGACATAGATTATAAATAAATCAAAAATACTTCAGCGTGTACCAATACAGTTGGCACAGGGAAAGCAAGGAACATGAGGCTTTTAAAAAAAATCTATCGGCGTTAAAAATACTTTCATAGGCCATAATGTTTCAACCCCTCAAAAGCCTAGTGAAACTTAATTACATCGTCAAAATAGAAATCTTAATGCAAACGTATGAGTTTTAGGCAGAAGAAACTAATGGTTCACATTTAGTTAATCCAATTATATTGCGAATAGCAACTGGGATTGTAAAAAGTTATAAATTAGGAAGCAGTGACATTCGTGTTCAATTAAGTCAAAAGTTTATGTTCTAGATGTTAATATGGCTCCTTGAGGGCCACCATTAAATCTCACTCATGGTGCTGGAGACAAAACCTCTGACCCGACTTATTTGGTGTGTTGTCTGTGTATGGAGTTTCTAACAAAGCTTCCTTTCACACCTGGTAAACACGCAGTGTCTGGTTATAGTGTGGTTTGCTGCAGCATCCACGTGCCCAGCACATTTTATTGAGGAGGGCTGCGCCCAACAGTCCACAAAACCACCAGGTTTGGGAAGAGAAGACCCATCCGCAATCTTTGGCGGACACCAAGAATAGGTTTTTAAGATCCTGAGAATTGCAGGAGGCAGCGAAGATCGAGCCAAGTAAGGGGCTCAGTGGTATGAAGGTCCTGTTAAAGAATGAGATGCAGTTTGATTTCATCGCCTTGAGCATGTAGGGGAAAGGGATGGTCTCCTATCTGGAGCTTCAAGTGGAAAGTTCAGAGCAGCATTGAGATCATAGTAATATTGATCAAATGGCAAAAATAAAGGCTGCAATGCAGAGTTTGGAGGTGAAGGAAGGAATCTCTTTTCGGATGCAGAACTTTTTCTTGTATCCTGCCCAGGAGAGCAAAGAGGTATTACCTGTAGAATATTGAGCAAATCTGACCTTGAAGTCTACATGGCATTACCACCAGAATGGCTATTGGTGTGCTTTAGACAGACTGAAGTAGAACTTTCACCCAATTTTTCTTGGTCAGCTCATTATGTAATTTTGGACAGATCTAAAAGAAGACTAGTGGTTGGAAAGGAAAATGCATTTAAGTCTAATTTAAAGGAATGAGGATAATTAAAGGAAGTTGCCTTAATAAGGGAGCAAACCTTATGAAAGCCTCTGGAGAGCCTCAAAGGCATCATCAGCAGCTTATCCTAAGGCTGAAGAGGCAAGGGACTAAAACGAGCAAAACTGAAAGGAAAGGAAACCCATGGTGCAGACATGAGCCTGCAGGCAAGTAATGGAGCAGCTCAGCAGCCACCCAGCCCATGTTTACTGGTGGTGCTGTATGAGTTGTTTGTGAGGATGGTGAACATGTTGCACATCGCACAGCATGATGTCAACCCATATTTTTAATTTTGGAGAAATCCTAGATCAGCATTGCAGTATGCCTATATGCCTTAACAGAGGTGACTAGTCTCGGGCCACTGCTGAATGTTTCTCTCACTGAATGTGTCAGCGCTTGCTACATGATAAAGGTAGGTGCCTTTGTAGCAAAGGGCACAGCACCTGCTTCTGCTGACCCAGACCCTGAGAAGTTATCCAGTCATTGCCAGGGAGCTGTGCCAATGCTTGTAGAGAAGGTCAGTGGCATCTTGACAGGTGTGGGTCAGCATTGGGTGCATGATCAATCTAAATGCGGTCATAATTTGATTGGTCACACATCTTAATGATGCAGAACCTGATCTGAAAAGTGTAATGCTGTTGCTGTGTATAAAGTAGGTCATACTTCTGTTTTACTGAAAAGCAGGGCAGCTAGGGACGGGCAAGAAATGCAGCCTTACCAGCATGGCTCAGATCCGGAGAACAAATAGTTTTAAAAAATCATCCTCATACTAGCAGACTAGTGCAGTTACACTGGGCCCAAGTTTGTCCAGGAGTTGCTCTGTTTTTTTGGATCAACTCGATTTTTTTTTGGAGTACCTTAAAAATCGCAATTCTGCCCATTTAATTTGCTCCAGTGTAAGTGAGTTAGATTTTATTTAGTTTAAGTTTTTTTTCAAAAGGGGGCGTTACCAGCCACTTACGCCTGTTTTGGCCTTTTAAGCAAGTTTAGACAGCTAAAAGTTACTTCTAACTAACTTAGGCCAGCGTATGTGGCCACTTGTGTCCGTACAGAAAAACCTTGCAGTGAGTTAAGAAATCAGCGCAGGTAGCCAGGAATGGGTGAGGGTGGGGGAGGGAAGTGAGAGGGCCTTGCAAAAAGCACTAAACACCTTCACAACAACATTAAAGAAGCATAAGTACATTTAAAACACCAAGCACTAAACAAAGCAGTACATTTAAAGCACCAAGCACTAAACAAAGCACAAAAATAAGCATTCAATAACAAATAAAAAATACAAGGAAGCTGAGAGGACCTGCACCTAGCACCAAGATTTACAAAGCACTAAACAACTAGATTAAAATGGATTAGTAAACTAACAAATACATTGTAGCAAGTCCTGTAAATAAGAGTTTCAGCCAAATTATTTTACAGAATTCCTTATGAAAGCAGATGAAGAGTAAACTTGAATGTAAATCAAACAAAAATTTAGCACCAGATAATCAATCAATCAATAAATAAATAAACAAACAAATAAAAAATACCTTCAGCAAAGTTTTACTGCAGAAAAACACTAGCAGCTGGGTACTGTTGCAGTCTATAGCAAGCTCTGCACACTCTGGTCGTCAATGAGGGAGCCCATTCGACCAGAGCTAGGGGCGGCGTGATTTGGGCCCCTCCCACACAGCCTGCAGCACATGCCCACAGATTCTGGGGGTGAGGAGCCTCCTGCACATGCGTGCACACTCTAGCAGGCATGTGCAGAGGTCCCGGCACTGTTTTCAGCGCCGGGACCTGGCTCCGCGCCCCCACTGTTTGTGCTGCGCCATGCCAAGGCCTACGACGTTCCAAGGAGCAGGGAGGATACTAAAGTAAGTTTTCGGAGCCATTTTTCGTCTACAAAGTCAGTGCGCCTCAGGTAGGTGCGCCGTTTTAATCGGAGGGGCAAACTTGGGCCCACTATGTTGACCAAGCGAGTTAACACAATTAGGGAAAGGCCATTTCTCCAAAATTAAATATGGGTTGACTTCATGCTGTGTGATGTGTAACATGTTCACATTAAATTCTTTGCCTTGCTCTTTTAACCTGTGAGAATGCCTTTGTTAAAACCGCAGACAAAAAAATTTCATAGTCAAGTTAACGCATTTGCTACTAATATTACAACGGGATTTCAATCATTAGTGTGTAAACCAAATTTAGAGCCATTTTATTATGTAGCTCCTTCGTGTTGTGGACTGGATTGAGCCTTGCACCGTGGAGTGGAATCCATTCATACAGATCGGCACAAGACAGAACCTGTGACACACAAAGAAAGATTTCATAGAAACATAGAAAATAGGTGCAGGAGTAGGCCATTCGGCCCTTCTAGCCTGCACCACCATTCAATGAGTTCATGGCTGAACATGCAACTTCAGTACCCCATTTCGGTCGCTCATTTATTATTGAGTTCATTGCAATTCAGTTTCAATTCTGTTCAAACTATAATGTGGTTCCTCCATTCAAATGAAAATAATTCACTCAGCAGTTGCTGGAAGTACGTTGACTTCAGATTCTGCATATGAGAAAGAGGGTCGAAGATCCGCTAGAATATGCCGATGCAGTCCACTTTTGAATTTGGCAAGGAGCTGCAATTCATCTGTCGAGTTTTACAACCTCAGGAGAAGCACTTGTTTCCATGGCAAGCAGCCAAATTGTAGTTGGTTTTGCAGAAAGATTCTGGCTTATAACTCCCAATAAGTTCTTGATTGGCGCCATCAGTCAAGCAGGTTGGTGAATTATCACTGGGTTGTGACTAGGGCCTGGATTGTCCGAAGCTGGGGAACAGCCTGCACACTCACCCTCTGTTAGGAAGTGTTGCGTGACATTGATAGTTAAGTGGGGGTGGGTAGGGAAAGGAAGAAACTTTTTCATCTATTTATGACGTGTATCTTGCCATCACATTTTCACTTGTCTGAATAGCAGGAGATTTACTTTGAACGCCGAGTGCAAATCTCTTGCCATTATCTGCACGAAGGGAAACACGACCCATACTTGAAGCGGGTGATTTAAATAGTTCTAGATTCTATCTTGTTTTCTGATTTGGATGTTAAGTGTTTCTAAAGAGTGTGGTCTGAAGCTCTCAATTAAAACGGTCAGGTCATCAATTTATTATCCAGGTTTGGATAGCCTGTAATTAGAGCCCAGCTGAAAAATTGGGAACCTTTGTTTTTAAATCATATTTTGGCCTTTTCGGAGAGACAGGTCAGCGAACCCTCCTGAGATGTACTAATGACTGCATTTTCTTATTTAGTGAAGGCGTTTGCTGCTAAAACAGTGGGACTGAAAGCTGCCACTGTTTCTTTACTGCAGTATCAGCTACATTCATATAATTACCCAAGCCAGTAGTAGGTGTGCCTTCAATCACCTTCCCTAATTCGGCTCCTACTACTGCTTGACATCTGTTTCTCCTCTGTGAAGTGTTTTGGGATGTTCACTATGTTGAAGCTGCCAAATTAATACAATTGGTTAGGAAATGAATATCCACTCCGTCAGTCTGCAGGAATATAGTGAAACCATTCATGTCAATTTCTCATCTCCCCTCTGGTTTGTTTTCCAATTATCTTAAATCTGTGTCCACGGTTTCTCCTTTATTTACTCTCAATAATTTTGAATACTTCTATTAAATCTCCCTTCTCCATCTCTGCTCTAAGAGCAATTTCTAGTCTCTCCACATAACTGAAGTCCCTCATCCCTGGTGGTATTCTGGTAAATATTCTCTGCACCCTCTCTAAAGTGGTGCCCAGTATTGGACTCGATACTCCAGCAGTCTGGGAGTTCAGGAGGCGAGCGGCCTACAAGAGGCCCGTCAGTGAGGAGGCAGGAGTTCGGGAGGCGAGCCGGTGCAGCTGCAGCAGGGAGGCAAAAAAGTAGAAAGAAATCGAAAGGTGACGTCACAGCCAAAGGGGGTAAGTGATTGGGTAGTCGTTTTTCTTTTTCTTTATCAGTAACATTTAGCATTGTTGCCAAATTAAGTTAATTGAGGGGTTAAGTCATGGCAGGACAGCTCGGACACGTGTTATGCTCCTCCTGTACTACGTGGGAAGTTGGGGACGCTTCCGGTGTCCCTGATGACTAAGTGTGCGGGAAGTGTATCCGCCTGCAGCTCCTGGCAGACCATTGCGGCACTGGAGCTGCGGGTGGATTCACTCTGCAGCATGCACGATGCTGAGAATGACATGAATAGCACATTTAGTGAGTTGGTCTTGCCGCAGATAAAGGGTACATAGCCAGATAGGGAATGGGTGACCAACAGGAAGAGCAGTGGAAGGAAGGTAGTGCAGGGGTCCCCTGCGGTCAACCGCCTGCAAAATAGATACACCGCTTTGGGTATTGTTGGGGCACCAGGGGAGGGCAGCAGCAGCCAAGTCCATGGCACCGTGGGTGGCTCTGCTGCACAGAAGGGCAGGAAAAAGAGTGGGAGAGCTATGGTGATAGGGGATTCAATTGTAAGGGGAATAGATAGACGTTTCTGTGGCCGCAAGTGAGACTCCAGGATGGTATGTTGCCTCCCTGGTGCAAGGGTCAAGGATGGCTCGGAGAGGGTCTAGGGCATTCTGAAAAGGGAGGGTGAACAGCCAGTTGTCGTGGTGCATATAGGTACCAACGATATAGATAAAAAACGGGATGAGGTCCAACAAGACGAATTTAGGGAGCTAGGAGCTAAATTTAAAATGTAGGACCTCAAAAGTAGTAGTCTCAGGATTGCTACCAGTGCCATGTGCTAGTCAGAGTAGGAATCGCAGGACAGCTCCGATGAATATGTGGCTTGAGGAGTGGTGCAGAAGGGAGGGATTCAAATTCCTGGGACATTGGAACCGGTTCTGAGAGAGGTGGGACCAGTGCAAACCGGACGGTCTGCACCTGGGCAGGACCGGAACCAATGTCCTAGGGGGAGTGTTTACTCGTGTTGTTGAGGAGGAGTTAAACTAACATGGCAGGGGGATGGAAACTTATGCAGGGAGACGGAGGGAAGTAGAATGGGGGCAGAAGCAAAAGATAGAAAGGAGAAAAGTAAAAGTGGAGGGCAGAGAAACCCAAGGCAAAAAGGGCCACATTACAGCAAAATTCTAAAAGGGCAACGTAGGTTAAAAAGACAAGCCTGAAGGCTCTGTGCCTCAATGCGAGGAGTATTTGGAATAAGGTGGACGAATTAACTGCGCAGATAGCAGTTAACGGGAATGATGTAATTGGCATCACGGAGACATGGCTCCAGGGTGACCAAGGCTGGGAACTCAACATCCAGGGGTATTCAACATTTAGGAAGGATAGACAAAGGAAAAGGAGGTGGGGTGGCATTGCTGATTAAAGAGGAATTTAATGCAATAGTAAGAATGGACATTAGCTTGGATGATGTGGAATTGGTATGGCTGGAGCTGCGGAATACCAAGGGGCAGAAAAAGCTAGTGGGAGTTGTGTACAGACCACCAAACAGTAATAGTAAGGTTGGGGACCGCATCAAACAAGAAATTGGGGATGCATTCAATAAAGATACAGCAGTTATCATGGGTGACTTTAATCTATATATTGATTGGGCTAACCAAACCTGGCAGCAATACGGTGGAGGAGGATTTCCTGGAGTGTACTCGAGATAGTTTTCTAGACCAATATGTCAAGGAACCAACCAGGGACCTGGCCATCCTAGACTGGGTGATGTGTAATGAGAAAGGACTAATTAGCAATTTTGTTGTGCGAGATCCCTTGGGGAAGAGTTGACCATAACATGGTAGAATTATTTATTGGGCTGGAGAGTGACACAGTTAATTCGGAAACTAGGGTCCTGAACTTAAAGAAAGGTAACTTCGATGGTTTGAGGCGTGAATTAGCTAGAGTAGACTGGCAAAAATGATACTTAAAGGGTTGACGGTGGATAGGCAATGGCAAACATTTAAAAATCACATGAACTTCAGCAATTGTACATCCCTGTCTGGAGTAAAAATAAAACGGGAAAGGTGGCTCAACCGTGGCTAACGAGAAATTAAGGATAGTGTTAAATCCAAGGAAGAGGCATATAAATTGGCCAGAAAAAACAACAAACCTGAGGACTGGGAGAAATTTAGAATTCAGCAGAGGAGGACAAAGGGTTCACTTAAGAGGGGGAAAATTGATTACGAGAAGAAGCTTGCTGGGAACATAAAAACTAACTGCAAAAGCTTCTATAGATATGTGAAGAGAAAAAGATTAGTGAAGACAAATGTAGGTTCCTTTCAGTCGGATTCAGGTGAATTTATAATGGGGAACAAAGAAATGGCAGATCAATTGAACAAATACTTTGGTTCTGTCTTCATGAAGGAAGACACAAATAACCTTCCGGAAGTACTAGTGGATAGTGGGTCCAGTGAGAAGGAAGAACTGAAGGATATCCTTACTAGACGGAAAATTGTGTTAGTGAAATTGATGGGATTGAAGACCGATAAATCCCCGGGGCCTGATAGTCTGCATCCCAGAGTACTTGAGGAAGTGGCCCTCGAAATAGTGGATGCATTGGTGATCATTTTCCAACAGTCTATCGACTCTGGATCCGTTCCTATGGACTGGAGGGTAGCTAATGTAACACCACTTTTTAAAAAGGGATGGAGAGAGAAAGTGGGTAATTGTAGACTGGTTAGCCTGACATCAGTAGTGGGGAAAATGTTGGAAGCAATTATTAAGGATGAAATAGCAGCGCATTTGGAAAGCAGTGACAGGATCGGTCCAAGTCAGCATGGATTTATGATGGGGAAATCGTGCTTGACAAATCTTCTGAAATTTTTTGAGGATGTAACTAGCAGAGTGGACAAGGGAGAACCAGTGGATGTGGTGTATTTGGACTTTCAAAAGGCTTTTGACAAGGTCCCACACAAGAGATTGGTGTGCAAAATCAAAGCACATGGTATTGGGGGTAATGTACTGACATGGATAGAGAACTGGTTGGCAGACAGGAAGCAGAGAGTCGGGATTGTAGAGGGGAGAATACAACATATATATAATGTGTGTTGTATTAAAAAAAACAGGCGCCAATTTTGCAATTTCAAAATAAGCACTTCTATGTCATGAATTAATGGAAAATCACTTCCTGTGCACAGCTGCATCTGTCTGGTGAGAAACTAATGGATTCATCTCCAGTTTCTTTAAAAACTCAGGTGAGCAACGAAACAAATTCGAAGCTGACAAAGGAACTCTCATTTCTAATGAAGATGGAGTTATCCAATAAGAGCATTAGGAGGGGAGGAGTGAAAAGACAGATTACGATAATGAAATTTTAATGAACTTTGTAGTTACATTATAAAACCCCAATTGAGTCCTAACAAAATTAAATTCTGTCTATAATCCATTCTTAAAATGGTAAATCAAAGATGATCTCATTGCATGTCCATGGTCTTGTTACAGTGCATTTTTTCTCTTTAAAGGCAGCATGTGGTAAGGAGATTTGAAAGCGCACCATTTTAGCATTTAACTAATGAGATTCCCTGCAGATAGAAGCTGTCTTGTTCCTTGCTGTGTGATGAAACGGAGAAATTACAGGTTGCCTCGCAAAATTAGACACCGGAATTTTGTAAATCTGCATTAAACATAAGCATAATCAACTAATGCGGAAACTGTTTTACATTTTAATAATTGCTGCAAGGCGTTTACACTGCCATGGGTGTGTTTGGTAATAATCATTTGAGCCCCTAATTGTGACCTATGAATTTTTCAGGATATGTTCCAAAGCCTTTACTGAAACTGTAATCTGTCAGAAGTTTAACATTCTAGTTACCTCAGTTATGAAGCAGTGAATCCTTGTGGGAAAAATTGCTTTCTCTCTCCACAATAGTGAAGTGTTTTTGGATTGGTGATATTTAGCACTTATGAATTATTTAACAGCACAAAATACTTGTGAAGGTCCTAGCTGTTGTGATAACCCAACATAGCACTAATTGAGATAGATTAGTAAAAGTAGACTAGAAAGACTAGACACATCACCGTTTTAGTAATTTATTTATGATTTCCAACAATATAAACCCAGATAATATGATAGCCAATATGCAGTATAAAGTTTGGAGAGCTGCATTTTCAACAGCTAATAATAGTTGGGCGCACAGTACGAAGGGAAATGAAGAATAATAAAGTTGGGTAGCCATCATTGAGAAAGGAGCATGCAAAAATAAACTCTCAAAATGGCTCCTCCTTTACAATCTCATTTGCCCAAGCTCATGAGATAAAGAAACACTACCAATTTGGACATCATCCAAAAAACAAAGGGAACATTCCCAACACAAGAAGGTTGTGAACCAGGAGGAACATGAGATACAGGGTGGTGTCTGTATAACTCTGGTGAACTTCGTCTGAGTTAAGATAGTGTGAAAACACAGTTTGGTTTGTCTTGTCTACTTTCCACAGCAACTGGCCCCAAACAGAGTGCAAGAACAGCACATTTCACCTATCCGATTTCAGTACTAGTGGATGGCACGCAACAGCAGGGTGATCAGGCAGCCCCTTTCTGGATCCTCTTTGGGAGATACAACTAGCAGTTGAGCAGGCTTAACTATAAATTACCCTTAACAGATTCTCTAATGGAGCCTTGTGCCTGCCCAATTTAGTGGAGTGGAATTATTAGAATGGACTGCAACAGTGATGTGAAGAGCGCCTGCACATATTGATGTACTCCCAGGGACCTCCTGACCAAATGTCTGAGACACAATGTCAGCTACCCAATGGCAAACGGTACAATTATTCAAGAATTTTTTTAAAATAGTGTATAAAAACACTGGTAGTAAGTCAACACAGAAAAATAGCTCAATCTGCTGATGGACAGGAATCGGATAGTTACAGGGATCTTCTGAGATCTATTCAATGATTCCTAGGCTCCAGGAACCCCAGTTATGGACTAGTCAGTGGAGAAGGGAACTTTACATGTGTACAGAATATGGGTTTTGTACCTATCCTCCTTAGATGGACGTAAAAGATCCCATGGCAGTATTCGAAGAAGAGCGGGGAAGTTATTTATCCAATATTTATCCCTCAATCAACATTGGCTGACGATTTCCCTACAGCACAACAATTACTACACATCAAAAAGTACTTAAATGGTTGTGAAGTGCTTTTGGGTGTCCTGAGGTTGTGAAAGGCTCTATATAAATGTATATTTCTTTTTTGTATTGTTCACGCCATTTTATAGGTTCACATCGGTGAGTTTTTTTGCTTCCAATCTCTGAAATGTTTTCTCCAAAACACAAGTAGTCATTGCAGACAAGAAAAAAAAATATGCCCTCATATTGCTCTGTACAAATCAATAAAACAAATCCTGCTTCTCAGTCTTTTGGAGCAGGGTAATTTTCCTTCAGCTGTAATAAAATGGATGTGCAGAGAAGGCTTCGTCTGCGAGTCCAGTAACTGCAATTATGTTGAAAACAAATCAAAAAACCATTTGTAGGGCCATTTTGATGAATGCATTTCATTTGTTAAACATCATCCATGCACTAATGTATGCAAGATTAATGGAACTGTATTCTTTCCGCAAGAAGAGATGCCAAATCATTTTATGGCGTGATCATATATATATTTTAAATCTGGCATATGCCAGGGCAGCCCATCAATGTCGGTAACCAAAGCAAATTCTGAATGGCCCTGTTTACATAGGATATACAACACAGAAACAGGCCATTCGGCCCAACCAGACCATGCTGGCGTTTATGCACCACTCCAGTATTTCCTCACCTAACTCTTGTCAGCATAACACTCCATTCCCTTCTCCCTTATATGTTTATCTAATTGCCCCTTAAATGCATCCAAACTATTCACTTCAACCACTCCTTGTGATAGCGAGTTCCTCATTCTCGCCACTCTCTGGGTAAAGAAGTTTGTTCTGAATATCTCTCTTTATTTGAAGAGCCATGATGCAGCGACGTAGGAGGTAACTTTCACCTTCACTGCCTGGGCAGTGATCTGGTGGAAGGGATCATCCACCTGTTGTAGAACCCACCTGATTTCCATCTCACTTTAAACAAAGAAACACACACACATTAGTCCTCCATCTCATTGCTGTTTTGGGGTATTGCTGGCACATAATGTCCTTTGTGGTTGCTACACAAGTCAATGCTCCAAAGATTATTCATGGTGTGCGCTTGGAGATGGTTTGGCAGGAGATGGTTTATAAATGTAAATATTTTAAATATTAAAAGTCTTGTGTCTTTGTGAATGTAGTGTTGTAGAAATCCTTTCACCGCTGTCACTTCAACCAATCAGAGCCAAGTGTGCCTTCAACTGTTTGTTGAATCACAGATCCAAGGATCATTTCAGAGACTAAGCCAGTCACATTCTACCAAATGCTAATTCTCTGCCATAACTGTTCCTCCACCCACACCACTGTACACCCTTAGGAATAAACCTCATTATATGAGCAGTACATAAATAAGCTAATAATTTACACACACTGCCTTTCCTGTTAGGAGACACCATTATCAACAGCCATGTGCCTCAGGCCGTGCTCCAACTCAGGTTCAACATCCTATGACCTGACATATAGAACAAATGTACAGCGGGCCAAAGGCCATGCACACAGCGACAACTCCATCTCTCCTGTCCTCCGGTGCTGACACTACACTCTCCAGTGATTCATGATGCCTCACATGTTTTCTCACTTCTCTCCTGGTACCCTTTCCAGGAAGAAATTAACAAGGAGAGGAAAAGAGTGAGTATAGAAACAGACTACAGGGAGAGATTGTCAGATAAAGGAGAATGAACAAGAGAGGAAAAAATCAGAGAGAAAGACACTGAGAAGAAGACTAACAGACACTTAGTGATAAGAACCAAATTAGTGGAGAGAATAACAGGAGAGAGTGATGCAGACAAGTGTCTACACTTCAAAAAGTACTTAATTGGCTGTAAAGCGCCTTGTGGTGTCCTGAGGTCATAAAAGGTGCTATATAAATGCAAGTTCTTTCTTTAACAAACAGCAGTGGCTCTCCCAGGGCCCACAAACCTCTTAATGTAGCCCCTCGTACTAACACAGGCATAGCAATGGCAAAGTCTCCAGAGGTCACCAGATGTCTTGAAAGCATAGAACAAACATCTCCAGAATTAGTCCAACTGGTTCCTTAGCCACATACATGCATAACTGCAGAAGGAAAATTAGGGATGTTTTATTCTCTCGGAAAAAAACTACCACAATTCAAAAACATTGAAATGCACAAGAAGTTGAGCAACAGATATTGATGCCAATAACTTGGATGAAATCCTGCTCAGTAAATAAAATAAATGGTTAGTCACTTGACTAATTCCAGGGCTATTCACCTGCAATGTCTCTGGGCCACCATCTTTCTCTAGTTTCCGTTTTACCATCAGAAGAAAATTCTTTACCCAAAGAGTGGTGAGAATGTGGAGCTCACCACTACAGGGAGTGGTTGAAGCGAATAGTATAGATGCTTTTAAGGGGAGGTTAGACAAGCATATGAGGGAGAAGGGAATAGAGGGTTATGCTGATAGATTTAGATGAGGAAAGACGGGAGGAGGCTCGAGTGGAGCATAAACGCTGCCATGGACTGGTTGGGCCAAATGGCCTGTTTCTGTGCCGTATATATTATGTAATACCTGCTCTGAGCCCATCTTGTCCATGAGACCCACCTCCTGCTCTTTTTAAACCCATTCCCACTAAACTGCTGATTACTCAACTTCCCTTCCTGGTCCCCATGCCACATTGTAAACAGTTTCCTCTCCTCTGGTATTGTCGTCACCGCTACCCCCTACTCAAAATCCCATTCTCAGTCCCTCTATCTTTACAAACTACCAATCTCCAACCTCCCTTTCCTTTTCAAACTCCTTGAACATGTTGTCTTTCCCCTAAATCGATGCTCAGCTTTCCTGCAACTCCAAGTTTGAATCTCTCCAATCGAGTTTCCACTCCTGCCATCACCCTGAAATGGCACTAATCAAAGTCGCCCCCTGTTTTTAAAAAAAGGTGAGAGGGATAAACCCAGCAACTACATGCTAGTCAGCTTAACATCTGTGGTGGGAAACTCAAAGGGACAATAATCCGGGACAAAATTAATTGGCATTTGACAAGTATGGGATGGGATAATAAATGAAAATCAGCACGGATTTGTTAAAGGCAAATAGTGTTTGACTAACTTTATCGAGTTCTTTGATGAAGTAACAGAGAGGGTTGATGATATTGTGGTTGATGTTGTGTATATGGACTTTCAAAAGACATTTGACAAAGTCAATAGGCTAATCTCTTGACCAATATTTTTCCCATCATCCCTGCTCCAAGCTCATCTTGTCCATGAGCCCCATAATAGATTTGTTAGCACAACTAAAGCCCATGAGATTAAAGGGACAGTGGCAGTGTGGATATGAAATTGGATAAGGGGCAGAGAGCAGTGGTGAACGGTTTTTAAAACGGGTGGTGTACCTCAGATCATTGGGACCATTGCTCTTGGAGGACTTGGGTACGACTCTTACCTGTCCAATCGTAGGCACGGTCTGCACCTAGGCAGGACCGGAACCAATGTCCTAGGGGGAAGTGTTTGCTCATGCTGTTGAGGAGGAGTTAAACTAATATGGCAGGGGATGGGAACCAATGCAGGGAGACAGAGGGAAACAAAAAGGAGACAAAAGCAAAAGACAGAAAGGAGATGAGTAAAAGTGGAGGGCAGAGAAACCCAAGGCAAAAAACAAAAAGGGCCACTGAATATATAGGGGCTGCAGGAGGGGTCAAAACTAAAAATCATGGTTTAAAAACTAGTATCAAAACACTCTACCTAAACGCACGCAGCATTCGAAATAAAGTAAATGAGTTGACGGCACAAATCATTACAAATGGGTATGATTTGGTGGCCATTACAGAAACGTAGTTGCAGGGTGGCCAAGACTGGGAATTAAACATACAGGGGTATCTGACAATTCAGAAAGATAGACAAGAAGGGAAAGGAGGTGGGGTAGCTCTGTTAATAAAGGATGATATCAGGGCAGTTGTGAGAGACGATATTGGCTCTAATGAACAAAATGTTGAATCATTGTGGGTGGAGATTAGAGATAGTAAGGGGAAAAAGTCACTGGTGGGCGTAGTTTATAGGCCCCCAAATAATAACTTCACGGTGGGGCGCGCAATAATCAAGGGAATAATGGAGGCATATCAAAAAAGAACGACAGTAATCATGAGGGATTTTAACCTACATATCGATTGGTCAAATCAAATCACACGGGGTAGCCTGGGGGAGGAATTCATAGAATGCATACGGGATTGTTTCTTAGAACAGTATGTTACAGAACCTACAAGGGAGCAAGCTATCTTAGATCTGGTCCTGTGTAATGAGACAGGAATAATAAACGATCTCCTAGTAAAAGATCCTCTCGGAATGAGTGATCACAGTATGGTTGAATTTGTAATACAGATTGAGGGTGATGAAGTAGTGTCTCAAACGAGCGTACTATGCTTAAACAAAGGGGACTACAGTGGGATGAGGGCAGAGTTGGCTAAAGTAGACTGGAAACACAGACTAAACGGTGGCACAATTGAGGAACAGTGGAGGACTTTTAAGGAGCTCTTTCATAGTGCTCAACAAAAATATATTCCAGTGAAAAAGAAAGGCGGTAAGAGAAGGGATAACTAGCCGTGGATAACCAAGGAAATAAAGGAGAGTATCAAATTAAAAACCAATGCGTATAAGGTGGCCAATGTTAATGGGAAACTAGAAGATTGGGAAAATTTAAAACTAAAGCAATAAAGAAAGGAAAGATAGATTACGAGGGTAAATTTGCACAAAACATAAAAACAGATAGTAAAAGCTTTTACCGATATATAAAACGGAAAAGAGTGACTGAAGTAAATGTTGGTCCCTTAGAAGATGAGAAGGGGGATTTAATAATGGGAAATGTGGAAATGGCTGAGACTTTAATAATTATTTTGCTTTGGTCTTCACAGTGGAAGACACAAAAACCATGCCAAAAATTGCTGGTCACAGGAATGTGGGAAGGGAGGACCATAAGACAATCACTATCACTAGGGGGGCGTAGTGCTGGACAGGCTAATGGGACTCAAGGTAGACAAGTCCCCATGTCCTGATGAAATGCATCCCGGGGTATTAAAAGAGATGGCGGAAGTTATAGCAGATGCATTCGTTATAATCTACCAAAATTCTCTGGACTCTGAGGAGGTACCAGCGGATTGGAAAGCAGCTAATGTAACGCCTCTGTTTAAAAAAGGGGGCAGACAAAAGGCAGGTAACTATAGGCCGGTCAGTTTAACATCTGTAGTGGGGAAAATGCTTGAAGCTATCATTAAGGAAGAAATAGCAGGACATCTAGATAGGAATAGTGCAATCAAGCAGACGCAACATGGATTCATGAAGGGTAAATCATGTTTAACTAATTTACTGGAATTCTTTGAGGATATAACGAGCATGGTGGATAGAGGCATACCGATGGATGTGGTGTATTTAGATTTCCAAAAGGCATTCAATAAGGTGCCACACAAAAGGTTACTGCAGAAGATAAAGGTACGCGAGGTCAGTGGAAATGTATTAGCATGGATAGAGAATTGGCTGGCTAACAGAGTCGGGATAAATGGGTCCTTTTCGGGTTGGAAATCGGTGGTTAGTGGTGTGCCACAGGGATCGGTGCTGGGACCACAACTGTTTACAATATACATAGATGACCTGGAAGAGGGGACAGAGTGTAGTGTAACAAAATTTGCAGATGACACAAAGATTAGTGGGAAAGCGGGTTGTGTAGAGGACACAGAGAGGCTGCAAAGAGATTTAGATAGGTTAAGCGAATGGGCTAAGGTTTGGCAGATGGAATACAATGTCGGAAAATGTGAGGTCATCCACCTTGGGGGGGGGGAAAAAAAACAGTAAAAGGGAATATTATTTGAATGGGGAGAAATTACAACATGCTGAGTTGCAGAGGGACCTGGGGGTCCTTGTGCATGAAACTCATGAAACTCTTTTTGGTAATGATCCTTGTGCATGAATCCCAAAAAGTTAGTTTTCAGGTGCAGCAGGTAATCAGGAAGGCGAATGGAATGTTGGCATTCATTGCGAGAGGGATGGAGTACAAAAGCAGGGAGGTCCTTCTGCAACTGTATAGGGTATTGGTGAGGCCGCACCTGGAGTACTGAGTGCAGTTTTGGTCACCTTACTTAAGGAAGGATATACTAGCTTTGGAGGGGGTACAGAGACGATTCACTAGGCTGATTCTGGTGATGAGGGGGTTACCTTATGATGATAGATTGAGTAGACTGGGTCTTTACTCGTTGGAGTTCAGAAGGATGAGGGGTGATCTTATAGAAATATTTAAAATAACGAAAGGGATAAACAAGATAGAGGCAGAGAGGTTGTTTCCACTGGTCGGGGAGACTAGAACTAGGGGGCACAGCCTCAAAATATGGGTGAGCCAATTTAAAACCGAGTTGAGAAGGAATTTCTTCTCCTAGAGGGTTGTGAATCTGTGGAATTCTCTGCCCAAGGAAGCAGTTGAGGCTAGCTTATTGAATGTATTCAAGTCACAGATAGATAGATTTTTAACCAATAAGGGAATTAAGGGTTACGGGGAGCGGGCGGGTAAGTGGAGCTGAATCCACGGCCAGATCAGCCATGATCTTGTTGAATGGCGGAGCAGGCACGAGGGGCTAGATGGCCTACTCCTGTTCCTAATTCTTATGTTCTTACGTTCTTCTGTTCAAAGCATCTCTAGCAATGGCTCCTGTCTCCTGTTCCCGCTCCCACACATTACCCCTGGGGTCCCCCAAGACTCTCCTTGGCCCCCTCCTTTTCCTCATCTTGCCCCTTCGTGACATCATATAAAGACATCGAGTCGGGTTACACACGTATCCTAAGGATGCCTAGTACCACCTCTGGATCCCTCCAGTGCCTCTGTTGTCAGATTGCTTGTCCAACATTCAGTCCTGGATGAGCCACAATTTTCTCCAGTTAAGCCATCGTTTTTGGCCCTTGCCATCGTTCTCATTGTCCTCCCTCGCTAGTCTCCGATTGAACCATATTATTTGCAACTTTATTTTATTTGAACACGACCTGAACTTCCAACTCCATATTCTCTCCTTCACAATGACTGACTACTTCCACATCTGTAACATCACGCACCTCCATCCCTGCCTTACCTTACCTGTGGCTGAAACCCTCATCTAAGCCTTTGTCACTTCCAGACTCGACTGTTCCATTGATTTCCTAGCCAGCCACCCTCCCCATAAACTTGAAGCTCATCCAAAATTCTGCTGCCTGTATCGTAGCCCGCAATAAGTGACACTCACCCACTGCCCCTGTGCTCACTCACTTACGTTGGCTCCCGGTCCCCCAATGCCTCAAATTTAAAATTTTCATCTACTTGTTCAAATCCTTCCATGGCTTCGCCCCTCCCTATCTATCTCTGTAACCTCCTCCAGCCACACAACTCTGCGTTCTTCCGAGTATGGCTTCTTGTCTTTTCCCCCATTCCCATCGGCCTACTCACTATTGGTTATGCCTTCAGCTGTCCAGGCTCTGCGCTTTGGAGTAACCTGTCTGGGTCTCCACCTCCCTCTCCTTGAAGGCGCATATTGAAACTTACCTCTTTGACTAAGCTGTTAGTTACCTGTCCTCGTATCCTCTCTTTTGACTCAGTCAATTTTTGTCTGGTAAGCTCCTAGGAAGCATTTGGAGATATGTTCCTATATTAAAGGTGCGACTATAAATACAAATTGTTGTATGAGAGCGATTAAAGCTGTGTGGTGGGGGGGTGGAAGAACCGGAGATTTGCAAGCATATAATAGTTGTTATATTTTGCCTTGAAATTGTTATTTACTGCTCAAAAATGAGCAAACCATAAACCTGAATGATTCAAAATGTAGTGCTTTATGTAACCGGAGTTGGATCCAGTACAACATTTGCACCAAATTTTACATGGGGATGGTTCATGACTATTGATTGTCAAAGTGAAATTGTAGAAATATATGCCTTGTGTCTCCTTTGCAGCCGAAAGTGTTTTCATCAGTACAAGAGCTGTTCAATAAGTAATATGACCTAAAAGCAGTGCTTCTTAAAAAAAAAGAGAGAGGTTTGACTTTGTACATCATTACACGATAACCAATAAAACACTAAAATGGCACGAGATCGTCACGTGGACGAGGCACATCTTACAATTGCAGAATGTTTTATGGATTGCACTTTGTTGCAAATTATGTAATAAATTATGCTCAAAACATTTCCCAAAAATTGCTTCCTCTCTCCCCCACCACCACCCAGTTCCCTATTGAAGTAGAGAGATGCTGGTTACCTAGGAAACTGAGACGCAAAGTCAGGAGATCAGAGCTCATCAGTCCGGTCTGGGAAAAACCAGGCTAGATGCTAATAGTATCCCTGCAGACACGCATTCTAGTAAAGCGTTGTCTGTTTATAAATAAACACATTCAATTCTGCTGGAAAAGAGGCATTGAAGAATTGTGCTTTGTTGCAGCAGAAGATGGTTTATGAAAATTGCTGGAAGGCACAGGAAGGTCAAATATATAACTATGCAAGTGAAAGTTTTCTAATATAAGGCAGCATTTTTCGCCAATGCTTGTAACCTGGGGGAGATGGCGATTTTATTTTATTCATGTTTCTTTTTTTATTTCTAGTTCTTCTCTCCTCCCTTTTCACATATCTTGCTCCAGGCAAGGTGGGCTTGAAATCTGCCCACAGGCCTCCAATAATGCTGCTGTTTTAGCAGCTTATGTAGGAGAGTAGCCAGAATGACTATTCCCCCCCCGCCACCGCCGCCCCTCCTCTCTGCCTTCGAGTAAGATAGGCGAGATGAAAAACTCATTTGTGTGAAGGTGATACCACTTTCCTCCCCCGAACCCCCCTTCCAATTTTGATGTCTGCTTTTTCTCCTCCAGTTTTCTCCTGGAGGTGCTGACGCCTACTGGGGTGGTGTCATTTCCCTCTGGTACCTCGCCCAAGTGGCAGGTCTTCATGTGTGAGCATGCAACCAGATTGTCAACTGGCTATTTGAACACGAGATTAAAGGTAGTATTTAGTATTAATTGGAAAGCTCTCGGAGCAATGGATCAGTGGATTCTTGCCACCGGCTTACCTCTGATTCTCTCTGCTTTTAATGCTGTCGCCAGGTGTAGTAGTTGCATTCATAACCGTGGCTCCTTCATACTGTTTATTTTGTTATCCCTTGGTAAAACAGGTACTGGTAATAGTTCCAATTAGAGGATTACAATTTGAAAAATCATAAGGAGGCTTTGTGGTTGTTTTTCTATCTATGGTTCTGGATTATTTGTGAACTATTAATAAACTTCAAGAAATGCTTTTAGCAGAGCACCTAACTACGAAAGAGCAAACCACAGTTGGGTACCATGAGGTGATTCAATGTGCCACCGAGTGGTAGAATCGGTTCACCAGGTTGCAGTTTGCAGTCCCTACTCTATTATCAGAGATGGGCACAGAGCAGAGGCACTTCATCTGGGTGAAGGAGATTGGATTGGGCGAGTTATCCTTATCTGTGCACAGGCACTACTGTTGGCCATCTTGATGAACCAGGTCAACTATCTTCCCATCAATATAACCTCACAAGGATGTATGCCTTTGAGGGAAACAAGTAAACTTTTGAAATCGAGCTAAAGAAAACCCTGACTAATTGCCGAGCATTAGTGGATCTCGTGCGGCCTTCCTCATGGCCAGTTGGAGGTTGCACTGTTGTAAGGAAGGTGGTGATGAGGGGGGAGGTTGTACATTGCCACTGAGAAGTTTTAGGAAGAGGCTTGTAAGTGAGATACTCAGTGTATTTGGATTGATTGTTTCCTGTAAAATAAATGTGTTTTCCTTACCCACTGCATGTAGATTAATTTAAATAATTCTGAACTTATGATGAAGGACAGGTCATTGGAATCATCTGAAGATAGTTGAGCTGAGGATGTTGCCCTGAGGAACTCTGGCAGCAGCGTCTTGAGATGATTGGCCTCCAACAACCACAATCATCTTCCTTTGTGCTGCTGGAAAATTTTTCTTCCTGATCCCCATTGATTTCAGTTTTACCAGGACTCCTGGGTGCCACACTCGGTCGAATACTGCCTTGATGTTAAGGGCAGTCACTCACACCTCGCCTTTGGAATTCAGCTCGTGTGTCCATGTTTGAACAAAGGCTGTAATGAGGTCTGGAGTCGAGTAGTCCTGACAGAACTCAAACTGAGCATTGGTGAGCAAGTAATTGGTATTTAGGTAATCAGCAACTTGCCCTAGTTTGACCTGAAGCCATGTGCCATGGGGCCCGGAGTCCACATTGAGGCCACCCGTAGCTACTCCTCCGGCTGTATGCCACTGTACGCCTGCCTCTGGTGTGTGTGTCCTGCTGGTGGGACAGAATATAACCAGGGAGTCTGGGGTGTGGCTGATGGGTAATCTGTGTGTATGACTATATCAGGCTATTGCATAGCTACAGCTCCCACAACTTTGCCACCAGTCCTCAGATGTTAGTTAGGAGGACTTTGCAGGGTTGACTTGGAAGATGCCTTTGTTCATGTCCTGATGCAAGGCTTAGAGTGCAGCCGAGTGGTCCATCAGGTTTTATTTTTTTCCTTTCTAGCAGTTAACTCTGAAGTGGGCTTGCTCGCCCACTTCAGAGTTAACAGTCAACCATGTTGGTGTGGGACTGGAGTCACAAAGGCATTATAGTGCCTATTTATGACCTCAGGACCTCCTAAAGTGCTATATAGCTTATGAAGTACTTTTGTAATGTAGGCCAGACCAGGTAAGGACGGCAAGTTTTCTTCCCAAAAGGACATTAATGAACCAGTTTAGTTTCTTCCACAATCCAACAGCTCCGTGGTCACTTTTACTGGGATCAGCTTTTTTTTCCAAAATGTCTTTAAAGACTGAATTCAAATTCTCAAACTGCCATGGTGCGTTTGAACTCATTCTCCGGAAGGATTACTAGTCCAGTAACATAACCAGTACTCTACCATACCCCAGACTCCTGACCCAGGAATAGGTTCTTCGAGAAAATGTTTTCCAGAGATGTACAATCAACTCCTAAATAAGAATAAACAGTTTATTCAGAATCGATTTGTTTTTATGGGTTTCTTATGTTATAAATGTTAGTTTTACTGGTTCATTTTCAGGTAGGGAAAAGTTTATGTTGTATCTCAAGCCAACTTCACAATATTGCTGCAGTAATTTGATTGTTCAGTTTTCTGCTACTTGTTCATTCCTTGCTGGCAGTTGACAATTGAATTGAATTGCTTTTGACTCGTTAACAAATTGTTTTTGTTGCCTTATAACATTTCTGTGAAGAGCCTTGGGATGTTTTACTACGTTAAAGGCGCTATACAAATACAAGTTGTTATCGCTTAGATATCTGGTGATGTAATCGATAAGTCCTCATTTCAGCCAGTCACTAATATTTACTAAATAAAGATGTGACACTCCGATATGGCACCTCTGGAGGACATAAAAATCATAGAATCATGGAATCATGGAACAGTACAACCCATTGAATGACTTTTACTTCAATAAATATCCTCCTTAGCTGTGGGGGAAATGTGGGCTACTCCTAGGAAGTTAAAACCATCAGCATCATTTTAGTGTTTGTAACTCATCCAATTTTTATTTAGATTACGTGTCAACTTGGCTCCATGGTAGCACTCTGAGTCAAAAGGTTGTTGGTTCAAGGCCCGCTCCAGGACCCAAGCACATAATCCAGGCTGACACTTCAGTGCAGTACTGAGGGCATGCTGCATTGTCAGTGGTGCTGTCTTGTGGATGAGGACATAAAAGATCATATGGAATTATCTGAAGAGCGACGAGTTCTCCCAGTGTCCTAGACAATATTTGTCCACAAACCAACACTCGCATTTGATTCACTACTGTTTGTGGAACTTAGTGCGCAAATTGGATCAGGCTCGCCAGGGAGACAGTGGAAGCGGTGTTTATTCATTCAAATGCAAATTAGATGGACTTATTTTCAACAATATTTTGGGATACAGTACGAGTAATTTGAGACAAAATATAGAAAGTATGATATCTGTGCTCCTATAATTCTGGACTCTTGAGCATCCCTGATTTTAATCGCTCAACCATTGGTGGCCGTGCCTTCAGCTGCCTAGGCGCCAGGATCTGGAATTCCCTTCCTAAAAATGTCGTCCTCTCTTTCCTTCTTTTAAAACGCTCCTTTAAACCTGGACAAATCACATTGGCCAAGGTAACCTTAAGGAAGAGATCATAGAGTGTATTCGAGATGGTTTCCTTGAACAGTACATTGCGGAACCAACCAGGGAACAGGCTATTTTGGATCTGGTACTGTGTAATGAGACAGGATTAATAAATGGTCTCATAGTAAAGAATCCTCTCGGAAAGAGTGATCATAGAATGGTTGAATTTCAAATTCAGTTGGAGGGTGAGAAAGTTGAATCTCAAACCAGTGCCCTGATCATAAATAAAGGCGATTACAAAGGTATGAAGGCAGAGTTGACTAAAGTGGACTGGAAAAATAGCTTAAAGTGTAAGACGGTTGATAAACAGTGGCAGACATTTAAGGAGATATTTCATAACTCTCAACAAAAATATATTTCAGTGAGAAGGAACGATTTTGAGAAGGGAGAACCATCTGGGCTAACTGAGGAAGTAAAGAATGGTATCAAATTGAAAAAAATGACATACAAAGTTGCCCAGACTTGTGGGAGACCAGAGCATTGGGAATTTTTTAAAAATCAGCAAAGGACGACTAAACCAATTATAAAGAGAGAGATAATGTGAGAGTAAACTGGCAAGAAATATAAAAACAGATAGTGTAAGAGCTTCTACAGGTATATAAAAAGGGAATTAGTGGGGAACAGGGAAATGGCAGAGACTTTGACCAAATATTTTGTATCGGTCTTCACGGTAGAAGACACTAAAAACATCCCAATAATAGATAATCAAGTTACTATACGGAGGAAGGAACTTAACAATCACTATCACTAAAGAAAAAGTACTCTGTAAAATAACGGGACTAAAGGCAGACAAGTCCCCTGGACCTGATGGCCTGCATCCTAGGATCTTAAAAGAGGTGGCTGCAGAGATAGTGGATGCATTGGTTGTAATCCACCAAAATTTGCTGGATTCTGGAGAGGTCCCAGCGGATTGGAAATCTGCAAATGTAACGCCTCTAATTAAAAATGAGGCAATCAGATAGCAGAAAACTATAGACCAGTTAGCCTAACATCTGTCGTGGGCAAAATGCTGGAATTCGTTATTCATCATCATCATAGGCAGTCCCTCAAAACGAGGATGACTTGCTTGCACACCAAAAAGGGATGAATTTGCAGGTGTTTCAATGAAGGACTGAATATTCCAGATCCCGAACTACATCTTGAAGGATGGAAGATGTCTAAGTGTGGATTTTTTTAACGTGTGGTGGCCATTGCTAGGTCTTGGTCCAGTGGCAAGGATTAACCAAGACGACTGGAGACCAGCACTGCTGCACGGACCTAGTGCGCACACATATCGCAGTGTGGGCCGGCCCGTGCTGCCCCTGGGCCCTCGGCTCTTCTAGGCCCGAACTCACTCCCCTCCTGGGCCCCGATCACCTTCGCCTACGAACTCTTGCCGCTCCTTCGCGCCGACCTCGCCGCTCCTGATGTACCTGCCCGCACTGCAATCAGCAACCTGGATTTGGGTGCCGTCAAATCCAGTCGCCCTCTTCACAACCGTCACCCACCTGCAGCAGCACATGCTGCTCCCTGCAGTGGCATGCCGCTGCACATTACTCCCTCTAATGGCCCCAGCCTGCTGATGGTCTTGCAGGCCAGGATGTGCTGATTTCCGGGCCGGGCTGCCACACGCAGCAACGTGCGATGGCCCGACCCGAAAATCCATCATTAAGGAAGCAGTAGCAGGACATTTGTCAAAGCATAATACAGTCAAGCAGAGTCAGCATGGTTTTATAAAAGGGAAATCATGTTTGACAAATTTTATGGAGTTCTTTGAGGATGTAACGAGAGCAGGGTGGATAAGGGGGAACCAGTGGGTTTGGTGGGATTTCCAGAAGGCATTCGATAATGTGCCACATAAAAGGTTACTGCACAAGATAAGAGCTCACTGAGTTGGGTGTAATATATTAGCATGGATAGCGGATTGGCTAACTAACTCAGAGAGTGGGGTTAAATGGGTCATTTTCTGGTTGGCAAACCTAGTGGGGTGCCACAGGGATCGGTGCTGGTTCCTCAACTATTTACAATCTATATTAATGACTTGGGTGAAGGAACCGAGCGTAATGTAACTAAGTTTGCTGATGATACAAAGATGGTTGGGAAAGCAAATTGTGAGGTGGACACACAAAAATCTGCAAAGGAATATAGACAGGCAAAGTGGGCAAACATTTGACAGATGGAGTATAATGTGGGAAAGTATGAGGTTATCCATTTTGTCAGGAAAAATAAAAAAGCAAATTATTATTTAAATGGAGAGAAACTACAAAATGCTGCCGTACAGAGGGACCTGGGGTTCCTTGTTGATGAAACACAAAAAGTTAGTATGCCGGTACAGCAAGTAATCAGGAAGGCAAATAGAATGTTGGCTTTATTGCAAGGGGCATGGAGTATAAAAGCAGGGAAGTCCTGCTACAACTGAACAGGGCTTTGGTGAGGCCACACCTCGAGTACCGTGTACAGTTTTGGTCTCGTTATTTATTTAAGGAGGGATATACTTGCATTGGAGGCAGTTCAGAGAAGGTTCAGTAGGTTGATTCTGGAGATGAGGGGGTTGACTTAGGAAGAAAGGATGAGCAGGTTGGGCCTATACTCATTGGTGTTTAGAAGAGTGAGCGGTGATTTTATTGAAACATTTAAGATACTGAGGGGGCTTGACAAGGTAGATGCAGAGAGGATGTTTCCACTCGTGGGTGCAATCTAGAACTAGGGGGCATAGTTTAAGAATAAGTGGTCGCCCATTTAGAACTGAGATGAGGAGGAATTTCTTCTCTGTCGTAAATCTGTGGAATATATTTAAGGTGGAGATGGACATTGAGCAATAAGGGAGTGAAGGGTTATGGGGATCGGGCAGTGAGGTGGAGCTGAGCCCAAGATCAGATCAACCATGGTCTTATGAAATGGCTGAGCAGGCTTGAGGGGCCAAATGGCCTACTCCTGCTCCAAATTCTTATGTTTTTATGTACCTCTTTGATCAAGCTTTTGGACAACTGTCCTAATTTCTCCTTATGTGTCTCGGTGTCAATTTTTTTTTGACTTTTAGCTCTCTTGTGAAGCGCCTTGGATATTTTACTACATTAAAGGCGCTATACAAATGCAAGTTGTGTAGCATGCTTGGGAGGAATATGTGACTTTGGACTTATAGTTCCCAAAGCTTTCCGACCACTGAGGCTTTTCCTCACCTTTATATCTGGGACTGTTGTAGACTAATTGATAGAGATAGATTGTCATTAATAATTTACAACTCCATTATTATTGTATCATGTAACGAGCAGGATGGTGGAAAGCGAACAAGAGCACTTCCTAAATTGGCTGTCATTTTTGCCTACATTATGAATGACCAACTTCAAAAAGTAATGAATTCGCTGTGAACTGCTTTAGGATGTCCAGAGGACGTAAACAGCTATGTTAATACAAGTTCGTTCTTTCGTTCTTTCTTCAATTAAAAATGGTTCTTTTTCCTTTCTTTTTAAAGTCCATTTTACCAGAAAATAATAATTGTAGAAAAATCATTAGGAAGTAGATTAAATCTTGGAGTTTGAATGACCAGTGAAACTGGAGAGTTTATACCCATTTCTGAACCCTACTGATATTACAGCTTTGAAAATACTCCCTTGTGTTCTGCTGTGCAGTTGAGAGGATTTTATTTTCCTCCCAATTTAGGTTTTCCTCCCATGTTCTCTGGCATTGTGGCTGTTATTCACAATGCCTCATGCAGTTGATGCATCTGAAGAATCAAATTGTGATGATCTCTGCAAGTTTACCAGAATTTAATTTGCAACTAATCACATGAAATGCATGCAGAAAAATGTTTATCAGTAACTATTTACAGCAGTGTTATTAATGCGGTGATTTTTTGGGAATATATATGTGAAAACATTCACGTATGGCAAGATCGGGATTTATAGATTGCTTGACACTGCACACCTCAATCTCCTGTAATGAATTTTCGTGCAGCTGTGCTGACTAATCACAATGAATACTCAATTAAATATTTTAATGAGTAAAATGGTTAACCGATCAATTTATCTTGTTCTGGAAGCTGGCTGGCTGGGCATATTATTGTCCGGAAATGCACTGACTCTCTCGTACCCTCTCGGTTTAGTCATTCAGACCTTGTTCCGCAGGAGGCTGCAGTACCGAAACCGCTGCTCAAATGTATTTTTAGACTTTATGTCAGCGAGTGTGTTGTGCATCAATCAAAAGATTTTTTAAATCTCTACTTTGAGTTGTGGCTTCCTGCTTGACTGTGCACCTATTCAGTCCATCACCCAGTAGTTCCATTAATGTTGAACTGAGCAAGATCCAGTTCTGAATATTTTAGTTCAGCAACATTCTATTGGTGCAGGCCAACTTTATACATTTAATGCATTAACTCATCCTCGTTTGTAATTTAAATGTCCATTTTTTTTTTGTTTTAAATCATTTGTCTGACTAGTTGCAATATTTCAGAGGCGGGGAAGGCAGTGATGGATTTTAAGTGAGACTTAAGATGCGAAAATCGGGTCCTTTTGGAGGAAATGCTGTTGTCAGAGTGCTTAATCAACAAAGCAGGAAGCCTGCTCGGCGGCTGTTCTCGTTTATTAACACGTTACCTGTGGTGCTGCTGACACTGATCGAAGATAAATTCGAGCTGTATATGTTGACACTTATTTTCAAGAGCCTATATGTTGATCTTCAGTTTTTCTTCTCGTTTCAGTGGGCCGCATTGTCTTTGAATTATTTTCAGATGTCTGCCCCAAGACCTGTAAGAATTTCCTCTTTCTCTGCACAGGTATGTAGATGAAGGTGCATGCTTTAATATGTATAACAATTAGTCTTTCAGAGCTTCCAGGCCAGAAAGAAAATTGGGTTGTTTCTGCACCAAACACAATGGAATGACAAAATGCCTCAACCATTTAAATAATGAGAGAAATCATTTAACGTTTTTTTTAAAGTCACCAAAGAAAAAGGATGGGTTTACAATCCCAGCTCAAGAACTTTCATCGGAACCCATAGTCAGTTTTTACCAAATGTTAACTTATCTTTTTCCTTTATACCTACTGACAGAACTACTGTGCATTTTTTGTTTATAATTACAATTTTCCTCTGGGTGGGAGGGATAATATTCTTTGTCCTGGTGGGCTTTCGCCAGTAGGATTGGAGGCTTTGGCCTGCTGGCTTGGTTTGGGGCTACCAGCATTGACAGTTCCTGTTGCTTAGTGGGATGCATGCTTGGCTTTGTGGGAACACGTGATCTCTTGTCAATAGTTTTCTTCCTCCTCCACTCAGCCAGTGAAAAGTGCCCCCTCTAGTGGTCTGGATGAGTATTTATGAAGTACTGTCATTGAGGGTAGCTCAGGCAAAGTGTTGGTTGAGTCTTCACTGATGGAGGCATTTGGTTGCCATTTCAATCTTTTAATGTTTAACTTGGGTACATTAAGTTGCCTATTTTAGCAATGCTATTCTATTTTTGTAGAGTGCTGTGCATTTCATTACACAGAAACAGGAAATGCTGGAATCTCCCAACAGGTCCATCAGTTGATAAACCTTTTTCTTTCAGTTGCTGACCAACCTGCTGTCCAGAACTGTTTGATTCAGAATTCCGACATTCGCCCTTTTCTTTTTACACTTCATATGTTTAATTTGCGTGCAAAAGTTTTTTTTTGGTTTCATACAAACTAGTGTCAAGCTGTCAAGAGTTTCACAATATTGAGACTAGCGTTGTGCAGCTGTCTGGAAGACAGCGTTCCTGCCTTTATAGAGTTCTGACATTCTGTGAATCTATCTATTGGTTACTCCTGTGGCATTGTTCGCAAGTTATGGGCAACAGTCAAGCAGGTCGTGGAAAGTCTGTTGTCAGTCTAGGAACAGGAAAGCAGCAATAGTGGTTGGCACAATGTGATGCCAGCCCTGGCACTGAACCAGGGGGTGGGGTGAATAGGATGAATTTGGATATGGAGACATCATTTTACAAATGATATTTAATCTTCTCTGTGTATAGTTTATTAATTTACAAAATAGTGAAATATGTATGTTAATAATCATTAAACTTACCCATTTAATAGCAAATAAGATGTGCAGAACTCCCATAATTGTAGTATCACGAGAAAATGGTTTTGTGGCAAAACATAATCATAAATTACCTATAGGCACCAATCGCAAACCATAGAGCTGCTGACCCAATCAGAAAGATAAGACGAGCTTACACTGAAGCAATTAGAAAGCTCCGAATTGAGATTTCAAGCAGATGACATAGATGCAAAATTGTTTTTATTATAGAGACTGATGAGGCACCTAATAGATGAGATGCATCTCTCTAATTTTGCCTCAGTGAATGTGTTCTTCTGCTAGTCTCATATCTTGTGTTGACAACCTTTTCCTTTGTCATTGGTGTGGCACCCTTCAAATTCCCAATTCCTCCATACACTTTAACATTATCGCCTTTCTTGATAGTTTCTTTCCCCCATCATATAAAGCCACAGGGCCTGCACCATTGCACCAGTTTTTCCCAGCTATAGTTTCTTTATTCCTGGTGCTCGACCTCTTGTCACCATTTCGATTTCTCAGCAACCCAAGGTGCTTCCACTAATTGGCGCTAGTTGATAAACCTCGAGAAAATATACTAGGTCAATTCCAATCAGGAAAAATGTGCAAAAGAAAAACAACGTGCCTTTTGGGTCCTATGATAACACCAACCTACACTCCTTAGACAGCAAACAAGAGTGTTGACATACAAGAGGCTACAGTAAAATTGGAATGTTACTCTCCGTGTAGCCTGCATACCCTAGCAGGGCTGTGTTTGTATAATTCGGCCCTTTGCATTAGCCTATACAATACATTATTTTAACGTACAAGATATCCCCAGGTACTTTACAGAGAAATAATCAGGATTAAATCCTGAGTCATGGGAGAGAGGTTAGGGGAGTAGACTGATGGCTGAGCCACAAAGATGAGCTCTATGAAAGTTTATAATGAAGGGTAGAGAGGACGAAAGGCGGAGGAGTTTAGGGAAGGAGTACCAGGCAACAGAGCCAAGGCGGCAAAGTCTGTCACAGATAATTAGACGCGGGGGGTGGGGGGGGCGCGCAGCAGGCCAGAATTGGAAGAGGATGCATGTCTCGAGGATGTTCTAGCAGTAGGGAGGAGTAACACATGGAGAATTTGGATATGAGGATTTTGTCGAAGCAGGGAGGAGCCAATGTAAGTCTGCAAGGATTCTGGGGGTGGGAGGACAGCCAGAACAAACTCCATTCCTCCATGGTATGTTGGCTTCGATTCCACCTCTTTTACACATTTAATTGAAAAATGATTTGATTGAAGAACTACTGTTTTCTTTTTCTTCTTGCTGTGCAGCTCTTCCCTGATCCCTAAGGCATTGGTTTTCAAACTGGGGTCCCTGTATCGTGGTAGGTCTGTGAGGTCATCAGATTTCTGTCCTTCTGGTCCCAAGAATTCTGTATTTGTCTTGCAAGCATGTGACTGCTGTTACTGTAAACTATGCTGTCAAGTAATAAAACAAATATATATCCTGCAGTGGTAACGCACAATCTTCCAGTGGGTAGTCAACAGTATCATCTAGCAGTTAGGACAAGCGCCATGCCCACCCACACACCCCCTCCCCGCCCCGATTGTGTCAATACTTGCAGGTAAGTGCCCCAGAAATTTCCGAGGGATCCTGGACTGTGTTTGTACTTGTAAGAAGGCATCTGCAGAGCAGCAGTATTTGCAGAGGTTCCTGGGAGTGTTAATATTTAGAGAATTCCCCCATCCAGAAAGGTTTGAAAACTACTGCGATTAAGGTCCTTCACTCTAGCATATATTTGCATGAATCCTATTTTCTGTATACTAACATTATTTTATCTCTTGCAGGTGAAAAAGGATTAGGAAAAAAAACTCGAAAGCAGCTTTGTTATAAGGGCTCCACTTTCCATCGTATTGTAAAAGAATTTATGATCCAAGGTGGTGACTTCAGTGAAGGTGGGAAGGACATAATTTGCAATATATATATATCTATGTCCAGCTGAAGTGGTATCAAGGCAGTTCACTGTAATGTGGACTGACGTGATTAAAGGGGTCATAGCAGTTATTAAAATTGCCATGGGAAAACTTTGACTAAGCTGTTTTGTAATTAATTTTAGCTCTGTACAAAATGACTGAAAATGCTTAATATCTGAACGGGGAAGGTGCTATCCCTGCTGCCTTGTTTATAGCAGTCGCCTAACCTCACAGTATTTGAGTCCAGGTTGTTGTGCTGATGTGATTGAGCTACTCTGTTCGTACTTTACTCTCACCAGGACTGCTCTGTGTTCTGGGGGCGAGAAATTAGCATGCACAGTCTTGCGTGTTTGTATGAATGCCCTTGTGTACTCACTTTCCAGTGAGCACCGCTGAATAGCAATCAGTATTGGATCTTGCTGTGTACTTTATCATTTTCCCTTCCTCAGTCCTCGGATGCAGGCGTATTGTAGCGCTCCAGCTGCCATCCTGGCTGAGATGGGCACGATCCACAGATTGAAACTGGGGCCTTCCTGTTCTGGTACCTCCGGCTTATATTCAATGGAATTTAGAAGAATGAGAGGGGATCTCATAGAAACATTTAAAAATTCTGACAGGATTGGACAGGTTAGATGCAGGAAGAATGTTCCCGATATTGGAGAAGTCCAGAACCAGGGGTCACAGTCTAAAGATAAGGGGTAAGCCATTTAGGACCGAGATGAGGAGAAACCTCTTCACTCAGAGAGTGGTGAACCTGTGGAATTCTCTACTACAGAAATTTGTTGAAGCCATTTCATTAGATATATTCAAAAGGGAATTGGATGTGGCCCTTACGGCTAAAGGGATCAAGGGGTACGGAGAGAAAGCAGGAATGGGGTACTGAAGTTGCATGATCAGCCATGATCATATTGAATGGTGGTGCAGGCTCGAAGGGCCGAATGGCCTACTCCTGCACCTATTTTCTATGTTTCTATGTACCATTCTAACTTGGATAGTATAAACCCAGTGCAGATGATTGTCTCTGAATTAAATTCAATAGTGTACAAGGACGATTGTTCTGTCTGCCAATGGATTAGGGTGACACCTGTGATGAGTGACATCAAGGTAGCTGAGGATGACAATAGTAATAGATTTCAATTTTGAGCGTCCCTGCTTTGCTCTATTTTTTAAAAACCAAATGTCTTTCTCCAACCCATATGTAAGTAGATCTCTCAGAATAATACAGAACATTGTAAGGCGCATCATGCCTGTGCCAGCTCTTTGAAAAAGCTATCTAATTAATCCCACTCCCTGCACTTTCCCCATAGCCCCACAAAATGTTGCTTTTCAAGTATATATCCAATTCCCTTTTGAAAGTTACCATTGAATGTACTTCCACCGCCCTTTCAGGCAGTGCATTTCAGATCATCATAACTCGCTGTGTAATAAAAAATAAATGAATCCTCACCACCTTCTGGTTCTTTTGCCAATTATTTTAAATCTGTCTCTTCTGGATATGACCTTCCTGCCAGGGGAAACTGTTTCGCCCTGTTTACTCTTATCAAAACCCTTCATAATTTCTTCACTCAGTGTTGTGAATCTGTGGAATTCTCTGCCCATAATGCTGTAGATGCTCTGTCATTGAGTATATTCAAGGCTGAGATCATAGATTTTTGGACTCCAGAGGAATTGAGAGATATGGGAATAGGGCAGAGAAGTGAAGTTGAGGTCGCAGATCAACCATGACATTAAATGGCGGAGCAGACTCGAGGGGCCGTATGGCCTACTCCTGCTCCTAATTCTTTGTTCTTGCGTTTAATCATCTGTTGGCCTCCTTTATTCTAAGGAGAACAGTCCCAGATTCTCGAGTCTCTCCACATAACTGAGGTCCCTCATCCATGGTACCATTCTAATGAATCTCTACTGCACCCTCTCCAAAGTCTTGACATTCTTCCTAAAGTGTGATGCCCATAATTAGACACAATACTTCAGCTGCAGGATGTTCCTCAGGGCAGTGTCCTAGGCCCAACCATCTTCAGCTGCTTCATCAGTGCCCTTCCCTCCATAAGGTCAGAAGTGGTGATGTTTGCTGATGACTGCGCAGTGTTCAGTGCCATTCGCAAATCCTCACATAATGAAGCAGTCCATGCCCGCCTGCAGCAAGACCTGGACGACATTCAAGCTTGGGCTGATAAGTGGCAAGTCACATTCGCGCCACACAAGTGCTAGGCAATGGCCATCTCCAACAAGCGAGAGTCTAATTACCAACCCATGACATTCAACGGCATTACCATCGCCGAATCCCCCACCATCAACATCCTGGGGGGCGGGGTCACCATTGACCAGAAACCTAACTGGACCAGTCACATAAATACTGTGGCAACAAGAGCAGGTCAGAGGCTGGGTATTCTGCGGTGAGAGTCTCACCTCCTGACTCCCCAAAACCTTTCCACAATCTACAAGGCACGTCAGAAGTGTGATGGAATACTCTCCACTTGCCTGGATGAGTGCAGCTCCAACAACACTCAAGAAGCTCAACACCATCCGGGAGAAAGCAGCCCACTTGATTGGCACCCCATCCACCACCTTAAACATTCACTCCCTCCACAACTGGACTACCCTGGCTGCAGTATGTATTATCTACAAGATGCATTGCAACAACTAGCGAAGGCTTCTTCGACAGCACCTCCCAAACCCGCCACCTCTACCATCTAGAAGGATAAGGGCAGCAGGCGCATGGGAACACCATCACCTGCAAGTTCCCCTCCAAGTCACACACCATCCTGACTTGGAAGTATATCATTTTTTCTTCATCATTGCTGTGTCAAAATCCTGGAACTTCCTTCCTAACAGCACTGTGGGAGAACCTTCACCATATGGACTGCAGCAGTTCAAGAAGGCGCCAGTGATGCCTACATTCCATGAACAAAAAAAAGCTGAGGCTTAATCAGAGATTTATAAAGGTTTAGCATAACTTCCTTGTTTTTGTACACTTGTGCCTCTATTTATAAAGTCAAGGATCCTGTATTTTTTAACAGCTTTATCAACCTATCCTGCCACCTTCAAAGATTTGTGTATGTGATCACCCAGGTCTCTCTGTTCCTGCACCCCTCTTTGTATTGTGCCGTTATTTCATACAGTATTTTTTTGAGCAGCAAGCCATGTCATTGTTAATGGTGACATTGTTGAACAGAGTATACATTTTCATTAACCTGGTACGTTGACAACATTGAATGTTTGAAAGATGACAAGTTTGCTAACTATTATTTTCATTTATACAGTAGGGTTCATTTAAATTTGCATGCATGTTATGTGCTCAAGAAACGAAGGGGAAGATGATGCATTTTCCACTGGTGATGGGATTAGACATTCTTTTGGGAAGGGGCGTGGGATTTAATGTTGCTTTAGTAAAGCATGCCTACAGCCTCGTTCATTTGATGTTCTCTTAACCTTCCTTCTGACCTGTTAGTGTAAGAATGCCAGATTTGGGAAGCACTTTCGGCAGTGTGTTATCGTGTAACTGAAAGCTGAATTGAGATTTCCGGAACTGAAGATCTTTTACAGCCTACTAAATGTCACGGCATTCTTACCATCTGTCAACGTGAACTAAAAAAATGATACGAGAGGATATTGACCTAACCTAATCTGCTGCTTCGTTCCTGCATAATATGTTTTTGTCAATTGTATAGAAACATTCATTGTGGAGCATAGTGTTACTTACACACCTGTGGTTCTTAGGTAATGGACGAGGAGGAGAATCTATTTATGGCGGATACTTTGAAGGTAGCGACATCTTTTTAAATTTCATTTCAAAGCCCAACTTAATCTGTTGATTCACTAAATAGAAGACTCCCTCTAACAATACGTGAATAGCATTGCTTTTAATTCCCTCACCTGTTGCATGTAGCTAGTGCTTGAAATGTTGCATGCACAAAATAGATGCATGAATTTGGGCTAATTGTTTCTTAGCGTGTTCACTGTTAACTTCAAAAAAAGTGAATTAAAAGGTAAATTATTATGCAGTAAGCTCGCAACTTGCAGCATGGAGGTTAGGCAATTTATTCATGAGAAAACCTATCATCCTGCCTAAAACTTTCAACATATTCTTTTATTTATAGAGAATGTGATCTTTTGCAAAATGAAAAGGTAAGAAAAAAAAGCTAAGTAACACAATTAAAACACACTCCCTTGCACCCTCCCCAGCAAGTACCGTTATTGGCAGTGAGTTGATGGAATAGATGGTCAGATTTTCTTTATTGCTTGCAGACTTTAAAAGAAAAAAAACACACACACACTCTTTCTCACAAACAGAAACACACACTCTCTCTCTCTTGCGCTCTCGCTCTCTCTCTCTCTCTCGATCTCACACACAGACAGACATCACACAGACAAAATTAAACTGCTCACCTAGAGCAATTAGTGCATTAGCTTCAGTACTGGTAATGTAAAAGAATTTGAAATTTGTGTTCCTCCTCAACACAATATTTTAGTGTAAAGCTGTGGTGAGGCCTAAAGCAAGGCTGTTACTCTGTTGTTGGTGCAATTGGCAAATAGACTACAGTTGCCCCATGGTGCCTCTCAAAGCTGACCGGCTACTCCTTTCTTGGACAGATGAGAATTTTGTGCTCAAACACGACAGGGAGTTCCTGTTGTCAATGGCAAACAGAGGAAGAGATACCAATGGTTCCCAGTTCTTCATGTGAGTATGACTCTCAGTTATCTTACCAGTATCGTGTAGGGAAGTGCCATTCATCAGAAAGATGGCTATCCATCAATGCCTGCAGATGTAATTTGCATTTTTATCGAGTCTCTCACATTATTGGGACGGGATAAAACTTTCCAGTTTTGCATTCCATCGATTCACGTTAAGTGCCTGTTTCTTTATTTGTTAAGCTGCAGTTTTGTGCAGTTATTCTAAAACATAAAGATGCCAAACAACATTAGTTTTTTTTTCCCACACTGCCCAGATCTAAAGGAATAATGCATTAGCTTCAGATACTACCCCCACTCCCCTGACCTGCCTTACTGCTTTTGAGGGCTGGGAGAGGAATTCTTGACTGAGAATTCCTGAATTGGCTACAGCTGTCTGTGTGCTTTTACCTCTCCCAGGAGGTGTGGAGGAGGAATGATAGGTTCATGGCGATGAATCCAGTCCTAGGTACATAACATAACATGCAGGCTGGTATTTAACCCATAGACTGCTCCCGAGAATTTCATATTTTTTTCAGCTTGTGAAACAAACCCCAATATCAGACAATAAAATCCTGTAATTGCAATATTAACTCAATGGGCCCAAGTTTCCACATGATTTGCGCCTGATTTTTAGGAGCAACTGGTGGAGAACGGACTATCTTAGAAATCGCAATTCTCCACATTTTTTTTTCTGCAGTTCGAGTCAGGTAGAACAGTTCTAATTTGGAACAGAATTTTTTTCTTCAAAAGGGGGCGTGTCCGGCCACTGACGCCTGATTTCAAAGTTTCCACAGTGAAAATGTACTCCAAACTAAGTTAGAATGGAGCAAGTGAAGATTTTTGTAGAACTGAAAAAACCTGTTCTACACATTAAAAAATCAGGCGCAGGTTCCAGATTAGGCGTCCAGAACGAGAGGGGGGGGGAAGGGAACTCATTAAATTCTACAATAAATCCTTATTTATACTTCTACAAATATTATACAAATAAATCCAACCTGAATAAACATTTATAAGCAAAGAAAAGATTAAATAAACCATCTTCCTACCTGTATGAAGGCACGGAGAATGCTGCAGTCAGCCTGAGGCGCCCGTTCTTCCTGCGGTGAGGGGGGGGGGGAGGCGCTCGTTCTTCCCGCCGGGGGGAGGAGGCGCCTGTTCTTTCCCGCGCGCGGGGGGGGGGGGGGGAGAGGCGCCCGTTCTTCCCGCGGGGGGAGAGAGGAGGCGCCCGTTCTTCCCGCGGGGGGAGAGAGGAGGCGCCCGTTCTTCCCGCGGGGGGGGGTAGGAGGCGCCCGTTCTTTCCCGCAGGGGGGGGGGGGGGGAGGCGCCCGTTCTTCCCGCGGGGGGGGGAGGAGGGGAGGAGACAGTGAGAAGGCTCAGCGTTGCCGGCAGGAAAAAAACTAATTTAAATACTACCCGCCCCCTCCCACTTACAAAATCGGCGCGAGTGTAGGCTCCGCCCCCCTGGGCGCCGCGCCAGGCAGACAAGGAGCTGCAGGGCGCTCCAGAATCGCAAGTTTTTTTTTAGGCGCCGTTTTAGGCGCGAAAAACGGGCGCCCAGCTCAGAGGGGCACCTGTTTTTCATCGTGTGGAAACTTGGGCCCTATACATCTAACTTTTCTCAAACTTTTAAGAGCGTTTAACATTCTTGTCATTCTGGTGTTTCTTTATTTTCTTCTCCCATAACATTTCAATTTTATTTTAAATTAACTTTTTCTTTAATGTACTGCATCCCAATATTAATGTGCATCATTTCTTTGAATCTGGGTAAATACTTACCTGTTTTTCTGGGTCTCTATCCAATCTGTTGTTGGGAACATATCAAAATTGACCTCTGATTTCCTACAATTTAGCTGTAAAGATCACTTTTCCAGCCAATTGGCTTGGCACTTGAACAATTGACATGATCAGTACAACTTTCGATGTGCTTATTAAGTGTCAAGCCCCAACACTTCTAAGTTTTTTTTTCATTAGCTGTGATAATATGATCACTCCTTGACAGGACACTCCGTGACCATGCTCAAAACGTTACTTAGGAGCGCAGAAAGTGCATCTTTCTATCAGATCACAAGGATAAGTTCTGATGAGGTGGGGCTATTTGCCCATCCTTCTGTAGTATCCTACAATTCCCCCCCCCCCTCCCCCCCCAAAAAAAAATCTTTGCCAATTACCTTATTGAGAACAACAAAGTGCATTTATATAGCACTTTTAACATAGTAAAATATCCCTGGCACTTCACAGGAATGTATTCAGATAAAGATTGATACCAAGGCAAAGAAGGAGATATTAGCACAGGTAGCTAAATTCTTAGTCAGAGGTAGGTTTTAAATAGTGCCTTAAAGGAGGAGAAAGAGTTGGAAGAGGTTTAGGAAGGGAATTCCAGAGCTTGGGGCCTGGACGGCTGAAGGCTCGGCCGCCAATGGTGAAGCAGTGGAAGGTGGGAGATACACTCGAGACCAGAGTTGGAGGAATGCTGAGTTCTTGGAGGGTTGTAGAGCTGGAGGAGAAAACAATGTAGGTCAGCGAGTAAAGGGGTGATGGGTGCATGGGAGTTAGTGCGAGTTAGGATATGATCATGTTCAGTGGAAAAAGCATTGCATAGCATAATACTGAGCTGGTCAGCGTAGGAAGGTCCGAGGTTCCACTTGGTGTTTGCGGAGTTAGGTGGCCAAATCCAGGGATCAAGGGGTATGGCGAGAAAGCAGGAATGGGGTACTGAAGTTGCATGTTCAGCCATGAACTCATTGAATGGCGGTGCAGGCTAGAAGGGCCGAATGGCCTACTCCTGCACCTATTTTCTATGTTTCTATGAAACATCCTTGCTCCTTCATTTTATAAGGCTTTGACAAGCTCATATGATGCACAGAGGATACAGAATGAAGGATATATTACCTACCCATTAGAATTTTCTTTGAATGAGGTGCATTGTCTATCTGCTACGATCGCATCCCATCCATTCCCGCAACTCTACGTAAGTCTACTTTTTATCAGAGTGGGTGGAGGGAGAAGAGTTGATCTTGGCTAACTTTAGTTTAACTCCAGGCCAAAGTGTACTATCCCAATGGTTCAGGTCCTGGAAATTTATACACTGGAATCGGAGACAAGTGTAGCGCAACCTACTGCAAAATTATTTTGTGTGTGGCAGGCACGTGTATACCTCACAACCATGGTAGGCTATATATGCCTATAGTGTGTGGATAATATTTGTCATTCCAAGAGTAAGGAAAGTACTGCAAAGTTCTGTTATGTCTTAGCCATGCATTTTATACGTACACCGTATGTAGGCGACTGATTTAATTTTTATTAACAAAAGTTCTGGAATTTTTACTGGTGTTTGGGGGTAGCATTTCTCAGTTTTGTCTATTTAGACACACCAGCTCATTAATGACTGAAGAAATCAAGTTACATTTTTATTATAAATAATAGCAGGAAATGCTCAGCATGTCAGGCAGCATCTATGGAGAGTGAGAAACAGAGTTTAGATTTCAGGTCGATGTCCTTGCATCATCATTTTTATTATTTGGGGTTAGCTTGGATTTTTGCGGGTGCCTTGGGATTGATTTCTGTTAATTTTCCCATGGAAACTAAATAAGTTGTCTTGAATGTATAACTTAATATTTGCCAGGCAGACAAATGTAGAGCTATGGTATAATTTGTCAGGAGTTATAGAATCATAGACTATGACAGCACCGAAGAAGATTGTTGAGGCCATCGAGTCTTTCAAAGAGCAATCCAGTTAGTCTCACTCCCTTGACTCTTTCCATCGCTCTGCAACTTTTTCTCTTTCAAGTATGTATCTAATTTCCTTTTGAAGGCTATTATTGAATCTGTATCCACTGCCGTATCAGGCAGTGCAGACTTAGAACTGCGTTATTCTAAAGAACCTGTCATATTTCTATGCCACTTCAGAGTTCCATTTATATTGTTACTCTGGGTACTATGTTCTTCAGAAGTTCTGACAAAGCAATTAGATGTCTAGAAACACTGAGTTAAAGATGCTGCAATATCTCTACTTCAATTGAAGTTACAACAGCATTATTAAATTATCATAGAATGGTTACAACGTAGGAGGCCGTTCGACCCGTCAATCCTGTGCCGGATCAAACCTTTGAAACTCCGAAATCCCCCCAAAAATAATGTGGCAAGCTGCACATGTTCTGGTTTTCAGGTATCTTTTTAAAAAGACACATTGATATTTTACATAGAATGTACAGCAAAGAAATGTACAGCCTCCTCTCGCCCTCTTCATCACACCCTATCAGCATAACCTTCTATTTCATTTCTCCCTCATGTGCTTATCTAGCTTCCCCTTAAATGCATCTATGCTATTTGCCTCAACTGCTCCTTGTGGTAGCGAGCTCCACATTATTACCACTCTTTGGGTATAGAAGTTTCTCCTGAATTCCCTATTGGATTTATTGGTGATTATTTTCTATTTATGGGCTCTAGATTAATTGAATCATCATCTTCACATATGCCCTATCAAACCCTTTCATAAAGACTTCTATCACGTCACCCTTCAGCCTTTTTTCTAGAGAAAAGAACCCCAACCTGTTCAGTCTTTCCTGATAGGTATATCCTCTCCGTTCTGGTATCATCCTTGTCAACTTTGTAAAGACTTTAATGTCTTTCGATTCAGCCTCCTCGTGCCTTGAGTCAGTCAGCTGAGATACTGAGTTTGACCTACTCACCTCATTTGCATACATAAGAATATAATAAATAGGAGCAGGAGTAGGCCATACGGCCCCTCGAGCCTGCTCCGCCATTCAATAAGATCATGGCTGATCATCGACCTCAACTCCACTTTCCTGCCCGATCTTCAAATCCCTTTGATTCCCCCAAAAATCTATCGCTCTCAGTCTTGAATATACTCAAAGACTCAGCATCCACAGCCCTCTGGGGCAGAAAATTCCAAAGATTCACAACCCTCTTCTTTCTCATCTCAGTATTAAATGCCCTGCCCCCTTATCCTGAGACAATGCCCCCTAGTTCTAGACACTCCAGCCAGAGGAAACAACCTCTCAACATTTGCCTTGTCAATCCCCTTCAGAATTTTGTATGTTACAATGAGATCACTTCTCATTCTTCTAATCTTCAGAGAGCATAGGCCCAGGTAGACCGTTCTCTCTTTGGAGTGATCAAAAATGCCCCTATCATGCTATCAGATGGCTTTTTGTGAAGTGCGGCCTTGAGCCATACACACCAGTACGATCCCAGGTTTGAGCTACAGAATGTATCATATTAATTGATCTCATCTGTGCCTTGGAGGATTGAGAAATCAGCTGGGATTCATGACACTGTGTGCTGGCCTTGATCTCCGTCGGAGCAAGCGCAAGTGAGGACAGTTTCAGACTTAGCCTCAGTGATGCCTTCCTTGAAGAAATAGCCTGTATGCACTCTGTGTGTACATTTACACTTGAAGAATGGTCACTAAGAATTGGAGGACCGCTGTTCCCCACAAAACCAGACCTTAGGCCAACACTTTTTAGCAGACCCCTGATAACTTTGTACATACCAACATATGAAATTGGCTGAACAGTACCTATCACTTCTCCTCCCCCCCCCCCCATAGCCATGTAATCACCCGGGAGAGGCAAAAGAAGAGAAAAAAACCCAGGGCCAATAAGGGCAAAAAAATACTCTGGAAAATTCCTCTCTGACCTCCTCAGGCAATCGAAACCAGTCCAGGAGATCACACGGACCAAGTGTTAGTCTATGAAGACACTGACCTATACGATGTGATCTCTGCCCTAGTCAGCAACCGGTCCAGCTCCTTGAAGGCAAAGCAGAGAGTCAGCACCCACCACACCAGCTGGCATCGTATTTCAGAGGCTCACTACACTCTGGCGGGGGGGGGAAAGAAGACCCGTCCAATATCCAGTCTATTCCTACTCTCACACAGTTTACACTCATGTCCCCTGGTTCTCCCAATCTGTTGAACTGGAATAATCTATCACTAGGGACGCTATCCAGCCCATCAATTATTTTATAGACCTCTATCGGGTCACTTCCAAGTCTACGATGCTCTAAGGTCCTTAAGCCTATCTAAATTGGAGATTCTTTGAGCTTGAAATAATTCTCGTAGCTCTCCTCTGGACCTTTTCCAAGGCCACTATATCACCCACGATGTGGGGGATTAAAACTGGACACAGTACTCCCAGATGTGGTTTGACCAGCGAACTGTATAGTGACAGAATGTCATCCTTTAATTTATACTGAATAGTTCTATTAATACATCCCATTACCCTGTTGGCTTAAGCTACAGCTTCTCTACATTGGTCACGAATCTTCAGTGATCTGTACACAATCAAAGCTAGATTATTTTTCTCTCGATCTCGTTCAGTATTGTTCCCTGCAAATGATGCATGTAATCTGTGTTGGCCCTATCAGCATGCATGCCACTCTATTTATTCAACTTAAATGCCGTTTGTCATTATGTGGCCCACTCCTCTTGAACATTTAAATATTTTTCCATTTGATGGCACTCCTCTCCTGCTTTAACCCATGCACAGATGTTAGTCATCTACAAACTTAATGACCATACTCCCAGCACCGCTGCCCATGCCATTCATAAAGACTGTGCAAACCAGGTACAACACCGCGCTGAATTTATACTGCATGTGGTATCAAACTAATGCAGTGTGCGAGACTATTTACTTCAGGGAATCTCACTCCATTCTACTGTGGAGTTAGGTCAGGCCTTGACTCTAAATTTACACTGCATGTTTATCATAGAACGGAAGAAGGCCATTCAGCCCACCGAGCCCATGCTGGTTCTCTGCAAGAGCACTTCAGCTAGTCCCACTCCCGCCCTTTTCCTGTAGCCTTGCAATTTTTTTTCTTTTGGGTACTTATCCAACTCCCTTTTGAAAGCCATGATCGGGTCTGCCTCCACCATTTTTTCCTTTGTCGCCTTTGGTTCTTTTGCCAAACACCTTCAATCTGGGTCCTCTGGTTCTTGACCCGTCTGCCAGTGAAAACAGTTTCTCTCTACTCTGTCTAGACCTCTCATGATTTTGAACACCTCTATCAAATCTCCTCTCAATCTTCTCTGCCCTAAAGAGAACAATGCCAGCTTCTTCAGTCTATCCATGTAACTGAAGTCCCTCATAAAAACATAGAAAATAGGTGCAGGGGGAGACCATTCTCACCCATACTCCTTGATCCCCCTAGTAGTAAGGACTACATCTAACTTCTTTTTGAATATATTTAGTGAATTGGCGTCAACAACTTTCTGTGGTAGAGAATTCCACAGGTTCACCACTCACTGGGTGAAGAAGTTTCTCCTCATCTCGATCCTAAATGGCTTACCCCTTATCCTTAGACTGTGACCCCTGGTTCTGGACTTCCCCAACATTGGGAACATTCTTCCTGCATCTAATCTGTCAAAACCCGTCAGAATTTTAAACGTTTCTATGAAATCCCTTCTCATTCTTCTGAACTCCAGTGAATACAAGCCCAGTTGATCCAGTCTTTCTTGATATGTCAGTCCTGCCATCCCGGGAATCAGTCTCGTAAATCTTTTCTGCGCCCTCTCTAAGGCCTTCACATCCTTCCTAAAGTGCGGTGCCCAGAATTGGACACAATACTCCAGTTGGGGCCGAACCAGTGTTTTATACAGGTTCATCATAATTTCCACGCTTTTGTATTCTATACCTCTATTCATGAAGCCCAGGATACCATAAGCCTTTTAAACTGCTTTCTCAACCTACCCTGCCACCATCAACAATTTATGCACATATATCCCAAGGTCTCTCTGCCCATGCACCCCATTTAGGATTGTATCCATTAGTTTATGGCCTTTCCTCATTCTTTATACCAAAATGTATTACTTCACACTTTTCTGCATTAAATTTCATCTGCCACGTGTCGGCCCATTCCACCAGCCTGAATAATGTCCTCTTGAAGTCTGTCACTCTCCTCCTCTGTTCACTATACTTCTACGTTTTGTGTCGTCTGCAAATTTTGAAATTGTGCCCTGTACACCCACATCCAAGTCATTATATATCGAGAAATGCAGTGGTCCTAGTACCGACCCCGAGAGAACACCACTGTGTACCTTCCTCCAATCCGAAAAACATCTGTTCACCACTACTCTGTTTCCTGTCACCTAGCCAATTTCATATCCATGCTGCCACTGTCCCTTTTATTCCACGGACTTCAACTTTGCTGGCAAGCTGATTATGTGGCACTTTGTCGAACGCCTTTTGGAAATCCATGTACACCACATCAACCGCATTGCCCTCATCAACCCTCTCTGTTACCTCATCAAAAAACTCAATCAAGTTGGTTAAACACGATTTGCCTTTATCAAATCCGTGCAGGCTTTCCTTAACTAATCTACATGTTCAGCATTGTTAAAAATCAGAAAGCTTTTCACACCGATCCTAAGCTTGCATCCTTAAAGTAAAATGTATTAAATTATGGAATATGTAATTCTAATAGTTTAATTTTAGTGGTTGCTGTTCCGATATACCACTTCAGTCCTAAAAGGAACCCAGGCGATGGCCCCTACTCTTCTTACATGTATCTGCTGTGATTCCTTACTGCATCCCAGGGTATTAAAAGAGATGGTGGAAGTTATAGCAGATGCATTCGTTATAATCTACCAAAATTCTCTGGACTCTGGGCAGGTACCAGCGGATTGGAAAGCAGCTAATGTAACGCCTCTGTTTTAAAAAGGGGGCAGACAAAAGGCAGGTAACTATAGGCCGGTTAGTTTAATATCTGTAGTGGGGAAAATGCTTGAACGTATCATTAAGGAAGAAATAGCGGGACATCTAGATAGAAATAGTGCAATCAAGCAGACGCAACATGGATTCATGAAGGGGAAATCGTGTAACTAATTTATTGGGATTCTTTGAGGATATAATGAGCATGGTGGATAAAGGTGTACCGATGGATGTGGTGTATTTAGATTTCAAAAAGGCATTCGATAAGATGCCACACAAAAGGTTACTGCAGAAGATAAAGGTACGTGGAGTCAGAGGAAATGTATTAGCATGGATCGAGAATTGGCTGGCTAACAGAAAGCAGAGAGTCGGGATAAATGGGTCCTTTTCGGGTTGGAAATCGGTGGTTAGTGGTGGGCCACAGGGATCGGTGCTGGGACCACAACTGTTTACAATATACATAGATGACCTGGAAGAGGGGACAGAGTGTAGTGTAACAAAATTTGCAGATGACACAAAGATTAGTGGGAAAGCGGGTTGTGTAGAGGACACAGAGAGGCTGCAAAGAGATTTAGATAGGTTAAGCGAATGGGCTAAGGTTTGGCAGATGGAATACAATGTCGGAAAATGTGAGGTCATCCACCTTGGAAAAAAAACAGTAAAAGGGAATATTATTTGAATGGGGAGAAATTACAACATGCTGCAATGCAGAGGGACCTGGAAGTCCTTGTGCATGAATCCCAAAAAGTTAGTTTGCAGGTGCAGCAGGTAATCAGGAAGGCGAATGGAATGTTGGCCTTCATTGAGAGAGGGATGGAGTACAAAAGCAGGGAGGTCCTTCTGCAACTGTATAGGGTATTGGTGAGGCCGCACCTGGAGTACTGTGTGCAGTTTTGGTCACCTTACTTAAGGAAGGATATACTAGCTTTAGAAGGGGTACAGAGACGATTCACGAGGCTGATTCCGGAGATGAGGGGGTTACCTTATGATGATAGATTGAGTAGACTGGGTCTTTACTCGTTGGAGTTCAGAAGGATGAGGGGTGATCTTATAGAAACATTTAAAATAATGAAGGGGATAGACAGGATAGAGGTAAAGAGGTTGTTTCCACTGGTCGGGGAGACTAGAACTAGGGGGCACAGGCTCAAAATACGGGGGAGCCAATTTAAAACCGAGTTGAGAAGGAATTTCTTCTCCCAGAGGGTTGTGAATCTGTGGAATTTTCTGCCCAAGGAAGCAGTTGAGGCTAGCTCATTGAATATATTCAAATCACAGATAAATAGATTTTTAACCAATAATGGAATTAAGGGTTATGGGGAGCGGGTGGGTAAGTGGAGCTGAATCTACGGCCAGATCAGCCATGATCTTATTGAATGGCGGAGCAGGCTCGAGGGGCTAGCTGGCCTACTCCTATTCCTAATTCTTATGTTCTTATTAATGTTGGGGAAGTCCAGAACCAGGGGTCACAGTCTAAGGATAAGGGGTAAGCCATTTAGGACCGAGATGAGGAGAAACTTCTTCACCCAGAGAGTGGTGAACCTGTGGAATTCTCTACCACAGAAAGTTGTTGAGGCCAATTCACTAAATATATTCAAAAAGGAGTTAGATGTCGTCCTTACTACTAGGGGGATCAAGGGGTATGGCGAGAAAGCAGGAATGGGGTACTGAAGTTGCATGTTCAGCCATGAACTCATTGAATGGCGGTGCAGGCTCGAAGGACCGAATGGCCTACTCCTGCACCTATTTTCTATGTTTCTATATGTCTATGTTTAACTGAGGCTCAACTGATGAGAATTAAAAACGAAAGCAAATTACAGCCTAAATAACTGTAGAATGTAATATTAAGGCGATCTGTTTCCCCGCTGATCAGAAAGGGGAAAAGAGAGCTGGTGAGGAATTGTGTCGAATTTACAGCACAGAAACATCCCAACTGGTCAATGCTGGTGTTTATGCTCCACACGAGCCTCCTCCCACCCTACTTTATCTAACCCTATCAGCATATCCATCTATTCCTTTCTCCCTCATGTATATCTAGCTTCCCCTTAATGTATTTATAATGCATGTATAGTTTTTCTTTGATGTGCCCAAATTGACACAAACCTGTTTTAAAATGCATTTAGCTACTTGCAGCTTTCCCAGTGGAAATGATAATCGTGAAAATGCCGAGAATTTTTTCCCCCAATGAGATAAGGAATTCGAATGCATGTCTGCCATCTCCATTATTCAGTGTTTGGATATATCCATTCTCTGTTGGGTTTGGGTAATATCACTGATGTTGTTGCACTTTAACCACCATCTTTCTTGATGAAATGAGATGAATGGCACCTCACTATATCTTTATTTTGCATCTGTCACACAAAGGTAGGTTGTTTTATCATATGCATCTGAATTCATTTACATTGTCTTTATTTTCCTTCTTGTAATGAATTCATTACCAAGAAATTATATAAACCCAGGTTTTGTTAATTGATTAACTTTCGTTGAGGGGAAAAAGTTTCATTTCAGATGTTTAAAAAAAAACTGAGAAGCTAATCTCTAAGGGCTCTAAAATTTCCATATCCTGTTGCCTATAATTGATAGAGGGACTGTTTTGAATAGATAATGCCAGTGGTGTACTCCTTTGTAGTGCCAAAGGCATCAATTTTACAAAGAGTAGGAAGTTGAGAGCAAAATGAGCAAGAGTAATATTAGTGCGAATTATTTAAATCAACTGTTCATATTTTTTATTAATGGCTAGTTGGACTACAATTCTCTTGGGTAGCCCTTAAAGTATGTATGTATTGCAAGTCATTTGGTCACATATGAGTGCATTCAGTTATCCTGCTTGTTGATTTGGCTAGTACAAATTCAGGCCCTGAGTGAAGTAATATGAATTCCTGTCATGGAAATTGCAAATAATGACCATGGACCTAACAACATTCACTGGAATTATCACGGTTGTACAATAGTCCCTGAACTTAAAGTTTGTAATATTAAAAAGCTGCCTCAACCCATGAAGTCACTCGCCGCAGACTAAAGTATTGTGTACTCGATTTTAATTTGTAACAAAAATGTAGTTGTAAAGATTAAAATTAGAGATGGGGGTAGCACTGTGCTTAGGACACTGCTGTGAGAGTAGGAGAACAAGTGTGCGTGTATGTGACCTGTTTATGTCAAGGATTGAAATGGTATGTAATGTCTGAGCTTGAAATACCTGTTGCGTTGCTTGGCGAATGGAGTTAGTTGAGCGTCATTTGATAAAGCAACTCATTTTGGCAGCATTCAGCTTCCTGTGGCACCGTTATCAGGCGTTTGGCCTGTCGAATATCAGCCCGAAACATGAAGTCAGAGTTTGACCTGCTCACAGCTATGGGGTAATCAGATCAAGGTGGTTCCACGGGTCTTTTGTAAATCAATTTTAAGACTTGGGTGAGTTTCAGATTAATCTTGAATGGGAACATAGTGGACATGCAACAAAATGGGTTGGAATGTTACTGAATCTTAAAATGAGAATAAATGTTAAAATTCGAATATTTTAGGAAATCTAATGCAAATACAAATTTTTTTTAAATGGCGGAGGAAGACCAGGGAAGAAATTGTTCTGGGTAGTACATATTTTAATATGACTGTAATCTGAGTAGCAATATTACTTTAATAGATTTTTCAGCACTACAGTGCTTGAGCCAAGCCAACATTTAGATATGTGGTTGAAGGAAGGGGGGGGTGGCGGGGAGCAGCGGGGGAATATGGGCTCGGGGGCACATGGGATAAGGACTTCTGCTCATGTGACAGATAAACACCACAACTGACTGACTGGGCCACACGGCCTGTTTCCATGTCGTAAAAGCTATGTAGTTCTGTGAGCTGAATTTATTTAAAACGCTAGTCCTAGAAACAAAGGAAAGCCTAAATCCACTGGAAATCCTGGGATTAATCTCCATACGATGTTTCTTTAGCAGCAGAAATTGAAATATAAATTCACTTGTTCTTAATATTCTGTTACGAATGTTTATGCCATTTTCGGAATAGTGTAACACAGATTTTTGAAATAATCCATTCATTGAGACTCCCCTTCTATAAATTGTGATTACAAAACATTGTAAGAAGCTTCAACATCCTTTTGGCATGTTTGGGAGGAGTGGTTTAGAGGTGTTACAGAGACTGACCACGTTAGAGAGCTGTAAATGTAATCAGTGACTTTATCATTTTTCTCCGTGTGCTAATTTGACTGTCTCACATTATTTGCCTAAGTCTTTAGCTCCTCATAGCTAATTCAGAGTGTCATCGCTTATATTCACCACAACAGCCCAAATATTCCAAAATCGTTGGGAGATAATAAAAGTGAATCTTGTTTCACTGAGGGTCCTTTTTCACATTATGCAGTTATAATTTTATGCTATTGGTGGCCTTTTTTCAATAAAAGTATGGTGTTCCCCTCTTGGTTGGAATTTATCTATAGTTAATTAATTGAAGTTGAAATTATTTATTTGGGAAGAGACATTATGTTTTACATGCCCCAAAAATGCATCCTGAAAAGTTAGTGCAATGGTAATAGGCCATAGCTAATTGTGTGCCTGGACTTCAATGGCCAATGTGTTCTTGAATTATATTGTGTTTTCTTTCCCACAAAGTTGCCCATTGATTTTTCCATCCTTCTCCAAAGTCACTACAAAGTGATGCTTCATGTATGGGGATGTGGTTCCACGCTTTCGGTCCCTCACTCAAGTAACCAAGCCTGTTGTGCAAGCCTGAACAGTGAGCATTGACTACCTGTCTCTACGGGAGCCATCGCTGCCAAATCTAATTGTCTTCACCTGACACCCATACCCATGTACTGTTAGCAAGAGTCGCTGGATAGTCATTTGAATTAATTTCATCTGCTAATTCCTCCAACACTTCCAAAGATAGTGGTCTGTACACGTGGAGCTGAGACATTAATGTTTGAAGTCAACACAACCCAGTGCAACATAAGATGCGTCAGGAATCTAGGTCCTATTTTCTGCAGGTGCAGTTCTCTTCGCCCTTTCCCCAACCAACCAGCATGTCCTTCATCACATCCTCTCCCTTAGAAACAACTTCCAAGGATACTCGGGCCAATTATAACTTTCCCACCATCGTCCTGCGATCAGCTAACTCAGTTCAGAGCAAAGATTGAACCTAGAATCTTTCTGATTTTATGCAAAACATATACCCCACTGAACCATCTAACGTCAATGGTGGGGAAACAATAATCCAAGATAAAATGAATTGGCGTTTAGAAAAGTATGGCTAATAAATGAAAGTCAGCACGGATTTGTTAAAGGCAAATCGTGTTTGACTAACTTGATTGAGTTCTTTGTAATGGAGAAGGTTGATAGAGTAATGTGGTTGATGTGTATTGGGCGTTTGACAAAGTACCACATAATAGACCTTTTAGCAAAATTAAAGTCCGGGGATTAAAGGGGGCAGTGTCAGTATGGATACAAAATTGGCTAAGGGACAGAAAACAGAGTGGTGGTGAACGATTGTTTTTCAGACTGGAGGGAAGTGTGCAGAGTAGTGTTCCTTAGGAGTGGCTGTTAAGACCACTGCTCTTATTGGACTTGAGTATATGAGCAATAACAGTCAGGTAAAGACCCTCTGGTCCATTGAGCCTGTCCCACACAATTGCGATACCTTGTGTATCACAACATATACACTCCACCCCACCCGAAACCATGTGATCTCCTGGAGAGGGGGAAAAAACAGGCCAAGTTGGGGGGAGGAAATCTGGGAAATTCCTTTCTGACCCATCTCGCCGATCAAAACTAGTCCAGGAGATCACTCCAGCCATTAAATTCCCTGCAGTACCCACCTTCAGTAAGAGGTGATCGCCGCCGCAGCCAAAAACAAATCCAGCTTTCGCTTGAAGGAATTCAGCGAGTCTGCATCCACCACGAGAGGGCAGCTTGTTCCAGTGGTCTATTCTCTGAGAAACAACCACCTCCTCCTGACATCTAACCTAGATCTAGCCTTATACAACTTAAATTTGTGACCCCTGGTCCTGCCTAACCTATTTAATTGAAATAAACTGTAAGCTGGAACACCGTCTATTCCCTTCATTATCTTACAAATCTTAATCATATCCCCCCTAAGTCTACGTAGCTCTAAGGTAAAGAGTCCCAACTTTTTTAACCTATTTTGATCACCAAGATGCTTTAGACTTGGAATTTAGGGCTGGAATTTCAGCAGCTTTCTGCCACGTTTTTCAGTGGGATTTCGCCGTTTTGGGCGGAAAATGGTGCGGCGGAAAATTCCCTAAAGTCTTCCGCCGGCGGTTTTGGAGTACTGCTGGGGAGCGGACTGCCAGCGTGCAAGACTGGAAAAAGCGCTTTCGCCCAAGTTTGGTCACAGCGGTGACCCGTAGTTAGCGTTAAAAAAAAACGCTGAGGAAAAACTGTCGGTGCAGCCCTTGGCAATGGCGGTAGGTATGAAAACCTGCAAAAAAGGTAAGTTAAAGTTTATTTTTAAATTCTTTTGCAGTGATTCACGAGAAAAGGATCTTGTAAATGTTTTGCGATTTTTTTTTTTTGTGTGTTTTTGTGGGAAAACATTTTATTTTCCCCCCCTCCCTAGGCCCAACTCTCAGCGGTATCGGCCTAGGAGAAAAGTCACGGTTTGCGCCGCGAATCTTCATGCAATGCCGATTTTTCCCATGGCAGATTTTTTTCCCACTTTTTCCTGAATTTTCCACTTTGAAATCATAGTGTTTCTTTTTTGCAAAAAACCAGTGATAGCGGTATTTTACGAATTTCCAGCCCATGTCTAGTGGCCCACCTCAGCACCCTATTCAGAGCCTCAATATCACACACAATGTGAGGAGACCAAAACTGGACACAGTATTCCAAGTGCGGCCTGACTAAGGTCTCATACAAGGACAAAACAATACGTCTCATCTTGTATTCAATTGTCCTATGGATACACCTCAACACCCTATTTGCTCTAGCTATCACGGCATGGCATTACTCGTACCTTTAAGAATGAATGCACTAGAATGCTAAAATATTGCAATCTCCATCATCTTTAATGCCTTTCCCTGGAGGGTGTATGAAGGTTGAGCATTTGCCCATCCCACATGCATAACACTGCACTTATCTTAGTTATGCATCATTTTCCAGTCTTGAGACCAATCTCCCAACATATTAAGATCTGCCTGAAGCAAACGAGCATCTTCTACAGTTCTAACACTCACACAGATCTTGGTATCATCTGTAAATTGTGTCCCCCAACCCCAAAATCCAGATCATTAATAATGGGCATAATTTCAAAGTTTGCAGAAGATACAAAACTCGGAAATGTAGTTAACACTGGTAGTAACTTCAGGGGGACATACAGACTGGTGAAATGGGCAGACATGAGGCTGATGAAATTTAACGCCGAGAAATGTGAAGTGATACATTTTGGTAGGAAGAATGAGGAGAGGCAATATGAACTAAATGGTACAATTTTAAAATGGGTGCAGGAACTGAGGGTGCACGCGCACAAATCTTTGAAGGTGGCAGGACAAGTTGAGAAAGCTGCTTTAAAGAAAAAAGCATATGGGCTCCTCGGCTTTATTCATAGAGGCACAGGGTACAAAAGCAAGGAAGTTCGGCTAAACTTTTATAAAACACTGATAAGGCCTCAGCTGGAGTATTGTGTTCAATTCTGCGCACCACACGTTAGGAAGGATGTCATGGCCTTGGAGAGGGTGCAGAAGATTTATTAGACTGATACCAGGGATGAGGGACTTCAGTTATGTGGAGAGGCTGGAGAAGCTGTGGTTGTTCTCCTTAGAGCAGAGAAAGTTAAGAGGAGATTTGATAGAAGTGTTCCAAACCATGAATGGTTTTGATGAGGAGAAACTGCTTCCAGTGGCAGAGGACACAGATTTAAGTTGAACCAGAAGCGACATGAGGAAACAGTTTTTTACACAGCAAGTTGTTGTGATTTTGAATACACTGCCTGAAAGGGTGATGGAAACAGATTCAGTAGCAACATTTAAAAGGGAATTGGATATATACTGGAAGGGAAAAAATGTGTAGGGCTACGGGGAAAGAGCAGGGGTATACGATTAGTTGGATAGCTCTACCAAAGAGCCGGCACAGGCACGATGGGCTGAATGACCTTCTGTGCTGTATTATTCTACGCTTCTATCTCTCTGAAAGCCATAAGAGCTTTACCTGGCAGAATCCAGCTGTTTGAGATCCTGTGGTTGTAAGATTACAGTGACAGTGTGGCAGCTTAGCAGTCAGTCACACAGATAATTTAAATGTTTTATTGTGCAGAACAAGTCAAAGATGGCATGTATTCTGTGACATTCCCCATTAATTTTCCTGAGCCTATGTGATATCGCAGCTGGAAATGGAAACATTCCATTGTTTAGCTTATCTTTGGGATGAGTATAAATTCTAAACTGTCATGAAGCTTGTTAACGGTTACATAGTCATAACTATTGTCCTGACAAGCTCGCTGGGAGATCACTCACTGTTGCAATGATGATTATTCTTTCTCTTTCATGGGCATGGGAATTCTTACTATTACTGTAAGTTATATCCTACCTCCAGTTTTATTTTTCAAATTGCAAGAATACATAGATCGTAGAAGCTTCAGGAGGTGAGTAGATCATTCAGCCCGCCGTGCCTGTGTTGATGGTGCTGGTTCATTATGTTTTGTGAATAGATGCAGGTGTGTCTTGCACAGCAATTTTAATTTGCTTTTAGGTGAGCAAGCGACAAATTCTGCATAGACTGATAAACTGACCAAAATAGTAATGAGCTGCTTATGCTATGATTTCTGTGACATGTATATGCAGTAATAAGGCATTTGCATCCATTTCATCTTGTTAATCTCCACCAGCACTCCGAGGTAATGTCCTGTCATGTGCGAGTTCCAGTGTAGCAGTTGAAACCAACACAGCACTGTGGAACACAAGAAATATTGTGATGAACATTGACCAAGATGTTTGTTTTTCATGGTATCAGCAGTGGTTTGCAAACTGTTGGGCATGTGATCTGTCCAAGTGGGAGATGGTGAGGGGCCAGGCTCCTGATCTGCTGATCCTGTTTCCCCATCAGCTGCTGCCAATCCCACTTCCCAGTTAGCTGCTGTGGCCCTCACAATTCCTTCATTTTATTTCTCCCCACACTGTACACTGCAGGAAACGGGAGAAGAATTGGGTTCCACAGACATAAGAGACGAGGGTGAAAACAAAAGGGAAGGAAAATAAAGGCGAGAGAAAAAAAACAAAAGTTATGGTAGGTAATGGGGGAGAGGCAAGCGCAGAGCAGCAAGCAGAGGTGAGGGAGAAGCAGAAGGGAGTAGAGAAGTGGAATGAGGGAGGGGGAGAAAGAAGTGGGCAGAAGGGGAAGTGAGGTTGCAGAGACAGAAAAAGAGTCCATTGTTTCTCAGGCCTTCAGTCTGATTGCAGCTTTGGCAGCATGATTATTCAGCTTAACACAGTACTGAGCAACATCCTAAACAGCAGTCAGTTAATCATTGGGAAGACCATGCCGCTGTCTCTGTACTCTTGCCACCGATTCCATCCCCTACTCATAGAAACATATAAGATTCTGACGGGACGGGACAGGATAGATGCGGGTAGAATGTTCCCGATGTTGGGGAATGTTCCCGATGTTCCAGAACCAGGGGACACAGTCTTAGGATAAGGGGTAGGCCATTTAGGACTGAGATGAGGAGAAATTTCTTCACTCAGAGAGTTGTTAACCAGTGGAATTCCCTGCTGCAGAGAATTGTTGATGCCAGTTCATTGGATATATTCAAGAGGGAGTTAAATATGGCCCTTACGGCTAAGGGGATCAAGGGGTATGGAGAGAAAGCAGGAAAGGGATACTGAGGGAATGATCAGCCATGATCTTATTGAATGGTGGTGCAGGCTCGAAGGGCTGAATGGCCTACTCCTGCACCTATTTTCTATGTTTACCCCAGCCACTGTCCCAGGTTGAAGCCACTGTTTGCAACACTGGTGCCTTAAGCTGAGCTTTGGACCCCATTTTCTCGCCATCACAAAGATAGCCTACTTCCGTCTCCGTAATATTACCAGTCCTGCTTCAACCCATCTGCTGCCGTAACCCACATTCATGCTTTCATCACCTCCAGACTTGACTATTCCACTGCTCTTCTGGCCGGCCTCCCAAATCGCATCCTTCCTTAAACTTTAGCTCATCCAAAGCTCTTCTGCACAGAATCCTGTTGCGCACAAATTCCTGCTTACTCATCATCCCCACAACTCCTCAAATTTAAATTCTCATCCTCGTATTCACTGACTCTTCCTTCTATCTCTCTAACCTCCTTCAACTTTCCGAAAAATCTGCATTCCTCTAACTCTAGCCTCTTGTCCATCCCCCACTCCCTTCGCCCCACCATTGGCGACCCTGCCTTCAGCTGTGCACTCTGTAATTCTCTCACTAAATCTCTCTGCCTCTCCACCTTTCCTCTTTTAACAACCTCCTTAGAACCTACCCCTTTGACAAAGCTTTTAGTCACCCCTCGTAATATCACTTTCTTTGGCTCAGTATCAGTTTTTGTCTGATCATGATTCTGTGAAGCGCCTTGGGGGAGTTTTTTCCTGTTAAAGGTGCTATTGAAATGCAAGTTATTGTAAACGGCAACATCTTGCACTTGTATACCATCTATTAAGATAGTGAAACATCCTAATGTATCTCATAAAGTAGGGGTTGGACCCAAGCAGGACTGAGGAGTGAAGGATGTTGCCAAGAGGTAAGGAGTTTTTTGAATGTGGCGAGAAATGTGGCATGCAGAAAAATTAATGAAGAGCATACTCGAGTCTTGAACAAGATGACAGAAGACTCTTGCATTAGGGACACACCCTAGACCAGACTGGGGAAAAATAGAGACAGACCTTTGGACCAATTGGATTTTATGTAGATTGTAGCTTGGGAGACCTAATTTGAGAATTTGAGCTGGAGGTGATGGATGTCAGTGGGTGTCAGCGGCAGTGGGGACTAGGCAGGACCAAAATGCATTATTTTCAAGGCATGTCTTGGTAATGGACTGAATGTGGGGTTTAAAGCTCACTTCAGAGTGGAATAAGGTATCAAGGATTCATTCTTGGTTGATATTAAGCTGCATCCACAATTTGGTGTCAGACAGCTCAGCAGCAGGCATGGAATCGAGGGGGGTAAAGCTGGCTATCAGCATATATGGAAGCTTTTTGACAAAAAAGCAACATTTAAATAGGTATAGGAAGGGACCAAGGTTGGAAGCTTGGATATGAAGAGAAACCATTCCACGAGTTGTGCTGGCTACTTAGAACAAGTAGGACTCGAACTAGTGAGGGTGGTAGAGCAGAGAACTGGTAGAAAAGGACAGTGCAGTTGAGTGCGTTAAAAGCCACAGAGATTAAGGGGTATGAAGAGGGATAAGACAGCGAGTTGTAAGAAGAGTTGAGTGCCAGGGAGAGGAGCGGGAGGTTGGAGACTGAATAGCAGAAGAATTGCGAGTAGGCTTTTTAGCGAAGGATGCTAGTGGTTTTGAAGGGCATCTGTAGGTCATTACAGATACACCATGGATGGTGCTAGTGATTTGTCACAGTGTGACATCCATGACAAATCCCATTATTTTCACAACCTACCATGACAAGCATGATTTTCCATCCCCAAGTAGGTTAAAAGTCTAGTTCATGCAAGGGTTTTAACAAATTAAGGATGTTTCCAGTTTAGTGGGTTGCAATTTTCTCTAATCCTCATTTATAAAAAACAGGTGCCAGACCTTACGGTGAAATAACACGAATTGCACATTGTTATTCACAATGCAGAGTCGAATTGTATTTATGTCCTTGAGAGTTTCTCTGCATTGTAAATGCAGACATACTAAACTGGCCAAGTTCAAAGCAGCAAGCTTTTACCATGATTTTCAAAATCTGATTAATTTTAATTAAATGGGATTTAAAGTATATTTGTTATCACTGTTATAAATTGGGGGAATTTCTTATATTTGAAGGAGATTAATGTACGATCGTCAGTGCTATCTTTTTTTTTAAAGAAAGAGGAAAATTATTTATACCCTAACGGTTTTAAATTGCTGTAAAATGTGACTTAAATACGATTGCTAATTACAATGCGGTGGACTATAGGGGAAAATGTCAGCATCACTATCCCCTGCCCTAAACATGCAAGATGTAGTACTATAGAAATGTTAGAATGACACAGAATTGCTTCTCCCGTGAATCTTTGCAATTTAGGTTTTGAGTATTCTCACAACTTTGGCAAACCACGGGTGCGAACTTTTCTTTCTCCCATTATGTAGAGAATGACAGGTAGGTGAAGAGTACCTTGTCTGGCTTGTACATCTTTTATATTCTACAAATAATGCCATTACTAGTTAGTATAAAAGCTATTTGTTTCCCAATTGTTGCTATTTTAAAGATGACTTGGTTGAAACCATGTTTTCATATCCCACCTCCCAAGGCATAAGTAACATGAAGACTTTAAACTTATACATCAAACTGATCAGCAGGCCCCTCTCTGCTGAGATTTTTCCTTGCATGGTGAATGCTCCTTTTTTATTTGCCTTTTTCTTTTTAAATGTGGATATTTTTTTTGTATTTTGTTTTTAGAAACTGAGAATGCAACTAAAAGGTGATCATTCTGAGTGCGCTGTCTCGTGAACTTTATCTCTTCTGAAGGGAGGAGAGTTATTCAGAACCCGGGATTTCAACTGACATCCAGTGCGGAGATGCAGATATTGAATGCCTGTGCACTTTATCAGTAGCAAGAATAGAAGACCGTTGAAGGCAGAATTTCAGGAAACCAAACAATTTTTCTGTCAATACCTTAGTTTTTTTTAAACTATGCGCCAAAAAAGTAATTTGAAAAAAATGAAGCTCAAGACTATTTACAATAAATAATAAAGTCCTAACATTTTTTCATTGCTTTTCATTACATCAGTTCCAACTGATGGCTAGTTTTCAAGCCAACATAAGTTAACTACTTTGATACCGTTTGTTCTCTTTTAGATATTGTTAGCTGTCCAGTTATTCTAATTGAGCATTTATAAAAAATAATCCAAAACTTCATAAGCATAGCAATCGAGCTATGGGTCTTAGATTCCTGTGATCATAGATTTCCTACCCCAGAATTATCAAACATTGGAAAGAACCTGTAGCAGATATAATTGTAGTATATGTCAGTTCTTCATTTTAGCATCCTCCACACACCATATCACAGACAAATCACCTGCGGCAGCCGTACTTTGGCAGATTTCTCAAAGTTGGGACATTGTCCAAGTTTCTATGACCATTCCTGCAGTCCATAACTGCTGCCTTCCCCAATTCAATTATAGCTGAGGTTAGAAGGCTTACCTCTGAAGGTCTTTCCAAAGGAATTGGTTGTTTTCCTCTCCAGTTTGAAAACAAAATAATCCTGCTTGGATTTTCCCATTGATTTTGTGGATAAATGCATCAGGTGATGTGGTACTGAACCATACAGACTAGGAGGATCCTTGGTTTGGTCGTTCATCTAGCTAATCTCGCCCAGGCTACATTCGAGGCAAAGAGATAGGCCAGTGAGGGGAGAAAGCCAGGCATGGTTCTTAATCCTGATGACTATACAGTGACTCGCATTGAAAGATGTATTTATATGGACATCAGTTAAGACCATTGGATGATTGGACTTTGCTGTCATGCATCCTATGGTCCAAGAGCTTCCAGGTGTATAGGTGAAAAAGGACCACTTAAATGACTGCTGATGTCCATGGAAACATATCTCCGCATGAGTCATTGTTTCCGGAGAGTAGAAGATCAAAAGGCATGGTTGATGGAGTCTGACTGTTTTCTTGATGGGATTTAAATACTGTTCCAACTGCGGCCAAACTTTTGCCGTCTCTGACGGGCATGAGTTGTTGTTGCTGGATCACAATATGGCTTTGTGATAAATTTAGTTCTCAGCTTGCGGCTTGTGGGCCTGGTTGTTATCTAAGACCACCTGCATCTCGAGTTAGCACAGCTGGACTTCTGATATAGGACCACCCAAAACCTTGTCTGACAATAGGAGGGTTCATTAGTAGCAAACCTGGTCAGTGTCAACCAATAACGAGAAAGAAGTGACTGATGACGGCGACCAGTGCAATTCCCAATGCATAGCTGAGAATCATCTTTCCACTTCCTGTGATGCCTACCACAGTGAGCTCACTCCATGCTATTTGTCTCTGTTGCCATCATGTTCCATCGGGTCTCTGCCAATGCTGATTGAAAGAAGCGCCATTTTGGAAGTATCGCTATCTGAAGACGAACTTGTGAGTGGTTGAGATTCTTCTTGACTCATGAGCTGTTGGAAAGTGTTAAATCCCTTAAAGTGGACTGAAGGAACTATTTATCTATACCTTTTATGGACATTCAACCGAATTGCTTACCCTGGGAATTCTATAGATCTCCAAGGTTAGGGTCAGAGACTTGCCAGGAAGAAAAGATAAAAGCCATTTATTTGACTTTCCTTTGCAAAGGTCTACTTCTATTCCTTCCTTGGTGTCTTCAATTCCAGGATGATCCAAAGCCTAAGTAGCTACCTACATGCTTCAGCCCTGACTGTTCAAGATGTTGCATAGCCTGATGGTGCCAACCTTTATAGATTTCATCTCAACCAAGGGAAATTTTGGGGCAGGTAAAAATGGCACCTTGATTCAGGCCAAGATAGACCAAATGGAATTAGACAGCAGCTGTTACAGTTGTGAACCCAACATGATGGCACTTATGCTCAGAATCCAAATCATGTTCCCTGGATTGGGAGTCTAAATAGAAGGAAATATGGGGTGGAACTTTTAGAACATAAGAAAAGATAAATGAGAAACGTCTATTTAGTCCATCATATCTTTGTACCTAGACTTACTTTGAATGTCCTGAATGATTTTGCCACTGTGATCCCACTGGCAAATAGTACCAAACTTCTTTTAAGGGGTCCTGTGGAATGTTAGGATGTAGGTTCATACCTGTGATTCCCCTTATGCTGAATTTTTGATCTTAATGATGCTACCTTTGGGAAGCACTTCTGCTTTTCGAGGAAGTCCTAGAGACAGACTACCTACAACAACAGGCTGTGGTGGACGTACTAAGCTAGGTTCCTAACTTTATTGCCCAGAATGTTGCTCCATTGATTGGCTTAATTTGTATCTCAGCTTCCCTCAAAGTATAGGACAAGCCATTTCGCACAACTTTGGATGGAAGTGGGGAATCTCATCGCAAGGTACTTACTGATCACAAAGGTCCTTTTAATTCATTCATCCAGAAAGACCCTATAGTTCAGCAATTGAAATGCATTTAGCAGAGATTTCACCAAGGATCCTCTAGGGCAAACCTGAGATGGCACTAACCTCCCACCTCCAGGTTAAGGCAACTCTTTTTTGACTTCCTCAGGTTCTAAAACCAACACTCTCTAAGCTTGGACTAATGTTATTTCATCAAAACCATCCTGTTGTGTTTCCAGCTTCACTCCAACCATCCAACATGGTACTCACTGTCAACTCACTGGATACCTTTTTGGCAGCAAAATGGGTGAAGATCATATGAAGCTTAGGTCAGAGAAGCAGTTATCATGCATTACATTTTAAGTTGGACTTCCCCCTCCGTTGCACATACTTCAGGGGATTTCTCTGGTCCATTCATCATATGAGATTCCAAGCGGATGCCTTCGCCAGCAGAAATCGGTGGCAAAGCAGGTTCAAAACTGGTTTTAATTATCTCAGATAATGGCACTAACTCATTTCTCAGCTCAGGATATGTTCCCCTGCACCATTTCTTTGATGTTGATAGCAGATGCTCCATACAAGACTGCAGAGCTCACATTCAGAAATCTTGAACCCAAAATCCATGGACTCCCAACGGGTTTCTAACTTTGAGTGGTACTGTTGACTAACGCTAACTGTCAGGTTCTCGCCTGAGCCTAAAACTAGACAACGTGACCATAGTGTGATATGTCGGTAAATATGGTGAAACCTTGTCGCAGTCTCTTCATCTGGATGTGGCACTTGTTGCTTCCTGGTCTATGAAAAATGCTGTGATAATACGAAAGTGGACTACAGCCAGACACTAAATGAGAATGTGGGTCACCTAATGGAGTTGAGTACATTTTCAGGACACAGCTATCCACCAAAGGATTCCCTTCCATTATTGGAGAATCATCAACTGCTTTTGTTCGAGCACAAATCGGGTTGGAGGCTGGATGAACTCTTACTGTGAATGTATTCCTGCACATTGTCCTCACGAGTTTTGGGCAGAAGAAACTGTTATGGGAAGTAGAGATGGAACAAAGGAAGACTATTCTTCATCCCACTGACCACACACAATCCACATTATGGACTCCACCTATTTAAAGTCCAAAGAAAAGTTTTTGAACGGGTTCTCCGTGTCTTCAAAAGGTAAATTGAAGAAAACTCCAGAATATCATAACTACCTTTACACCCCACATCATTTAATCTTTGACCACTTTTCATCTTTATCTTTATCATTACATTTCCATATCTCCAAATAAGTCAGGAACCATTGTGCTTCACCAGCATTCAGTTATTTATATCTGTACTTATCCATGTAACTCTCAATCCCATTCCTAATCAAATATTCATCAAATCATATTAAATTGTATTAATCAGCATAGAATTAACAGCATTAGCTAGGGGTCTCTTCCATGGTTCCTTTGATCTTTGGGTTGAAGGAAACAATATTTTGAGCCTTGCCTGGACTTCTTAATTTTGAAGTGTGTGTTCTAATCTTATTGCCAAATTAAGCCTTTTGTCTACGTTATCCATTCTTGGCTTTTTAAAACCGGATGATCTCTCCAGTGCAAAGAAGTTCTCTCCCTCTAACTTGGAGGCCTACATCTTATAATCATGCTGGTTATTCTTTTCTGAACAGTATCCAATTCAGAATCATATTTTGAACTTAGGGTGCCAAATCCTGCACAAGTAGTCTAAATGTGACCTCGCTAAAGGTTTGATTAGCGCCTTCACGTGCAGTTCTTTGAGATGCAATCCAGTTCACCTTGTCGACGAGCTCTTCACATTGACTGGTTAACTTCAATGAAAGGTGCACACCCCGACTCCTTTTATTTTTAAAACGGCACTCCTTTCACTTTTGCATCTTTGTAGAACTCTAATTCGGTACTCAATCCCCATAAATGTGTACAACCTTACATTTACACTAAAATTCATCTGCTGTTACTTAGTCCCATCCACTTAATTGGCCCTGATCCTATTAAATGTTAAGATCTCCCACACACTTGACCACACATCACCAAATGCTACAATGCACAAGAAATGTCCTTCATATTCTCTCTGAATAGTATGAACAAAAGACACCCAGACCATACTCTAATAGTATGGACACAGAGCAGACGCAGTAATTGAACTGAACACTCAGAGCTGACCCCTGTGAAAGCCCCTTGGACAGAGTTTTCTGATTTTTCAAACAGTAACTTTGTTACAAACCCAGTTTTCAATTCAAGCAACTAATTTGTCATTTTTGTAAATAGTGCATCCCCAGTCCTTGTGCTGCAGAAGGGAGATGTCCTTTGATAACTCTGTCTAGATCTTTAATTTGAACTCAAACTTCTGCTTGATGGCTTGTCTTTTGAGAAGAATGATTTGTAGAACAAGACCTTCCTTCCTTGGGAATAGACATTTTAGTTGCTTTATTGCTAGAAATAGCTTATAATATTAATCGGAAGAAGTCTGCCCATTAGCATTTAATATCTCTTCAGTTTTCGAGTATCTTCAACACCTAGAATTATTTGCGAAGGATGATCTTTCCCCATTGGTCTATCCATAGGACTTTTCACTTGGTTATTCGTGTTGAGATTCTCGCATGGTCAAGTTTTTATTCTGAAAAAACGCATTCCCCGGGGCTCTGGTTTCACCTGTCATGTCTGCACATTTCAGGCATTAGTTACTGAGCAACATTGTTTTATATGACACACTGATCAGGCAGGGCTCAGACCCCATTCTAGATTTTTACCTAAGGTCATCTCACATTGTCACCTGCAGTCGTCGCATTCTTTCATCTGCTTTATCATAGAAACAGGAGAAAGCCATTCAGCCCCTGGAGCCTGTTCCATTATATCATGGCTGATTTCTGCCTCACCTCCATTCACCCACCTTTGATCAATATTCCTTGATACCATTACCTAACAAAAATCTATTGATCTCGGTATTTAAATTTTCAGTTGTCCCAGCATCCAGTCTTTTGGGGGAAAGAGTGTTCCAGATTTCTACTACCCTTTGTGAAGAAATGCTTTCAAATTTCACTCCTGAATGGCCTGGCTCTAATTTTAAAATTAAAAAAAATTCATTCTCGGGATGTGGGTGTCACTGGCAAGCCGCCATTAATTGCCAAGCCCTAATTATCCTTGAGAAGGTGGTGGTGAGCCGCCGCCTTGAACCGCTGCAGTAAATGTGATGATACTTTGTAGGGGTTTTGGGTAGAGAGCAGTTAAGAATCGGCCATATTGCTGTGGGTCTGCCCTCACATATAGGCCTTCCCGAAAGGACATTAGTGAACCATTGCATCCTTTGTTCTGGATTCCCCCACCAGAGGAAATAGTTTCTCTTTACCATTTCGAATCCTTTTATCATTTTAAACCTCGATTTGTTCCCCACTCAATCTTCTGCACTCAAGGGAATACAAGCCAAATTTGTATAACCTGTCCTCATAACTTAATCCTCTATCCCTGGTGTTATTCTGGTGAATCTGTGCTGCAACCCTCCATAGCCAATATATCCTTCCTGAGGTGTGGTTCCCAAAAACTGAAAGCAGTACTCAAGGTGTGGTCTGACCACGGCTCTTATAAAACTGAAGCATAACTTCCTCCCCTTTATATTCCAGCCACTTTGAGATAAAAGTCAATATTCCATAAGCCTTTTTGATTGCTTTTTGTACCTGTTCACTAACTTTTAGTGATTTCTGTACACTGGCACCCAAATCCCTTTGCTCTTCCATAGTCCCTAATTTCTCAACTACTCCTGCACCTATTTTCTATGTTTCTGTTGAGAAAATACTCTGATTTGTCTTGGATCCAAAGTGGATGGCCCACACTTCCCCACATTGAACTCTTATTTGTCACAGTTTTGCCAGCTCACTAATCTGTCTTTATCCCTTTGAAACGTCTTGCTCCCATCTGCATTACTTACTGTGCCTCCCAACTTGCTGTCATCTGAAGTGGATCCATCTTTTCTATTACCATGTCCAGTAGGTATTCTTCATATGTGAGCCAAGTCGATGACATAAGAACATAAGAATTAGGAACAGGAGTAGGCCATCTAGCCCCTCGAGCCTGCTCCGCCATTCAACAAGATCATGGCTGATCTGGCCGTGGACTCAGCTCCACTTACCCGCCCGCTCCCCGTAACTCTTAATTCCCTTAATGACGGTTAGCAAGTTCATATTACTATTAACACCTCTTGGTTATCCATGATTATCAAAGCTGATTGGGGTTTTTTGTGCAGACTTCGGATGTCCTGGATTGTGACTCTTTCGATATTCCTCCAGCATAGACGTCCAACTTGGCCATCTTTGATTGGCACACTGTTTCATAGGTCATACCCTAACCCCATGCTGCTACTTAAATTGAAGCAGGCTTCTCAGGAACTTTATGTCAGCCCCGTGCTTTGCCATGGGGCTTGGCAAAACAAGTCACCTGCTCTTCCATCTTTGTTATCAGTGGCTGCCTTTTCAATTCAAGCCACATTCCTTTTGGAGGGACATGCGAGGATTTTGACCACCTTCTCACCTCAGTCCCAGACACTTGACTTCTTTACATTGAACTTGCATGTTGCTATTCCAGTGCCTTTCTTAATACACTTCACCTCCACTGCTGCCGAGCCTCTGAATCTCTTCATTTATTTTTGAAGCCCAATGCTGAATTCGATGCTGTTGTTAGGCTTTGCACGCCTGCATATGTTTTCGCACTGTAAAACTGAGAAGAACATGATGTACGTCGCTTGGCTGCTGAAGCTCCCATGGGAATGAATGCAAATTATGGACCTTTGCAGTTCATTCTTGGACTACGTTCCTCATGATAAATGTATGCAAACGATTACAGTAAGTACTGCTCATCTTTTAAAGCCTTTCTGTTCATTGACTACCACCAAAATTTCAGCTGTAAGCCACAAGTACATTGGGGTTTTTTTGAATTGCAAAATACAAAATTAGAATGTAAAGCTCTCAAAATGTGATTGAAATACTAGCCTGTGTAAAATATCTTGTCAAATTAAAGGCTGACAGAAAGACCTCATCTTTGGCCTTGCTGTTGAACCATCGATGTTGCCCTTCATCTGGTAAATCCTCTCGGTAATTTTAAAGGCTGGTGTCCAACTATTAATCCTTCTCGGGCCTGAAGGGAAAGATGCAGTTGTACCCAGAAGTCTTTGTTACACTACGCCCTGGAGTGGACAAGTAATTCTTCCCAACCTCCCAGGTGTCACCTCCCTTCCTGAAGGCAGTGACTCGTATTGGATGGGGGCACGGCAGTGCGTATGGTTCCACGAGTGCCAGCAGCCCTCTGGAACCTCACTCATGTGACCAATCAACGTGTTGCTATACTGGAAATTCTGTGGCACTCTTGCCGACTGATCCATGGAAGGCTGTTGGTAATGGAAGGCTAGAAGAAGGCCACAGACTGCTTACCAAGCTGAATGCAGATGTATAATGGTTCTGGGGGGCAGGATGGCGGTGGGGACAAGAGGCGATAACGATAGATAGGAAATTAGCTTGGTCGTAGCAAAGGAAGAGAAGAAAGAATGAATTAAAACATTAATTTGTAAATTTTGTGTAGAAGCTGAATAAAGTAACATAATCTGAAGAAAAATTTTAGAGCCCTCTGCCTACAAGCTTCAAGTACATTTTAATACAATCTGTTTTCGTGCATCGCATTTGTTTTTTGACTGCTTTAAAAAAATATATCCTCTAGTGTTGTGTTGACTTTTGATGTCTTGTGATTTAATGTTATATGTAAAAAAAGAAAATTGGATTTTTTTTTGTCTGGAATGTATTACAATTTTTCTCTTGCCATTTTTGTGTAAAATTTACAGAATCAGTGTTACATCCTACGCTGCAAAGGTAATGTGCCATTACTCTAAGGCTGTCCTTATTTGCTCAGTATGTTGATTTCTTTTGAAAACAAAATGTCTTTGCACTTTCTCAGTCATTGTGGAGGGAGGGCAATGGGTCTCAGAAAATCGAAAACTATTTGTGATTCTTCTACCATCTAATGGGGGGGGTGGGGAGTAAAGAGAGAGACAGAATAGGTATTATGTTGATAGACCAATACCAACATTTTCCAGAAAGCAAAATACTGCAGATGCTGGAAATCGGAAATAAGAACAGAAAATACTGGAAACATTCAGCAGGTCGAGCAGCATCTGCTTCAGGTCGATAACCTTTTGTCAGAGCCGATGACCTCTCGCCTGAAACATTAACCCTATCTTCCCCTCTTCACAGATGCTGCCTGACCTGCTGAGTGTTTCCAGCATTTTCTGTTTTTAAAAGCAGCATTTACCAGCGCTGTTTCGTATATACAGTATAACCTACGATTAAATGGCTAGTGTGGGAGAGGAGAGACATAGTTACTAACCTAAGTAAACATCCCAGCATTCACTAAGGCTGTCAACTGGGCGAACCCGGTTTAAAAACAGCCTTCACTAGTGCAAGATTGGCACAATATAAAACCAGCCATGAACTCTTCAAAGCACTATCAAACCTGTGGTGTTTTACCATGGAGCTGTATTTGTGAGTCCAGTAAGACTGGTAACGGTCTAGCACTTGTACCTATCTCTAAGCTAGTGTACTATGCTGTGATGGCAACTGACTTCCATTCTTCAGTATTTAATAATAATGGTAAAATTAGTTCATTTTTAAAAATATAAAAAGTTTTTTGCCAAATGGGGTGATTCTAATTGTGGCATTTAAGATGATTAAAGGATTTATAGGGCAGATAGAGAGAAACTATTACCCTGGTGATGGTGTTCATAAAAAGGGACATCATTTTAAAATTGGAGATGGGCCGTTCAGGGGTGATGTCACGAATCACTTCTTCACACAAAGGATAGTGAAATCTGAAACTTTGTTTCTCTTTCCCCCCCCCCCCCCCCCCCCCCCGAAAAAAAAGCTGACTGGGGGTCATTTGAAAATTTCAAACCTGAGATTAATGGATTTTTGTTAGGCAAGGGTATTGATGGTTATGGAATCGAGGCGCGGGTAGATGGGGTTAAGATACAGATCAGCCATGATCTCATTGAATGGGGAAACAAGCTTGAGGGTTGAGTGACCTACTCCTGTTCCTATGTTTCTAAATACTGTTCCTGAACTGGATGATCTTCAAGGTTTCACAGGTTCAGCTATTATTTTGTGACCCGGACACAGACACTTCAATCCAAAAGCGCATTCAAGGCAATTAATCTGGTCTCTTTTTTTTCCCCTGAGCACAAGAGGCACAGAGCCAATGAAATTAGCAACTATTTTGTTCAAATCTTTGATTGGGACTGATGCGTCTATCTGCAGCTGCAGACCACCGCCTAACATCATGACTACCACTTATTTTTAAAATCAGTATCGTTTGCAGAAAACAGTGCCGCAATAATGCAAGTAGAGCTCAACGGTTCAAGCTGAATCTGCGCCAAAAAGTGTCGTGCACATTGACAGATGGTGCTGCACCTTTAACGTTTAGTGCCAGGAATGCAGCTTCTGGGCCCAAATTTAATTGTAAAAGTGGCCCTGTTGGAAATTTAACCGGAGTTGCTCCACTAGAGTAGCTTACCATTAATTGAGGTCAAAATTTAGCCTTGGCCTGTACTTTTGCCCAGCACTAACCTTAAATCTGTAATTGTATGAATTTATTCTTGAATTATTTTCTCTAAATACAAGAGAGCTGGAAGACACGGCAACTTTAAAGCCTACCATTCCTGCGTACATGCTGAGGGAAAATTATAATTCTTGTGGAAAATGACTTTTGGAATGGAAGATTATTCATCCTTATTGCAAGAATATTAATCTGGAATGTTTGTGGTAGGCTTTGGATTAGAGTGTCTGTGACCTACTTTATAAAATGATGAACACGATCTCGAAATTCACTGGTATAACTGCAAAGTCAATTTAAATAATCTAGGTTTCACGTCCATTCTCTTTCACTGCATTGACTCCGGAGGTGATAAATATTCCCGACTATTTTTAATATAGTGGGAAGAGCAACCATATAGTGAAAGTCACACTGCAGTAGCTGTGATTTTTGAGGGGAGAAAGTGAGTGTTAATGAAGGTGCAGTTCTAAATGCTCCCCTAATCCACTGTACTAAATGCAAACTCTGCTTTCATGTGAAATGTGTTGTGCATTACTAAAAGCTTTTGTGTCATTGTCGCTGGTTATGGTTACTAGTTTTTTAAAATGGCATTCATGCCTCACACAACTACACACTCCAGAAGGTTTCTCAATTCCCAGATTTACTTCTAATACTGTAAGTGTCTGGAAGTTCCTACGATCACAGGTCACTTAATGCCACTTCTATGCGGTGTTAGCATTGTGCTCAAGAAGCAGGGTGCTTCGGTCCTGCATCCATTTCAAGCTGCCTGTCTCTTCAATACATGCAATTTCAGTCGTGCAATCTCCAACGGGTTAATTTCATGAATAATGGTGAGAACTGTAAAGGATAATGGCAACTTTAATTAATCATCAAAACCAGTTAATCTAAAAGAGAAATTGATCCCCACTATCTCGCCATTAAATTTCCAGTGTAACAGTTTACTTATGACAGTTCTTACTTAAATCCTCGTTTTTGGTGATCAATCATGGCCAATTGACCCTTAGTAACATAGTGATGTGTTATATCCAGCAGGTGGAGCTCTCCAGTGGCTGCATTGTTGAAGTCGTGCAATGGAGCTTACCTTGGGAAAGCCAGAATCATTGGCATCTGACACGTATAGGGGACAGCTGTCTCACTTTAAGTAGTACAACTTAAATGTGTCCTAACTTGCACCAAGTCCTGCTCATCCATCACCCCTGTGCTCGCTGACCCACACTGACCCGGTTAAGCAACGCCTCAATTTCAAAATTCTCATCCTTGTTTTCAAATCCCTCGCCCCTCCCTATTTCTGTAGCCGAGGCCCAAAGCGCTGGAATTCCCTGCCTAAACCTCTCTACCTCTTTTTCCTCCTTCAAGACGCTCCTTAAAACCTATCTCTTTGACCATGCTTTTGGTCACCTGCCCTAATTTCTCCTTATGTGGCTCGGTATCAAATCTTTTTGTCTCATAATACTCCTGTGATGTGCTTTGCGACACTTCACTCCGTTAAAGGCGCTATATAAATACAAGTTGTCAAATATAAGATGGAGAGCAGCATACTTGACCTTAATTTACTGGAAGGATATCTACCCTCTACCCAATTTGATATTCTTACTTGTAAGTAATTCATAGAAATAGATGCAGGACCGATACATCTTGAACATTTAGTACAAAAATATGTCAGTAGCTGAATTTTGCAGTGGTGAGGTGAGGGGACAATCTTGCATCATTTGTCATTTAAAAAAAATGGGTATTGTGAAAATTCAATTAAAATGAATAAAGTGACCAAGATTATTTTGTCTCATTACACTTAAATCACTGCATGTTGTATTACACACTGACCAGTGTTTGAACCAGCACATGGCTAGGACATCCAAAAGAACATTTGTTTCCTATCAAAAGTGATTTAAAATAAAAAAGACTGTTGGGTATAATGCAACTGGGATTGGAGTAGTTGAGGTCCAGTAGTAGCGCTAGGATTGCTTTACGTGTGTGTGTATGTGTATATATTTTAAACATACACATCACATTAAAAATATCTAAACCAAATAACATACAGATGTTTAGAATTGCCCGTCCTTCATAAAAATCTGTACTGGTGAGGTAAACCCTGTCAGCAGAAATAATTTGAGGGGGCGCGGAGGGAGTTAACCTCATTCCATTCAAATCCGACAGTTTCACAGATATCTTTTTTAAATTACTGAATAAACTCTCTCCTATGATAGAATATTTTACTACTAAGAGAGTGGAGGACATGCTTCATTGTTTTTTTAGGTTATTGGTCATTGCGGCAGCTTCAGAACCAGCTGGAGTTCAAGGCTTCAGCCCCAGTGCAAGAGAGGAGACTTGCTCTATTTTTATTGCGTAACGTTTGAGCTCGGTGATCATGTTGCCCCCAAAGCTGAAAGGAAGCCCATTAGAAATGGAGCATAAGGCCACAACACGCCGCTGCAAAGCCTGGGTCCTAGGATAATAATGGGCATTATAACAAATGTAACAGTACGGTGTAGAGCTAAACACCTCGAAATCATCAGTCTAGTGCATGAAGAGCAGTCTGTGGGTGATTAAATATTCTTTAAGGGGCAGTTGTTTGAACTAATTAATTTTTCCTTTTCTTTCATATTTTTAAATATCCTTCCAAACCCTGACATTAAAAATGATCCCTACCTCTGTGCTCGAATTCGTGACACCCTTCCTATTCTTTTTCAAATCATCCTTCCAAACAATGGATCTTTCAACGGAACAGAACTACAAAGCCAGCTCCGCATCTGGATGGGTAGGTCGTGTTGTACTTTTGTTGTCTAATGATTCTTAACTTTATAGAGATGTATATAACCTTTAACCTGGAGTCTCAAATTATCCTGCTCTAACTTTTAACCTGGAGTCTTAAACATAATAATTAGAGCAGGAGTAGGCCATTCGGCCCCTCAAGCCTATTCCGCCGTTCAGTGAGATCATGGCTGAACTTCTACCTCAACTCCACTTTCCTGCATTGATTCCCATAATATCCAAAAATCTATCGATCTCTGTCTTGAATATACTCGACGACTGCGCCTCCACAGCCCTCTGGGGCAAAGAATTCCAAAGATTCAAGTGAAGAAGTTTTTCCTCATCTCGGTATTAAATGGCTACCCCCTTATTCTGAGACTGTGACCCCTGGTTCTAGACTCCTTAGCCAGAGGAAACATCCTCCCTGCATCTATCCTGTCCAGCCTTGTAAGAATTTTTATATGTTTCACTGAGATCACCGCTCATTCTTCTAAACTCGAGAATATAGGCCGAGTCTACTCTATCTCTCTTCATAGGACAATTCCCCCATCCCAGGAATCAGTTTGGTGAACCTTTGTTGCACTGCCTCAATGGCAAGTATATCCTTCCTTAGGTAAGGAGACCAAAACTGTACACAATACTCCAGGTGTGGTCTCACCAGGGCCCGATATAATTGCAATAAGACGTTTTTACTCTTATATGCAAATCCTCTTGTAATAAAGGCCAACATACCATTTGCTTTCTTAATTGCTTGCTGTACCTGCATATTAACTTTCAGTGATTTGTGTACAAGGATACCCAGGTCCTTCTGAACACCACCATTTCTCAATCTCTCACCATTTAAAAAAATACTCTCCTATTTTTCCTACCAAAGTGGATAACTTCACATTTCTCCACATTATATTCCATTTGCCATGTTCCTGCCCACTCACTTAGCCTGTCTATATCCCCTTAAAGTCTCTCTACTGCATCCTCACAACTTCCATTCCCATCATCAGCAAACTTGGATATATTACATTTGCTCCCCTCATCTAAATCATTGATATAGATTGTGAATAGCTGGGGCCCAAGCACTGATCCTTGCGGCATCCCGCTCGTTACAGCCTGCCAACCCGAAAATGACACGTTTATTCCTACTCACTGTTTTCTGTCCGTCTTCAATCCATGCTAGTATATTACGCCCAATTTTGTTCGATAAATTGTTTAACAAACTGTCCTGCTCTAACCTTTAACCTGGAGTCTGAAATTGTCCTGCTGCAATTATTGCAATATATTTCTTTAAAACCTCAACTAAAGAGGTGATTTTCAATTCTGCACATTCTTGTAATCTGCCTTGAGAAGTGTTGATAAAATTGTATTGTGGTGGTGGAAACGCCCCACTACAAATCACTTTTGATACTGGGGATAACCCTGTAAGATGACGTGTTGGATACACAAATTGTCTGTGCTATCAAAACACTGTTGAGAGGGTAGGGATTTTTTACGGTTATAGCACTGGTGCATTTTGTTTTCAGGGGAGGTAGGGAAGGGATATTTAAGATGAGATCAATGGAGGAGGGAATCCATGATCGATTAATCATATATGGCCTCTGGATGGAACAAACTTTAATCGGCTGAATGGCCTTTTCTTGCACTGAGCTAGGCTGTAAGCTCAGGAATTCCCTCCCTAAGCCTTGCTGCATCTCTTTCCTCCTCGAAGATGCTCCTTAAAACCTACTTCTGACCATCGTTTGGTGCATGTTTGTTTGATAACATCCTCCATATCCATTGAAAATAAATATAAGTTGATATAACCAGAATAGGTGATACCAAGATTATTGCACCAATAGTTAATGAGATTGCAGACAATAGCTTCATGTTGGCGGTTGCATAACTGTATTTGTGTTTATGTTGTACAGAGTAGACTAGGAGTATTTTAGTTATCTCCTGTATAGAAGATTATGAAGTGGGGAGAACACTCATTCATATCAATAAAATTGGTCATCTTGAAGGAACTGTGCTGCGAGAGCTGGAGAACTGTTACTACAAACGTAAACCCCATGCATTAAAGGGTAACAAGTGTGGCCCGCTCGAGTGAATTGTTGCAGCATGTGGATGCCCTGGTTCCGATCTGCTCGGAAGCTTTTGTTTTCACCGCCTCTGGGACCTTTTGCACAAAGTTGCAATACTCGGCAGTACGCAAAGTGTCGCACCTCAGAAAATCATTGAGCATACGAGTAGGTTGTTCCACATGCTGACTTCAAGACATTTATCGACAAAATAAGAAACAGATCAATGGCTCACACCTGCTAATGTTGCTGAGGTGTTCCTGGTTTGTATGGCTTGGGTTGCTCACTGCCTTAGCCAGCTGAAATAATGGAATGGCTGACTATTTTTAAAAGCAGATCCTTTTTGTCAGTATGGAAGAGCCTGGATGTGATGATCAGGGATTCTACAATTATGAGAATCATGTGAGACTGCTCAACGATTTAAAACAAAAAGGAGTTGTTGCACTTAGTTATATCCTATGATCTTGTATCCTTTGGAACAATGGATACAGCATTTGAAACAAACTCTTGTGTCTGCTCGTGTGTATTGAAGTAATATAGTTACTAAATCCGGAGTCTCTTACGTGTTCAATTAGAGATTTGGCAGTGGAACCATATAATGTAAAATGTAACAGATGAGGAATGTTCAATAGTAATTGGCTTTAATGGAGCTGTACCCATCTACAAAGAGCTGACTAATAAATTTTATTCATCCCAGTCTTTTGATATTAATCTGTGTCCAATATATTTATGGCTGCTGTGCAGGAATCTTAACGCAAACTCCCATTTTAACTCTGATTTTTAGTGTACATGTCGTCTTCGGCCAAGTAATAACTGGCTTCGACGCGATAAAAGAAATAGAAAACCTGAAGACAGATGCTGCCAGCCGACCATATGCAGATGTTCGAATCATTGACTGTGGAGAGTTTGTTCCAAAGTCTGCAAGTCACGGTGAGTTTTCTTGTTGACCTCCGAGATGTTTTATTTCAGAAAGGAAAAAATATGTGATTGGTAATATTTGCAGTTTTAGCTTTCCGTGCACCATTCCTCAACCAAGATAGCTGATGGTCTTTTCCAGTCCATCGTTTTATATGTCCATAAGCAACAAAAGGTGTTTAGACCAAGGATGCTTCCTGACGAGCTCCTGCAGTGATGTCTTGGGCTGTGATGTTTGGCTTTCGACAACTGCGTCATCTTCCTAAGTGTCAAGTTTGACTCCAGCCACCAGAGGGTTTCCCATTGACCTTAGTTTCCATAGAATCATAGAAGTTTACAGCACGCAAGGAGGCCATTTCGGCCCATCGTGTCTGTGCCGACCAACAAGAGGCTATCTAGCCTAATCCCACTCTAGGTTTGTAACCCTGCTGGTTACGGCACTTCAAGTGCACGTCCAAGTACTTTTTAAATGTGATGTTGGTTTCTGCCTCCACCACTCTTTCAGGCATTGAGTTCCAGACCCCCACAACCCTCTGCGTGAAGACATTTCCCCTCAAATCCCCTCTAAACCTTCTAGCAATTACTTGAACTGCGTACAGTTTTGGTCTCCATATTTAAGGAAGGATTTACCTGCATTGGAGGCTGTTCAGAGAAGGTTCACAAGATTGATTCCGTAGGTGACTGGGTTGACTTGTGAAGATAGGTTGGGCCTATACACATTGGAGTTCAGAAGAATGAGAGGTGATCTTATCAAAACATATAAGAATGAGGGGGCTCGACAAGGTGGATACGGAGAGGATATTTCCACTCATAGGGGAAACTAAAACTAGGGAACATAGTCTCAGCGTAAGGGCCGCCCATTTAAACCGGAGATGAGGAGGAATTTCTTGTCTGAGGGTTGTAAATCTATGAAATTCTCTGCCCCAAAGAGCTGTGGAGGCTGGGTCATTGAATATATTTAAGGCGGAGATGGACAGATTTTTGAGCGATAAGGGAATAAATGGTTATGGGGAGCAGGCAGGGAAGTGGAGCGGAGTCCATGATCAGAGCAGCCATGATCATATTAAATGGCGGAACAGGCTCAAGGGGTCAGGTGGCCTACTCCTGCTCCTATTTCTTATGTTCTTAAATTTATGTCCCCTGGTTGTTGACCCCTCTGCTAAGAGAATTAGGGCCTTTCTATCCGCTATATCTAGGCCCTTCATAATTTTATACACCTCAATGAGGTCTCCCCTCAGCCTCCTCTGTTCCAAGGAAAACAAACTCAGCCTATCCTATCTGTCCTCAACTAAGATTCTTCACTCCCAGCAACATCCTAGTAAATCTCCTCTATACCCTCTCCATTGCAATCAGGTCCTTCCTGTAATGTGGTGAGCAGAACTGCACGCAGTACTCCAGCTGTGACCTAACCAATGTTTTATACAGTACAAGCACAACCCCCCCCCCCCCCACAGCTTTTGTATTCTATGCCTCGGCTAATAAAGGCAAGCATTCCATATGCCTTCTCAATCACCTTATCTACCTGGCCTGCTACCTTCAGGGATCTGTGGATATGCACTCCCAAGTCCCTTTGTTCCTCTGCACTTCTCAGTATCCTACCATTTAATGTGTAATCCCTTTCCTTGTTAGCCCTCCCCAAATGCATTACCTCACATTTTTCCGGATTAAACTCCAAGTTTTACTCCGGCTCCTTGGTTCTGCACTTAGTAACTACCTTTGACAACATTCAACTGTCACCTTTCCTCTGGCAATCATCTCAAGTCCATTCTGTTGAGGTGTGTGGCCAAATTGTTCTGGCAGAGTACAATCAGTGCATGGCTGCCAATGATGGGGTTGAAGGGAGGGATGTGCATGACAGGCCAGAGTCAGAGAAACCGTTTTTGGCGTAGGCTTACAGTGCTGGAGGGAGAGTACAGGTATAGAGAGGGGAAAGGCCACCAGATGTTTCTCTCAAGGATGAGCATTTTAAATCCGAGCACTTGAGTGACTAGGAGCCAATGTCGGTCAGCGAGGACAGATGAATGAGACTTGGTATGGGATAGGATACAGGCAGCAGGGGTTTGGGTAAGCTGAAATTTACAGAGGGAGGAAGATAGAAGGTTGACCAGGAACGTTTTAGAGTAGTGAAGTCTGGAGATGACAAAGGTGTGGATGAGGGTTTCAGTCGCAGACGACCTGAGGTAGAAACAGAGGTGGACGATGTTACGAAGGTGGAGGTAAGAGGTGTGTGATCGGGAGGATATGGGGTTGTAACATCAGTCTGGGGTCTGACAGAATGCTACGGTTGGGAACAGCCTGAGACAATACCAGAACAATTTGGTGTTTGCAGTTGCTACAAAGTCAGATTCAGTGATGGATCCATAATAGTTTAAAGAAGTGGTGTATATATTTTTTAAAGGGTTGGGAAAATGGATGAGCATTTTAAATCTGAGCCCTTGAGTGACCAGGAACCAATGTCAGTGAGAACAGGTGAACAAAACTTGGTATGGGCTAGTTCTTTCATAGACCCAGCATAGGTGTGATGGGCTGAATGGCCTCCTGAATGGCTGTAAAAGTGAAGATCTTCCCTGATTTCGGGCTGAGGAAAGTTTAAGGCTTTTGCGTACTGTTTTGGCTTGGTTACTTTTGAAAATAAGATGTCGAACTATCTGCAGCAATGCTAGAACACTGTACTCAGAACTGTACACTGTATACCATTTTCTCATCTGCCCATGCTTTACTGGGATATCATTCCACAGTTTTAACTCATCCAAGCTGCTATTATTAATACACAAGCTTAGTTACTGAGTATTTGCAGTTTATTTGACATGGGATAATCCTGCCCTCACCAAGTATTCACACATGTGAGTCACCTATGGCGATCAGCAAGTAGGACTCTGGCTCGGTTTCTGTTTTTGCTCCCTATAACCTAAGGGCCTTGAGGCCAATTGTATTCAGTCCTCTTCGCTGCAAACAGCTAACTTAATTACTGTTGAAATGGATGGCTTCAGATTGGCAGGTGCCTGTAAATTCCTAGCCTGAGGTCAGAAGAAACCAGCATGAAATGATTTTCTTTTTAATATATACTTTGAAACTTTGAAGTGTGATGCACGCTGTCTTGTCTTGTGCATATATCGATGCGTTTACATTGGGCGATTCACTGTATCTTGCTTACCTTTCAGTGACTGAACGCAAGAAAAAAGTTACTGCCGCCTACTCCTCGCATGAATCCGAGACCAGCTCCGATTCTTCAACATTTTCCAAGTCCTCGGACTCGGAGACGGAAACCGAAGAAGAGAGAGAAAGGAGAAGGAAACGGAAAAGGAAGATGAGAAGCAAGCACTCAAAAAGACAGAAAGAGACCAGAAGCAAAAAGAGAAAAGTATCTTCCAGCCAGAAGAGGTGCAGTAAGATCTTTTTAGCCATTTATATAGTGTGTGTGTGTTTTATAATTGAATTATATTGCAGTACTTTCCAACCTGGTATTTCTACTGTGAAATTTAGACTAGTCTGAGAAATTAAATTTGGGACATTTTACTCCATTAAAGGCACTATTTAAATAAAAATTATTATTATTAAGAAACAAAATTTGGACTGTCCTTTTTAGTGCAGCCTGCTACTACAGTAGTCCTTTTAAAAATCAACACTTTCACAATGCTCAGATTTTCTCTGTAGATTGCAGTCTGTCTTACTCATTTCCTTTCTTCCTCCCATATCATTTTTGCTCTTTCCTAAGTTACATAACTTGTTACGACAAACAGAAAATGACAGAATTAAACACTTCTCGTTTTCCCTCCATTTATATTCACCCCCCCCCACACACACACCCACACACACACCCACACACACACCCACACACACACCCACACACACACCCACACACACACCCACACACACACCCACACACACACCCATACCCACACCCACACCCACCCACACACACACACACACACACCCCATTCTATTTATTGACTCCCTCTTTGGGCTCAGGTTCCACGGACTTGGGGATCACCCTCCAGTACCACGCCTGAGTAGCCGTGTGTGAGCCTGGGCATTGGGTACAGGCTAACAATCTGACTGTGGTGTGCATTGAAGCCCAGCTGCTTCTGTCTTCACCTCATTTCTAATGAAGGTTGCTAAGTAATGGTCAGGAGCAGTGAACACTGGCTGTTTTCTGCCCTCCCTAACCCTTTTAGTACCCAACTGCTGCCCTGATAACATCCTCAGCACAGACGGGGCATCAAACCTGGGTCCTCCCTAGTCAGTGTGTTTTCAATTGTTTGAAATGAATGTTTTAAATTTGGGTTTGTGCTTTGACTCACTCTCCAGTTACATATCCCATTCCTTCCCAGTCACGTGTTTTATACATGCTTTTTTTTTTCAATTCTAGTGCTATTTTTCTTTGCTTCTCTAACTTGCTTCGCTGTTTGGTATCTCACTTCCCAAGTTCCTGCTATCTCAGGCTGTGAGGAAGTTGCACGGTGGGAGCTTATTCCACGTCTGTCTTTTTTTTGACTTGTTATTGATGTGGAGTGAGTTGTTTCTAACTCCATGTCAGTGAAACTTACAAGCAGGTGTTCATGGTGAAATACACGCTCCCAATCACAATGCTGTTGGCTTGTTTTTTCAAAATGTGCAAAGAGGAAAAAATACTGCTGGCATCTGGGGTGCAGTTTGAGCAAATGTAAATAGCAAATTGTCAGTAAGGCGGTTAAATTGTAGAAAGGGGAAACCATGCATGCATTGATTCAAAGCTCCAAGCAATTAAGGCAAAAACATCAGTTGCTGTTCATCAGCTTGTGGCTCATCTGCTTGCATTCCCTCCCTCTCCCAAATAAAGGAGAACATGGAGAGAGGAGAGGAGAGAAGAACAAGACTTGAGTGAAAATAGAAAGGGAGGGTAAGTGAGAAAGTCATTGATTTGAAACTCGTTCCACTGTAAGATACAATTATCACCTCTTAGTAACTTGAGTGGTTTGTATAGAAACATAGAAAATAGGTGCAGGAGTAGGCCATTCGGCCCTTCTAGCCTGCACCGCTATTTAATAAGATCATGGCTGATCATTCACCTCAGTACCCCTTTCCTGCTTTCTCTCCATACCCCTCGATCCCTTTAGCCGTAAGGGCCATATCTAACTCCCTCTTGAATATTTCCAATGAACTGGCATCAACAACTCTGCAGCAGGGAATTTCACAGGTTAACAACTCTCTGAGTGAAGAAGTTTCTCCTCATCTCAGTCCTAAATGGCTTACCCCTTATCCTTAGACTCTGTCCCCTGGTTCTGGACTTCCCCAACATCGGGAACATTCTTCCTGCATCTAACCTGTCCAGTCCAGTCAGAATCTTATATGTTTCTATGAGATCCCCTCTCGTTCTTCTAAACTCCAGTGAATACAGGCACAGTCTATCCAGTCTCTCCTCATATGTCAGTCCTGCCAACCCGGGAATCAGTCTGGTGAACCTTCGCTGCACTCCCTCAATAGCAAGAACTTCCTTCCTCAGATTAGGAGACCAAAACTGAACACAATATTCCAGGTGAGGCCTCATCAAGGCCCTATACAACTGTAGTAAGACCTCCCTGCTCCTATACTCAAATCCCCTAGCTATGAAGGCCAATATGCCATTTGCCGCCTTCACCGCCTACTGTACCTGCATGCCAACTTTCAATGACTGATGTACCATGACACCCAGGTCTTGTTGCACCTCCCCTTTTCCTAATCTGCCATTCAGATAATATTCTGCCTTCATGTTTTTGCCCCCAAAGTGGATAACCTCACATTTATCCACATTATACTGCATCTGCCATGCATTTGCCCACTCACCTAACCTGTCCAAGTCACCCTGCAGCCTCTTAGCATCCTCCTCACAGCTCACACCGCCACCCAGCTTAATGTCCTCTGCAAACTTGGAGATATTACACTCAATTCTTTCATCTAAATCATTGATATATATTGTAAATAGCTGGGGTTCCAGCACTGAGCCCTGCGGCATCCCACTGGTCACTGCCTGCCATTCTGAGAAGGACCTGTAAGTGCAGTACCAACGGACTGCTGCATTATCAGAGGTGCCATCCTTTGGATGTGATGTAAAACCTGGCTGTCGTTTCCGGTGATTCGGATGCATGTTAAAAATGCCACAACACAAAGGAAGAGAAGAGTTCCACAGTATCCAAGTCTGCATTCCTGCCCTTACTCATTACCAACTAACTGCCCATCAAACTCATTGCTATTTGTGGGATCTTGCTTTGTGCCAAAGGCTGCTCTGTAAAAGCAGTGACTTCACTTCAAAGTGATTTATTTTACGTGAAGTGTTGAGAATTTCTGAGTCTTGTGATAAGGTGCTGTATAAATGCAAGCTCGTTTTCTTTGTTAGTCTAATCTAGGAAGCCTGCATTAATGCTGAGATTTTGAGTAGGTTTATTAAAAGATAATTCTGCTCAGAATGTAACTGACATAATTCGGTGTACTGCGCCGAGGAGATCTCGGCTGAGATGCCGACAGAAGGGGCAGGCTGAGACAATGCGGGAGATGCTCGAGGGCTAGATGGCCTACTCCTGTTCCTAATTCTTATGTTATGAAAAGCCGAGATATTATGGTCAACATCTATAGAACCCTGGTTAGACCACACTTGGACCTGTTGGGCTAAATGGCCAATTTCTGTGTCGTAAATACTATGCTATGCTATGCTAGAGACAATCCCTCTAATGGCCAGTTAGCAGCTGTATACACACAGCTTCATTGATATAAACCTTGCGGATGGGCTGCTTGAGGTGTGTCTGGCATTATTATACTATACTATACTAATAAATACACGGGTTTACTTAGCACCTTATCATGACAAACTGTGTCACAGCTCGCCACATCCTGAGTTACTTTTGAAGCACAGTGACTGTTATTCTAGGGGAAGAGAGTCTGATCATAAAAAGAGACAACGGTAGTTTGCAACCTTTGTTTTTTCCATTCAAGTGCTGCATATGAACTATTCTTAAGAAGGATGAGGGGTGATCTTATAGAAACATTTAAAATAGTGAAAGGGATAGACAAGATAGAGGCAGAGAGGTTGTTTCCACTGGTCAGGGAGACTAGAACTAGGGGGCACAGCCTCAAAATACGGGGAAGCCAATTTAAAACCAAGTTGAGAAGGAATTTCTTCTCCCAGAGGGTTGTGAATCTGTGGAATTCTCTGCCCAAGGAAGCAGTTGAGGCTAGCTCATTGAATGTATTCAAATCACAGATAGATAGATTTTTAACCAATAAGGGAATTAAGGGTTACGGGGAGCGGGCGGTTAAGTGGAGCTGAGTCCACAGCCAGATCAGCCTTGATCTTGTTGAATGGCGGAGCAGGCTCGAGGGGCTAGATGGCCTACTCCTGTTCCTAATTCTTATGTTCTTATTATGTTAATAGAGAAGTCCCATCTTATCCCATTAGGGGTTGCCAGTGGATTTTCTTTCAACAACCGATTTGCTTAAAGAAAGATGCATTTGTAGATATAGCCATAGATTAAATGCTATGGGGAATCATAACTTCGAAGAGAGCACCACTTTGGAAACTGTTTGTTATTTATTGTTTTTTAAATAGCCTCCAGGATGTATTTAAGCATGCTTGTGCACACATTTACTGGTAACTCTTCAGTGTTTAGTGAGCTTCAGTCTGCTTTTCTTCCTCCAGCAGTCACAATGGTGTTGGCGAAGAGGATGATAAAGACCGAGAATCAAACCCAAAGCGACAGAAACTATCAGTGAGGCCTGAAGAGATTCCTCCGGTACCAGAGAACAGATTTTTGCTCAGGCGGGATTTGCCAAAACCAGATACTGAACCGTGAGTAATTCCTTTAAATCTTGCTGGGTTTTTTAAAAAACAATTATTAACAAGAAAAAGATGGCATTATTCCGCATCAGTATCTGCTAACCCAAGATCCAAAGAAGTTGTGATTAATGAATAGCTTTTAGGCGTAGGATTTGCCTTCATTTAATTTATTAGTTGGAAACATTCTTAATAAGACTTTCCCATCAAGGAATTCATTCCATTTGAACTTTCTGGTACATGCAACTAATCAGTGCAATGCAATAAACTGACATCAATCTATATTGATCTATAGCTGTATGTGTATCTGTAAAACATTTAGAATCAAGGGTTATCTTTAATGCATGAATTTCCGGTGCTTTCAAAGCTGGACTGGCACTAAAGAGAAGGGAGCATTGATGCAATAGCTAGAATTCTGACTATGCAGTATTTTGGCTAATTAGTGTTCATATTAATGTTTGTTTTATTGGCATAGATTAGGTATAATTATTTTACATTTCCTCTGAAGTCTCTTGTGATGTCCAACATTCATCTTTGGCCTACAACCATGGAACGTTGGAGATCACAAGAGACTTGAAGGTAACGTAAAATAATCATAACTAATCTGTGCCTATAAAAACTCATCATACCATTTTAACTTTTTTATACTTTGGTTTCTTTCTCTCCTTAATTGCTTTTGTAGCCTTTTCTTCTGCCTTCCACTTAATTAGCTGAAGCTAATGACTTCTCTATCTTGAATAGGCTGATAACATTTTTGTTTTGAGAACGTTTCTATACATCGATATGAGGGAAAAGAACACACTCTACCCTCGGCTCTCAGTGTAGGCATCCAACACTCCCTGATCTGGTGTAGAATGGCTAGATGCAATGCAAAGCTCCCTTTATTCTTCCTGAACAATATTCCTCACACCTCCTCCTCCCTTTCACCCTCTTTATTGCACCAGTGTAGTATTTACTCATTTCCCAAACCACCCATCTTGTGGCCCATTTAGTGTTCATCTACCTGTTCAGCTGGATGTTAAAGGTCCACTCACATTTTTCAAAAGAGTATCAATGACTTTTGCCAGTGTCCTGGCCAAAATTCCTCTTTACAGCCTCTCCCGCCCCCCCTACCCCACCTCGCCTGCCCAACCTAACCAACAACAAATTGACTGTGCATTTGCTGTTTGAGAGACTTTGTTATGTGCAAATTGACTGCCACATTTTCCTACATAACAGTAGGGACTCCACTTCAATAAACTAGTTAATTTGAATGTGAAAAGGCTAGGGTTGCCCTGGAAAAATGACAGGTGCTATATAAATGCAGGACCGTTCTTTGTTATTGAAAAGTTTGGTGCAGCTAGGATGAAGAGTTTACTTAGGGCTTGCTAAAAATAACAGTGTATTCAAATCTGTTTTATGTGACAGAATAATTCAATAGTAAATATTTTTTCCTTGAGCCACTGGCATCCTCTCCATGCTTGAATAACAAAAGGTACGATGCTTGGGAAGCATTTATTATAAAGGCTGAGAAAGTATCTGTGGGTGAAATTTGACTTGTTAATCATTTATATTTGTGAAGAATGTGGAATTGCATGGTGTAGAACATTGTTAATTTTTATCATTTTAGATTCAAATTTTCAGCTCTCTTTTTTTCTCCCTTGCAGAAAACTTCAGGAAGCACCTTCAACTGTTATTGAGCAGAAACCAGTGGTGTCAAAATCCGGACGTAAAATTAAAGGCAGAGGCACAATGGTATGCATTTACTTTTATCTGCCTGTCACTTTTTCACCCTCTCTTTTTGGCTCTCCTTAATTGCTTTTTCTGAACTTTTTCTCGTCTTTCTTCTAAACTCCAAAAATCCTGTTGCTCAAACTCCTTCCTGCATCCTCACTGAAAACACCATCTCCCATTCCCACGTCAACTCACTCTTTCCCGCCATCTCAGAACTTGCTTACGAGTCTACCCTTCTACAATCTACTAGGTTTTGTGCTCAGTATCACCAATCCCTACTTCATTATCCATCTCATCTCTTCACTATTTCAATCGTTGGTGGTGCCTTACTATTTGGGCTTTGGGTTCTTCACCTAGATCTCTTTTTTTAATAAAACTCATATTGTACTTGTACAAATGAAGGTCCTTAAATTCATCATTGACTTACATATTGGAGGTAAACGTTCAATGTTTGTCCCCTCACAAAAATTGCTGACTTTTATTGAATTCCAAATTACGTTTTGCTGTCTGGAAATACTTCACCATTGACATCAATGGTAGGCAGACTCAAAAGGAAAACATGTATTATTCATATTTCTTACAGATAGTATTGACTGGAGCTGATGGCTCAGAATGTGATGTGATACTGAGCCATCAGGAACATTCTATTGGAAATTGTAAGTGTAGGCCCCATTAATGGACGACTGCCTATCCTCCTTGAGGAGGTAGCAAGCAGGGTCTCTTTGGCTTGAGTTGGCTTCATACTTACATACCTAACAATGGCAGATTGAAATACAAACACACACAATTCTTACAGGGCTTGACAGGGTAGATGCAGGGAGGATATTGCCTCTGGCTGAAGAGTCTAGAACCAGGGTCACCGTCTCAGAATAAGGAGTCGGCCCTTTGGGACTGAGATGAGGAGAAACTTCTTCACTCACAGGGTGGTGAATCTTTGGAATTCTCTGCTCCAAAGGCCCATGGATGCTCAGTCTTTGAATATATTCAAGACAGAGATCGATAGTTTTTGAATATTATGGGAATCAAGGGATATGGGGACAGTGCAGGAAAGTAGAGTTGAGGTAGAAGATCAGCCATGATCTTATTGAATGGCGAAACAGGCTCGAGGGGCCGAATGGCCTACTCCTGCTCCCAATTCGTATGTTCTTATGAAACAGAGTTGAACCTCTAGCAGAATCTATATTCCAATAACTGAGCTCGGCAGTTCCAGAGGGTACTCCCTAGCACTATTGGTGATCATCTAGCCAATCTGGCTGATTGATGGAACCCGGTGGGGTTGACCCATTACTGGGGGTTAAGATTCTTTCCATTTGGCACTAGGTAACCTGGCAAGCTAATGCTAGAGAGTTTAGTAATGTCTTGTTCTGGTAAGCTGCGTGGTTTTAGCCAGTTAAACTTCAGCACTATCGCCACACACATCCCTAAGTTTGGCTCTTGCCAAACTGGGTACCTAATTTCTCTGGACTTGGATAATTGTGGTGTGACCCTGTGGGGCGAAAGAGTGTACTCTATCAGGCAAGTGGAATTGCTGCTTTAGTGGAATTCTCAGTAGTTTAGTCAGGAGATTCTTAAGTTGATGGGTCAGGTACCCTGGCTGACCAAAAATGTAAGCAGCATGAGTGTCTGTGATGACCCCAGAGTAGAATAGTTGGCTGACACTGTCTAAATTCAGACGTGACGAATGCACACTGGCGGCATAAGGCACCATCTGGTGTCATACTGAGCCCTTCAGGTCAAGAAGGTCTTGGGTTCAATCCTCAGTCTATGCTGAATTCAGCTGGCATGGTAGCAGGGGAGTTGCAGGTGGCCTTGATCTGGAGATGAGGGAGAATCGGCAACAGTTTTTTCTGTCCATTGACTTAGGTTGCGAATGTGTTGAGTTCTTCAAAGAAAGGAAATGAGGGAATGTGCTCTGCTTGAACTGTGTGTTTTGTATGGTGGACCCAATCTGTCGAGAGAAATGGCAGATAGAGGAATTCAAGGGGGAGGGGGTTCAAATTCTAAAGTGCAGAATTGTCCTTCCAGGCCACACGGTGGAGAAATTGCATTTCATTACTCTCTCTTTTTGTACCTTTTTTCCTCTTTCTGGGTTAGCGCTATCGCACTCCTTCAAAATCTAGATCACATTCAGAATCAGAACTGGACGAGGAAAGCAGTGAAACGCCACCTCACTGGAAGGAAGAAATGCAGCGCGTTAGAACGTACCGAGCCGCCAGCTTAGAGAAATGGACTAAAGGAGACAAGTATGAATTTTATAAATTGGGACTTAAGTTTTGCATATAATCCAACAACGTCGAGTGCACTAAAAACAGAAAATGTTGGAAATACTCAGCAAATCAGGCAGCATCTGTTGAAAGAAATATTAACATTTCTCTCTCCACAGATGCTGCTTAACCTGCTGAGTATTTTCAGCATTTTCTGTTTTTATTTCAGATTTCTAGCATCTGCAGTATTTTGCTTTTGTATGTTAAGTCCACTAATGTTTCTGAGGACCCATAATTCAAAGTAGTATTCCTCAGTCAAGCTACAAAGAAAGATATGGCACCCTTCACAATCTCGGGTTGTCCCAAAGCATTTTACAGCAAATGAAGTACTTTTGAAGTGTAGTAATGTCGGAAACACGCAGCCAATTTGCACACAGCAAGCTCCCACAAACAGCAATGTGATAATCTATCTTTTCAGTGTTGTAGATTAAGGGATAAATATTGGTCAGGACACCAGGGAGAATTCCCCATTTCCTCGATATAATGCCAATGGATCTTTTACATCCCCCTGAGGGGGCAGGTTTAACGCCTCATCTGAAAGACGGTAACTCCAACAGTGCAGCACTCCCTCGGTACTGTACTGGAGTGTCAGCTTAGATTTTTGTGCCCCGGTCTCTGGCGTGGGACTTGAACCCTGAAGCTTCTGACTCAAAAGGTGAAAGTGCTACCCACTGAGCCACGGCTGATACCGAATCTATCATCTGCCTGTTGCATACTTTGTAATATTCTGCTTCACTACAGTGCACATGCTTCTGATATGTAACTTTTATGCATATAATGTAACTTCATTACATTCTAAGATTTTGCTTAGAGAGCTGAACTCAGCAAAACATTAAGGGGATAGTGTAATATGGGGATAGGGTGGGAAAGTGGAGTTGAGGTAGCAGATTACCCATGATCTTATTGAATGGCGGAGCAGGCTCGAGGGGCTATTGCCTACACCTGCTCTTACTACTTGTGTTCTTAACATAGGATTATGGCAACTTTTAATTTGATTACACTATGAGTTTGTGGAATTATAAACTGCACATGTCTGATTTACGAGTTCGGAATAAGTAAATCCCATAAAGGAAATGCCTTACACCTAAAATCACAAAGCACAGATGAGGGGAAATTGGAAACATGCATTCTGGGTAGGCCACCATTTATTGGCATTTGTCGGGAAATGTCACTTTGCCGAGTAAAAATGTTCTGTACTTAGAAATAACTAATAAGAGATGGAATTTTATCTTTATTTAATTCAGTGTTGACTCCAGTTTGCCTACTGTACCACCAATTGAGCTTTATTTCTGTCAATCTACAGATTGAAGTCAGAGTCACATCGGTGGAGCGACAGGTCTGCTTCTCCATGGTCACGGTCCTGGTCACATGATGGATATTACTCAGATCGCAGCAGGCGGAAATCTAGCCGCTATAAGAGACCTAAAAAGGAGAGGAGGAAAATCAAAGCTAAGAAAAAATCTAAGAAGACGAAGCATTCCAGAAGGCATAAAGTCCACAAACATAAACCAAAGGAGATCTCTGTACCTCCAGAATCTGCGCACTCATCAAGCTTTAAGATAAAGTCTTCCCTTGAGCATGAAAAGAAATCTCCATTGTCAGCTTCTTCAAGGCACTCATCAAAAAAGTTATGGTCTGGATCTTCTAGTCATCAATCTTCTTCAGCCAGTACAGCATCTCGGTCCTATTCAAGATCAAAATCAAGGTCTCGATCCAAAGAAAGATCCAGGTCCCGATCCAGGTCTCTCTCCAGATCCAGATCCAGCTCCCGGTCCAGGTCCAGGTCTAGATCTAGGTCCAGGTGTAGTTCAAGCTCTATATCATCGAGAAGTAGATCCACATCTCGATCTAGTTCCAAATCCAAGCATGGAAGGAGGAGAAGTACCAGAACTCACTTTGAAAATCTAAACCAAAAGAAACTTGATACTTCTCGGGTAGCTGCAAAGGAAAATGAAAAAATTGCAACACACACTGCTACAGTCGAGCCTGTTCCTGCAGTTCCTTTAAGTGAGAGTCCTCCACCTTCAAGGTGGAGACCAGGCCAGAAGCCTTGGAAGCCTTCTTATGTTCGGATCCAGGAAGCCCAGGCAAAACTAAGTGAAACAACACCTACATTGAGCAGTAGAGATTCAAAATGTTCTAGAGAGGATGACCCGTCTCCATCTTTACAAAAACACCATCGAAATTCAGATACTAGAAGGCATTACAGCTCTGACCATGAAAGTGATCGAAGTTCAACCTCAGGCTATCAGAAGAGTTCAAGGAGCAGAGGGTTTAGTTCCAGGTCAAGGAGTCGGTCCTATTCCAGGTCAAGGAGTCGGTCTAGTTCAAGGTCACGTTCGCCAACTAAGTCCCCCTATCATGAATCCTCCTACTCCAAATCATCCAGTCATTCATATGAATCGGAAGTGTGTGTAGCTAGTAGTGAAGAGAAGCACAGAAACATTCGAAAAAAGAATTCTGTTTCTCATAAACAGGATAAAGATCAGCAAGCAATCTCTACCACCAACCATGCAAACAAAGAGTGTGACACTGGAAAGAAACACGAAAGCATGGAGCGCAGTGTGTCGTCTTCACACTGTTCCAGCGAGAGTGACTCGGATGAGTACAAGAAAGAAAAGGAAAAAACAGAATCAAAGAAAAACGATGCGTCAAAGTCTCAGTCGGAATCTCTCAAAAAAAGCCACATTAGCAAAGAAACGGAGGGAAAACGTGACCGTTCCAGCAAAGGTTCTACCAAGGAACATTCAAATGTGAAGTCCAGCTCGTCCAATGATCCCGTACAACAGCCAAGGAAGAAATCTGCAAGGAACAAATACTCTGAAAGGCAATCCTCCTCGGGCACTTACAGTAAAGACGAGGACACCACAAAGAAAGCTCACAAGAAAGCACGGTTGAAATCTGAGACCGAGTCTGAAACGGAACAGAGTAAAAGCAGTAAACTACAGTCTGGGTCCGCCTCCGAGGAGGGAGAAGTGGTACAGAAGTCTGATGTCGGTGAGACTGAAGGGAAGGCGACGAGTAGAGGAGCGAACTCGAGATCTGAGGCGTGCAGCGGCAAGTCTTCTGCATCGCCTGGCTCAGAAGCAGGCGGCAGACAACCGTCGGCCAGAAGGTCCTCGGTTTCCAGCAGTTCTTCATGTTCAGCCAGCGAGAATGAGAAGCGGCGAAAGAAGAAGGTGAAACACAAACTTAAAAGTAAGAAAAAGTCAAAATCCAAGAGTACCAAGTTCAAAAAGAAAAGCGAAAAGAAAAAGATCAAAAAGGTGCCAAAACCCAAGGAGAAATTTCACTGGCAGCCTCCCCTGGAGTTTGGAGAAGAGGAGGAAGAAGAGACAAAAACTGACGGGCTTGGTGCAAGCAATGGTAAATCTAAAGTCAGGAGTACATCACCCAACGTGGGAAGAAATGATGCTGAAAGCAGTGCAGTAAATTGCGCTGCTTCAGTAAAGGTCAGCCACCTAGTCAAAGAGAACGCAGAACTGCGTGAATCAACGACAAGTGCCTTGGGTCTCAAACACGAAGCAGAATCCCTGCCAAAACAGAAGAAGATTGATTCGGCAAAGACTGAAGCTGCAGTAGCAAAATCACCAGGAGCAGCCGAAAAATCCAAGTCCCCGCACCAAAAAGTTAAGAGCTCCACCCCGGAGAAGGCCAATCCCGTCTCCGCAAAGCAGAAAGGCAGTGAAAAAGAAGCGTCTGTTTCTGAAGCTGGAGGTTCCAAAGGAGCAAAGGGTGCTGGAATCAAATCAGAAGGTGGCACCTCAACAGAGAAAGCTGAACAGAATAAGAACGCGAAAAATGGAGCAGAGTCACTCCAACCATCCGACATCAATGGGAGTGCAACAGAAAGTGGTACCAAGGCAGAAAATGAACTAGCAGATAGTAACAAGTGGAAACCTTTAAAAGTATTGCCGAATGTACCAACAGCCAGCCCCGTAGTTAATACGGAGGTTAAAGTAGAGGCTGCCGAATCTGATAACAAACTCCAGGGACTGAAAATAGAAATTAAAAGCAAAAATAAAGTCAAGCCGGGCTCTCTCTTTGATGAAGTTCGGCGGACAGCGCGGTTGAACCAAAGGCAGAGAAACCAAGAAACCTCGAGTGAAGAAGACTCGCCATCTAGAGATAGCAATAGCAGTCGCAGTACCTCGCGTGGCCATTACAGATCTAGTTCAAGAGACAGAACACATTCCCGAACAAGATCTCGGTCAAGCAGTAGATCAAGGAGTCGGTCAAGAAGTTACAGCTCTTCTTACAGGTGGGTATAGACCGTGCAGACATTCGATTTGCGTTTAAATGTCAAAGATTGTCAATTTTATTAATTTTTTTTATTGCTGCCCTCATCCATGCCTTTGTTACCTGTAGACTTGACTCCTGGCTGGCCTCCCACATTCTACCCTACGTAAACTAGAGGTAATCCAAAACTCAGCTGCCCATGTCCTAACTCACGCCACGTCCCACTCACCCATCACCCCTGTGCTCGCTGACCTGCATTGGCTTCTGGTTAAGCAACGCCTAGATTTTAAAATTCTCATCCTTATTATCATATCCCTCCATGACCTTGCCCCTCCCTATCTCTGTAATCTGTTCCAGCACCACAACCCCCCCCCCCCCCGAGATGTCTGTGCTCCTCTAATTTTGCCCTCCTGAGCATCCCTGATGATAATCGCTCAACCATCGGTGGCCGTGCCTGCAGCTGCCTGGGCCCCAAGCTCTGGAACTCCCTGCCTAAACCTCTCCGCCTCTCTACCTCTCTTTCCTCCTTCAAGACACTCCTTAAAACCTCCCTCTGTGACCAAGCTTTGCACTAATTTCTACTTATGCGGCTCGGTGTCAAATTTTTATCGCATAATACTCCTGTAAAGCGCATTAGGATGTTTCACTACGTTAAAGGCACTATATAAATACAAGTTGTTTTTTACTTGCAGTAAACAGATTATATAGTTCATTTTCAATAATAGCATCTCCTCCTCTCTCTGGTAATCTCTATAACAAGGAAGCACATTGGTGTCGTAATTTCCCATAAGAAATTGGGATGTTTCAGCAAGATACGGTAACACGCTGTTCAAATAGAATCATAGAAGTTTACAGCACAGAAGGAGACCGTTCAGCCCATTGTATCTGTGCCGGCTGAAAAAGAGCTATTCAGCTAATCAAACTTTCCAGCTCTTGGTCTGTAGCCATCTAGATTATGGCACTTCAATGCATATCCAATTACTTTTTAAATGTGCTGAGCTTTTCTGCCTCTATCACCCTGGTATCTTGGCTGTGCGCTATAGATTGCTCGGTCACAGTTGTCTTAACGGATTATGGCATGTACCAGAGGGCAAACTTTGCCTAATGTTCTGACTTTATTTTTAAATCTCGCTACCATTAAAAATTGTCGAGTACATACATGTGAACACTATGGTTCGAAACTGCTCCAGTGACGTACCGTTGGATCGCGTTTAGTCATTCAGCTTCCTGGAGATGGGAACCGTCCCAGTAACTTGCGTGAGTGTCTGCACCACCACCGTAAATTACTGAAAGGAAGACAGAAAAGGTTGGAACTATATGGCAAGTCAGCCAGCACCTGCAAGAGAAAGCGTTAACATTTTGGGGAAAACCCTCTCCCTCTCCCCCTCCCGCTCGTTAACTTCTGACAATACCGACTGACCTATTGTGCATTTCCAGCGCTCTCAATTTCTCTCTCTCTATCGTACACTGTAAATCCAGCATTGGTCTTCCCAACTACTCTGATCGAAGAATTGTTAATCTGTAAAATCCCAAAATCGGTTAAATTATATAGGAGGATGGGACATCAGAATTCAAACTCCAATGAAAAGTTAGGGTACAATCGTTTTAAACGGTTTTCAGCACTTTGCCTTCCTTAATTGAGTCTGCTGCTAAATCATTGATGCTATAAGCTTAACACAGTGCAGAACCTCAAGTTAATTGCGCCGTGGGTATCCATTACAAAGCTAATCATAGTTACATCGAGTCCACAGCCCACAAACAAGCCATTCGGCCCAACTAGTCTGTGCCAGTGTTCATGCTTCACACAAGCCACGTCCCACCCATCTTCATCTAACCCTATCAGTATATCCTCTATTCCTTTCTCCTTCATGTTTTTACCTAGCTTTTCCTTATCTACGCTTTTTGCCTCAACTACTACTTGTGGAAGCCAGTTCCACATTCTTGCCACTCTTTGGTTAAAGAGATTTCTTCTGAATTCCCTATTGGAATAATTAGTGACTATCATATATACACCACCTCACACTTGCCTATATTGAAATTCATTTGTCAATTACACACCCCTTCTGTAAGATTAATAATATCGTCTTGTGTTCTTCCTCCCTATTATGTTGTTGCTCACAAAATGTGAAATTGTGCTTCCGATTCCTGTCTCCTAATCGTTGATGCAAATTGCGAACAGCAGTGGTCCCAACACTGATTCCTGTGGAACACCACTTCCCACCTTTTGCCAGTCTGAGTAGCTATTCTTAACCCCAACTCTGTTTTCTGTTTTCTAGCCAGCTTGCTATCCATTCTGTTTCTTGTCCTCTGACTCCATATGCTCTGACCTTCGTTATGAGTCGACTAATGTTATTACCCATCTTTTTCCCTTTCTGTGTACAGTCCCTTGCGCTATTAAGATGAATTTAATCAGTTGACCAGTATTAGAACGTGACCATATAATCCTCCATATTCTGAAACTGATTCTCCTGTGGCACTCTTGCCAAAGAATTTTTTTAATTGAGTCCGAGCCACTTTTAAGATGCTGACTACTTCCCACAGTACTAGAGCTGCAAAGTAATGATTTTAAACTTTAAAGGAACCTGAACTGATCTGTTCATAGAGTGCATAAGGGACTCCTTGAGCAGTATGTAACGGAACCACCCAGGGGGCAGGCTATCCTAGATCTGGTCCTGTGTAACATAAGAACATAAGAATTAGGAACAGGAGTAGGCCATCTAGCCCCTCGAGCCTGCTCCGCCATTTAACAAGATCATGACTGATCTGGCCGTGGACTCAGCTCCACTTACCCGCCCGCTCCCCGTAACCCTTAATTTTCTTATTGGTTAAAAATCTATCGATCTGTGACTTGAATACATTCAATGAGCTAGCTTCAACTGCTTCCTTGGGCAGAGAATTCCACAGATTCACAACCCTCGGTTTTAAATTGGCTCCCCCGTATTTTGAGGCTGTGCCCCCTAGTTCTACTCTCCCCGACCACTGGAAACAACCTCGCTGCCTCTATCTTGTCTATCCCTTTCATTATTTTAAATGTTTCTGTAAGATCACCCCTCATCCTTCTGAACTCCAACGAGTAAAGACCCAGTCTACTCAATCTATTATCATAAGGTAACCCCCTCATATCCGGAATCAGCCGAGTGAATCGTCTCTGTACCCCCTCCAAAGCTAGTATATCCTTCCTTAAGTAAGGTGACCAAAACTGCACGCAGTACTCCAGGTGCGGCCTCACCAATACCCAGTTGCAGAAGGACCTCGCTGCTTTTGTACTCCATCCCTCTCGCAATGAAGGCCAACATTCCATTCGCCTTCCTGATTACCTGCTGCACCTGCAAACTAACTTTTTGGGATTCATGCACAAGGACCCCCAGGTCCCTCTGCACCGCAGCATGTTGTAATTTCTCCCCATTCAAATAATATTTCCTTTTACTGTTTTTTTTTTTCCCCAAGGTGGATGACCTCACACTTCCCGACATTATATTCCATCTGCCAAACCTTAGCCCATTCGCTTAACCTATCCAAATCTCTTTGCAGCCTTTCTGTGTCCTCTACACAACCCGCTTTCCCACTAATCTTTGTGTCATCTGCAAATTTTGTTACACTACACTCTGTCCCCTCTTCCAGGTCATCTATGTATATTGTAAACAGTTGTGGTCCCAGCACCGATCCCTGTGGCACACCACTAACCACCGATTTCCAACCCGAAAAGGACCCATTTATCCCGACTCTCTGCTTTCTGCTCGCCAGCCAATTCTCTATCCATGCTAATACATTTCCTCTGACTTCGCGTACCTTTATCTTCTGCAGTAACCTTTTGTGTGGCACTTTATTGAATACCTTTTGAAAATCTAAATACACCACATCCATCGGTATACCTCTATCCACCATGCTCGTTATATCCTCAAAGAATTCCAGTAAATTAGTTAAACATGATTTCCCCTTCATGAATCTATGCTGCGTCTGCTTGATTGCTCTATTCCTATCTAGATGTCCCGCTATTTCTTCCTTAATGATAATTTCAAGCATTTTCCCCACTACAGATGTTAAACTAACCGGCCTATAGTTACCTGCCTTTTGTCTGCCCCCTTTTTTTAAATAGAGGCGTTACATTAGCTGCTTTCCAATCCGCTGGTACCTCCCCAGAGTCCAGAGAATTTTGGAAGATTATAACGAATGCATCTGCTATAACTTCCGCCATCTCTTTTAATACCCTGGGATGCATTTCATCAGGACCAGGGGACTTGTCTACCTTGAGTTCCATTAGCCTGTCCAGCACTACCTCCCTAGTGATAGTGATTATCTCAAGCTCCTCCCTTCCCACATTCCTGTGACCAGCAATATTTGGCATGGTTTTTGTGTCTTCCACTGTGAAGACCGAAGCAAAATCATTGTTTACGGTCTCAGCCATTTCCACATTTCCCATTATTAAATCTCCCTTCTCATCTTCTAAGGGACCAACATTTACTTTCGTCACTCTTTTCCGTTTTATCTATCTGTAAAAGCTTTTACTATCCGTTTTTATGTTTTGCGCAAGTTTACCTTCGTAATCTATCTTTCCTTTCTTTATTGCTTTCTTAGTCATTCTTTGCTGTCGTAATGAGTCAGGATTAATAAACAATCTCCTAGTAAAAGATCCCCTTGGAATGAGTGATCATAGCATGATTGAGTTTCAAATTCTGATGGAGGGTGAGAAAGTTGGATCTCTAACCAGCGTACGAAGCTTAAATAAAGGGGACTATGAAGGTATGAGGGCAGAGTTGGCTAAAGTGGACTGGGAAAACAGATTAAATTGTAGGACGGTTGATGAACAGTGGCATACATTTAAGGAGATATTTCACAAATCTCAGGAAAAATATATTCCAGTGAGGAGGAAAGGGTGCAAGAGCAAAGATAGCCATCCGTGGCTAATTAAAGAAATAAAGGACGGTATCCAATTAAAAAACAAGGGCATACAAAGTGGCCAAAACTAGTGGGAGGACAGAAGATTGGAAAGCTTTTAAAAGTCAGCAAACAATGACTAAAAAACTGATTCAGGGACGATAGACTATGAAAGTAAACTAGCACAAAATATAAAAACAGATAGTAAGAGTTTCTATAGATAGGTATATAAAAAGAGAGTGGCTAAAATAAATGTTGGTCCCTTCCAGGATGAGACCAGGGAAATTAGTAATGGGGAACATGGACATGGCAGAAACTCTAAACAAGTATTTTGTATCAGTTTTTACGGACACTAACAATATTCCAACAGTGGATAGTCAAGGGGCTATAGGGGGGGAGGAACTTAACACAATCGCAATCACTAAGGAGGCGGTGCTCAGTAAGATATGGGACTAAAGGCAGATAAATCCCCTGGACCTGATGGCTTGCATCCTAGGGTCTTGAGAAGTAGCGGCAGGGATTGTGGATGCATTGGTTGTAATTTACCAAAATTCCCTGGATTCTGGGGAGGTCCCAGCAGATTGGAATGCATGTAATGACCCTATTCAAAAAAGGAGGCAGACAAAAAGCAGGAAATTATAGACTAACATCTTAGCCTAACATCTGTGGTTGGGAAAATGTTGGAATCCATTATTAAAGAAGCAGTAACAGGACATTTGGAAAAGCAAAATTTAGTCAGGCAAAGTCAGCATGAATTTATGAAGGGGAAGTCATGTTTGATAAATTTGCTGGGATTCTTTGAGGATGTAATGAACAGGGTGGATAAAGGGGAACCAGTGGATGTGGTGTATTTGGACTTCCAAAAGACATTTGACAAGGTGCCACACAAAAGATTACTGCACAAGATAAAAGTTCACGGGGTTGGGGGTAATATATTAGCATGGATAGAAGATTGGCTGACAAACAGAAAACAGTTGGGATAAGTGTTCATTCTCTGGTTGGCAATCAGTAACGAGCGGGGTGCCACAGGGATCAGTGCTGGGACCCCAACTATTTACAATCTATATTAACGACTTGGAAGAGGGGACTGAGTGTAACGTAGCCAAGTTTGCTGATGATACAAAGATGGGAGGAAAAACAATGTGTGAGGAGGACACAAAAAATCTGCAAAAGGACACAGACAGGCTAAGTGAGTGGGCAAAAATTTGGCAGATGGAGTATAATGTTGGAAAGTGTGAGGTCATGCACTTTGGCAGAAAAAATCCAAGAGCAGGTTATTATTTAAATGGAGAAAGATTGCAAAGTGCTGCAGTACGGTGGGACCTGGGGGTACTTGAGCATGAAACACAAAAGGATAGTATGCAGGTACTGCAAGTGATCAGGAAGGACCAATGGTATCTTGGTCTTTATTGCAATGGGGATGGAGTATAAAAGCAGGGAAGTCTTGTTACATCTGTACAGTGTATTGGTGAGGCCACACTTGGAATACTGCGTGCAGTTTTGGTTTCCATATTTACGAAAGGATATACTTGCTTTGGAGGCAGTTCAGAGAAGGTTCACTAGGTTGATCCCGGGGATGAGGGGGTTGACTTATGAGGAAAGGTTGAGTAGGTTGGGCCTCTACTCATTGGAATTCAGAAGAATGAAAGGTGATCTTATCGAAACGTGTAAGATTATGAGGGGGCTTGACAAGGTGGATGCAGAGAGAATGTTTCCACTGGTGGGGGAGACTAGAACTAGAGGGCATGTTCTTAGATTCAGGGGCCGCCAATTTAGAACTGAGATGAGGAGAAATTTCCTCCTGAGGATTGTAAATCTGTGGAATTCGCTGCCTCAGAGAGCTGTGGAAGCTGGGACATTAAATAAATTTAAGACAGAAATAGACAATTTCTTAAACGATAAGGGGTTATGGGGAGGGGCAGGGAAGTGGAGCTGAGTCCATGATCAGATCAGCCATGATTTTATTGAATGGCAGAGCAGGCTCGAGGGGCCTTATGGCCTACTCCTGCTCCTATTTCTTATGTTCTCATGTTCTCATGTACTGCCGGCAGCTGGCTGGCACAGAAAAGCACTTTGGGTGCACACTACCCCACACAAACATGGTAACCATCAACGACCTGGTGACACAACCAAATTCCTCCCGGCAATACACACGACCACCGCTGCCACCCCTTGGAATCAGCCCCCAAGGTTGCCCACAGCCCTGGCCACTCGGAAAAGCAGAGTTCTCCCGGTGTCCTGGTTAACATTCATGCCTCAACCAACACCGCCAAAAGAGATGAACTGGTTATTTATCTCATTGCTGTTTTATAGGATATTGCTGTGGACACATTTGGCTGCACCATTTGCCTGCAACACAACTGTGACTGCACTTCAAAATTAATTCATTGGTTCTGAAGCACTTTGGACTGTCCTGAGGATATAAAATGTGCTATGTAAATACTACTTTCTCTCCCTGTCCTTCCTTCCTTTTCCCCCTCTTCCTTTTTTAATCTCTCCCCTTTTTCTCATCAGCATCACTCTTGACTGATTTAGGATTGAGAAAGTCCTTTGTGATTTGCATAAATGCGCACATCCCATTGCTGTGTATGCTTTATTTTGCCTTATCACAGAAGCAAGCTGTTTTGCTACCAAATATGCAGCAAACTTTGAAACCTAAAGTGGCTGAAAACATTCCGCGTCGTGTTAATTTGAAACCATTCATGCTGCACTTTGATTAATTCTAGGTCACGGAGTTACAGTAGAAGTCGAAGCAGGCGAAGGCATACCAGAGATCATTCAAGTCATAGCAGCTCTTACAGAAGCTATAGAAGCCATAGGTAACTTGATTTCAAATGACCCTTATTAATGACGGATTTTTAATTTACCTACTGTCATAACTGCAATGGCGCGCTTGACCATTTTAATAACGGGTGCTTGTTAACTAAAGTGCTTTCCCATTAGAGAACTACTTTATTGTTACCAATGACAGAAAATGAATGGTGATTTGAAAAAAAAATGTTTTTGAAACCCTATATTTGAGTGTAAGAGTGTAATTCCTCAGAAGTCATTCTGAAGCTATATAGTATCCTAATCAGACTGAAACTAGAGTACTGTATAGTCTTGTCTCTATGACAGGGAGATCATCCTGGATTGCAAAGGGGAGGAAGTTATGCTTCAGTTGTACAGAGCGTACGTAAGACCCCCCCCCCCCAATCTGGAGTACTGCATTTAGATTTGGTCCTTCTTAGGTCCCCACCATCACAGAAGCCAGTCTTCAGCCAATTCGATTACGCCACGTGATATCAAGGAATGGCTGAGCGAACTGGATACAGTAAAGGCTATGGGCCCTGACAACATCCCGGCTATCGTGCTGAAGACTTGTGCTCCAGCACTAGCCGCGCCTCTAGCCAAGCTGTTCCAGTACAGCAACACCACTGGCATCTATCCAACAGTGTGGAAAACTCTATGTCCTGTCCACAAAAAGCAGGACAAATCCAATTCGGTCAATTGCCGCCCCATCAGTCTACTCTCAATCATAAGCGAAGTGATGGAAGGTGTCATCGACAGTGCTACCAAGCAGCACTTACTTACCAATAACCTGCTCACCAATGCTCAGTTTGGGTTCCGCCAGAACCACTCGGCTCCAGACCTCATTACAGTCTCAGTCCAAACATGGACAAAAGAGCTGAATTCCAGAGGTGAGGTGAAAGTGACTGCCCTTGACATCAAGGCAGCATTTGATCGCGTGTGGCATCAAGGAACCTTAGTAAAATTGAAGTCAATGGGAATCAGGGGAAAAACTCTCCACTGGCTGGAGTCAATACTAGCACAAAGGAAGATGATGGTGGTTATTGGAGGCCAATCATCTCAGCCCCAGGACAGTGCTGCAGGAGTTCCTCAGGGCAGTGTCCTCAGCCCAACCATCTTCAGCTGCTTATCAATGACCTTCCCTCCATCATAAGGTCAGAAGTGGGATGTTCGTTGATGTTTGCATAGTGTTCAATTCCATTCGCAACTCCTCAGATAATGAAGCAATCTATGCCCGCATACAGCAAGAGCTGGACGATGTTCAGGCTTGGGCTGATAAGTGGCAAGTAACATTTGCGCCACACAAGTGCCAGGCAATGACTATCTCCAACGAGGGAACATCTAACCACCGTCCCTTGACATTCAATGGCATTACCATCACTGAATCCCCCACCAGCAACACCCTGGGTCACAATTGACTAGAAACTTGACTGGACCAGCCACATAAATACTGTGGCCACAAGAGCATGTTAAGAGGCTGGGTATTCTGTGACGAGTGTCTTACCTCCTGACTCCCCAAAGCCTTTCCACCATCTACAAGGCACAAGTCAGGAGTGTGATGGAATACTCTCCACTTGCCTGGATGAGTGAAGCTTCAACAACACTCAAGAAGCTCGACACCATCCAGGACAAAGCAGCCCACTTGATTGGCATCCCATCCACCACCTTAAACACTCACTCCCTCCACACAGGTGCACCATGGCTGCAGTGTGTACAAGATGCACTTGTATGCATCTGCCTTGGAGGGGGTGCAGTGCATATTCACCAGAATAGCACCGAGGCTTAGAAGGTTAAGTTAGGAGAACAAATTACTTAAACTTGGCTTGTAATCCCTTGAGAATGGAAGATTGTGGGATGATATAATCGAGGTGTTTAAAATGTTAGGGGAGATGCAGAGAAACTATTTTATCTGGTGGGGGGTGGGAGAGGAGTCCAGAACAAGAGTCATAATTGTAAAATTAGTTAGGCCGTTCAGGGGTGATTGTCAGGAAGCACTTCTTCACATGAGGTATAGTGGAAATCTGGAACACTCTTTCCCTTCCCCTCCGCCCCCCCCCCAAAAAAAATGCTGTTGAGGTTGGGGTCAATAGAAAATTTCCAAAATTGATATATTTTTGTTAGGCAAGGATATTAAGGGTTACAGAATCAAGGCAGGTGGATGAAGCTGAGGTACAGATAAGCCATAATCCAATTGAATGGCAGAAAAGGCTTGGGGGGGGGGGGGGGGCTGAATGGCTGAATCCTGTTCCTATATTTTTATGGAAGTAAGTATAATGGAAAGAAATGCACCATAAATGGTAAGATTATAAATGGAGTGGTCGCGCAGGGGGACCTTGGTTTGCAGACACACAGCTATTTAAAGGTGCCAACGCAAGTAGGAAAGATGCGACTTGGAAGAAGGGACTGAGTGTAATGTAGCCAAGTTTGCTGACGATAGAAAGATGGGAGGAAAAGCAATGTGTGAGCACACAAAAAACCTGGAAAAAGACATAGACAGACTAAGTGAGTGGGCAAACATTTTGCAGTTGGAGTATAATGTTAGAAAGTGTGAGGTTATGCACTTTGGCGGAAAAAAATCAAAGACTAAGTTATTATTTAAATGGAGAAAAATTGCAAAGTGCTGCAGTACAGTGGAACCTGGGGGTCCTGGTGCATGAAACACAAACGGTTAATATGCAGGTACAGCAAGTGATCAGGAAGGCCAATGGGATCTTCGCCTTTATTGCAATGGGGATGGAGTATAAAAGCAGGAAAGTCTTGCTTCAGTTATACAGGGTATTGGTGAGGCCACACCTGGAATGCTGCATGCAGTTTTGGTTTCCATATTTACGAAAGGATATACTTGCTTTGGAGGCAGTTCAGAGAAGGTTTGCTAGGTTGATCCCAGGAATGAGGGGGTTAACTTATGAGGAAAGGTTGAGTAGGTTGGGCCTCTACTCACTGGAATTCAGAAGAATGAGAGGTGATCTTCTCGAAACGTGTAAGATTATGAGGGGGCTTGACAAGGTGGATACAGAGAGGATGTTTCCACTGATAGGGGAGACTAGAACTAAGGGGCATAGTCTTAGAATAAGGGGCCGCCCATTTAAAAGTGAGATGAGGAGAAATTGCTTCTCGTTGTGGATCTATGGAATTTGCTGCCTCAGAGCTGTGGAAGCTGGGACATTGAATAATTTAAGATAGAAATAGACAGTTTCTTAACCGATAAGGGAATAAGGGGTTATGGGGAGCGAGCAGGGAAGTGGACCCGAGTCCATGATCGGATCAGCCAAAATCGTATTAAATGGCAGAGCATGCTTGAAGGGCCGTATGGCCTGCTCCAGCTCTTATTTCTTATGTTCTTATTAGAAGAATGGAATTTTTGGTTTTGTATTGAGGGGCGTCAAATTCAAAAACAAAGAGTTATGGCGGAACTTGTACAAGACAGTAGTTAGGTTGCTGTTAGAGAATTTTGTACAGTTTTGGCCCATTATTGGAAGGATGTAAAAGCAATAGAAAAGGTGCAGTGTAGACCTATGAGAGTGTGGCAAGGCATGAGGGGTTGCAGTTATGATTAAAGATTGGAGAAGTTGGGGCTTTTTTCACTGGAGCTCAGGTTAAGGGGCGACCTGATAGAGGCCTTCAAGATCATGAAGGATTAATGTGAGGTAAATAGCGTTCGGTTGTTGCCGCTAGTTGGCAAGATGGTAGTTTAAGATAATCACAAAGAATTAGTGGGGACTTTAGAAAATGATCTTCACTCAGAATGTGGCATTTTACACCACAAACTGCAGGTGAAGCAGAATCCATAATGAATGCTTCAAATCATTGTTTGAAAAAGAGGAATATTAATGGGGTGCGGGAAGCAAGCAGGAGACTGGATTAGAGTATATGGCTCGTGGAGAAAAAAAAACGATTTGATAGGAGGAATAGCCGGTTTGTGTGCTGTAAGATTCAATGATTATGTTTTCCAATTATGTATTATAGAACAAATCAAAGAGGCAGAGACTTGTACACATTATAGAAGGCCTGTGTATGGCACTAGTAATCCAGAAGACAAATAATCCAGTGAGCATGAATTCAAATCCCACCATGGCGGTTGGAGAATTTGAGTTCTGGTTAAAACATATGGAAATAAAAAGCTGATTATCAGTGACCATGAGGATGTCAGATTGTGGTTCACTAACGTCCTTTAGGGAAGGAAATCTGTCGACCATATCCAGTCTGGCCTATATGTGACTCCAGACCCACACCAACGTGGTTAACTCCTAACTGCTCTCTCAGGTGGCTTACCAAGCCACTCAGCTGTACGAGAGATGGCCAATAACTGCTGGCCTTGCCAGCGATGCCCACATCCCGAGAATGAACTAATTCAGTGTCAAAATCCGTAGTACAATTGAAAATTGTGCCTTTACTTGTCAGAACTGCAAAAAGAAGTGATTTGGCATTGGGTTGATTCACATTGCGAAAACCAAGTAGTGTAACATCTGCAGCCAGTGCCCAGATGCTGATCTACACGGAAACGGGTCCGTCTGCTAGCCAGAACTGGTCTGACACCTGTCAGCCCAGCAAGTCAATTCAGCAGCATCCCTCTGGGGGAAGCTCGGGTGCTTTCCCATCTTCCCTGGCTGTTCACCCTGAAATCTGCTCTCCACCCTGAGTGCGGAGTAGGGCTGTAGTTTGCAGTGCAATAAAACAAAGCAGGTGGATGCTGCAGCAGGGCGAACTGCCTGGCACCGGTCAAAAGTCATCTCAAAACCCCGGATCATACAAAAACTCTTGATCTTTCATATTGTTTGGGAAAATCACCATTCATTGCTAATGTATTGAAAACAGGTTTATTTTTGTATTTCAAAATAATAATAATAAAGCTCCTTCATTGTTCTCCATAAAGATAAGCCTGCATCATTGTCTTCTTTTAATAAAGGCATTTCAGCACCACTTTGGCAGCTCAAATGTGCGAGGGATTGAACAGCTGCCTTGTGATTAAATATTTCCCTGTGTGAGAGTTGGTAAAATGTTTGCCTCCATTTTATAAATTGCAGTTGAGGTTTGCAATTAACCATCAAAATGTGACTCCTCTTCCCCCCTCTCTCTCTCGCTCCTCACCAAGCCCAGTTTTCTAAATCGGCACAAACTATAGCTTCTGAAAACAGAACATGGATTTTTGATTCCGGTATCGCCCCAAGGTGCTGACTCTAGCTGGGGTGTAGTTCCACAGGTGCCAGTGTCCTCCTGTACCTCACAATTTTCTTGTGCAAATCTAGACAGCAATTATTAGACTTGCATTGGATCACACAGGACCATTCAGTCAAACCTGTTCCCGTCCTTGCCCAAAGTTCACTTTCCAGCATAGGTCACCTGCTAGCAAACGCTCTTGGTTGATTTCCCACCCCCTTTCCTCTTCCCCCCCCTCAGCCCAGCTGAGGCCAGATTTAGTGTCTCCCAGTTGCAACCAGAACTGAGATCAGCTATCTTGACACAGCCCAGGAATCAAACATAGGACCTTCTGCCCTGAAAAAGATTGTTAAAGTTAATTGTGTACTTTTTGAAACCATGTTAGTAGGCCTATCTGTAGTATTAATTATCATCTTGCTTCAGAATGATTACATATTCATGAAGTACTCTGTGCACATTTCCCTCCTGGATTGCTGACTGCTATTTATTCATTCCCTTCATTTAAAAAAAAGCTGGCACCAAATGCGGAGCACAGAAATGGTTTACCAATATTCCCCATAGAGCTGCTTCCACCAAGCAATTTAATAGCTTATACTGTTTGGTCAGATGTAGGGCTTTTGCTAGAAATTATTTGCACCGGTATTGGAACCTTATCACGTGCAGTCACTTGGGACAGAGAGAAAAATTGCATCTATATATAAAATCAGGCCACAGCTCTCCTGCTGGCTGCAGCAAGTTAAAAGAAATTAAGCCCCTTCAACAAAAAAAACTACAACCTCTGTGTTGCCTACCTTTGTTGGCCTTTTGTCTACATTGTCAAATTTATTTTTTGTCTTTTAACACTCCTGTGAAACACCTTGGGACGTTTTACTACATTAAAGGCGCTATATAAATACAAGCTGTTGTTGTGCTACGTCACACCATACTCCCATACTCCACATGTCTGCCGTCTGTATGTGTGTTAATATAAAAATTAACCCTTCTGTATCCAAGAAAAATAGCTAACAGCGTGTTTCAATTTGCTGACGTCTGTAAATTGTCCATGCTTTGACTTTCTTGTACCCGTTTAGTTGGGTTACTGCAAAGTAACTCAACTCCAGGTATGTGTTTTCCTCCGTTTTTAGCCCTGCTTTCATAAAGCTTTACTGTTCCTTGAAAAATGTGTTTTTGCCATCAAAACCCCTTCCTCTGTTGTTCAACTTCAGTATGCAAGTAGTCTTCATTTCATGAGAGAGAATTCCCTGCCCGTTCAGACATTTCTAGCTTGTGCAGCATTTTTGGTTAATGAAAGAAGACAGATAGACAGACTAGCATTTATACAGCGCCTTTCACAATCTCAGGACATTCCAAACCGCTTTACAGCTAATAAATTACTTTTGAAGTGTAGTCACTATTTCAATGTAGGAAACGTGGCAGCCAATTTGAGCATTGTAAAGTTCCACAAACAGCAATATAACAATGAACAGATAATGTGTTTTTATTGATGTTGGTTGAGAGATAGATATTGGGCAGGATATCGAGGAGAATGCCCCTGCTTTTCTTTGAATTAGTGCCGTGGGAACTTTCACGTCCACCTGAGAGGGCAGACGGGGCCTCGATTTAACATCTCATCCAAAAAGCAGCACCGTCAATAGTTCAGCACTCCCTCAGTAGTGCACTGGAGTGTCAGCCTAGATTCTCATGTCCCTGGCAGTGGGATTTGAGCCCACAACCATCTGACTCAAAAGAAAGAAAGACTTGCATTTATATAGTACTTTTCATGACCACCAGACATCTCAAAGTGCTTTACAGCCAATGAAGTACATTTGGAGTGTAGTCATTTGTAATGTGGGAAACGCAGCAGCCTGTTTGCAAAAAAACAATCTCCCTCAAACAGCAACGTGATAATAACCAGATAATCTGTTTTGTTATGTTGATTGAGGGATAAATATTGGCCAGGACATCGGGAGAACTCGCCTGCTTCCAATAGTACCATGGGATCTTTTACGTCCACCTGAGAGAGCAGACAGAGCCTCAGCTTGACCTCTCATCCGAAAGACAGCACCTCCAACAGTGCAGCACTCCCTCAGCACTGCATTAGACTGCTGGCCTAGATTTATGTGCTCAAGTCCCTGGAGTCGGACTTGAGCCCACAACCTTCTGACTCAGGCACGTGTGATACCAACTGAGCCACTTGCTGACACACAGTGCTACCACTGAGCCACAGTTAACATTGTGGTCATCCAATCTGTATGCTGGGCTTAATTCTTAGCCATTGCCTTCGGTTTTCACAAACAGCAACGTGATAATGACCAGATAAAGTGTTTTGTTATGTTGATTGAGGGATAAATATTGGCCATAGCAGTCTTCACTCTTTTTTTAAAAAAATTATCTTTTTGCTTATTTCAGTGTAGTTTAGATATTTAGATCTCGGTTTTAGTGTGGGGAGGGGGAGAGTTACGTTGTGCTTGAGCCCTGAAGAGAGCAGCGAACCTGGGAGACGGGGTCATGCATGAGTTCTCCTGGGGTCCTGGCTAGATCCACTATCTGTCCAGCAGGTGGGAACGGCAATTTGGCAGAAGGAGGCCGCAGCCAGGGACCCATAGGAATGGCCGTCGTCCGGTGGGGTGGAGGGGTGCTCTGGCCGCAATCGGAGGGTGGGGTTTCTGGCTGTGATCAGGGCAAGGGAGGGCTGGGGCTTCCTCGTGAAGCCTGGAGGAGCACTCCTGTTCCTCGTGACCCACAAGGAAACCTAAAATAAAGTTACAGAACTTTCCTGCCTGGACCTCTCCTGGACCACGGCCCAGCTACTGACCGGTTACGGCTGAGGGGGTAAATCATCACTGCTCCCTCTCTCAGGCCTCGGACCCTGCTTTCTTCCTGCGCGTGTCCCACAGAGCGGGCTAAGATTGGGACATGGCGGGAAGATAGCGGGATCAGAGGTGTAAGGGACTGCCCTCATTTTAAATGCCCCCCCTGCCCGGTTTTTGCCAGGTAAGCTGTTAAAATCAGAGTCTTACAATCTAGAAATAGCTGTTTATGTTTAAACTTTATTCACAAAAAGTTTTGCAAAGTTTCTTTTTCCCCCCTCAGTGAGCCACCAACACTGCTTTACGCCAGCTAATATCTCATTGATCGCCCACCAAGGCCTATGCCTGTCTCAGTCATCTTTGGATTCTGGTTGGTGTCGGGTACTGTACCAGATTATTGGTATTTCCCATTGACTGAACAGATAATCTTGCAGCATAATTTAATTTTCAGCAGAGTGAAACATGCTCCAAATTTAGTAAAAAGGTATTGACGTGGCAGATTTATTTTTGCAAGTCTCCTGGCTGAAAGGATGTTCAATTTAATGCAAAATTCTAGGTCTGTTGATAAGTACTCCTTGAGTTCCAGAGAATTTAATATAAACAAAGATTATACAGGAGCAACCCAAGAAAAATGAACTGGCTGAAACTGATATGGCTAGAGCGTAATATAGGGAGCCTCTTTCAGTGTTAATTACAAAGCTTGATCATTGGTCTGATGCTGTTAGACACCAGTTCCAAGCAGGGAACTAGGGAATTTAAATCTGAGGGTTGGGTGATTTTCTTGCCACGGTAAAAATCAGTTGCCTTGAGCCCAGCACTGGTTTTGAGCCAGGCCACATCTAGGGCCCAAGTTTCGGGCCGCGCCTAGAACGGCGCAGCCCTGACCTGGACGCCCGTTTTTCGCGCCACAAAGTGCGCTTTCAAAAAAACTTACCTACTCCGGCTCCCTGCAGGCCCTCTGGAGCTGGGCGCAGCGCAGCACAAGCTGTGGGGGGCGGAGCCAAGTCCCTGCGCTGAAAACAGTGCCGGGACCTCTGCACAGGCGCGCTACAGTGGGCGCGCATGTGCAGTAGCTCCAGGTGCCCAAAACTCTCTGGGAGGGGCCCGAAGCACGCATCCCCTAGCCCTGGCCGAATGGCCTCACTGGGGCTGCGTCGATAAGGCTGCCTCCCATGCCCAGCTCCTGCTTCCTCCGGACCGGGACCCGACCCGACTTGACTCCCGCTCGCCCCTGACCCCGATCTCCGCTTCCCCGGCTCCCTCCTCCCCTCCACACCCCCCCCCCCCCCCCCCCCGACCTCTGCTCCCGATCTCTGCTCCCGACGCGCCCCCCCCCAACCCTGAACAGAGTCAGAGGGGAGTGAGCAAAGACTCTGGCCAGAATTTTTCGATCTTCATTAAATATGAGAATTGGGCTGTTGGACTGAAGAGTAGGCAGTGTAACACCTTTATTGACAAAGGACAGGAAGGATAAACCAGGTAACTAAAGGCCGGTTAGTTTAACGGCAGATGTGGGCAAACTCTTTGAATTCTTTTCAGATGTATGTCGGTATCCGGACAAGAGGGCACAGGGTCAGAAGTTGTTGAGGGTAATTTTAGGAAGTATTCCTTCAATAACTTTGAACTGTTAGCCAAGAAGAGGGGGTTGAGGCCAGAGCCCTGGATTTATTTAGGATGCAGCTAGATGCTGTAACAGAAAAATGATAGAGTTGATATTCTGGAAGGTGGAGATCAATTGGGCGAAGTGCATCTGAAAACTATATGATGATCATTGGCTTGATCCTATAATTCAGTCTGATGAATGCTTCATTGCTGCTAGACTGGATATATAGGTCAGAGCATTACCCAATTCTTTCTCTGACCAGGTGCTGTTCAGACCTGCTTTATTTTGTGCGTTAATGCTTTGCTATTGGTATATTTACTCAAGAATTTCGCTGAAGCAAAGTTGTGTGTGTGAATTGTTTATGCTTTCACTATGAACTAATAGATTGCGCCTATCAGGACTTGTGTTACAACTGGAGAGGCTGTTTTCAGGAATTATAGCATGGAAGAAGGCCTCTAAGAGCCTCTCAGCCAGTCCCACTCCCCCGCCCTTTCCCCGTAGCCCTGAAAAAATAAATTTTCAGGTACTTATCCAGCTCCCTTTTGAAAGCAGTGATTGAGTCTGCCTCCACCACCCTTTCAGGCCGTGCATTCCAGATCCTAACCACTCGCTGTGTTTTTTAATGTCGCCTTTGGTTCTTATGCCAAATCTGTGTCCTCTAGTTCTTGACCCTTCCTCCAATGGGAACAGTTTCTCTCTATCTACTTTGTCCAGCCCCCTCGTGATTTTGAACACCTCTATCAAATCTCCTCTCAACCATCGCTGCTCTAAGGAGATCAACCCCAGCTTCTCCAGTCTATCCACGTAACTGAAGTCCCTCATCCCTGGAATCATTTCTGTAAATCTTTTCTGCACCCTCTCCAAGGCCTTAGCATCCTTTCCAAAGTACGGTGCCCAGAATTGGACACACTTCTCCAGTTGAGGCCGAACTGTGTTTTATACAGGTTCATCATCATTTCCACACTTTTGTATATCTCTATTCATGAAGCCCAGAATCCGATGAGCTTTTTTAACCGCTTTCTCAACCTGCCCTGCCACCTTCAACAATTTGTGCACAGATATCCCTCGGGTGTCTCTGTCCATGCATCCCCTTTAGGACTGTACCCTTTAGTTTATATTTCCTCTCCTAATTCTTTCTACCAAAATGTATCACTTCGCACTTTTCTGCGTTAAATTTCATCTGCCACGTGTCCGCCCATTCCACCAGCCTATCTGTCTTCTTGAAGTCTATCACTATCCCCATCATCATCATCACAGGCAGTCCCTAACTTGCTTCCACTCTTAGAATGAGTCCTTAGGTGGCTGAACAGTCCACTACGAGAACCACAGTCCCTGCCACAGGTAGGAAAGATAGTTGTTGCGGGGGGGGCGGGGGGGTGGTATCCTCCTCACTGTTCATTATACTTCTAAGTTTTGTGTCATCTACAAATTTTGAAATTGTGCCCTGTACACCCACATCCAAATCATTAATATATATCAAGAAAAGCAGTGGTCCTAGTACTGATTCCTGGGGAACACCACTCTAGGATCAAAGGGTATGGCGAGAAAGCAGGAGTGGGGTACTGAAGTTGCATGTTCAGCCATGAACTCATTGAATGGCGGTGCAGGCTCGAAGGGCCGAATGGCCTACTCCTGCACCTATTTTCTATGTTTCTATATACCTTCCTCCAGTCTGAAAGACAACCGTTCACCACTACTGTCTGTTTCCTGTCACTTAGCCAATTTCTTATCCATTCTGCCACTGTCCCTTTTATTCTATGGGCTTCAACTTTACTGGCAAGCCTATTATGTGGCACTTTGTCAATCGCCTTTTGGAAATCCATGTACAGCACCTCAACCACATTGCCCTCATCCACACGTTATGTTAATGTGGGAAAAAGGAGCAGGATGGGGGGTTTGGGGCGCGAGGTGTCCAGAGGCTCATCAGTTCTAACTTGGCACTTCACTCTTGCTGAGTTCCGTCTTTGGTTGTTCCTGGTCCAAAAAGGGAGTGAATCATTATTGAACCTTGCAGAGCTGCTAGCTGAGCCTGGTACTTGCTGATGGCTGACTGGATTGATGCCAGGATTTGGGGCCTAAATGGCAGGCCTCTATAGAATTGCTGTAATTAAAATATATATGCTTCATTTTTTAAAGAGAGACATAACAATGATTTTTTTTGATAAATCATGAGGACTAAATTTTACTAAATTCTGACTAGACTATGTTTTGACGTTGACTTGCGATTTTCAGCGTTTCTAAATTACGTTAAATCTCATTTGTTTACAGCGCAAATGATCTCTCTCAAATTTATGTTCTCCTCCTCCCCCTCTTCCATTTTTCCCCATCCTTTTTTTGTCATCCGCCCTCCATTTGTGCTCTGTTCTCCAATCATAAGTGCAGGCCTTAGACCATCACAAAAACACCTTCACCTTCAACACCTTGCAATGCTTCTCAAAAAGCTACATGGAAGTGATGTGGGCAGCAATCCCAGACCCTACCTCGTGATCTGGCTGAGACTTACAAAAAGGGTGGCTTGTGGCCTTGAGGCGACAATAGGCCACTCAGCGTGGCCCTGAGCCATCCAAACCAGGGACATCCCAGGTACAATACCTCTTAATGTGCTGAATCAGGGAGACCATAGGGATGCCACAGCAAGTCTCCGAGGCCCTGAGCCTGCCAGGCTTCCTATTCCACGACCCCTGCCGGGAAATGCCTGTATAGTCTTGGGTTGTAGATGGGATCAGATGCAGGTGTAAAGCCCTCCACTCTTGAATAGCTTGTCATTGCTCACCACTTTAGTTGGGTTTCTGGCACCCATGGAGCTGTACCTCAGCAGTATTGAGTGTCTGCGGGAGAGAAAGTGGAAAGAATTGGGTGGGTGGGGCTGAATCTATTGCCAAAACACGTTCAAACATTTGTCTCAGTAAATGTCCCAAGATGAAGGTAAAGTAACAGTTATCCTGCAATACATTTCCTCCTGTAGTTACACCTAACGTTGAGGTGGCGACAGCTCGTGAGCTCTGTGCCGTGAGTCACCAGGTTGTAGGCTGGCGCCTGCAATTCCTGGCACAGCACACTCTGATCTAAACCTGCCATTGCAGGCACAGCATCAAGAGCAGCTCCAAGTGGAAAGACTCTCATGTGCTGTTCTCCTCCCCTACCTGGCTACCAAATGTGTTCAGCAGAGCACTGTCTGAGACTCGCCTCAGGCTGTACTTTACACCTCCCCGCTGCCAACTGTGTTTCTGGAGGACAAGTGAGAGAAACTCACCTCGGGCTGTTCTCTACTGCTCCAGAGTTACCGACTGCCTCATGCACACAGAGAGCATCTCTCTCTGCCTCTCAGATTTGTGGAGTGCAGTCTTCATTTGGATACAAGTATGTAGCAGATGGCATGAGCTGAAAGCAGCTTTCGTGGTTGTATATTTCATGCACGACGGTTTATATGTCTATTTTTTTTCTTCAAACAGTAGAACCTATAGTCGAAGTCGTTCTAGAAGCCTATCTTCTAGACGTCACCGAAGGTCTAGGTATGTATCCAGTATAAGCTGATACAGACTGAGTTACAGAACATTTTTAGCACTTAATGCTCAAATGTTATACTTGAGTGTAGCTATACCATGGCTGCGTTTAATTTTGGGGGGTAATGTAGTGCAGGAGGAGGCGCTTTTTGTCCCGTTTAACAGTATAAATAATGAGATTTGGTTATCCAAGGTTTCCACAAGGGTGCCCAATTTAGATGGGTAACGGCATGGTTTTCGTCACCTGTACTTGGGATGGATTTTCCTTGAGCAGAGCCTTGTGTTTCTATATGAATAGAATCAAGGGCCTCAGGAAAGCAATTGAGCGTTTAATCTTACCGTGCCACACTTTTTCAGCATGTTTTCTCCTTATGGTTTGTACGATGCCTGTATCGGCTCACAAGAAAGAGAGCCTTCTAATCCAGTAAAAGGCCAAGTGATGAGCAATATTATCTCTTGGGCTAATGATGAAGTGCTGTCGATCGAGGATGTCTGAGACCCCCGCCCCTCCCAAGATGCAGTGATCTCTATACTATAACCAAATCAGTTTACCGGCAGTGTCCAGAGTTTGGCAGAGATGGCCTGACCTCTGCTGTTGGGAATAGGTAGTGCAGAACAGTGATGCAGCGTGCTGGAGCCCTGCAGAGCAGTGAGAGGCAGCAGTGAGAGTTTGCCCTGCCAGGCCCTCAATCTGGAGAGCTGGGCAAGTCATCACCAGTTGCAGGCTTCCAGTTGGCAGCTGAAGGGCAGCATCAGCAAAGGCCTGGCAGCAACGGTGCTAGCTGTGTAGGGCATATAGGCACCAAGAGGTGTCTGAGCATTGGATACTCTGATATCCTCATCCTCTATTAAATCAAGTTTTCTTCTACTAACAAACTTTTCCACTCTGTCCCCTCTGGACGTTATTGTGTGGTGCGGTTAGGGACACTCGTTAACCTTGGATTTTTGCAAATGGCTTTTGCCAGAAAAGACACAGCACAGCAACGGTACATAAGGCGCGGTCCGGGGCAGTGTTGTGTGTGGTGTCTCAGGTTGAAGGTTCGGGAGCCTCTTTTCTCTCATGGGCTGTTGGGTGAGTTTTGTGTGCCTTGTAAAAGGTTGCAAGTGTGTACTGCCTTTGTGTGACCTGCGATGAAATAAGCCCCAAAGTTACTGCAGCTCGCATTATGTAATTTAATCCACTGTGGCACTCACTGCAGCAAAGATTGCTCCATTAAACTGCCCTTCAAGTGTTTAAGTACAGTTAATGGTGAGAGTGCATCACTGGGTTCAGTTGCTCAAGCTTTACTTTCGTGGTTAATAGCATCATCTGATTTTCTCCTGCGTCAACTACATGAAGTGCTGCCTTGGTACATTTTAAACGGATAAATGCATTGGGGTAATCGCTGTGATTTTCTCTCTCGATTGCAGGTCTGATTCATACGATAGCTACGACAGCAGAAGCAGGAGTCGGAGTCGAAGCCGCAGCTACCACAAATCACGAAGGTCCCGGTAAGAGAACGTTCATTGCTCTAACTCTTACCGTCTTTCTCTCCCGAAGGCGTGCTGCCTTTTTACTGGGGTGGGGTGGTTACAAGCTTCCCGACCACCAGCAACCCCTGGCATCTCGCCCACATGCCCATTTCTTTGTATGTGAGCATAAGCAGTGAGTGTCGTCAGGCTATTCAACATGGAGGGCATCAGAGCCATGTCCGATCCCCTCCTCACCAGCGTCCGTAATCTTCACACTTCTAGCACGAATCACTGGCTGTTGAGTATCTGCCCCCCCTCCCCATCACCACCATCACCACCTCTTTCTTCCCCCCCCCCCCCAGTCCAGTGGAGGCCGATTGCAGTTCCCCAGCTGAGCTCAACTGACTTGACCCAAACTGGGATTTTAACCAGATACCTTCTGGTCTGTTATGGTTTACTCCCATACTTGGCAACCCTTTACCCACTAGGCCCTTGGAGCTAGAATGTTTTCGTGCTGCCTCCTTAACCAAACTTCAAAACCTGAAAGCAGTGTCAAAATATTACTGAGCCTTGAAATATCGAAATGAAGTACCTGGAGCAAAGTATTTTTCTGTGCCCAGTTTCCTAGCCGCCGCCTCACTTGAAAGTATTGACTGTTTCCTGGGGTCGAGTTCCACAGGCGCCAGTCGCCCCTTGCTACTTAGTCCAAATAGCCATCATGCATGTGTGAACCTTGATGGTGTTGTCGGGTTATTCAACCATGGAATCTGCTCCTGTCGTATACTTTACATCGCATAGCGATCACGTACTCTAACTAGTGCAGGGGCATTGAGCCCCATTGTAGAACCCCTTCCGGCAGCCCAGCTAACTCCGCACAGACTGAGGGAACAAACCTTCACCCTTCTATTTTGTGTGGCTCAGCTACTCTCTGACTGCTCCACTCCGCACCCCTGGCCCCAGCACTCAAATCTCTTTTGCTAAATTGCCCTGTAGCAGCGCTGAAACACTTTGGAGTACAAAAACCCAGGTCGATGCAACATTTTTTATAAATCTGCTCGAAAATCTTTAGAGCATTTAAAAAAATTTAACACCGTTCTGATCTCCATATTACAAAAAGGATGTAGAGGCATGGGAGAAGGTGCAAAATAAGATTCACAAGGATGATACCAGAACTGAGAGGTTATACTTATCAGGAAAGGCTAAAACAGGCTGGGGTGAGAAGGCTGAGGGGTGACCTGACAGGTCCTGTGCTATGTGGGAAGTCCGGGACGCTGGAAGCAACTACATGTGCGGGAAGTGTATCCGCCTGCAGCACCTGACAGACCGCATTACGGCACTGGAGCTGCGGGTGGATTTACTCTGGAGCATCCACGATGCTGAGAATGGCGTGAATAGCACGTTTAGAGGGCTGGCCATATCGCAAGTAAAGGGTACACAGCCAGATAGGGGATGGGTGACCAATAGGAAGAGCAGTGGAAGGAAGGTAGTGCAGGGGTCCCCTGCGGTCATCCCCCTGCAAAACAGATACACTGCTTTGGGTACTGTTGAGGGGGATGACTCATCAGGGGAGAGCAGCAGCAGCCCCCATGGTGCCATGAACTTGGAGGGGAGGAAAAAGAGTGGGAGAGCTATTGTGTAAGGGGAATAGATAGACGTTTCTGCGGCCGCAATCGAGACTCCAGGATGGTATGTTGCCTCCCTGGTGCAAGGGTCAAGGATGTCTCTGAACGGGTGCAAAACATTTTGAAAGGGGAAGGTGAACAGCCAGTTGTCGTCGTGCATATCGGTGCCAACGATATCGGTAAAAAACGGGTTGAGGTCCAATAAGCTGAATTTAGGGAGCTAGGAGTTAAATTAAAAAGTAGGACCTCAAAGGTAGTAATCTCAGGATTGCTACCAGTGCCATGTGCTAGTCAGAGTAGGAATTGTAGGATAGCTCAGATGAATACGTGGCTTGAGGAGTGGTGCAGAAGGGAGGGATTCAAATTCCTGGGACATTGGAACCAGTTCTGGAGGAGGTGGGACCAGTACAAACCGGATGGTCTGCACCTGGGCAGAACCAGAACCAATGTCCTAGGTGGGAATGTTTCCTAGTGCTGTTGGGGAGGGGTTAAATTAATATGGATGGGAACCTATGCAGGGAGACCGAGGGAAGTAAAATAGGGGCAGAAGCAAAAGCTAGAAAGAAGAAAAGTAAAACTGGAGGCAGAGAAACCCAAGGCAAAAATCAAAAAGGGCCACATTGCAGCAAAATTCTAAAAGGGCAAAGTGTGTTAAAAAGACAAGCCTGAAGGCTCTGTGCCTCAATGCAAGGAGTATTCGTAAAAAGGTGGACGAGTTAACTGCACAGGCAGCAATTAATGAATATGATATCATTGGCATCATGGAGACATGGCTCCAGGGTGACATAGAAACATAAAAATAGGTGCAGGAGTAGACCATTCGGACCTTCGAGCCTGCACCGCCATTCAATAAGATCATGGCTGATCATTCCCTCCGTACCCATTTCCTGCTTTCTCTCCATGGCCCTTGATCCCCTTAGCCGTAAGAACATAATAAGAATATAAGAATTAGGAACAGGAGTAAGCCATCCAGCCCCTCGAGCCTGCTCCGCCATTCAACAAGATCATGGCTGATCTGGCCGTGCACTCAGCTCCACTTACCCGCCTGCTCCCCATAACCCTTAATTCCCTTATTGGTTAAAAATCTATTGGCCAAGGCTGGGAACTCAACATCCAGGGGTATTCAACATTCAGGAAGGATAGACAGAAAGGAAAAGGAGGTGGAGTAGCGTTGCTGGTTAAAGAGGAAATTAACGCAATAGTAAGGAAGGACATTAGCTTGGATGATGTGGAATCTGTATGGGTGGAGCTACGGAATAACAAAGGGCAGAAAACGCTAGTGGGAGTTGTGTACAGACCACCAAACAGTAGTAGTGAGGTTGGGGACAGCATCAAATAAGAAATTAGGGATGTGTGCAATAAAGGTACGGCAGTCATCATGGGTGACGTTAATCTACATATAGATTGGGCTAACCAAACTGGTAGCAATACGATGGAGGAGGATTTCCTTGAGTGTATTCGGGATGGTTTTCTGGACCAATATGTTAAGGAACCAACTAGAGGGCTGGCCATCCTATACTGGGTGATGTGTAATGAGAAATGACTAATTAGCAATCTTGTTGTGCGAGGCCCCTTGGGGAAGAGTGACCATAATATGGTAGAATTCCTTGTTAAGATGGAGAGTGACACAGTTAATTCAGAGACGAGGGTCCTGAACTTAAGGAAAGGTAACTTCGATGGTATGAGATGTGAATTGGCTAGAATAGACTGGTAAATGATACTTGGAGGGTTGACAGTGGATAGGCAAATGGCAAACATTTAAAGATCACATGGATGAACTTCAACAATTGTACATCCCTGTCTGGCGTAAAAATAAAATGGGGAAGATGACTCAACCGTGGCTAACAAGGGAAATTAAGGATAGTGTTAAATCCAAGGAAGAGGCATATAAATTGCCCAGAAAAAGCAGCAAACCTGAAGACTGAGAGAAATTTAGAATTCAGCAGAGGAGGACAAAGTGTTTAATTAGCAGAGGAAAAATAGAGTATGAGAGGAAACTTGCCGGGAACATAAAAACTGACTGCAAAAGCTTCTATAGATATGTGAAGAGAAAAAGATTAGTGAAGACAAACGTAGGTCCCTTGCAGTCAGATTCAGGTGAATTTATAATGTGGAACAAAGAAATGGCAGACCAGCTGAACAAATACTTTGGTTCTGTCTTCACGAAGGAAGACACAAATAACCTTCCAAAAGTACTAGGGGACCGAGGATCTAGTGAGAAGGAGGAACTGCAGGATATCCTTATTAGGCATGAAATTGTGTTAGGGAAATTGATGGGATTGAAGACCGATAAATCCCCGGGCCTGATAGTCTGCATCCCAGAGTACTTAAAGAAGTGGCCCTAGAAATAGTGGATGCATTCGTGATCATTTTCCAATAGTCTATCGAATCTGGATCAGTTCCTATGGACTGGAGGATAGCTAATGTAACACCACTTTTTTAAAAAAGGAGGGAGAGAGAAAACGGGTAATTATAGACCGGTTAGCCTGACATCAGTAGTGGGGGAAATGTTGGAATCAATTATTAAAGATGAAATAACAGCGCATTTGGAAAGCAGTGACAGGATAAGTCCACGTCAGCATGGATTTATGAAAGGAAAATCATGCTTGACAAATCTTCTGGAATTTTTTGAGGATGTAACTAGTAGAGTGGACAGGGGAGAACCAGTGGATGTGGTGTATTTGGACTTTCAAAAGGCTTTTGATAAGGTCCCACACAAGAGATTGGTGTGCAAAATCAAAGCACATGGTATTGGGGGTAATGTACTGACATGGATAGAGAACTGGTTGGCCGTCAGGAAGCAGAGAGTCGGGATAAATGGGTCCTTTTCAGAAAGGCAGGCAGTGACTAGTGCGGTGCCGCAGGGCTCAGTGCTGGGACCCCAGCTATTTACAATATACATTAATGATTTAGATGAAGGAATTGAGTGTAATATCTCCAAGTTTGCAGATGACACTAAACTGGGTGGTGTTGTGAGCTGCGAGGAGGACGCTAAGAGGCTGCAGGGTGACTTCGACAGGTTAGGTGAGTGGGCAAATGCATGGCAGATGCAGTATAATGTGAATAAATGTGAGGTTATCTACTTTGGGGGCCAAAACACGAAGGCAGAATATTATCTGAATGGTGGCAGATTAGGAAAAGGGGAGATGCAACGAGACTTGGGTGTCATGGTACATCAGTTATTGAAAGTTGGCATACAGGTACAGCAGTCGGTGAAGGCGGCAAATGGTATGTTGGCCTTCATAGCTAGCGGTTTTGAGTATAGGAGCAGGGAGGTCTTACTGCAGTTGTACAGGGCCTTGGTGAGGCCTCACCTAGAATATTGTGTACAGTAAGCAGTAGCGGGACATTTGGAAAAGCATGATTCAATCAAGCAGAGTCAGCATAGTTTTATGAAAGGGAAATCATGTTTGACAAATTTGCTGGAGTTCTTTGAGGATGCAACAAACAGGGTGGATAAGGGGGAAACCAGTAGATGTGGTATAATTGGATTTCCAGAATGCATTCGACAAGGTGCCACATAAGAGGTTACTGCACAAGATAAAAGCTCACAGGGTTGGGGGTAATATATTAACATGGATAGAGGATTGGCTAACTAACAGAAAACAGAGAGTTGGGATAAATGGGTCATTTTCCGGTTGGCAAACTGTGACTAGTCGGGTGCCGCAGGGATCGGTGCTGGGTCCTCAACTATTTACACTCTTATATTAATGACTTGGATGAAGGGATCGAGTGTAATGTAGCCAAGTTTGCTGATGATACAAAGTTGGGTGGGAAAGCAAATTGTGAGGAGGACACAAAAAATCTGCAAAGGGATATAGACAGGCTAAGTGAGTGGGCAAAAATTTGGCAGATGGAGTATAATGTGGGAAAATGTGAGGTTATCCACTTTGGCAGAAATAAGAAAAAAGCAAATTATAATTTAAATGGAGAAAAATTGCAAAGTGCTGCAGTACAGAGAGACCTGGGGGTCCTTGTGCATGAAACACAAAAAGTTAGTATGCAGGTACAGCAAGTAATCAGGAAGACAAATGAAAAGTTGGCCTTTATTGCAAGGGGGATCGAGTATAAAAGCAGAGATGTCCTGCTACAACGGTGCAGGGTGTTGGTGAGGCCACACCTAGAGTACTGCGTACAGTTTTGGTCTCTGTGTTTAAGGAAGGATATACTTGAGTATGTGCTAGTCAGAGTAGAACTAGCAGGATAGTTAGGATGAATATGTGGCTTGAGGAATGGTGCAAGAGGGAGGGATTCAAATTCCTGGGACATTGGAACTGGTTCTGGGGGATGTGGGACCAGTACAAACCGGACGGTCTGCATCTGGGCAGGACTGGACCCGATGTCCGAGGGGGAGTGTTTGCTAGTGCTGTTGGGGAGAATTTAAACTAATAGGGCAGGGGGATGGGAACCTATGCAGGGAGACAGAGGGAAAAGTAGAAGTGGAGGGCAGAAAAATCAACGGCAAAAATCAAAAAGGGTCACATTACAACATAATTCTAAAAGGACAAAGAGTGTTTAAAAAAAACAAGCCTGAAGGCTCTGTGTCTCAATGTGAGGAGCATTCGTAATAAGGTGGATGAATTAACTGCGCAGATAGCTGTTAACGGATATGATGTAATTGGGATTACAGAGACATGGCTCCAGGGTGACCAAGGCTGGGAACTCAACATCCAAGGGTATTCAATATTCAGGAAAGATAGACTGAAAGGAAAAGGAGGTGGGGTAACATTGCGGGTTAAAGAGATTAATGCAATAGTAAGGAAGGACATTAGCGTGGATGAGGTGGAATCTGTATGGGTCGAGCTGCAGAACACCAAAGAGCAGAAAAGCCTAGTGGGAGTTGTGTACACACCACCAAACAGTCATAGTGAAGTTGGAGATGGCATCAACCAGGAAATTAGGGATGCGTTCAATAAAGATACAGCAGTTATCATGGGTGACTTTAATCTACATGTAGATTGGGCTAAACAAACTGGTAGCAATATGGTGGAGGAGGATTTCCTTGAGTGTATAAGGGATGGTTTTCTAGACCAATATGTCAAGGAACTAACCAGGGAGCTGGCCATCCTAGACTGGGTGATGTGTAATGAGAGAGGATTAATTAGCAGTCTTGTTGTGCGAGGCACCTTGAGCAAGAGTGACCATAATCTGGTAGAATTCTTCATTAAGCTGGAGAGTGACGCAGTTAATTCAGAGACTAGAGTCCTGAACTTTAAGAAAGGTAACTTCAATGGTATGAGATGTGAATTGGCTAGGATAGACTGGCGAATGATACTTAAAGGGTTGACGGTGGCTAGGCAATGGCAGACATTTAAAGATCACATGGATGAACTTCAACAATTGTACATCCCTGCCTGGCGTAAGCTCAACCACAGCTTACAAAGGAAATTAGGGATAGTGTGAAATCCAAGGAAGAGGCATATAAAGTGGCCCAAAAAAGCAGCAAACCTGAGGACTGGGAGAAATTTAGAATTCAGTAGAGCAGGACAAAGGGTTTAATTAGGAGGGGAAAATAGAATATGAGAGTAAGCTTGCAGGGAACATAAAAACTGACAGCAATAGCTTCTACAGATACGTGAAGAGAAAAAGATTAGTGAAGACAAATGTAGGTCCCTTACAGTCAGAATCAAGCAAATTTATAATGAGAAGCAAAGAAATGGCAGACCAATTGAACAAATACTTTGATTCTGTCTTCACTAAGGAAGACACAAATAACCTTCTGGAAATTCTAGGGGACCGAGGGTCTAGCGAGAAGGAAGAACTAAAGGAAATCCTTATTAGTCAGCAAATTGTGTTAGGGAAATTGATGGGATTGAAGGCTGGTTAATCTCCAGGGCCTGATAGTCTGCATCCCAGAGTACGTAAGGAAGTGGCCCTCGAAATAGTGGATGCATTGGTGGTCATTTTCCAACATTCTATAGACACTGGATCAGTTCCTATGGACTGGAGGGTAGCTAATGTAACCCCACTTTTTAAAAAAGGAGGGAGAGAGAAAACGGAATTATAGACCGGTTAGCCTGACATCGGTGATGGGGAAAATGTTGCAATCAATTATTAAAGATGTAATAGCAGCGCATTTGGAAAGTAGTGATAGGATTGGTCCACGTCAGCATGATTTATGAAAGGGAAATCATGCTTGACAAATCTTCTAGAATTTTTTGAGGATGTAACTAGTAGAGTGGACAAGGGGGAGCCAGTGGAAATGGTGTATTTCGTCTTTCAAAAGGCTTTTGACAAGGTTCCACACAAGAGATTAGTGTGCAAAATTAAAGCACATGGTATTGGGGTAATGTATTGACGTGGATAGAGAACTGGTTGGCAGACAGGAAGCAAAGAGTAGGAATAAACGGGTCCTTTTCAGAATGATAGACAATGACTAGTGGGGTACCACAGGGTTCAGTGCTGGGACACCAGCTATTTACAATATACATTAATGATTTAGACAAAGGAATTGAATGTAATTAATCTCCCAAGTTTGCAGATGACACTAAGCTGAATGGAAGTGTGTGCTGTGAGGAGGATGCTAAGAGGCTGCGGGGTGACTTGGACAGGTTAGGTGAGAGGGCAAAAATACATGGCAGATGCAGTATAATGTGGATAAATGTGAGGTTATCCACTTTGGTGGTTAAAAACAGGAAGGCAGATTATTATCTGAATGGTGACCGATTCGTAAAAGGGGAGGTGCAACGAGACCTGGGTGTCATGGTGCATCAGTCATTGAAAGTTGGCATGCAGGCACAGCAGGCGGTGAAAAAGGCAAATGGCATGTTGACCTTCATAGCGAGAGGATTTGAGTACAGGAGCAGGGAGGTCTTACTATAGTTGTACAGGGCCTTGGTGAGGCCACACCTTGAATATTGTGTACAGTTTTGGTCTCCTAATCTGAGGAAGAACATTCTTGCTATTGAGGGAGTGCAGCGAAGGTTCACCAGACTGATTCTCGGGATGACAGGACTGACATATGAAGAAAGATTGGATCGACTAGGCTTATATTCAATGGAATTTAGAAGAATGAGAGGGGATCTCAATAGAAACATATAAAATTCTGACGGGATTGGACAGGTTAGATGCTAGAAGAATGTTCCCGATGTTGGGGAAGTCCAGAACCAGGGGTCACAGTCGAAGGATAAGGGATAAGCCATTTAGGACTGAAATGAGGAGAAACTTCTTCACTCAGAGTTGTGAGCATTTGGAATTCTCTACCACAGAAAGTTGTTGAGGACAGTTCGTTAGATATATTCAAAAGGGAGTTAGATGTGGCCCTTACGGCTAAAGGGATCAAGGGGTATGGAGAGAAAGCAAGAATGGGGTACTGAAGTTGCATGATCAGCCATGATCATATTGAATGGTGGTACAGGCTCGAAGGATCAAATGGCCTACTCCTGCACCTATTTTCTATGTTGGGCCTATACATATTGGAGTTCAGAAGAATGAGAGGTGATATTATTGAAACTTTCAGATAATAAAGGGGCTCGACAAATGGATGCAGAGAGGATATTTCCACTCGGGAAACTAAAACTAGGGGACATAGTCTTAGAATAAGGGGCCGCCCATTTAAAACTGAGGTGAGGAGGAATTTCTTCTCTGAGGGTTGTAAATCTGGAATTCTCTGCCCCAGAGAGCTGTGGAGGCTGGGTCATTGAATACATTTAAGGCGGAGATAGGCAGATTTTTGAGCGATAAGGGAGTAAAGGGTTATGGGGAGCGGACATAGAAACATAGAAAATAGATGCAGGAGTAGGCCATTCGGCCCTTCGAGCCTGCACCGCCATTCAACAAGATCATGGCTAATCATTCACCTCAGTACCCCTTTCCTGCTTTCTCTCCATACCCTTTGATCCCTTTAGCCGTAAGGGCCATATCTAACTCCCTCTTGAATATTTCCAATGAACTGGCCTCAACAGCTCTCTGCAGTAGGGAATTCCACAGGTTAACTGCAGTTGATTCCATGATCAGATCAGCCATAGGACTGGGGGAGGGGGGGCGGGGGAGGGAAATGAGCCATAATTCCTGCTGGTGATTACTGTCAGCGACCCCTCTGGGAAAGTATATGTACATCATTCGGGGTTTGTTTAAGATACACTTTCCCCTCTCCCCCTCTCCTGCCCTCCCACCCCAAATGCAAGTCACTGTCCACCCTCACACATGGAGGCTGAGGTACTGGAGGGCCAGTGCCTTCGGGAGAAAGTGAAAGAAGTTAAGTTAAACAAACTTTGCGTGGTCCGACATTGTCATGGTTATATTACTGGTCTAATCCTGAGAACATGAGTTCAAATCCCACCGTGAGAGTTTGAATTTGTCCTTTAAAAAGAAAGCTGGAAATAAAAAAGCTGGTCTCGGTAAAAGTGACCATGAAGCTGTCAGATTGTCGTTAAAAACTCAACTGGTTCACTAATCTCCTTTAGGGAAGGAAACCTGCCATCTTTACCCAGTCTGGCCGATATGTGACTCCAGTATACCAACATGGTTGACTCGTAACTGCCCTCTGAAGTGGCCAAACAAGCCACTCAGTCGTACGAGAGGAGGGCAATAAATGCTGGCCCCGTCAACGACGCCCACATCCTGAGAGTGAAATATATATTTTTTTAAAGAAGTTTAGTTTTCCTAGAAAGTTCCTATTTGAAAAGAGTGGCGATTGTGGGTTAGAATGCTAGTGCGAGCTCATCACCAGAACAATCCTCTCCAATCTCATTCCCCTGCTCCTTCCCTGTAGCCCATTAATATATTTTCTCTTCAATGTTGTGAATGACTCAGCTGACAGCACATGTTGAAAAAGAAGGGGATAAGCCCACCCAGTTCAGATGATGCCATCGTTCACCACCCCCCTCCCCCCCCCCCCCCAACCCCCGGAATCACTTCAACAGCCACTTAAGGTAATACAGTCCGTGCACTACTAACTTGTATGGAAAATGTTCTTACTTCCTCCTTTATGCTGAAAGATTGTAGGTGAGTGCTCACGCTGATGTTTACCGTGATTCTTTTTCCCCCCCTCCCCTTGAATGGGATAGAAGCCGAGACAGAAGTTACAGATCATACCGCTCGTACAGCAAAAGCGATCGGAGTTACTCTCGCCATCGGAGCCACAGCGAGAGCAGCAGGTACAGCTGATGGACGGAGCACAGGCGCTCTCTCTTTCTCACGGAACGCTTTCCTTCTCTCCCTGCACAGATTCAGAACTATTTATTGGTGACTGATCCATTAGAGCCATTACTTTAAACAGCGGGGTAAAACTCTGCAGTGCAGCAACTCTGCGCACGGATGTTACAGCGGGTGGGGGGTGGGGGGGGTTGTTTTGATTTTTCTGTTTTTCTTTTTTGCAAAAGTAATAAATTTAACTCTTTGCAGCTCTTGCTGAGAGGAAATGTAATTTGTAACTGCAGTTTTGTATGTAAGCAATAACATTTACCTTTAATATGTACTGCGTTATTCTGTCATAGTTTAGGGGGGGGGGGGGAAGTACATTTTCATACATTCTACCTGGTCTCTGTTCATTTTTGTGTTCAACCCTGTCTATTAAAAGGGTTCATATCAAAAGAATTAAAAATGTATATTTTAAAAGAGCGTGTTTGAATGACTCATATATATATCCATATAGTAATTGCTGTGTGATTATAGTCTGGAATTTCGCAAAACCATATAATTTTCAGCATGCAGAGAGAAACCAGTCAACCCATCAGGCCTGTGCCAGTGCAAGCTTACCACCGGAACAGTCTACTCCAGTCTCATTCCACCTGCTCCTTCCCTGTAGTCCTTTAATATATATTCTCTTCAATGTTGTGAATGACTCGGCTGACGAGCACACGTGTGGAAAGGGGTGGGTTAAGCCCAACCCATTCAGACGATACATCATTCACCCTCCCCCCTAATCGCTTCAACAGCCACTTAAGGTAGTGCAGTCTGCATTCTACTAACCCTTTACATTAAAAATGTTCTTACTTCCTCCTTTATGTATAACAACTGGTTGTATCTGATCACTTGTAAATTGGATGAGGTACATGATGAACGTGAAAATGGCTGTTACAGCACAGAAACAGGCCATTCAGCCCAACAGGTCCATGCCGGCGTTTATGCTGCACAGCCTCCTCCCACTCTACTTCATCTCACCCTATTAGCATAACCCTCTTCCTTTCTTCCTCGTGCACATCTAGCTGCCTCTTAGCTTATAAAGCCAGCACAGGCCTGGTTGTGGCATGCCAGTACTTTGCTCACACATTTTACAGTACTATCACTAGGCTTACTTAGCATATTTTTACCAAAACATTACAGGAAAATCACACTTTAAATCGATGCATTTAATGTTGGGACAATCTACTTGTATGATGCTCTTAATATATCTGAAATTGTTTTCATCACCAATGACAGACCCATACCCATTGATATTTCATCCTAGTTTTACATATCAGAATACTCAGGTTTGCAAAGTCTGTGGGGTAGATTTCCGCTCAGTTGCGTTGGTTTTTTTTGCCGCAAATCACTCAACGGTCAAATCAGTGCAAAGGTTCGCGGAATTTTAAGCACAAGTTACATTCAACGTAAATTGAGTTTCCGCAGTCTTTTGCGCTAGTTTAAAAACCTTGTGCGGGCCACAGCCCCAGGATGAATTAATCACCATTGGGGGAATTTCTGCTACTTGTGCTTGTTTGCAGGCTTTCGAGGAAGCTCCAAAATTTAAGTTGGTTTTTTTGAGCGCAAACTCACTAATACTAGGAATGTTTTAAAAGCTTTTAAATATAATTTTTTTTTAATTTACTGAGAAACATAAGAATTAGGAGTAGGAATAGGCCATACGGCCTCTCGAGATCGGGGCTGATCTTCGACCTCAATTCCACTTTCCTGCCTGATCACCATATCCTTTGATTTCCCCTGGTCCAAAAATCTATCTCTCTCAGCATGTTGTGTTTTTCGTGGATTTTAAATGGAAATAATGTGAGAATATGACATTGCATATGTTTCATACACAATGACACACTTTTTTTTTTTAAAAAAGGTGAGACAAATACTGAATCTACTATGGATTTTATAGCACTGGTCAGACCCCAACTTCTCTTCCATTAATGAGTGTAACCTGTGGATTTTTACAAATATATCTTCTGTGGTAAGGGCACTTAAAATGTCAACCATAGCTCAGAGGTAGCACCCTTGCCTCTGAGTCAGAAGGTTATGGATTCAATCCCACTCCAGAGACTTGAGCACAAAATCTAGGCTGACACTCCAGCGCAGTACTGAGGCAGTGCTGCACTATCGGAGGTGCCATCTTTCAGGTGAGACATTAAACTGAGGCCCCCGTCTGCCCTCAGGTGGACGTAAAAGATACCATGGCACGATTTCAAAGAACAGCAGGGGAGTTCTCCCCTGTGACCTGGTCAATATTTATCCCTCAATCAACGTAACAAAAACAGACTATCTGGTCATTATCACATTGCTGTTTGTGTGGGAGCTTGCTGTGCAAAAAATTGGCTGCCGCGTTTCCTACATTACAATAGTGACCACACTTCAAAAAGTACTTAATTGGCTGCAAATCGCTTTGGGACATCCTGAGCTCTTGAAGGGTGGTATATAGATGCACGTTCTTTCGTTACTGACTTCAGTTGAAGTTGGAGTGTGACCATTGCCATTCCTTTCAAAGAAATATATTAACTTTTATTCTTTTTCTATTTTGCTTTTTGAATCACTGTTTTCTAAGTGCTGATCTCATTGAGGGAGTTTGCTGGCCAACCCTGTGGGAGAGCTGAATTAAAATACAAAATATGGTCTGATGACTGTTCGTGCTGCACTGCCCTGTGTACAATTGAGCCATGGAGACGAGCAAGACCCCAGATTCTATCCCTGGTCTGCGCTGTTACTCAGGAGTCCTGGTCCTTGTTGGTATCTAGTGACTCCTGCCAGAAAGTGCATGTGACGTTGGGTGAGAACGGGCTGAGTTGTAATGTAGCACCCCTCCAGCTAAATAACCTGCCTGCAGCTGGCATTTAGGCACCCATGTTAGTAAATGGGCACTCGGGTGCGATACTGGAGGGAGGTGGTTATATCTAGTAAGTGCTGAAGTTGTTGTTAATGGCTGCTTTTATTTCACACTCTCGAACGGTTAGATACAACAACTAAGTACAAGAATAAGGGACCGCCCATTTAAAACTGAGATGAGGAATTTCTTCTCTGACAGTTGTACATCTATGGAATTCTCTGCCCCAGAGAGCTGTGGAGGCTGGGTCAGTGAATATATTTAAGGCGGAGATTGACAGTTTTTTGGGCGATAAGGGAGTAATGGGTTATAGGGAACAGACAGGGAAATATAGAAACATAGAAAATAGGTGCAGGAGTAGACCATTCGGCCCTTCGAGCTGAGTCCATGATCAGATCAGCCATGATCTTATTAAATGGCGGAGCAGACTCGAGGGGCCTGGTGACCTATTCCTCCGAGGAATTTCTTATGCCCCTCAGAGCCATTCGAGTGTAATTGCTGCAGTACATTTACTGCCCTTCAGGGGGCTCTCTAGTGTTCAGTTGCATTATGATCAGTTGTCACCTGTGAAAAATCTTCGGCAGAAAATTGATGGGGTGAGGTTCGCAGGTAATGTGGTTATGGCAGTGGACTAGCACCCTAGAGGTCAAGAGTCCATAATTAGCAAGACTTGCATTTATATAGTGCCTTTCATGACCTCAGGATGTCCCAAAAACAGCAATGTGATAATGACGAGATAATCTATGTTTCTATGTTGGTTGAAGGATAAATGATGGCCAAGACATAGAGGAGAACTTCCCGCTCTTCTTCCAAACAATGCCATGGGATCTTTTACGCCCACCTGAGAGAGCAGACAAGGCCTCGGTTTAACGTCTCATCTGAACAGCACCTCCGACACTGCAGCGCTCCCTCAGTACTGTACTGAAGTATTCGCCTAGATCTTGTGCTCAAGTCTCTGGAATGGGATTGAACACGCAACCTTCTGACTCGAGGTGAGAGTGCTACCCACTGAGCCACAGCTGACACCATGAATTCAATAAATCTGACCACTTGTGGGCTAGCACTGGAAGATATGACCAAAAACGCTGTTGTGATGTAAAAAAAAAACAATGGGTAAGCAAACCTGCCACTGCTGCCCAGTCTTGCCTGCATATGACATTGAAATGGCATAACAATCCTCTCTGTTGTCAGAGCCTTAAGACAACAAAGGATTGAGAATAAGTACGTTGCCTACATCCTGTGAACAAATAATAACAAACAGCAGTGCATGCATATGGTTATAACTAGTATTCTGGGTTAGAAAATGGGTGCAGGAGTAGGCCATTCGGCCCCTCTGCAGTACTATCCTCACACTTGTCCGTCTAAAACCTGTCAAAAAGTTGTCTCTTTTACAAAAGTACAGACGATGACACTTTTTACCACAAGAATGTAGGCCTGAAAAGGCTGTTCGCCACTTTGTCCCTCTATCAGAATCTGCACTAACCAGTTGTCATTCTTGCACACCAATCTCTTTGTGCTCTGCTGATCCAGCACTCTTGTCAGATTCCCATCTGGCACTTCCACTCAGCCAGCGCTTTACGTGTTCTAAGCTAGCCATTCAAATGTGGGAGCAATGTCTTGACGAGGAACAGATGCTCGTTAAAGGATACAAGATGGAGAAAGCCTAGCGAGTTCTGCCTCCGAGAAACAATCTCTTAAACCACATCAAAGTGTGCTGTTAATTAAGCATCTCTGATCCAGAAGAGGGAATGATCAAATACAAGTCATTCTCTCACATCAACCTCAATCCCAATAACTAAACCACACTGATCTCATCCGAAGAGATGGGAAGGTGCTGCAATTGACCTCCAGAGCAGAGAAGAGGGGCTTCCTGCTCTTGATCATGTGTGCAGGTGTGGACATCGTGCTGATAGAAATGGCCTTGGCCGTGATGACCCACCTGCTCGTTCCCTTTCCTCCAGCAATTGTAGAAGAAAAGTGTTAGCATGCCAACACTGGGAAAGTGCAAGGCGATGACCTCCACTGTCAAATAGCCTGACAACACATGAAGAATGGAGGTTCGCCACCAGCCTCGGAATTGTGCCCCAATAAGGGAAAAAACAGAAAGGGAAATAATCAAAAAGAAAGCATTTATCTCTTCAGGTTTGATCACTTTTAACCTCAATGAAAACTCAACTGAGATAGTAATGGGGACCTTACAACTTAGGGAATCAAGCTCTTTTATCACATCCGATGATAGTTTTCCTCACAATCCTGCCCAAATAGGAGATTAACCATTTTTAATGCTGGTTTTGTCTTCCCCGTAATTACATAGGAGCAGGAGGAGGTCACTCAGACCCTCGAGCTTTTCCGCCATTCCATTAGATCATTGCTAATCTGTATCTTAAATCTAGTAACTGCCTTCGTTCCATAACCCTCAATAACTTTGCCTAACAACAATCTATCAATCTAATTTTTGACATTTTCAATTGAAACCCCCCCCCAGCCTCAATAGCTTTTGGTGGAGAGAGTCCCAGATCTCCACTACCCTTTGTGTGAAGAGGTGGTTCCTGACATCATGCCTGAATGTCCTAGCTCGAATTTTAAGATCATGTCCCCTTGTTCTGGATGCGCCTCTCCAGAGTTGTTGAGTATATTCAAGGTTGTGATTGATGGATTTTTGGACTGGCTACCGGTGTGGTGCCAGAGGACTGCTAATGTTGTACCTTTGTTTAAAAAGAGATAGACCAAGTAATTACAGGCCAGTCAGTCTAACCTCAGTGGTGGAAAAATTATTAGAAAAAATCCTGAGGGACAGGATAAATTTTCATTTGGAAAGACATGGATTAATCAAGGACAGTCAGCCTGGATTTGTTTAGGGAAGGTCGTGTCTGACTAACTTGATTGAATTTTTTGAGGAGGTAGCAAGGAGGGTTGATGAGGGTAGTGCATTTGATGTAGTGTATATGGATTTCCCCGATAAAGTGCAACACTGACACCTGGGAGTCCCTGGCCAAAGACTGCCCTAAGTGGAGGAAGTGCATCCGGGAGGGCGCTGAGCACCTCGAGTCTCGTCGCCGAGAGCATACAGAAATCAAGCGCAGGCAGCGGAAAGAGCGTGCGGCAAACCTGTCCCACCCACCCTTTCCCTCAACAACTATCTGTCCCACCTGTGACCGGGACTGTGGTTCTCGTATTGGACTGTTCAGCCACCTAAGGACTCATTTTGGCATTGAAGCAAGTCTTTCTCGATTCTGAGGGACTTATGATTATGATGGATTTTAGCAAGGCTTTTGATAAAGTCCCACAGGGCAGACTGGTCATGAAAATAGAAGCCCATGGAATCCAAGGCAAAGTGGCAAGTTGGATCCAAAATTGGCACAGAAGCAGCAAGCAAAGGGTAATCATCATCATAGGCAGGCCCTCGTATCGAGGATGACTTGCTTCCAAGCCAAAAAAGGATGATTTCACAGGTGTTTCAATGAAGGACCTAATATTCCAGGTCCAGAACTACATGTTGAAGGGTGGAAGATGCCTGTGCGTGGACTTTTTTAACGTGGGGTGACCGTTGCACACCAGCCACCACATGGGCTTGACACAGCTAGGTCTTGGTCCAGTGACGAGGATTAACCAGGACAACTGGAGACCTGCTCTGCTGCATGGGCCTTGTGCGCACACATATCGCAGTGTGGGCTGGCCCGTGCTGCCCCTGGGCCCATGCCTCTTCTGGCACCGAACTTGTGCCTCTCCTGGGCCCCGATCACGTCCCTCTACAACCTCTCACCGCTCCTTCGCCCCGATCTCGCCGCTCCTTTTATGGCCCCGACCTGCCGCTGATTTTTTTTTAAAGGATAATGGTTGATGGGTGTTACTGTGACTGGAAGTCTGTATCCAGTGGGATTCACAGTTTTCAGTGCTGGGTCCCTTGCTTTTTGTGGTATACGTCAATTACTTGGACTTGAATGTTGGGGATATAATTCCCTCCCTAAACCTCTCCGTCACTCTACCTCGCACTCCTTTTTAATGCTCTTTAAAACCTGCCTCTTTGACCAAGCTTTTGGTCACCTGTCCTAATATCTCCTTGGGTGGCTCGCTATCAAATTTTGTGCACTAACGCTACTGTGCAGCACCTTGGAATGTTTATAATACACTAAAGGCGCTATAAAAATTCAAGCAGTTGTTTTACATTGGGTGTGGATAGGGTACGCCCCAGTTTGGACAGGTGAAATCCATTGACTGCTCATCCCTCATGGGTGAGTGCAAAGGACTGGCATGCAGCAGGTACCCATAATAGTCAATGGCCATTAATCAGGAGTAAACCACTTGCCTTTGATTTTTGATGGACAAGTTCCAGTTCCCGTTCCTTACAGAGTTGAGAGTTTCGAGATTCTGACTTGGCCAGATCCTGCTTTAGCGTAGACCAGTCCCTCGCGCACCATTGCCTCCAAAGTACAGATTTGCATCTCGTGCTGGAAGGGCTGTGAGTGACGAGGTTGCAGATACCACCTGACAGCCTGAGAGGCTGCGAAGGCTGCCATGCCCCCAGCCCCAGGGGTGCCACGGCGACGAGAAGGCAAGTTGTCGCGGACACGTCTCGGAAAGGAAGTTCTCAGATTTATATTTGGCACCTATCGGTTCAGCACCATCTGGAGTGTTTCTGAGCGGTGAAGGAAATGCAAATTCAAATCGTCAGGCTGCAATCACCTGTGATCAGGACTTGAGGGCCCAGCATCTGCTGCTCTGCACGCTGCACTTTGCTGCTTAAAGCAACAGCGGCCAAGAACTGAATGAAGGCACGAGATACGGCCAGGCTGCAGGACCAGTCACCAGGCCAGTGAGGACTGAAACCCCGGCTGTTTAAAGCACAGGAGAAGGTCATTCAGCCCGCCAGCACTGTGCCAGCTCTTTGCTGGAGTAACCCTACACCAATTGGTCGCTTCAGTTTGCTGTTTCGCGATTTTTAAAAAAAATGTCGATTACTCCAGTTTCAGGCTTTCTGCTCCAAAAGTAGTTTTTAAAAAACAGAGCAAATAATATCCCTGTTCAGAGATCACAAGGTAATGATGGATGAGCAAGGTCATGCGGGCCATCTTAATTCATCCACCCAGAACAACCCGCCCCCAACGTTCCCGCCAAGTTGCCTGGCCGCACAGCCGTCTCGCGTTCCTGTGCAGGCCGCTTGCCGGCTTTTAAATGGGAGAATTTGTTCACGCGCGACATTTTGAATGGGCCGCCCAGCCCGTTAAACGGACCAGCGCAACCAAAAATAAATTAGGGAAACACTAACCCCGGCCCCCCATTTTATCCAGTTAGATCTTCAATGATTCAGGGTTTACCCCTCTACCAGGTGTCTGTTCCAGGGGTTGATCACTCTCGGCCAGAAGAAGGATTTCCTACCATCAGTCCTCAATTTACCTTTCACCAGCTTCAACCTGTGTCCCCTTGTTCCACTCCCACAGTTTAGTTTGAAGTACTATTTCGGATTTACCGTGAAAGGGTTCTGGTCTCCATAATTACAAAAAAGGATACCGAGGCACTGGAGAAGGTGCGAAAATGATTTGCGACAATGATACCAGAACTGAGAGATTATAATTATCAGGAAAGATTAAACAGACTGGGGCTCTTTTCTCGAGAAGGCTGAGGGGTGAGCTGATACAGATCTTTAACAATAGGAAAGGGTTTGATAGGGTAGATGGAGAGATGTTTCCACTTGTGTGTCCACTAGAGGTCATAAATATCAGATTGTCACTAATAAATTAAATAAATAATTTTGGAGAAACCTCTTTATCCAGAGAGTGGTTAGAATGTGGAACTCGCTACCACAGGGAGCAGTTGAGGAAAATAGCGTAGATGCATTTAAGGAGAAGCCAAATAAGCACATGGGGGAGAAAGGAACAGAAGGATACGGTGATAGGGCGAGATGAAGTGGGGTGAAGGAGGCATAGACCAGTTGGGCCGAATGGCCTATTTCTGTGCTGCAAATGCGATGTAAAACTGATAGACCTCTGGAAGATCACCTTTCAAGAGCCTCCTTTCCAGTTTGAAAAGCCTACTTTCCTCCAATCTTTCCTCAAAACTCAGACATCCTGGCACTGATGATCAGCCCCATGGCTCTTCCCTGCAGTGCCTCCAGAACTAGACCTGGTATCAAAGTGGGGTCTGACCGGAGCATTATATGACTCAATCAGGAATTGCCCTGGTTTGTCCTACTGTCTTCACTATGAAGTGCAGTATTCTGCTGGCTTTGTTGATTGCTGCTATCTATATTAGTTGATTGGAAGCGGCGAGAAGCGGGGGTCGGGACCGGCGAGGTCCGGAGTTTCGATGTGGAGAGAAGAGGTGGTCGGGACGGACGAGGCATGGAGGATGGAGGAGCAGAGAGGTTGGAGCCCAGAGGTGGAGCAGCGTGGTCCAGCTCCAGGGTCGAGACCAAGGGACGGTGCAGCATAGGCCAATAGCGAGATTGTGAGGTCCCACTGCATACTATAAATTCCAGGGAGAGCGGTCCTGTGGGAAGGAGGAAGGAAAACAGTAGGAGTATGTGTGTGTGTGTGTAATAGGCCCATACAGCAGAGCCTGGTCTCCAGTCGTCTTGGATCCTCTTGCCACTGGACCAAGACCTTACCAAGCCCGTCTGGTAGCTGGTGTGCAACGGACCCCCCGCATTAAAATAAGTCATGCACAGGCATCTTCCACATTTTAAAATGAAGTTCGGGACTGGACCATCATGGACGTCTTTATCATCATCATAGGCAGTCCCTCGAAATCAAGGAAGACTTGTTTACACTCTAAAAGTGAATTCTCAGGTGACTGTACAGTCCAATACGGAAATTAAAGTCTCTGTCACAGGTGGGACAGACAGTGGTTGAAAGAAAGGGTGGGTGGTTTGTCGCACGCTCCTTCCGCTGTCTGCGCTTTGTTTCTGCATGCTCTCGGCGACGAGACTCAAGGTGCTCAGCGCCCTCCCGGATGCTCGTCCTCCACTTAGAGCTTGGGCCAGGGACGCCCAGGTGCCGGTGGGGATGTTGCACTTTATCAAGAATGCTTTGAGGGTGTCCTTGAAACGATTCCTCTGTCCAGCTGCGGCTCGCTTGCCATGTAGAAGTTCCGAGTAGAGCGCTGCTTTGGGAGTCTTGTGTCGGGCATGAAGACGATGTGGCCTGCCCAAGGGAGCTGGTCGAGTGCGGTCAGTGCTTCGATGCTGGGTATGTTGGCCTGATCAAGAACACTGATGTTGGTGTGTCTATCCTCCCAGTGGATTTGCAGGATCTTGTGGAGGCAGTGTTGGTGGTACTTCTCGAGCCCTTTGAGGTGTCTATTTATATGGTCCATGTCTCTGAGCCATATAGGAGGGCGGGTATCATTACTGCCCTGTAGACTATAAGCTTGGTGCCAGATTTGAGGTCCTAGTCTTCAAATACTCTTCCTCAGGCGACCGAAGGCTGCGCTGGCACACGGGAGGCAGTGTTGAATCTCGTCGTCAATGTCTGCCCTTGCTGATAGTCGGCTCCCGAGATATGGAAAGTGGTCCACGTTGTCCAAGGCCGTGCCGTGGATTTTGATGACCGGGGGGCAGTGCTGACTGGCGGGGTCAGGTTGGTGGAGGACCTTTGTCTTACGGATGTTTAGTGTAAGGCCCATGCTTGTGTACACCTCGATGAAGATGTTGACGATGACTTGGAGTTGTTGTTGCGTACTGTAGTTCGATGACAGAGGATGCTGTCATGTATGCATGCTTGGGTTACTAGGCGCCACTGTCGGAGGTTCATTGGGCTGTGCGCACGTGTGTGTGGCCCAGGTATAAAAGGCAAGCCATCGTGTAATGTAATCACTTTGGGCCCGAATAAAGCAGAGCCAGGTTTGTACCTGTGTTAGTTTACAGTATTCAGTCTATCGAGTTATTACATATATAACATTTGGTGACGAGATAACAAGAATCTTTGCATGCAAAAATGAGCACAATTGAAATTCTGGAGAGCTTCGTGGAGGGAGAGGACTGGGCAGATTTTGTAGCTCGCCTGGACCAGTACTTCGTGGCCAACAAAATGGAGGAACCCACTGACGCAGTTAGGCGCAGGGCAGTCTTCCTCACGGTTTGTGGTCCGAAAATCTATGGACTCATCAAGAATCTTCTCTCACCTGCAAGTCCAACAGACAAGGACTATGAGGAATTGTGTGCTCTGGTCCGTGACCATCTCAAACCAGAAGAAGGCACCATCATCTCACGATATCGATTCTACACGCACGTTCGTTCTGAGGGCCAGGATGTGTCGAAATTCGTTGCTGACCTAAGACGTCTAGCTGGACCGTGTAAGTTCGAAAACACGTTGGGAGACATGCCTTTGTAATCACCACGAGGTGATCCTGCATAAGCTACTGGCGGTGGACACATTGGATTTGAGCAAGGCCATCACGATTGCCCAGGCATGCATGACGACAGACAAAAATTTAAAGCAGATATCATCGAAAAGTCGGAACTCGGCAAGTACTGTAAACAAGATTGTAGCGTCGTTTGGCAGAGCTGCATATGGCAGGGCCTACTCAACTGCATATGCGAAACCTGTGGGTGCTCAAAGTCTGCCAACGGGCATGAATCTGATTTCACCGTGTTGGCGTTGTGGGGGCAATCATCGGCCTCGTGTCGGTTTAAACAGTACATTTGTAAAGGTTGTTCGAGACTGGGGCATCTCCAGAGCATATGTCCACAACTGAGCAAGCGTGCTGCAACACACCATGTGGAGGATTATGACTAGTATAGCGCGGATCCGGATATGCAATCCGAGATACCAGAGGAGGAAGTGTATGGACTGTATTTGTTCCTAACAAAGAACCAACCGATAATGATTAATGTGAAACTTAACAGTGTGCCAGTACCGATGGAATTGGACACGGGTGCAAGTCAATCAATAATGAGCCAGAGGACATTCGACAAGCTGTGGAGTCCTAAGGCTGTGAGGCCTAAGCTGAGTCCAGTCAATGCCAAGTTGCGTACGTACACTAAAGAACTCATAATAATGATTGGCAGTGCAGTAGTCAAGGTGTCGTATAATGGTGCGGTTCACGATTTACCGTTATGGATTGTTCCAGGCAATGGTTCAACGCTGTTCGGCAGGAATTGTCTAGAAAAAATCAAATGGAATTGGAACGATATCAAAGCGTTGTCGTCGGAGGATGATACTCCATGTGCTCAAGTGCTGAGCAAGTTCCCCTCGCTGTTTGAACCAGGCATCGGCAACTTCACGGGAACCAAGGTGCAGATCCACGTGGACTCGGATGCAAGATCCATCCATCATAAAGCTCGGGCGGTTCCGTACATGATGAGGGAGAAGGTCGAAATCAAACTGGACAGACTCCGGCGCGAAATGGTCATATCACCGGTCGAATTTAACAAATGGGCGAGCCCCATTGTTCCTGTGTTGAAGAATGATGGCACTGTCAGGATTTGTGGAGACTACAAGGTTACGATAAACTGAGTTTCAAAACAGGATCAATACCCATTACCGAAGGCTGATGACCTGTTGGCAACGATAGCCGGGGAGAAGTCGTTCACTCAACTGGATGTGACATCGTCCTACATGACACAGGAGCTGGTCGAGACGTCGAAGAAACTTACGTGCATCAATGCTCATAAAGGACTGTTTATCAACAACAGGTGTCCTTTCGGAATTCACTCAGCTGCAGCCATATTTCAGAGGAACCTGGAGAGTCTACTGAAGTCCATCCCTAGAACTGTCGTGTTCCAAGGTGACATCCTTGCCACAGGGCGTTACACCGCCGAACATCTGAACAACCTGGAAGAGGTTCTAGATTGTCTGGACAAAGTGGGACTCAGACTGAAACGTTCAAAGTGCATCTTCATGGCACCGGAAGTCGAATTCCTGGGGACGAAAATTGCTGCTGATGGCATCAGGCCTACGGACTCGAAAACCAAGGCCATCAAAAATGCACCCAAGGCTCAGAATGTGACGGAGCTGCGTTCGTTCCTTGGTTTACTCGACTACTTCGGTAATTTCTTACCTAGATTGAGCACCTTATTAGAGCCACTGCACATGCTGCGAAGAAAAGGCGACAACTGGGTTTGGGGTGTGTCTCAAGATAGAGCTTTTGAGAAAGCTACCAATCTGCTTTGCTCTAATAAGCTGTTGGTACATTATGATACATGTAAGCGTCTAGTATTGGCCTGTGATGCTTCTTCATATGGAGTTGGTTGCCAACAAGCTAATGAGTCGGGTAAATTACAACCTGTTGCGTATGCTCCTAAAAGTTTGTCAAAGGCAGAAAGAGTCTACAGCATGGTAGAAAAAGAAGCATTAGCCTGTGTGTATGTGGTTAAAAAGATGCATCAGTACCTGTTTTGTCTTCGCGGTTTGAACTGGAAACAGATCACAAGCCACTCATATCATTGTTTTCGGAAAACAAAGGTATCAATACCAGTCCCGCATCCAGAGGTGAGCGCTGACATTATCTGCCTATGATTATGTCATTCGCCATAGACCTGGCACTGAGAATTGTGCCAATACACTGAGCCTTCTGCCGTTGCCCACACCGGAGGTGGAAACGCCACAACCGGCAGACCTACTGTTAGTCATGGATGCGAAGGAACCCCTGTCGCGGCTCAACAAGTTAAGACCTGGACCAGCCAGGACCCGATATTATCGGTTGTGAAACGTTGTGTACTTAGTGGTGATTGGTCTGCCATACCCAAGCAAATGGGTGATGAGACCAAACGTTACAACCATCGCAAAGACGAACTATCCATTCAGTCAGATTGTTTACTGTGGGGTAATCATGTTGTTATGCCTAAGAAAGGCAGAGAGAAATTTGTACATGATCTACATAGCACTCATCCCAGTATTGTCATGATGAAAGCCATTGACAGGTCTGGTATGATGGCTTGGAATTGACTCTGATCTGGAATCATGTGTGTATCAGTGTAATACTTGCATGCAGCTAAGTAAAGCACCAGCGGAATCGCCGCTGAGTCTGTGGTCGTGGCCATCTAAACCATGGTCCAGGATCCACATTGACTTTGGAAGTCCCTTCCTGGGAAAGATGTTTTTAGTTGTGGTGGATGCATATTCCAAGTGGATAGAGTGTACATAAGAATTAGGAACAGGAGTAGGCCATCTAGCCCCTCGAGCCTGCTCCGCCATTCAACAAGATCATGGCTGATCTGGCTGTGGACTCAGCTCCACTTACCCGCCCGCTCCCCGTAACCCTTAATTCCCTTATTGGTTAAAAATCTATCTATCTGTGACTTGAATACATTCAATGAGCTAGCCTCAAATGCTTCCTTGGGCAGAGAATTCCACAGATTCACAACCTTCTGGGAGAAGAAATTCCTTCTCAACTCGGTTTTAAATTGGCTCCCCCGTATTTTGAGTCTGTGCCCCCTAGTTCTAGTCTCCCCGACCAGTGGAAACAACCTCTCTGCCTCTATCTTGTCTATCCCTTTCATTATTTTAAATGTTTCTATAAGATCACTCCTTCTGAACTCCAACGAGTAAAGACCCAGTCTACTCAATCTATCATCATAAGGTAACCCCCTCATCTCCGGAATCAACCTAGTGAATCGTCTCTGTACCCCCTCCAAAGCCAGTATATCCTTCCTTAAGTAAGGCGACCAAAACAGCATGCAGTACTCCAGGTGCGGCCTCACCAATACCCTATACAGTTGCAGAAGGACCTCCCTGCTTTTGTACTCCATCCCTCTCGCAATGAAGGCCAACATTCCATTCGCCTTCCTGATTACCTGCTGTACCTGCAAACTAACTTTTTGGGATTCATGCACAAGGACCCCCAGGTCCCTCTGCACCGCAGCATGTTGTAATTTCTCCCCATTCAAATAGTATTCCCTTTTTTTGTTTTTTTTCCCAAGGTGGATGACCTCACACGTTCCGACATTGTATTCCATCTGCCAAACCTTAGCCCATTCGCTTAACCTATCTAAATCTCTTTGCAGTCTCTACACAACCCGCTTTCCCACTAATCTTTGTATCATCTGCAAATTTTGTTACACTACACTCTGTCCCCTCTTCCAGGTCATCTATGTATATTGTAAACAGTTGTGGTCCCAGCACCGATCTCTGTGGCACACCACTAACCACCGATTTCCAACCCGAAAAGGAGTCATTTATCCCGACTCTCTGCTTTCTGTTAGCGAGCCAATTCTCTATCCATGCTAATACATTTCCACTGACCTCGCGTACCTTTATCTTCTGCAGTAACCTTTTGTGTGGCACCTTATCGAATGCCTTTTGAAAATCTAAATACACCACATCCATCGGTACACCTCTATCCACCATGCTCGTTATATCCTCAAAAAATTCCAGTAAATTAGTTAAACATGATTTCCCCTTCATGAATCCATGCTGCGTCTGCTTGATTGCACTATTCCTATCTAGATGTCCCGCTATTTCTTCCTTAATGATAGTTTCAAGCATTTTCCCCACTACAGATGTTAAACTAACCGGCCTATAGTTACCTGCCTTTTGTCTGCCCCCTTTTTTAAACAGAGGTGTTACATTAGCTGCTTTCCAATCCGCTGGTACCTCCCCAGAGTCCAGAGAATTTTGGTAGATTATAACGAATGCATCTGCTATAACTTCCGCCATCTCTTTTAATATCCTGGGATGCATTTCATCAGGACCAGGGGACTTGTCTACCTTGAGTCCCATTAGCCTGTCCAGCACTACCCCCCTAGTGATAGTGATTGTCTCCAGGTCCTCCCTTCCCACATCATTGAAAGCCTTCATGTCATATTTGCCACTCATGGTCTGCCCGACATCGTTGTAAGCAACAAACGGACCTTGCTTCACTACTCTGGAATTTCAAGAGTTCATGAAACTCAATGTCATCAAACATGTGAGGTCAGCACCATTCAAACCCACATCTAATGGTCAAGCAGAGCGTGCTGTCCAAACCATCAAGCAGAGTATGAAACGTGTAACTCAAAGTTCACTGCAGACTCGCTTGTCACGCATGTTGCTCAGTTGCAGGACAAGACCCCACACGCTTACCGGGGTCCCCCCTGCTTGAACTGTTGATGAAGAGAGGTCTCAAGACCAAGCTCTCTCTTGTCCACCCTGACTTGAACGATCATGTTGAATATAGACGTCAAAGTCAGCAGTGGTATCATGATCACACTGCTGTGCCACGTGACATTTCTGTTACCGATCCTGTATATGTACTGAATTATGGTCAAGGTCCCAAGTGGATGGCCGGTGCTGTTACGGCCAAGGAGGGTAACAGAGTGTTTATCGTCAAGCTCAAGAATGGACCAACATGCAGGAAACATGTTGATCAGATAAAGCTGTGGCACACAGATGAACCAGAACAGTCTGAGGAAGACACAATCAGTGACCAACCAACCTACCCTCAGTCATCAGAGGACTCCGCTGTCATCAATGAATCTGGACTTTAAATCCCTGACATGGTCATTGCCACTCCCATCAGATCGGCTACCCAGCCCCCAGTCATAACAGACTCAGAACACTCGCCCAAGGCTGGAGTTGAACTTTGACGATCAACTCGGGAGCGGAAAGCCCCGGACCGTCGCAATTTGTAAAAAGATTGTTACCAATATCTTAAAGGGGATATTGTCATGTATGTATGCTTGGGGTTACTAGCCACCAGGTGGCGCCACTGTTGGAGGTCATTGGCCCAGCCATCTTGTAATGTAATCACTTTGGGCCCTAATAAAGCAGAGCCAGGTCTGTACCTGTGTTAGTTTACAGTATTCAGTCAATCGAGTTATTACATATATAACAGATGGAACGACCTTGGATCTAGCCTGGAGGCGACAAAAGTTGAACAGATTCGCATTGGTTCTATAGTTTAGTTCCACTCCAGCCGGAAGCTTGTTGAGTGTGAGGTGGAGCATTGCAGCGAGGAAGATCGAGAAGAGTGTTGGCACGATGACGCAGCCCGCGTGACCCCTGTCTGAACGTGGATTGGGTCTGTGGTGGACCCATTGGTCAGGATCACGGTTTGCATGCCGTCATGGACCAAGCAGACGATGGTGACAAACATTTGGGGGCAGCCGAAACAGAGGACGACGCTCCATAGTCCCTCACGGTTGACAGTGTCAAAGACCTTTGTGAGGTCAAAGAAGGCCATGTACAAGGGTTGGTGCTGTTCCCTGCATTTCTCTTGTAGTGGTTGTGCAGTGAAGATCATATCCTTTGTACCCTTTAGTGGACACAATCCGCATTGTGTTTCTGGGAGGAGCTCTTCAGCCACAGTGAGAAGACAGTTGAGGAAGATTCTAGCGATGACTTTCCCAGTAGCCGACAGCAGGGAGATTCATCTGTAGTTGCCGTAGTTGGACTTGTCCCTTTTTTTGAAGATGGTCATGATTATGGCATCGAAATTTACAGCACAGAAGAAGGCCATTTCGGCCCATCGTGTCCACGCCGGCCGACAAAGAGCCGCAAGACCCTTGGTCAGCAGCCCTAAAGGTTACATATAAACCTATGAACAATGACGGAAAGGCAAACAGCACCCAGCCCAACCAGTCTGCCCCACACAACTGCGACACTCCTTAAACTGAAATATTCTACACTCCACCCCAACCGGAGCCATGTGATCTCCTGGGAGAGGCAAAAACCAGATAAAAACCCAGGCCAATTTTGGGAGAAAAAATCCGGGAAAATTCCTCTCCGACCCGTCCAGGCGATCGAAACTCGTCCACTAGATCACCCTGGCCGTATTCGATTCTCTGTAGTACTTTCCATTATATCTGTGCCGTCCAACAAAAGGTCATCCAATCTAATCCCAATTACCAGCTCTAGGTCTGCAACCCTGCGGGTTACTGCACTTTAAGTGCCCATCCAACCATCTCTTAAAAGTGGTGTGGGTTTCTGCATCCACCACTCTTCCAGGCAGCAAGTTCCAGATCCCCATAACTCTCTGCGTAAAGAAGACCCCCTCAAATCCCCTCTAAACCTTCCACCAACCACCTTAAAACTATGTCCTCTCATAATAGACCCTTCCACCAGTGAAAATAGGCCCTTACTATCCACTATGTCCAGACCCCTCAATATTTTGTACACCTCAATGAGGTCTCCTCTCAACCTCCTCTGTTCCAATGAGAACAAACCCAGCCTATCCAATCTGTCCTCATAACTAAGATTCTCCATTCCTGGCAGCATCCTAGTAAATCTCCTCTGCACCCTCTCTAGTGCAATCACGTCCTTCCAATAATACGGCGACCAGAACTGCACGCAGTACTTCAGCTGTGGCCTAACCAAAGTATTATACAATTTAAGCATAACCTCCCTGCTCTTATATTCTATGCCTCGACCAATAAAGGCAAACATTTCGTATGCCTTCTTAACCACCTTATCCACCTGGCCTGCTACTTTCAGGGATCTGTGGACAAGCACTCCAAGGTTCCTTTGTTCATCTACACTATTAAGTGGCCTACCGCTTAATGTGTATACTCTTTCCTTATTAGCCCTCCCAAAGTGCATCACCTCTGAATTAAATTCCATTTGCCACTGCTCTGCCCACCTGATCAGTAGATTGATATCCTCCTGCAGCCCATGACTTTCCTCTTCATTATCAATCAAACAGCCAATTTTAGTGTCGTCTGCAAACTTCTTAATCATGCTCCCTATATTCAAATCTAAATCGTTGATATATACCACAAAAAGCAAGGGACCCAGTACTGAGCCCCGCGGAACCCCACTGGAAACATTCTTCCAGTCACAAAATCATCCATCAATCATTACCCTTTGCTTCCTACCTCCAAGGCAATTTTGGATCCAACTTGCCACTTTGCCCTGGATTCATGACCAATCTACCATGTGGGACCTTATCAAAAGCCTTGCTAAAGTCCATATATACTACATCGTATGCACTACCCTCATGAACCCTCTTGGTTACTTCCCCCAAAAATTCAATCAGGTTAGTCAAACACGATCTTCCCTGAACAAATCTGTGCTGACTGTCCCTAATTAATCCTTGCTTTTCCAAATGTAGATTTATCCTGTCTTTCAGGATTTTTTCCAATAATTTTCCCACTGTTGAGGTTAGGCTGACAGGTCTATAATTACTCGGCCTATCCCTTTTTCCCTTCTTAAGCAAGGGTACTACATTAGCAGTCCTCCAATCCTCCAGCACCATGCCCAGATCCAAAGAGGACTGGGAAATGATGGTCAAGGCCTCTGCTATTTCCTTTTTTACTTCGCTCAACATCCTGGGATGCATTTCATCCAGGCCTGGGGACTTATCTACTTTCAAAGATGCTAAGCCCCTTAATACTTCCTCTCTCACTATATTTATTTCATCCAGAATATCACACTCCTCCTCGATAGCAGTATCTGCATTGCCCCTTTCCTTTGTGAAAACAGATGCAAAGTATTCGTTAAGAATCTTACCAACATCTTCTGTTTCCACACAAAGATTACCCTCGGTCTCAAAGTGGCCCTACCCTTTCTTTAGTTACCCTCTTACTCTTAATATATTTGTAGAACATCTTTGGGTTTTCCTTAATTTTACTGGCCAAGAATTTCTCGTGCTCTCTCTTAGCATCCTTAATATCCTTTTTAATTTTGCCTCTTAATTTTCGATATTCCTCTAAAGATTCTATAGTATTTAGCCGCTGGTGTATAACATAAGCGTCCCTTTTTTTCTTAATCCTCCCCTGTAAGACCCTAGACATCCAGGGGGCTCTAGAATTACTTTTCCCAGCCTTTTTCTTTAAGGGCACATGTTTGGCCTGAGCCTCCAGATCTCCTCCTTGAATGCCTCCCACTGTTCCAACACTGATTTACCCACATGTAGCTGTTTCCAATCCACTATGGCCAAATCACTCCTTAGCAAAATTAGCTTTGCCCCAATCGGAACTTTTATTGCAGGCCTATCCTTGTCCTTATCCATAACCAACCCAAGTGCTCTCCCACTAATACCCCTACCACCTGCCCAGCTTCATTCCCCAAAACTAAATCCAAGACTGCCCCCTCTCGTGTTGGGCTTGCTACATACTGACTAAAAAAGTTCTCTTGAATGCATTTCAAGAATTCCACACCCCCTATATGCTTCACACTACATTTGTCCCAATCAATATTTGGATAGTTAAAATCCCCTACTATTACTGCCCTATGGTTTTTGGATTTCACAGTAATTTGCCTACATATTTGTTTCTCTATCTCCCTCCCACTGTTTGGGGGTCCATAATACACGCCCAGGAATGTGATCGCCCCTTTTTTATTTTTCAATTCGACCCATATGGCCTCATTTGATGATCCCTCTAACATATCATCCCTCCTCACCGCTGTAATAGTTTCTTTAATCAGTACCACAACCAACGCCCTCCCCCCACCACCCCCCCCCCGCCTTTTTACCCCTCTCTATCTTGTCTAAAAATCCTGTACCCGGGAATATTGATCTGCCAAATCTTCCCCTCTTTCAGCCATGTTTCTGTAATGGCTATAATGTCATACTCCCAAGTGTCTACCTGTGCTCTTAGCTCATTCACCTTATTCGCTATACTCCTTGCATTCAGCACAGGAAGACCACCTTGTTTCCTCGGTCTACAGATTCGCTTTCTAGATTCTTGCTATCCAATTTCTGCTTTACTTCCCTTTTGAATTCGTTCTCCGGTTCCCATCCCCCTGCCAAGCTAGTTTGAACTCTCCCCAACAGCACTAGCAAAACTCCCCGCGAGGATATTGGTCCTGGCACTGTTGAGGTGCAACCCGTCCCATCTCCCCCAGAAGCGGTCCCAATGCCTCAAGAATTTAAAGCCCTCCCTCCTACACCAACTTTCCAACCACGTGTTCATCTTCTCTATCCTTCTATTCTTATACTCATTAGCACGTGGCACCGGTTGTAACCCGGAGATTACTACCTTTAATTTTCTTCCGAGCTCGCTGAATTCTTCCTACAGGACCTCATCCCTCTTTCTACCGATGTCGTTGGTCCTGATATGGACCATGACCTCTAGTTGTTTACTCTCCGCCCCCCCCCCTCCCCCTCCCCCCCAGAATGCCCAGCTTCCGCTCTGTGACATCCTTGACCCTAGCACCAGGGAGGCACCAAACCATTCGGGAATCACGTCTACGGCCGCAGAAATGCCTGTCTGTTCCCCTAACTATTGAATCTCCTATCACTAGAGCTCTTTTATTCTTCGTCCCTCCCCTCTGTGCAGCTGAGCCACCCGTGGTGCCTTGGAATTGGCTCTGGCTGCACTCCCCAGAGGCACCATCGTCCTTACTGATACTCAGAAGTGAATATCGGTTTGAAAGCGAGATGGACTCAGGTTGGGACTCCTGCACTACCTGCCTAGCACACTTACTACGTCTGGTGGTCACCCACTTCCCCTCTCCCTGCACGCCTTTAAGCTGCGGGGTGACCACCTCCTGAAACGTGCTATCCACATAGCTCTCAGCCTCGCGGATGCACTGTATTGACTCCATCCGCTGCTCAAGCTCCAAAACCCGGAGCTCGAGCAGTTAAAGCTGAAGACGCCTCCTGCACAAATGGTTGTCTAGGCTGCGCGAAGCGTCCAGGACTTCCCACGTGCCTCAAGATGTGCACTCCATGGGACTTATCTAGTTTAAAATCTAATTAAACAGAAATAGAGAAAAGAGAGATATTTACCAACTCACCTCACCGACCTCTGTGGCCTCCTGAACTCACCGACCTCTGTGGCCTCCCGACCTCTCGGACTCCAAACTATCGACCTCTGAACTCTCGACCTCTGTGGCCTCCGAACTCCCAATCTCTCGGCTTCCGAACTCCCAGCCTACGAACTCCCAACCTCTGCTTCTCGTGGACAATTCCAACAACAACAAACTGGAACGCCATACTGCTATCATTGCCCGGAAACTTAGACATTTTGACAGAGACATCGCCGCCCTAATCAAGACCCGACGGGAAGGAGGACCAGCTCAGGAACAGATGGTGGCTACTCCTTCTGTAAACTACAAGAATAACATCGTCTTCATGGGGTAGGTTTTGCCATAAAAAATTAGCTAGTTAGTCATCTCAGAGACTCCCCTTGCGGGATAAATGAACGCCTCATGACTCTTCGGCTCACCCTAGCCCAGAACCAGTGCGTTACGGTCATCAGTGCATACGTCCCAACACTGGAAGCTACAGACGAGATTTTTTAAGTCATCCTCGACTTCAAAGGGCTGCACAAGAAGAAGACGACAATGATTCAACATGTTGAGACCACTGAGACTCCTAGGTCTATTTCAAATTCACCCTCAACGATTTCAACGCTATTCTATCGCCCATTTCACTTTCCAATGAAAAGCACTTTGCACTCGCCTGCATTTAATTAATCTGCCAGTGTCCTGTCCACTTACTTATTTCTATCCACCATCTCATTCTGTCATTTCTGAGCTGCATGCTCCGATTCCATTGCCTCTCATAGTTTGGTATCATTTGATATCTGATTGATTTGCATTGGCTAAATATCCAGTTTGTTGATACAAATGAGAAACAGGAGTGTTCCTCATTCAGCATTTCTGCCAAACCTGACAGTACTCATTGACAGTAACCATTGACAGTACCCATTGAAAATACCCATTGACGGTACCCATTGACGGTACCCATTGACAGTACCCATTGACAATACCCATTGACAGTACCCATTGACAGTACCCATTGACAGTACGCATTGACAATACCTATTGACGATACCCATTGACAGTACCCATTGAAAATACCCATTGACAGTAACCATTGACAGTACCCATTCAAAATGTCCATTGACAATACCCATTGACGGTACCCATTGACAGTAACCATTGACAATACCCATTGACAGTACCCATTGACAATACCCATTGACAGTAACCATTGAGAGTACTCATTGACAGTAACCATTGACGGTACCCATTGACAATACCCATTGACGGTACCCATTGACAATACCCATTGACGGTACCCATTGACAATACCCATTGACAATACCCATTAACGGTACCCATTGACAATACCCATTGACAATACCCATTGACGGTACTCATTGACAATACCCATTGACAATACCCATTGACAATACCCATTGACAATACCCATTGACGGTACCCATTGACAATACCCATTGACAATACCCATTGACAATACCCATTGATGGTACCCATTGACAATACCCATTGACAATACCCATTGACGGTACCCATTGACAATACCCATTGACGGTACTCATTGACAATACCCATTGACAATACCCATTGACAATACCCATTGACGGTACCCATTGACGGTACCCATTGACAATACCCATTGACGGTACCCATTGACAATACCCATTGACGGTACCCATTGACGATACCCATTGACGGTACCCATTGACAATACCCATTGACAATACCCCTTGACGGTAACCATTGACAGTACCCATTGACAATACGCATTGACGGTACCCATTGACAATACCCATTGACGGTACCCATTGTCAGTACCCATTGCCAGTACCCATTGACAATACCTATTGACGGTACCCATTGACAGTACCCATTGAAAATACCCATTGACAGTAACCACTGACAGTACCCATTGAAAATATCCATTGACAATACTCATTGATGGTACCCATTGACAGTAACCATTGACAATACCCATTGACGGTACCCATTGACAATACCCATTGTCAGTAACCATTGACAGTACTCATTGACAGTAACCATTGACGGTACCCATTGACAATACCCATTGACGGTACCCATTGACAATACCCATTGACGGTACCCATTGACAATACCCATTGACAATACCCATTGACAGTACCCATTGACAATACCCATTGACAATACCCATTGACGGTACCCATTGACAATACCCATTGACAATACCCATTAACGGTACCCATTGACGGTACCCATTGACAATACCCATTGACCGTACCCATTGACCGTACCCATTGACGGTACCCATTGACAATACCCATTGACAATACCCATTGACAATACGAATTGATGATACCCATTGACGGTACCCATTGACGGTACCCATTGACAATACCCATTGATGGTACTCATTGACAATACCCATTGATAATACCCATTGACAATACCCATTGACAATACCCATTGACAATACCCATTGACGGTACCCATTGACAATACCCATTGAAGGTACTCATTGACAATACCCATTGACAATACCCATTGACGGTACCCATTGACAATACCCATTGACAGTAACCATTGACAGTACTCATTGACAGTAACCATTGACGGTACCCATTGACAATACCCATTGACGGTACCCATTGACAATACCCATTGACGGTACCAATTGACAATACCCATTGACAATACCCATTGACAGTACCCATTGACAATACCCATTGACAATACCCATTGACGGTACCCATTGACAATACCCATTGACAATACCCATTAACGGTACCCATTGACGGTACCCATTGACAATACCCATTGACCGTACCCATTGACCGTACCCATTGACGGTACCCATTGACAATACCCATTGACAATACCCATTGACAATACGAATTGACGGTACCCATTGACGGTACCCATTGACGGTACCCATTGACAATACCCATTGATGGTACTCATTGACAATACCCATTGATAATACCCATTGACAATACCCATTGACGGTACCCATTGACAATACCCATTGACAATACCCATTGACGGTACCCATTGACAATACCCATTGAAGGTACTCATTGACAATACCCATTGACAATACCCATTGACAATACCCATTGACGGTACCCATTGACAATACCCATTGACAATACCCATTGATGGTACCCATTGACAATACCCATTGACAATACCCATTGACGGTACCCATTGACAATACCCATTGATGGTACCCATTGACAATACCCATTGACAATATCCACTGACGGTACCCATTGACAATACCCATTGACAATACCCATTGACAATACCCATTGATGGTACCCATTGACAATACCCATTGATGGTACCCATTGACAATACCCATTGACGGTACCCATTGACAATACCCATTGACAATACCCATTGACGGTACCCATTGACAATACCCATTGACAATACCCATTGACGGTACCCATTGACAATACCCCTTGAGGGTACTCATTGACAATACCCATTGACAATACCCATTGACGGTACCCATTGACAATACCCATTGACAATACCCATTGATGGTACCCATTGACAATACCCATTGACAATACCCATTGACGGTACCCATTGACGGTACCCATTGATGGTACCCATTGACAATACCCTTTGACGGTACCCATTGACAATACCCATTGACAATACCCATTGACGGTACCCATTGACGGTACCCATTGACAATACCCATTGACAATACCCATTGACGGTACCCATTGACAATACCCCTTGAGGGTACTCATTGACAATACCCATTGACAATACCCATTGACGGTACCCATTGACAATACCCATTGACAATACCCATTGATGGTACCCATTGACAATACCCATTGACAATACGCATTGACGGTACCCATTGACAATACCCATTGACAATACCCATTGACAATACCCATTGACGGTACTCATTGACAATACCCATTGACAATACCCATTGATGGTACCCATTGACAATACCCATTGACGGTACCCATTGACAATACCCATTGATGGTACACATTGACAATACCCATTGACAATATCCATTGACAATACCCATTGACAATACCCATTGACAATCACCATTGACAATACCCATTGACGGTACCCATTGACAATACCCATTGACAATACCCATTGATGGTACCCATTGACAATACCCATTGACAATACCCATTGACGATACCAATTGACGGTACCCATTGACAATACCCATTGACAATGCCCATTGACGGTACCCATTGACAATACCCATTGACGGTACCCATTGACAATACCCATTGACGGTACTCATTGACAATACCCATTGAAAATACCCATTGACGGTACCCATTGACAATACCCATTGATGGTACCCATTGACAATACCCATTGATGGTACCCATTGACAATACCCATTGACAATACCCATTGATGGTACCCATTGACAATACCCATTGACAATACCCATTGACGGTACCCATTGACAATACCCATTGACAATACCCATTGACGGTACCCATTGATGGTACCCATTGACAATACCCATTGACAATACCCATTGACGGTACCCATTGACAATACCCATTGACGGTACTCATTGACAATACCCATTGACAATACCCATTGACAATACCCATTGACAATACCCATTGACAATACGCATTGACGTTACCCATTGACAATACCCATTGACAATACCCATTGACAATACCCATTGACGGTACTCATTGACAATACCCATTGACAATACCCATTGATGGTACCCATTGACAATACCCATTGACGGTACCCATTGACAATACCCATTGATGGTACCCATTGACAATACCCATTGACAATATCCATTGACAATACCCATTGACGGTACCCATTGACAATACCCATTGACAATACCCATTGACGGTACCCATTGACAATACCCATTGACAATACCCATTGACAATACCCATTGACGGTACCCATTGACAATACCCATTGACAATACCCATTGACAATACCCATTGACGGTAGCCATTGACAATACCCATTGACGGTACCCATTGACAGTACCCATTGACAATACCCATTGACGGTACCCATTGACAATACTCATTGACGGTACCCATTGACAATACCCATTGACAATACCCATTGACGGTACCAATTGACAATACCCATTGACGGTACCCATTGACAATACCCATTGACAATACCCATTGACGGTACCCATTGACAATACCCATTGATGGTACCCATTGACAATACCCATTGACAATACCCATTGATGGTACCCATTGACAATACCCATTGACAATACCCATTGATGGTACCCATTGACAATACCCATTGACAATACCCATTGACGGTACCCATTGACAATACCCATTGACAATACCCATTGACGGTACCCATTGATGGTACCCATTGACAATACCCATTGACAATACCCATTGACGGTACCCATTGACAATACCCATTGACGGTACTCATTGACAATACCCATTGACAATACCCATTGACAATACCCATTGACAATACGCATTGACGTTACCCATTGACAATACCCATTGACAATACCCATTGACAATACCCATTGACGGTACTCATTGACAATACCCATTGACAATACCCATTGATGGTACCCATTGACAATACCCATTGACGGTACCCATTGACAATACCCATTGATGGTACCCATTGACAATACCCATTGACAATATCCATTGACAATACCCATTGACGGTACCCATTGACAATACCCATTGACAATACCCATTGACGGTACCCATTGACAATACCCATTGACAATACCCATTGACAATACCCATTGACGGTACCCATTGACAATACCCATTGACAATGCCCATTGACGGTACCCATTGACAATACCCATTGACGGTACCCATTGACAATACCCATTGACAATACCCATTGACGGTAGCCATTGACAATACCCATTGACAATACCCATTGACGGTACCCATTGACAGTACCCATTGACAATACCCATTGACGGTACCCATTGACAATACTCATTGACGGTACCCATTGACAATACCCATTGACAATACCCATTGACGGTACCAATTGACAATACCCATTGACGGTACCCATTGACAATACCCATTGACGGTACCCATTGACAATACCCATTGACAATACCCACTGACGGTACCCATTGACAATACCCATTGACAATACCCATTGACAATGCCCATTGACGGTACCCATTGACGGTACCCATTGACAATACCCATTGACAATACCTATTGACGGTACCCATTGACGGTACCCATTGACAATACCCATTTCTTCTCTCATTGGTCAATTTCTTATCCTTTATCGCTATGTATCCTGAATGCTCACAGCTTGGAACTGCCCTTTAAACTTCATTTGGAAACCTTGGTCACCTACTATTGCTCATCTGAATGCTACCCTCAACGACCTCATCCAAAAAACACAGCGTCAGTTTCCACATGTACGCTGACGACACCCAGCTCCACCTCAATACCACTTCTCTCGATCCCTCCGATGGCTCTAAATTATCAGACCGCTTGTCCGACATGCGGTACTGGATCAGCAGAAATCTCCTCCAACTAAATATTGGGAAGACCGAGGAAAACGGTTCCCGCCACAAACTCCATTCCCTCGCCTCCGACTCCATCCCTCTTACTGGCAACTCTCTGAGGCTGGAGCAGACCATTCACAACCTTGGTGTCGTATTTGACCCCAAGGTGAGCTTCAGACCACATATCCACACCATCACTAAGACCGTCTACTTCCACCTCCGTAACATTGCCCGACTCTGCCCCTGCTCAGCTCATCCGCTGCTCAAGCCCTCATCCATGCCAATGTTATCTCTAGAATCAACTATTCCGACACACTCCTGGTTGGCTGCCCACATTCTACCCCATGTAACCCTTAGGTCATCCAAAACTGTGTGCTAATTTTGACCAAGCTTTTGGTGATCTGCCCTAATATCTCCTTATGTCTATCCGTGTCAGAGTTTATTTGATCACCTTCCTGTGAAACGCCTTTGGACATTTTAATACATTAAAGGTGCTCTATAAATGCAGGTTGTTGTTGTATAGCGGGCGACAATCCGACATCACCCGTTTTATAATATCCCCAAATCTTTAAAATCCCCACATGATTTGACTGAGGCTACTCCAGTTTAGGGAAGGCTTATTGCTGATTGCTTATCCGTGAATACTTGTAGGAAGCATCCATTCAGGATGTTAACTATTTTGTGCTCGGTCTCAGTTTCAAACCAGTTTTCTCCTTTCAATGTTCTCACTCTTTCTCTGAAACCTTTTGGGGTTGCAGCACACGAAGAATGTTTATTAATGTTTAACCTCTGTAACTGAGATTTCTACCAGGTCTCCCAATGCCACTTTGATCACAGTTTTAACAATTTCTGCACATTCTTGTATTGGGACACAGTTCCACATGCACTGACTGTGTTGGGTACAGTTCCACATACACTGTGCTGGGTACAGTTCCACATACACTGACTGTGCTGGGTACAGTTCCACATACACTGTGCTGGGTACAGTTCCACATACACTGACTGTGCTGGGTACAGTTCCACATGCACTGACTGTGCTGGGTACAATTCCACATACACTGACTGTGCTGGGTACAATTCCACATACACTGACTGTGCTGGGTACAGTTCCAAATACACTGACTGTGCTGGGTACAGTTCCAAATACACTGACAGTCCTGGGTACAGTTCCACATACACTGACTGTGCTGGGTACAGTTCCAAATACACTGTGCTGGGTACAGTTCCAAATACACTGACTGTACTGGGTACAGTTTCACATACACTGACTGTGCTGGGTACAGTTCCAAATACACTGATTGTACTGGGTACAGTTCCAAATACACTGACTGTGCTGGGTACAGTTCCAAATACACTGACAGTACTGGGTACAGTTCCACATACACTGACTGTGCTGGGTACAGTTCCAAATACACTGTGCTGGGTACAGTTCCAAATACACTGACTGTACTGGGTACAGTTTCACATACACTGACTGTGCTGGGTACAGTTCCAAATACACTGATTGTACTGGGTACAGTTCCACATGCACTGACTGTGCTATGTACAGTTCCACATGCACTGACTGTGCTGGGTACAGTTCCACATACACTGACTGTGCTGGGTACAGTTCCAAATACACTGACTGTGCTGGGTACAGTTCCAAATACACTGACAGTACTGGGTACAGTTCCACATACACTGACTGTGCTGGGTACAGTTCCAAATACACTGTGCTGGGTACAGTTCCAAATACACTGACTGTACTGGGTACAGTTTCACATACACTGACTGTGCTGGATACAGTTCCACATACACTGACTGTGCTGGGTACAGTTCCAAATACACTGACTCTGCTGGATACAGTTCCAAATACACTGACTGTGCTGGGTACAGTTCCAAATACACTGACTGTGCTGGGTACAGTTCCAAATACACTGTGCTGGGTACAGTTCCAAATACACTGACAGTACTGGGTACAGTTCCATATACACTGACTGTGCTGGATACAGTTCCACATACACTGACTGTGCTGGGTACAGTTCCAAATACACTGACTGTGCTGGGTACAGTTCCAAATACACTGTCAGTACTGGGTACAGTTCCACATACACTGACTGTGCTGGGTACAGTTCCAAATACACTGTGCTGGGTACAGTTCCAAATACACTGACTGTACTGGGTACAATTCCACATACACTGACTGTGCTGGGTACAGTTCCAAATACACTGACTGTACTGGGTACAGTTCCATATACACTGACTGTGCTGGATACAGTTCCACATACACTGACTGTGCTGGGTACAGTTCCAAATACACTGTGCTGGGTACAGTTCCACATACACTGTACTGGGTACAGTTCCATATACACTGACTGTGCTGGGTACAGTTCCAAATATACTGACTGTACTGGGTACAGTTCCACATACACTGTGCTGGGTACAGTTCCACATACACTGACTGTGCTGGGTACAGTTCCATATACACTGACTGTGCTGGATACAGTTCCACATACACTGACTGTGCTGGGTACAGTTCCAAATACACTGTGCTGGGTACAGTTCCAAATACACTGACAGTACTGGGTACAGTTCCAAATACACTGACTCTGCTGGATACAGTTCCAAATACACTGACAGTACTGGGTACAGTTCCAAATACACTGACTCTGCTGGATACAGTTCCAAATACACTGACAGTACTGGGTACAGTTCCAAATACACTGACTCTGCTGGATACAGTTCCAAATACACTGACAGTACTGGGTACAGTTCCAAATACACTGACTCTGCTGGATACAGTTCCAAATACACTGACTGTGCTGGGTACAGTTCCAAATACACTGACTGTACTGGGTACAGTTCCATATACACTGACTGTGCTGGGTACAGTTCCACATACACTGACTGTGCTGGGTACAGTTCCAAATACACTGACTGTGCTGGGTACAGTTCCAAATACACTGACTGTGCTGGGTACAGTTCCAAATACACTGACTGTGCTGGGTACAGTTCCACATACACTGACTCTGCTGGGTACAGTTCCAAATACACTGACTCTGCTGGATACAGTTCCAAATACACTGACTGTGCTGGGTACAGTTCCAAATACACTGACTGTGCTGGGTACAGTTCCAAATACACTGACTGTGCTGGGTACAGTTCCACATACACTGACTGTGCTGGGTACAGTTCCACATACACCGACTGTGCTGGGTACAGTTCCACATACACTGTGCTGGGTACAGTTCCACATACACTGACTGTGCTGGGTACAGTTCCACATACACTGTACTGGGTACAGTTCCACATACACTGACTGTGCTGGGTACAGTTCCACATACACCGACTGTGCTGGGTACAGTTCCACATACACTGACTGTGCTGGGTACAGTTCCACATACACTGACTGTGCTGGGTACAGTTCCACATACACTGACTGTACTGGGTACATTTCCACATACACTGACTGTGCTGGGTACAGTTCCAAATACACTGACTCTGCTGGATACAGTTCCAAATACACTGACTGTGCTGGGTACAGTTCCAAATACACTGACAGTACTGGGTACAGTTCCACATACACTGACTGTGCTGGATACAGTTCCACATACACTGACTGTGCTGGGTACAGTTCCAAATACACTGACTGTACTGGGTACAGTTCCACATACACTGACTGTGCTGGGTACAGTTCCACATACACTGTCAGTACTGGGTACAGTTCCACATACACTGACTGTGCTGGGTACAGTTCCAAATACACTGACTGTACTGGGTACAGTTCCACATACACTGACTGTGCTGGGTACAGTTCCACATACACTGTGCTGGGTACAGTTCCACATACACTGACTGTGCTGGGTACAGTTCCACATACACTGTGCTGGGTACAATTCCACATACACTGTGCTGGGTATAGTTCCACATACACTGTGCTGGGTACAGTTCCACATACACTGTGCTGGGTATAGTTCCACAGAGCCATGTTGGAGGAATGCTTCGATGCAAGGACTATTGCATCTTTTAAGAGAAGAGCAAATAAACATTTACAAAGAACAATACAAAGCTATGGGGAGATAACTAGGCAAAGGGATTAATTTTCCTTTTAATTCGTTTCAGGATTTGGGTGTCACTGGCAAAACCAGTATTTATTGCCCATCGCCCTTGAGAAGGTGGTGGTGAGCCGCCTTCTTGAACCGCTGCAGTCGGTGAAGGTACTCCTACAGTGCTTTTAGGGAGGGAGTTCCAGGATTTTGACCCAGCGTCGATAAAGGAACAGCGATATATTTCCAAATCCTGGAAATGGTGTGGTGTGTAACTTGGAGGGGAACTTGCAGGTGATGGTGTTCCCATGCACCAGCTGCCCTTGTGCTTCTAGGTGATAGAGGTCGTGGGTTTGGGAGGTGCTGTTGAAGAACCAACAAAAATATATCCCAATGAGAAGGAAAGACTAAGAGAAGGGATAACCATCCGTGGCTAACTGAAGAAATAAGGGATGGTATCAAATTGAAAACAATGTGGTCAAGACTAGTGGGAGGCCAGAGGATTGGGACACTTTTAAAAGCCAGCAAAGATCGACTCAAAAAATTACAAAGAGAGGGAAGGTAGATTATGAAAGTAAATTAGCACAAAATATAGAACTAGTAAGAGTTTCTACAGGTACATAAAAAGGAAAATAGTGGCTAAAGTAAATGTTGATCCCTTAGAGGACGAGACTGGGGAATTAATAATGGGGAACAGGGAAATGGCAGAGACGTTGAACAAATATTTTGTATCGGTCTTCACGGGAGTAGATACTAAAAACATCCCAATAGTGGATAATCAAAGGGCTATAGGGAGGGAGGAACTCAATACAATCACTATCACTAATGAAATAGTACTCGGTAAAATAATGGGACTAAAGGCGGTCAAGTCTCCTGGACCTGATGGCCTGCATCCTAGGGTCTGAAAAGCAATGGCTGCAGAGATAGTGGATGCATTGGTTGTAATCTATCAAAATTCTCTGGATTCTGGGTGTTCCCAGCAGATAGGAAAACCGCAAATGTGACACCCCTATTTAAAAAAGGAGGCAGACAAAAAGCAGGAAACTATAGACCATTTAGCCTAACATCTGTCGTTGGGAAAATGCTGGAGTCCATTATTAAGGAAGCAGTAGCGGGACATTTGGAAAAGCATAATTCAATTAAGTAGCGTCAGCATGGTTTTGTGAAAGGGAAATCATATTTAACAAATTTGCAGGAGTTCTTTGAGGATTTAACGAGCAGGGTGGATAAGGGGAACTAGTGTGTGTGGTGTACTTGGATTTCCAGAAGGCATTCGATAAGGTGCAACATAAAAGGTTACTGCACAAGATAAAAGTTCACGGGGTTGGGGGTACTATATTAGCGTGGATAGAGGATTGGCTAACTAACAGAAAACAGAGAGTCGGGATAAATGGGTCATTTTCCGGTTGGCAAACAGTGACTAGTGGGGTGCCGCAGGGATCGATGCTGGGGCCTCAACTATTTATAATCTATATTAATAACTTGGATGAAGGGACTGAGTGTAATGTAGCTAAGTTTGCTGATGATACAAGATGGGTGGGAAATCAAATTGTGAGGACACAAAAAATCTACAAGGGGATATAGGGCCAGACTTTCGGCTTCATTGTTGGCGATTTTCTCGGTGTAACAGCTGTTTTTTTGCCCGGCGAGAGTTTGCATGCAAGTTTTTTCCTTGGTATTGCCCACATCTGAAGTCGCCCGCTCGGACCAGATTGCCCACGCGCAATGCCGAGAATAACCGCCAGGGCGTAAGTTTGGGCTCATCCGCCGGCGTCCAGATTGCCGAGAGACCTGCCCTGTAAAAGCAGCTTTTACGGGTGGTCAGGGGGGACCCTGCAAAGAAAGGTTATTTAATTATTTATTTAAAATTTTACCACACCGATTAGGCTTAAAACTGTCTTGGGAATGCTTTGTATGTGTTTTTGTTTTATAATTTTTTTCTTTACGTAGGCCCAACCACAGCCTCAGCCTAGAATTTTGTACGTACCATACATTCTGGTAACAACTGCCCATTTGGCTAACTTTCCACTTACCCGCCGAGAGACCACCGAGAATGAGTGTGCAACGCCGACATTTTCCGCCAGAACATAAGAACATAAGAATTAGGAACAGTAGTAGGCCATTTAGCCCCTCGAGCCTGCTCCGCCATTCAACAAGATCATGGCTGATCTGGCCGTGGACTCAGCTCCACTTACCCGCCCGCTCCTCGTAACCCTTAATTCCCTTATTGCTTAAAAATCTATCTATCTGTGACTTGAATACATTCAATGAGCTAGCCTCAACTGCTTCCTTGGGCAGAGAATTCCACAGATTCAACCCTCTGGGAGAAGAAATTCCTTCTCAACTCGGTTTTAAATTGGCTCCCCCGTATTTTGAGGCTGTGCCCCCTAGTTCTAGTCTCCCCGACCAGTGGAAACAACCTCTCTGCCTCTATCTTGCCTATCCCTTTCGTTATTTTAAATGTTTCTATAAGATCACCCCTCATCCTTCTGAACTCCAACAAGTAAAGACCCAGTCTACTCAATCTATCATCATAAGGTAACCCGCTCATCTCCGGAATCCGCCGAGTGAATCGTCTCTGTACCCCCTCCAAAGCTGGTATATCCTTCCTTAAGTAAGGTGACCAAAACTGCACGCGGTACTCCAGGTTCGGCCTCACCAATACCCTGTACAGTTGCAGCAGGACCTCCCTGCTTTTGTACTCCATCCCTCTCGCAATGAAGGCCAACATTCCATTCGCCTTCCTGATTACCTGCTGCACCTGCAAACTAACTTTTTGGGATTCATGCACAAGGACCCCCAGGTCCCTCTGCACCGCAGCATGTTGTAATTTCTCCCCATTCAAATAATATTCCCAGGCGATCAGTTCCATACGCCTTTACCCCCACAATGGAAATTCTCGCCCGTTTTTTTCGCCGAGCATTAGCGATTCTTATCAGCGGGCAATCGGGTGTTGAGGGCCTTTATTGAAATTCTGGCCCATAGACAGGCTGGGTGAGTGGGCAAACATTTGGCAGATGGAGTATAATGTGAAAAAGTGTGAGGTTATCCATTTTGGAAGCAAATTATTATTTAAATGCAGAGAGATTTCAAAGTGCTGCCGTACAGAGGGAGCTGGGGGTCCTTATGCATGAAACACAAAAAGTGAGTATGTAGGTACAGTAAGTGATCAAGAAGGCGAATGGAATGTTGGCCTTTATTGCAAAGGGGAATGGAGTATAAAAGCAGGGAAGTCCTGCTACAACTGTACAGGGTATTGGTGAGGCCACACCTGGAGCTAAATTTTCACCACCATTCTGCGCCGTTTTTTGGGCGTCTGCTGTTTTCTTTGGTGAAACTTGCAGATTTTAGTTTGATCCAAAGTTTCTGCGCCATCGTAAACTACTTACGCCAATTTTTTTAATTCCCGATTTTTTGATGCCACTGGGGGTGCCAGCTGTCAGCAATGCCATTTCTGGCCATTTAAGCGAGTTTGGCCAAGTAGGATTTTTTCAAAAAGGGCGCCAGTGCACCATTCTGAAAAACCTGACCTGAACTTAAGAAAATCGGCGCAGTGAAGATGCCATTGTTTTAGCGGAGCTGAGTTAGGGGTTTTGGAGGGAGGGAAGAAGACACAGCACCGGGGGTGGGGGACTTTTGCCCCAGGATAGGAGTGCACCGGGACTCAAAAATTGCTTATGTCTTGTTGCATCTTGAATGTTTCACTGTGCAGCCTCAGCCCTTTAGTGTGTCCCTTGTTACCCTGGCAACCTCAGATTTTCAGCGCAGACCTTAAGCTCCACTCACAGAGCTTAAGGACAATCTGCGCCACGTCAAAATGAAAGTTTATTCCGGCGAAACTTGCAACTTTATTTTTCGGCGCAGTCGGCCACTAAAAAAATCAGACGTACCTCTACAACTGTGCCAAGAATAGGCAATGTGGAAAATTGGCTCCCTCGAGTACTGCGTACAGTTTTGGTCTCATTTAAGGAAGATATACTTGCATTGGAGGCAGTTCAGAGAAGGTTCACGAGGTTGATTCCTGAGATGAGGGGGTTGACTTATGAAGATAGATTGAGTAGGTTGGGCCTATACACATTGAGTTTAGAAGAATGAGAGGCGATCTTATTGAAACATATAAGATACTGAGGGGGCTCGACAAGGTGGATGGCGAGAGAATGTTTCCACTAATAGGGGAAACTAGAGGCATAGTTTAAGAATAAGGGGCTGTTCATTTAGAAGTGATGAGGAGGAATTTATTTTTTTCGAGGGTCGTTAATCTATGGAATTCTCTGCCCCAGAGAGCTATGGAGGCTGGGTCATTGAATAGACAGATATTTGAAAGATAAGGGAGTGAAGGGTTATGGGGAGCGGGCAGCGAAGTGGAGCTGAGCCCAAGATTAAATCAGCCATGATTTTATTGCATGGTGGAACAGCTTGAGGGGCCGAATGGCCTAATCCTGCTGCTATTTCTTATGTTCAGAGTGTTGAGAGGGCGGGGAGGAGGGGAAGATGTGATTGGTGGTGGGATCACGCTGGAGGTGGCGGAAATGGCAGAGGATGATCCGTTGAAAGTGGAGACTAGTGGGGTGAAAGGTGAGGACAAGGGGAATCGTGTTGCGGTTTTGGGAAGGAGGGGAAGGGGTGAGAGCAGAGGTGCGGGAACTAGAACGAACACGGTCGAGGGCCATGTTAACCACGGCGGAGGGGAATTCTCTGTTGAGGAAAAAGGAAGACATGTCAGAGGCACTAATGTGACAGGTGGCGTCGTCAGACCAGATTCAACGGAGACGGAGAAACTGGGAGATTGGAATGGAGTCTTTACAGGATGCGGGGTGGGAGGAAGTGTAGTCCAGGTAGCTGTGGGAGTCAGTGGGCTTATAGTGAATGTTTGTCAATATCCCCAGAAATGAGACGGAGAAGTCGAGGAAGGGAAGGGAAGAGTCGGAGATGGACCATGTGAAGGTGAGGGAAGGGTGGAAATTGGATGCAAAGTGAATGAAAGTTTCAAGATCAGGGCGAGAGCAGGAAACGGCACCGATACAGTCATCAATGTCCCGGGAAAAGAGGTGAGGGAGGGAACCCGAGTAGAACAAAGAATGTTCCGCATATCCCACGAAAAGGCAGGCATAGCTCGGAACCATTCGGGTTCCCATAGCAACATCTTTGATTTGGAGAAAGTGAGTGCAGACAAAGGAGAAGTTGTTCCATGTGAGAATAAGTTCAGCCAGGCGGAGGACTGACTGTTGGGGCCAGGAAACTGTAAAAGTGACGGAGGGCGTCGGAGGAGTCGCGGATGTAGGTGGGAAGAGAGTGGACAAGGGCCGAAAAAATAGAGTCGAGATAGGAAGAAATAAGTTCCGTGGGGCAAGAACAGGCTGAAATGATGGGTCTACCTGGGTAGTCCTGTTTGTGGATCTTGGGAAGGAGGTAGAAACGGACTGTGTGGGGTTGGGGAACTATGAGGTTGGTGGCTGTGGAGGGAGGATCTCCAGAGGAGATGAGGTCAGTGACGGTCTGATGGTTTTAAGTTCAGTAGTGGGGTCATGTTCCAGGGGGAGGTCGGAGGTAGGAGGATCGATATCCCGTCGGCAGTTTACAATGCAAATAGGTCATTATCTGACCGAAAATTGGACATAGCAGCGCCCTTACCCTGGTGGAGATTTTAAAAAAGGATTTGCATTTATATAGTGCTTTTCCCAACCTCAAGACGTTGCTAAAGCACTTTGCAGCCAGTGAAATACTATTCAAAGTATAGTCACTGTTGTGATGTCGGAATCGATAGGCTGACCATTTAGAGTTGTACACTTATAAATCGAACTGGGTGGGTCTTTTTCTTTATAGCACCTTTTACTGTACGGACCGGTTTGGTGATCTAGCACTGGCGATGACCGATTATAAAAGAAATGAAATAAAATGCGGCTCTTTGGTGAGACGCGTCCGCTTTAAGAGCGTTGCCCCGCCCTGGCGCAAAGTGACATCGAGCTTGTAACTAACAACGCGGAAGTGCTCCAGACTTGTTCAAGTTCCAAGTGCAAAGGTCTTACCATTTGGGGCGGTTGGTGGGGGAAAAAACAACAACAAGTTTGCTTTTTTTAAAGTTGCATTGATTTTGCTCAGGGGACCGTACTTGTGATTTAACACAGTGGTCTGGTGGGCGGTTAACAGACAGACAGACAGCGCCTGGGAGTCCCGAACAATTCGCTTTAACTCCAGTCCCAACAACCATATTTGGTAAGTTTTACAAAGTGTCTACCGCCCCCCCCCCACCCCCCCCTCTCTCTGTTCTTTGCGAAAGTACTCATTGAAGCCATCGAGTCGACTCGCCGTGTCTGTGCAAACTTTAAAGAAAAAAACAAATTAAACTCCATGCAAACTTTTTTCGTTTGCTAAATCCCATTCGAACAGTCTCGTTATTTAATTGCAGATCTTGCAATTATATCCAGTGCGGGGGTTTAACAGCAATTCTTTTTTTTTAATTTAAAAAGTAAAACATGATTGATTTATTAATATAACGTACTGTAACGTAGCGCCTCTATTCACAAACAATTCTCTTCCTCCTCCTCCTCCTCCTCCCTGTGCCAGTCGGGTTGGACATAACATGGAAATAGTGTAACACACTTCAGATTGGTCCTGCTGATAAGTAATTGAGTAGATTTTTTTTTTCCTGTACTACTTTCCCCCTCTGAGGTCAGGTTGGTTAATGCGTGTGTGTGTTTAACCAGGCTGATACTGGATCTGGGTTGCTATCTCTGCTGGGGTCGGAACAAACCCTCTTATTTCTGAATAAACTTACACAACACCGCACAAGTTTAATATCCGCCCCTGACCAATTCAAATTACAGTTCTTAATCGCCTGCCTCTAAACTAGTTAGAAGTTACAACATCGAAGGCCAAAACCCTTAGCTAAAAGATAGTCTTGCGTTTATGTAACACTTTCACCACCACCGGACGTCCCGAAGCGCTTTACAGCCAATGAAGCACTTTTTGAAGTGCACACTGTTGTAATGTAGGACTGCTCCTGGCCTGGCCAAGGGGGCCATTAACCGGTCCAGGCAGCGGGCGGTCGAGAGGGTCGTTCAGCCCGACTGCCTGCCTCTCTTTCGCGGTTACATCCGAGCCAGGGTGTCCCTGGAGATGGAGCATACGGTGTCCACCGGTACGCTCGCGGCCTTCCGCGAGAGGTGGGCGCTGGAGGGACTGGACTGCATCATTTCAACCAGGAGCTGGATTTGAATTTGATTTGATTTAACACGGGTTCCCTTTATGTGGAATTGTTAATTTGTGTTTTTGGTGCCTTCAAAAAAAACCCCAAGGGGGCACTTGAATGAAAGTTTCTGGAGTGTGACACCCCCCTCCTCCCCCCCCCCCTTTAATCAGGGGGCACTTGATTTGAATTTCAAGTTGATTTACATGTTCAACTGAAATAGCTGTAATGTAAGAAACGCAGCACAATTTGCGCACAACAAAATTCCATAAACAGCAATGTGATAATGACCAGATTTTTAGTGATATTGATTGAGGGATAAATATTGGACAGGACACCGGGATAACTCCCCTGCTCTTCTTTAAAATAGCACCATGGGCTCTTTTATATCCACCTGAGAGGGCAGACCCCTTGGTTTAACGTCTCATCCAAAAGACGGTACCTCCAACAGTGCAGCACTCCCTCAGCACTGCACTGGAGTGTCAACCTAGATTTTTGTGCTCAAGACTCGAGTGGGACTCGAACCCACAACCTTCTGACTCAAGCAAGGGGGCTAGCAACTGAGCCAGCGAGAGAGAAAGAGAAAACCAGCTGTGGTTTGATTTCCTGACCGTTCTCTAGTGTTTCCCATCATTCAGATCAGCACCGACCCGAGTCTGACTCTGGGACCTTCCCATTCCCAGCACCCCAGTGTTGCATCATCATCATAGGCAGTCCCTCCGAATCGGAAGACTTGCTTCCAATCTAAAAGTGAGTTCTCAGGTGACTGAACAGTCCAATACGGGAATTACAGTCTCTGTCATAGGTGCGACAGACAGTCGTTGAGGGAAAGGGTGGGTGGGGAGTCTGGTTTGCCGCACGCTCCTTCCGCTGCCTGCGCTTGATTTCTGCATGCTCTCGGCGACGAGACTCAAGGTGCTCAGCGCCCTCCCGGATGTGCTTCCTCCACTTTGGCCGGTCTTGGGGCCAGAGATTCCCAGGTGTCGGTGGGGATGTTGCACTTTATCAGGGAGGCTTTGAGGGTGTCCTTGAAACGTTTCCTCTGCCCACCTGGGGCTCGCTTGTCATGTAAGAGTTCCGAGTAGAGCGCTTGCTTTGGGAGTCTCGTGTCGGGCATGTGAACAATGTGCCTGCCCAACGGAGCTGGTTGAGTGTGGTCAGTGCGTCGACCCAGTGTTACACCGGACAGTGCACTTGCCCACTGAGACATAAATGGAGATTAATGGGGCAATTGTAACCCAACCCTGTCAGGCAGGAAAACTGACAGGATCGGGTGCAATGCTGGTTTCATCACCCCCCCCCCCCCCCCACCAACGTTACTCTCCATTGGGATTCCCCCCTGGAAGGTTAGTTTAAAGTTCCTAAGAGGCTGATTAAATCTCATCTAAATTGGAGGTTTCAGATAAACTATCCGAGTTTCAAGATTATATCCCATGCTGTCCTGGGATTGGGTTACCTGATTTTTTTTTTTGCTTGAATCATCATTGAGGGTGTTGTTTGTGGGTTCCTAAATTGCACCGCCCCAGGTGGGTGTCCGTTTAGTTCAGTTGCATCACTCGCCTCAGAGTCAGACAGCACGGACCCACATAATCCAGGCTGGCACTTGAGTCTCGGTAATAAGGGAGTGCTGCACTGTCGGAGGTGCCGACTTTCGGATGTGACGTTAAACCGAGGCTCTGTCTGCCCCTAGAAGTCCCTGTACCTTGACCATATTTTACCCTGAAACCAATGCCAGCAAACTAGCTGAACTGGCCACTTAATCTCATTGCTGTTTGCAGGATTTTGCTGCATGCAAATTGGCTGCTGCTTTCATTGCACAATCACACTTCAAAAGTAGTTGGTTGGCTGCAAAGTGCCTTGGGGCATTCTGAGGGTATGCAAAGTGTTGCCTAAATGCAAGTTCTTCCTTGTCTGCCATCAGCTGTGATCAACTGACAATTTTATAGTTGTTAATTCACAATCCAGCTATCATCATGGATTGTAAGTATGTGTTTTAATTCCTTAATGATATAAACAGAGGATTGAGTGTGGCTGATTTAAACGTGGAGACATAAGAACCCAAGAAATAGGAACAGGAGTTGGCCATATGGCCCCTCGAGCCTGCTCCGCCATTCAATACGATCATGGCTGATCTGATCATGGACTCGGGTCCACTTCCCCGCCCGCTCCCCATAACCCCTTATCGTTTAAGAAACTGTCTATTTCTGTCAAATTTATTCAATGTCCCAGCTTCCACAGCTCTCTGAGGCAGTGAATTCCACAGATTTACAACCCTCTGAGAGAAGAAATTTCTCCTCATCTCTGTTTTAAATGGGCGGCCGCTTATTCTAAGATTTTAGTTCTAGTCTCCCCATCAGTGGAAACATCCTCTCTGCATCCACCTTGTCAAGCCCCCTCATAATCTTATACGTTTCGTAAGATTACCTCTCATTCTTCTGAATTCCAGTGAGTAGAGGCCCAACCTACTCAACCTTTCCTCATAAGTCAACCCCCTCATTCCTGGAATCAACCTAGTGAACCTTCTCTGAACTGCTTCCAAAGCAAGTATATCCTTTTGTAAATATGGAAACCAAAACTGCACGCAGTATTCCAGGTGTGGCCTTATATAGTTGTAGCAAGACTTCCCTGCTTTTATACTCCATCCCCTTTGCAATAAAGACAAGACACAGCCGCCTTTTAGAGCGATTCCCCTCCCTCCCTTGGCACTTTGTCCTGGTGTGACCCATGTTCTAGTATTGAGGAAATGCTCCAGATTTTTTTCAGGGTCCAGCTGGGAAGGATTTACTATTTGCGCAGTGGGGGGGAATAGATTTAACGTTATAGAATTTTTAACACAAGAATGGTGTTTGTAATTCAACATCTAGTACGAATGTTATACCATCGTTGGTAACATCAGAGTGATTTTGAGATCAAGTATTGTTGTGTCTATCTCAATACAGTTGTACCTTAATCACTGATGTAACCTAAGATCCCTATATGGGTTCATTGATTTCCAGACTGCACCCTGTCATATTTTGATCATACAAGCTCCCATTGTAGGCTGTTAGCTTCTGGGTGACTGGAAAAGGGCTCTAGTGTGAAAAGCTCACACTGACAACAACTATGCTTTGATGGGATAAATGTTTCCCAAATCCTTTTCTGGACTACTGTCTTGGCCGGAGTGTCCTAAAATGAACCAACATTTTATTGAGCGGGACAGGATGGCTCTGGGCCCAAGAGACCATCAACTAATCCTGGGGTTTGAAATAAAACTTGCCCTGCACTGTGTGGTCATAACTCGGTGAGGTCATAACTGGGTTCTGGCTTGAGTTGGTTAGTTTTGTGTTCTAGGCTAGAGGCGGCCAGATATATCCCGGGTAGTCCCAGTTACTTGGGGCCTCCTTTGTTCACTTTTTCTTGGTGCAGAGTGGTTTATGAATCTTTGCAGGGCCAAGGGGAAAGAGCAGGGGGAGTGGGACTAATTGGATTGCACTTTCAAAATGGCTGGGACAGGCACGATGGGCCGAATGGCCTCCTCTTGTGCTGTAAGATTCTGTTTTTATGTTTCTTGGGTCAGAACGATTTATGTCTTTTGATTAGATTTGCTCATGCGTTTGCCTACATAAGTCACTGGACTCTAAAAGCTGCTCATTGTTCTCGAGAGGTTCTGATGACGTAGTGCAGCGTTGTGTAAATGCTAGTCTCCCTGTCTGTCTGGTTGATGTTGCCAGTACTGTAACTGTTTTGTAATGGTCCCTGTTTGGGGAAGGCTGCTGTCCCGTGTTTACTTTTGCCTCTCCTATTTTTTGTTCTGCTTTGCTGAGATGACCTCTTGCTTGACTGTTATGAAAATCTTTAAATACAAATTGCTGATGTGACCATTTCCCTCGTGAAATCAGCTTTTCTGTTCCCGTGAGTTTATCTGCCTGTGTGTGTGAGATCAGAAATCAAGTGTCCCTGACTATAAATGTTCAGTGTGGGGGCGAAGGGATTGGGTAAGCAGAACGTTGGCATCAACAGCAAGTTGAATTGTGTTCCTGTCCTTAAATTACATCGAATGATAAAGCACAGAGGAGGCCATTTGCTTGTGCCGGCTCTTTGAAAAAGCTATCTAATTAGTCCAACTCCCCTGCTCTGTCCCCATAAAATCCTCATTTACAGCACTCAGCATTAAACATATCATGGATCACCTGTGTACGTACCAGCAGGTTTGCACTCACCACAGCGGAGTCAAGGGTCATGGAGAACAGGCAGGGAGGTGCAGTTGAGGCCAAGATCAGATCAGCCATGATCTTATTGAATGGCGGAGCAGGCTCGAGGAGCCATATGGCCTACTCCTGCTCCTATACCTTATGTTCTTGTGTACCACCTCTAGTGTCTGCGAGCGTTCATGCACATGAATTATCTTCAACAGATCTCTTAAAGTGAAGATATCATTCTGCATTGCTCTTTTTCTAGATTTGACAGGAAGTTTATTATGTAAACAGGTATTTTGATGATTTTGCACAATTTAAATTCAAGACAGTTGTTTTATTTTGCCCCTGTTCTCCACCCCCTGCCAGTTGGAAGTCTAGACATTCCCCACTGGTTCTCGTCCTGTTGCTTCCCATTGGGGAATCACATCGCCTCATCTGTTCGGCACCTTCCACCAATGGGGTGGTTGAGAATGGGAATTTGTCAAGAGTGGAATCAAGGGTATGGGCTCGTCCCACCCTGTTCGTGTCACAAACTCTTGCAGCTCCAACACACTGCATCAACACCGCCACCTTCATTTAATCCAGGCTTAACTATTGCCATGACATCGTGTCTGTTGTGGCTCAGTGGGTAGCACACTTGCCTCCGAGTCAGAAGGCTGTGGGTTCAAGTCCCACTCCAGGGACTTGTGCACTAAAAAATCTAGGTTGACACTTATAATGACCAGATAAATTGAGGGATAAATACTGGCCAGGACACCGGGGAGAACTCCCCTGCTCTTCTTCAAAATAGTGCCATGGGCTCTTGTACGTCTACCTGAGAGAGCAGACGGGGCTTTGGTTTAATGTCTCATCCGAAAGACTGCACCCCCGACAGTGCAGCACTCCCTCAGCACTGCATTGGAGTGTCAGCCTAGATTTATGTGCTCAAGTCTCTGGAGTGGGACTCGAACCCACAACCTTTTGACTTAGATTAAATTGAAGGCCCTGTTCAAATGGATGGAGGAAATTCCAAGAACAGGTGCCCTGCCCAACATTCCTCTTGGTCATGCACTGCATTTTTGTGGGATCCTGCTGTGTGCAAATGGTTCATAGAAACATAGAAAATAGGTGCAGGAGTAGGCCATTCGGCCCTTCTAGCCTGCACCGCCATTCAATGAGTTCATGGCTGAACATTCAACTTCCTGCTTTCTCGCCATACCCCTTGATCCCCCTAGTAGCAAGGACCTCATCTAACTCCTTTTTGAATATATTTAGTGAATTGGCCTCAACAACTTGCTGTGGTAGAGAATTCCACAGGTTCACCACTCTCTGGGTGAAGAAGTTCCTCCGCATCTCGGTCCTAAATGGCTTACCCCTTATCCTTAGACTGTGACCTCTGGTTCTGGACTTCCCCAACATTGGGAACATTCTTCCTGCATCTAACCTGTCTAACCCCGTCAGAATTTTAAATGTTTCTATGAGGTCCCCTCTCATTCTTCTGAACTCCAGTGAATACAAACCCAGTTGATCCAGTCTTGATAGGTCAGTCCCGCCATCCCGGGAATCAGTCTGGTGAACCTTCGCTGCACTCCCTCAATAGCAAGAATGTCCTTCCTCAGGTTAGGAGACCAAAACTGTACACAATACTCCAGGTGTGGCCTCACCAAGGCCCTGTACAATTGTAGCAACACCTCCCTGCCCCTGTACTCAAATCCCCTCGCTATGAAGGCCAACATGCCATTTGCTTTCTTAACCGCCTGCTGTACCTGCATGCCAACCTTCAATGACTGATGTACCATGACACCCAGGTCTCTTTGCACCTCCCCTTTTCCTAATCTGTCACCATTCAGATAATAGTCTGTCTCTCTGTTTTTACCACCAAAGTGGATAACCTCACATTTATCCACATTATACTTCATCTGCATTTGCCCACTCAACTAACCTATCCAAGTCGCTCTGCAGCCTCACAGCATCCTCCTCGCAGCTCACACTGCCACCCAACTTAGTGTCATCCGCAAATTTGGAGATACTACATTTAATCCCCTCATCTAAATCATTAATCTACAGTGTAAACAGCTGGGGCCCCAGCACAGAACCTTGCGGTACCCCACTAGTCACTGCCTGCCATTCTGAAAAGTACCCATTTACTCCTACTCTTTGCTTCCTGTCTGACAACCAGTTCTCAATCCATGTCAGCACACTACCCCCAATCCCATGTGCTCTAACTTTGCACATCAATCTCTTGTGTGGGACCTTGTCGAACGCCTTCTGAAAGTCCAAATATACCACATCAACTGGTTCTCCCTTGTCCACTCTACTGAAAAATCCTCAAAAAATTCCAGAAGATTTGTCAAGCATGATTTCCCTTTCACAAATCCATGCTGACTTGGACCTATCATGTCACCTCTTTCCAAATGCACTGCTATGACATCCTTAATAATTGATTCCATCATTTTACCCACTATCGATGTCAGGCTGACCGGTCTATAATTCCCTGTTTTCTCTCTCCCTCCTTTTTTTTAAAAAGTGGGATTACATTGGCTACCCTCCACTCTATAGGAACTGATCCAGAGTCAATGGAATGTTGGAAAATGACTGTCAATGCATCCACTATTTCCAAGGCCACCTCCTTAAGTACTCTGGGATGCAGTCCATCAGGCCCTGGGGATTTATCGGCCTTCAATCCCATCAATTTCCCCAACACAATTTCCCGGCTAATAAGGATTTCCCTCAGTTCCTCCTCCTTACTAGACCCCCCCGACCCCTTTTATAACCGGAAGGTTGTTTGTGTCCTCCTTCGTGAATACCGAACCAAAGTACTTGTTCAATTGGTCCGCCATTTCTTTGTTCCCCGTTATGACTTCCCCTGATTCTGACTGCAGGGGACCTACGTTTGTCTTTACTAACCTTTTTCTCTTTACATATCTATAGAAAGTTTTGCAATCCGTCTTAATGTTCCCTGCAAGCTTCTTCTCATACTCCATTTTCCCTGCCCTAATCAAACCCTTTGTCCTCCTCTGCTGAGTTCTAAATTTCTCCCAGTCCCCAGGTTCGCTGCTATTTCTGGCCAATTTGTATGCCACTTCCTTGGCTTTAATACTATCCCTGATTTCCCTTGATAGCCACGGTTGAGCCACCTTCCCACACAAGAAATTAATGTGCAAAGTTTAAAGCACATGGGATGGGGGGTAGTGTGCTGATGTGGATTGAGAACTGGTTGGCAGACAGGAAGCTAAGAGTAGGAGTAAATGGGTACTTTTCAGAATGGCAGGCAGTGACTAGTGGGGTACCGCAAGGTTCTGTGCTGGGGCCCCAGCTGTTTACATTGTACATTAATGATTTAGACGATGGGATTAAATGTAATATCTCCAAATTTGCGGATGACACTAAGTTGGGTGGCAGTGTGAGCTGCGATGAGGATGCTATGAGGCTGCAGAGTGACTTGGATAGGTTAGGTGAGTGGGCAAATGCATGGCAGATGAAGTATAATGTGGATAGATGTGAGGTTATCCACTTTGGTGGTAAAAACAGAGAGACAGACTATTATCTGAATGGTGACAGATTGGGAAAAGGGGAGGTGCAACGAGACCTGGGTGTCATGGTGCATCAGTCATTGAAGGTTGGCATGCAGGTACAGCAGGCGGTTAAGAAAGCAAATGGCATGTTGGCCTTCATAGCGAGGGGATTTGAGTACAGGGGCAGGGAGGTGTTGCTACAGTTGTACAGGGCCTGGTGAGGCCACACCTGGAGTATTGTGTACAGTTTTGGTCTCCTAACTTGAAGGACATTCTTGCTATTGAGGGAGTGCAGCGAAGGTTCACCGGACTGATTCCCGGGATGGCGGGACTGACATATCAAGAAAGACTGGATCAACTTGGCTTGTATTTACTGGAGTTCAGAAGAATGAGAAGGGATCTCATAGAAACGTTTACATTTCTGATGGATTTAGACAGGTTAGATGCAGGAAGAATGTTCCCAATGTTGGGGAAGTCCAGAACCAGAGGTCACAGTCTAAGGATAAGGGGTAAGCCATTTAGGACCGAGATGAGGAGAAACTTCTTCACCCAGAGAGTGGTGAACCTGTGGAATTCTCTACCACAGAAAGTTGTTGAGGCCAATTCACTAAATATATTCAAAAAGGAGTTGGATGTAGTCCTTACTACTAGGGGGATCAAGGGGTATGACGAGAAAGCAGGAATGAGGTACTGAAGTTGCATGTTCAGCCATGAACTCATTGAATGGTGGTGCAGGCTTGAAGGGCCTCCTCCACCTATTTTCTATGTTTCTAATACATAGCACCCTCGCATTCCTGTCATGGTAGTCCTTTCCTGGCTGTCTTCCCCAGACCCAATCGCGACCTTTGCGTAGGAGCATGTGTAGCGGCTCTAACAGCGTGCTCAATTTGGGAAGACAGTTACCAATATAGTTCAGGAGCCCCAGGAACGAACGCAGCTCCGTCGTGTTACGGGGTCTGGGTGCTCTCTGGATCGTTTCCGTTTTGGACGCAGTAGGGCTGATCCCGTCTGCTGCCAACCTCCTCCCCAGGAATTCTACCTCTGGAGCTAAGAAGACGCACTTCACCTTTTTCAGTCGCAGCCCTACCCGGTCCAGTCTGCGTAGCACCTCCTCCAGGTTGTGGAGGTGTTCTTCAGTGTCGCGTCCCGTGATGAGGATGTCATCTTGAAAAACCACCGTCCTTGGAATCGACTTGAGGAGACTTTCCATATTTCGCTGAAAGATCGCGGCGGCCGAACGAATCCCGAACGGACATCTGTTTTACTCAAACAAGCCCTTGTGTGTCATGATGGTGGTCAGCTTCTTCGACTCACTCGTCAGTTCCTGGGTCATGTAAGCTGAGGTCAGGTCCAATTTTGAAAAGTTTGCCACCGGATAGCATTGCAAAGAGGTCCTCCGTTCTCGGTAGCGGGTCCTGGTCTTGGAGTGACACCCGATTGATGGTGGCCTTGTAATCGCCACATATCCTGACCGACCCATCCGCCTTGAGCACTGGCACGATCAGGCTCGCCCAGTCACTGAATTCAACTGGCGAGATGATGCCTTCCCTCAGCAGGCGGTCCAATTCACCACCTATCTTTTCCCACATCACATACGGCACCGCTCTGGCCTTGTGGTGTACTGGCCTGGTGTCCAGGTTTATGTGGATCACTACCTTGGCCCCCATGAAAGTGCCGATGCCGGGTTGAAATAGTGAGTCAAATTTGTCCAGGACCTGTGAGCATGATACTCACTCCACAGAAGAAATTGCATTGACATCGCCCCATTTCCAGTTCATGACAGCAAGCCAACTCCTCCCCAGTAGTGCGGAACCGTCCCCCGGGACAATCCAGAGTGGCAACCTGTTCTCCGAATCTTTGTGGGTCACGACTACCATGGCGCTGCCTAGCACCTGAATGATCTCCTTTGTATATGTCCGTAGCTGTCCGTCAATCGGCAATAATTTTGGTCTCCTGGCCTTGGACACCCACAATCTTTCGAACTGTATGATACTCATCAGGGACTGGCTGGCCCCCATGTCTAGCTCCATTAATACTGGGATGCCATTGAGGAGCACTTTCATCATTATCGGTGGCGTTCTGGTATATGAACTGTATACGTGTTCCACATGAACTCGCTGAACTTCAGCTTCCAGCGATTTTCCCCCAGTATTCATTTGGCCTTGTAGGGCTTATATCGGGCCCGTCCTCCTTGTACATCAATCTGGCTGCAGGCTTCCTGCACATACTTGCCAAGTGACCGCTGATGATGCAGTTTCTGCAGGTATATTGCTGATACCTGCAAGCTCTGGCTGGGTGTTTGCCTCCACACCTCCAGCATGAGCTGGAGGCCCCGTTGTTGGAAACTAAAGGTCCATTAACAGTGGATCGTATCTGACTGTCTCTGTCCTTAAGTGCACCATTAACAGGTGTTGATAGCCCCATTGTCCATTGCGATGGCATGAATCGCCGTTCAGCTAGCCATTGTCTATGTTGAATTCCCCCTTTGGGTTCGACTACATGCTGGGGCACGTCCGACTGCCCTTGTCTGCCTAGAGAACTGTGTGCCATGTTAACAATGTTGACTCCCTGGTCGTTTGCCGCATTTGAGCCAAGATTTTTGTCATCATTCTGGTCTCTTCCTCCCCTGAGATAAATGTCTGGGCTATCAGAGCCGCCGCTTCCAAGGTCAAGTCTTTGTTCTCAATCAGTTTCCTGAAAACCCCAGCGTGCCCGATGCCCTCAATAAAAAAAAAGTCTTGCAGCATCTCCACTCTGCATGCATCTGTGAACTTACATAGGCTCGCCAGTCGCCAGAGATCTACCACAAAGTCTGGAACACTTTGCCCTTCTCGCCGCCGGTGCGTGTAAAACCGGTGTCTCACCATGTGCATGCTGCTCCCCGGTTTAAGGTGTTCCCCGATCAACTTACTGAGCTCTTCAAAAGTCTTGTCCGCCGGCTGCTCTGGCGCGAGAAGGTCCTTCATCAAGTAGTACTTTCTGGATCCACAAACCGTCAGGAGATGAGCCCTGCGTTTGTCGGCCGAATCCTGTCCCAACCATTCCTTAGTGACAAAACTTTGCTGTAGCCTCTCAATAAAGTCGTTCCAGTCATCACCAACACAGTACCTCTCTTCTGTGCCGCTAGTGGCCATGCTTGTGTGGTTTAAATCCCAGTTTCTCGTCGCCAATGATATGTCCATACTATACAGTATAAATGCACACTAGGCCCATACTTGAGAGAAGGTCACACTGTGACCAGTTACCTTTATTACCAAGACCTCAAGTGATGAAGATGGGTGGAGCTTCCCCTTTTATACCTGAAAGTCCAGGTTCGGAGTGTCTCCCACAAGTTCACCCCTAGTGGCCAATGTTCTCAAGGTGTATAACTTGGGTCAGCTTATACATGGGTTACAATGATAGTTGAATACATGACCGCTTCCACCCACCATTTTGGGCCCAGTTAATCAGTCTGATTACATGTTTACTTTTTATGGAGAGTTAATAATAGGCCAGAATTATGCCTGATATGTAATACATTTCTACAGACATATGCATTCCTGTTCTGAGTCACAAAAGACACTCCCTGTCTCTTGGCTATCGATGGAGGAGGATTTGGGAAGAAGGGTGCGGGGGCAGTGGGGGAGGTGAAAATACCTTTTATTAAAAATAGAGGGAGTGTTTTTCAGCTCTGCAACCAGGGTTGGGGTTTGAGTCCAGGAATTGCCGACGGAATGAGCGTGTACTTGCTCTGTCAGCTGGGTGAGGGGCTTCTGTGGAGGGAGTTTGGGTTGTCTCAGTCTATGGACATGAGCCCGCAGTACAAAAGCGTACCTAATTTGGCATTTGCTGCCAGAAAGCTCGCAATATCACTCCGAGACACCACCGCATGGCAGGAGTGGGAAAACCAGAAGATGTCTCACTGCTACAGTAGCGGGCGCTATCTTGAGGTCCGCGCTGAGGCACATTGTTGAACAGAGAAGTAGCTTTACTCTGCTCATACCTGTTCTGTATCTAACCTGGGAGTGCTTGTGCTGACCGCATTGCACTCCCCTACATTCACGTCCACCATCTCAATGAACAGAAACAATAGATTTAACAAAGATTAATAACTGGCTGCAAAGTGGTGAAAAGATGGATTGTATCTCATTAACTAGATTGCCAGTGCTGAGGTCGATGATGTAATGATTTGCAGTGACCTCTCCCGCATGATTCGACTGTCATTCTCTGCTCAGTGGGTGTCACTCTCACGGCAGAGATTTGAACACACAATCCAGGCTGACCCTCCAGTACAGTGCTGAGGGAGGGCCGCACTGTGGGAGGTGCCGTTTTTCGGATGAGACGTTAAACCGAGTCCCCGTCTGCTCTCTCAGGTAGTCGTAAAAATCCCCCAGCACTATTTTGAAGAGGAGCAGGGGAGTTCTCCCCAGAGTCCTGGCCAATATTTAACCCTCAACCAACATCACTTTTTTTTAAAAAAAAAAATCAGCTTATCTGGCCATTATCACATTGCTGTTTGTGTGGGATCTTGCTGTGCACAAATTGTCTGCCGTGTTTCCCACATTATGACAATGACTGCACTCCAAAAGTACTTCATTGGCTGTAAAGTGCTTTGGGACATCCTTAAGTCATGCAGGTCGCTATATAAATGCACGTTTGTTCCGTCTTGCATCGTCTGGTGACCAAAACAGTCCTGCTGGCATGCGGTCAGCCATCCCAGCTGGAGAACAGTTGGGGAGAGGTGAGAGAGACAGCACAGTGACCATACGTGGTGTTAATGGGGGGAGAATAGAGGGGGTGAAAAAGAGGCCTATGCGATCACTTTTTGAAAAGAGCAGATTATAATTCTGAAACAACAATCTCTGTGATTCACTCCCGAGAAACCTTTCAAAGGGAGCAGTTTCCAATTAAAATCTGTATAAAACCAGGCAGGCAATCATGCCCAGGATCATAATATTTTCCGTTCTGGAAAGAGCTGTGAGCAGTTGCACCTGACTGTTGATGGGATGATGACCGAGGCAGCACTGCACTGCACTGCACATCTTTGGTGCCGATTGGTGACTGAGTGAAGCTGAAAAGGAAAAACTGAATGTTGGAAGTCTGAAATAGTCTGAATAAGTCTGAAAGGGAAACAATGGGTTAATAAGAACATAAGAATTAGAAACAGGAGTGTTATGTCTTTAGATGCTCTGATAATGACTCCACGAGGCAATGTGTTGTACTTGAACTGTGGTGACCTTAGTCCTTTATTTGTTAACTGCAGAGTGAGGATCACACCTGGTGGCCAGCCTTTTATACTAGGTCTGGCACACTTGTACAGGTAACCTACAAGTCTCCCACTGCGGTGCCCTCTGGTGGCATACCTTGTAATAGTACAAACAGTAACCATGTAGGATACATGACAAGGAGTAGGCCATACGGCCCCTTGAGCCTGCTCCGCCATTCAATAAGATCATTTCTGATCTTCTACATCACCTCCACTTTCCTGCCTTATCTCCACATCCCTTGATTCCCTTGGTTCTTCAAAATCTATTAATCTGAGCCTTGAATATATCCAACGACTAAGCATTCACAGCCCTCTGGGGTAGAGAATGCCAAAACTCTTTCCTCAGCCCATAACTTATTGTGTTGTAAAATAAAACTGGAGTCTCCATTTGTAATGGAGTATTCTCACAGGTTTGTAGAGCTGTTGAGTTGTGAGTGGCTTAGCCAGTCACGTGATGTTCACAAGACTCAATAAAACCCCAGCCAGTTGGGTTCAGGGGATCCACGATGAGGCAGGTGGTTGTGAGCCTGGTGGATGAACTGGTAATGTGTAGTGTGATTGTTAAACCTTTGTTAATAAACCAACTAGTTCTTGATATCAATGTGTTGCTATGAATTCTTAAGCAAAGAACCCATGAAGCAAATACGTTTCAGCATTGAATTGTTTTGAAATTATTCTGTCTCGGGATATGAGCGTCGCAGGCAAGGCTGGCATTTATTGCCCATCCCCTTAGTTGCCCTTGAGAAGGTGGTGGTGAGCCGCCACCTTGAACCGTTGCAGTCCGTGTGGTGAAGGTTTCCCCACAGTGCTGTAAGGTAGGGACTGATGTAACCAAGTGGCTTGCTAGGAAGGCAGTTATTGCTGGTGTGGGACTAGAGTCACATATAGGCCAGACTGGGTAAAGACGGCAGGATTCCTTCCCAAAAACTACATTCATTTTTACGACAAACCTATGGCTTCATGATCACTTTTATTGATATCCGATTTTTAAAAATTTTCGTATTTGTTTTGGAAAAAAAAACTGAATTCAAATTCACGAACTTCCATGGTAGAATTCGAACTCTCATTCTCTAGATTACTGGATTCAGTGTCAGCTGTGGCTCAGTGGGTGGCACACTGAGTTGGAAGGTTGTGGGTTCAAGTCCCACCAGGACCTTGAGCACTCAAATCCAGACTGACACTCCAGTGCCGTGCTGAGGGATGTTGCACTGTCGGAGGTGCCGTCTTTCAGATGAGAGGTTAAGCCAAGGACCCGCCTGCCCCCTCGGGTGGACGTAAAAGATCCCATGGCACTATTTCGAAGAAGAGTGGGGGAGTTATCCCTGGTGTCCTGGCCAAAATTTATCCCTCAATCAACATAACAAAAACAAATTATCTGGTCATTATCTCATTGCTGTTTGTGGGAGCTTGCTTGTGCGCAAATTGGCCGCTGCGTTTCCCACATTGCAACAGTGACTACACTCCAAAAGTACTTCATTGGCTACAAAGCACTTTGAGACATCTGGTGGTTGTGAAAGGCGCTATATAAATGCAAGTCTTTTTACTAATCCAGTAATATAACCACTATGCTGCTGTATCTGTGGTGTACAGTGGAAATTTGACTCTGATAGTTTATGATGTTTCTACTACTCCCTCCCCACCGTCCCCACACACACAGCTCTTCAGCCGTAGAAGGTGGGCTGCTGTCGGGCCCTGATGAAGCTGCCCTTGTTGTGACACGAGTCACTGAGACAGTTTCTCCAGGTCTCTTTAGTGCCCGGCAGACATTTGCACCAGGAACACGCGATATAAATTAGGTCAGTTGGTTTAATAGAAAAAATGAGCTGCATTAGCAGAGGTCTGCAGGTCTGCCTTATATGCTCGTTCCTCCTTTTATCTTGGCCCTTTCCTCGAGCAGTTTTGACAATGATGACCACTTTATATGTGGTCATTAAAAAAAGCTTTTTTTTAATATATATATATATTTATATATATATATGGTGTCACCTTCGCCAACACAGCTAGGCCACTGTCCGCAGACTGGCCAAGTGCTCCGAGATGTCCCATTGCACGCCATGTCTCAAAGTGTCCCGTACCCACCAAATTCATTTCCGGCCTAACCGACCGTGGCGAGGGTGCAGAGGAGATTTACCAGAATAGTACTTCACAGTCGACAAACTCCCCGTTAAACTGAACTAAACTACAGAACTAGTGGGAACTTGTTCAACCTCTGCCGTCTGCAGGCCAGGTCCAAGACCACACCAACCTCTGTCGTCGAGCTACAGTACGCGACGACACCTGCGTCTGCGCACATAGAGGCTGAACTCCAGGATATAGTCGACATATTTACTGAGGCGTACGAAAGCATGGGCCTCACACTAAACATCAGCAAGACAAAGATCCTCCACCAATCTGTCTTTACCACACAGCATTGTCCCCCAGTCATCAAGATCCACGGCACGGCCCTAGACAACGTGGACTACTTCTCATATCTCAGGAGTCTCCTATCAACAAGAGCAGACATTGACGACAAGATCCAACACCGCCTTCAGTGTGCCAGTGCAGCCTTCGGCCGCCTGAGGAAAAGAGTGTTTGAAGACCAGGCCCTCAAAACTGCTACCAAGCTCATGGTCTACAGGGCTGTAGTAATACCCACCCTCCTGTATGGCTCAGAGACATGGACCATGTACAGTAGACACCAAGTCGCTGGAGAAATACCACCAACGATGTCTCCGCAAGATCCTACTAATTTCCTGGGAGGACAGATGCACCAATATTAGCGTCCTCGACCAGGCCAACATCCCTAGCATCGAAGCACTGACCACACTTGATCAGCTCTGCTGGGCAGGCCACATAGTTCGCATGCTGGCCACGAGACTCCGAAAGCAAGTGCTCTATTTGGAATGCCTTCATAACAAACGAGCCAAAGGTGGGCAGCAGAAATGTTACAAGGACACCCTCAAAGCCTCCCTGATAAAGTACAACATCCCCACCGACACCTGGGAGTCCCTGGCCGAAGACCGCCCCAAGTGGAAGAAGCGCTGAGCACCTCGAGTCTCATTGCTGAGAGCGTGCAGAAATCAAGCGCAGGCAGCGGAAAGAGCATGCGGCAAACCTGTCCCATCCACACCTTCCCTCAGCGACTATCTGTCTCACCTGGGACTGTGGTTCTCGTATTGGACTGTTCATCCACCTAACGACTCATTCTTAGAGTGGAAGCAAGTCTTCCTCGACTCCGAGGGACTGGCTATGATGATGATGATGATTGTTATATATGTGGACTTGTATTTACTCTGTACAGCCACTAGAGGGCTCATCCCCTGGAGTCCCAAGGCATCCCATAATCCCTTGGGAGCGCAGGTATTTAAGAAGGCTTCACAGGTTGGAGAGCCACTCTGGAGACCTGCAATAAAAGACTAAGGTCATACTTTACTTTGAGCTCACAGTGTTCAGTCGGACTCTTTCTCCATACACAACAATGATGACCAGGGTTGAGGGGCTTCAGTCACATGGCGAGACTGGAGAAGCTAGGATTGTTCTCCTTAGAGCAGAGGGAGATTTGATAGAAGTGTTCAAAAATCACGAGAGGTTTTGATAGAGTAACCAGAAGTCACGGCTTTAAGGTAATTGGCAAAGAACCAGAGGTGAGATGAGAATTTTTTTATGCAACGTGTTATAATGATCTGGGACGCAGTACATGAAATGGTGGTGAAAGCAGATTCAATAGAAACTTTCAAAAGGGAATTGGATAAATACTTGAAGGGGAGCATTTTGCAGGGGCGTTGGGAATGAGCAGGGGCGTGCGACGAATTTGATAGCTCTTTCAAAGAGCCAGCATGATGGGCTGAATGACGACCTCTTGTGCTGTCACAAATGACATCCTCTGTGACTGACAAAGGTAAACTATTCGTCCTCATCCTTCTCAAACGGTATGCAGCCTTTGACATGGTTGACCACTCCATTCTCCTCCAACGCCTCTCCACCAACGTGCAGCTGGGTGGAACTGCACTCGCCTGGTTCCATTCTTATCCATCTAATCGTAACCAGAAAATCACCTGCAATGGCTTCTCTTCCCACTCCGGCATCATTACCTCTGGTGTGTGTGTGTGTTTCCCCCCCACCCCACCACACAAGTATCTATCCTTGGCCCTCTCCTATTTCTCATCTACAGGCTGCCCCATGACGCCATCATCCGAAATACAGTGTCAATTTCCACATGTACACTGACAACACCCAGCTCTATCTCACCACCACTTCTCTTGACCCCTCCACGGTCTCTAAATTGTCAGACTGCTTGTCCGACATCCAGTTCCGGATGAGCAGAAATTTTCTCCAATTAAATATTGGGAAGACCGAAGCCATTGTCTTTGGTCCCCACCACAAACTGCGTTCCCTAGCCACCGACTCCATCCCTCTCCCTAGCATCTGTCTGAGACTGAACCACACTGTCCGCAAGCTAGGAGTCATATTTGACCCTGAAATGATCTTCCAGACACATCTGTGGCAAAAATAAAACCGCCTATTTCCACCTCCATAACATCGCCCATCTCCGCCTCAGCTCATCTGCTGAAACCCTCATCCATGCCTTTGTTACCTCTAGACTTGACTATTCCAATGCACTCCTGGCTGGCCTCCCACATTCTACCCTATGTAAACTTGAGGTCATCCCATGTCCCAACTCGCACCAAGTCCCGCTCACCCATCACCCCTGTGCTCGCTGACCTACATTGGCTCCCGGTAAAACACAGCCTCGATGTCAAAATTCTATCCTTCTTTACAAATCCCTCCATGGCCTCTCCCCTCCCTATCTCTTTCAATCTCCTTCAGCCTCACAACCTCCCGAGATGTCTGCACTCCTCTAATTCTACCATCCTGAGCACCCTGATTATAATTGCTCAACCATTGATGGTTGGGCCCTAAGCTCTGGAACTCCCTCCTTAAACCCCTCTACCTCTCTGCCTCTCTTTCCTTCTTTAAGGTGCTCTTTAAAGCCTACCTCTTTGACCAAGCATTTGGTCATCTGCCGTAATTTCTTCTTGTGTGGCTCGATGTAAAATGTATATAAAAGGGGTCGGAGGGTCTAGTAAGGAGGAGGAACTGAGGGAAATCCTTATTAGTCGGGAAATTGTGTTGGGGAAATTGATGGGATTGAAGGCCGATAAATCCCTAGGGCCTGATGGACTGCATCCCAGAGTACTTAAGGAGGTGACCTTGGAAATAGTGGATGCATTGACAGTCATTTTCCAACATTCCATTGACTCTGGATCAGTTCCTATGGAGTGGAGGGTAGCCAATGTAACCCCACTTTTTAAAAAAGGAGGGAGAGAGAAAACAGGGAATTATAGACAGGTCAGCCTGACATCGATAGTGGGTAAAATGATGGAATCAATTATTAAGGATGTCATAGCAGTGCATTTGGAAAGAGATAATATGATAGGTCCAAGTCAGCATGGATTTGTGAAAGGGAAATCATGCTTGACAAATCTTCTGGAATTTTTTGAGGATGTTTCCAGTAGAGTGGACAAGGGAGAACCAGTTGATGTGGTATATTTGGACTTTCAGAAGGCTTTCGACAAGGTCCCACACAAGAGATTAATGTGCAAAATTAAAGCACATGGGATTGGGGGTAGTGTGCTGACATGGATTGAGAACTGGTTGTCAGACAGGAAGCAAAGAGTAGGAGTAAATGAGGACTTTTCAGAATGGCAGGCAGTGACTAGTGGGGTACCGCAAGGTTCTGTGCTGGGGCCCCAGCTGTTTACATTGTACATTAATGGTTTAGACGAGGGTATTAAATGTAGTATCTCCAAATTTGCGGATGACACTAAGTTGGGTGGCAGTGTGAGCTGCGAGGAGGATGCTATGAGGCTGCAGAGTGACTTGGATAGGTTAGGTAAGTGGGCAAATGCATGGCAGATGAAGTATAATGTGGATAAATGTGAGGTTATCCACTTTGGTGGTAAAAACAGAGAGACAGACTATTATCTGAATGGTGACAGATTAGGAAAAGGGGAGGTGCAACGAGACCTGGGTGTCATGGTACATCAGTCATTGAAGGTTGGCATGCAGGTACAGCAGGCGGTTAAGAAAGCAAATGGCATGTTGGCCTTCATAGCGAGGGGATTTGAGTACGGGGCAGGGAAGTGTTACTACAGTTGTACAGGGCCTTGGTGAGGCCACACCTGGAGTATTGTGTACAGTTTTGATCTCCTAACTTGAGGAAGGACATTCTTGCTATTGAGGGAGTGCAGCGAAGGTTCACCAGACTGATTCCCGGGATGGCGGGACTGACCTATCAAGAAAGGCTGGATCAACTGGGCTTGTATTGACTGGAGTTCAGAAGAATGAGAGGGGACCTCATAGAAACGTTTAAAATTCTGACGGGGTTAGACAGGTTAGATGCAGGAAGAATGTTCCCAATGTTGGGGAAGTCCAGAACCAGGGGACACAGTCTAAGGATAAGGGGGAAGCCATTTAGGACCGAGATGAGGAGGAATTTCTTCACCCAGAGAGTGGTGAACCTGTGGAATTCTCTACCACAGAAAGTTGTTGAGGCCAATTCACTAAATATATTCAAAAAGGAGTTAGATGAAGTCCTTACTACTAGGGGAATCAAGGGGTATGGTGAGAAAGCAGGAATGGGGTACTGAAGTTGCATGTTCAGCCATGAACTCATTGAATGGCGGTGCAGGCTAGAAGGGCCGAATGGCCTACTCCTGCACCTATTTTCTATGTTTCTATGTATTTGTTTTGTCTTAAAACACTCCTGTGAACGCCTTGGGACATTTTATTACATTAAAGGCGCTATATAAATACAAGTTGTTGTTGTTGTGCTGTATGATTCTATAATGCAGCTATGATTAAGGGAACAGCAAGATCCCACAAACGGTAAGGAGGCGAGTGAGCAAACAGTGCCAAGTCATGCTACTAGCTCTACACTCGGGCAAAGTGCAGCTTTGCTTATTAAAAAAAAATAAAGAAGTTGCAATTTTATAGCCTCTTTCTCGGCCTCATGACATCCCAAGCACTTCACAGCCAGTGAAGTACTTTTGAAGTGTAGTCACGATTGTAATGTATGAAACACAGCAGCCAATTTGTGCACAGCAAGCTCCCACAAACAGCAATGAGATAATTATCAGATAATTTGGATTTTGGGTGTTGGTTGAAGGATCAATATTGGACAGGACACCTGGGATAACTTTCCTGTTCTTCAAAATAATGCTGTGGGAGAGACAGGCCTTTGTTTAATGTCACACCTGAAAGACGGCACCTCCGACAGTGCAGCACTCCCTCAGTATTGCACTGGGAGTGTCAGCCTAGATTTTGTGCTTAAGTCTTTGGAGATAGGCTTGAACCCACGACCTTGTGACTGAGTGTTGCCTACTGAGCCACGGCTGATACCAAAAGAACATTTGCATTATCAGAGTCATCTCAAACTATTTCCTAGTTTATACCTATCAGAAAAAATTGAACAGATGGGTTCTATTCTCTAATGAAAAGAGAAGGCTGAGGAGTGACGTGATAGAGGTCTTTAAGATTATGAAAGGGTTTGATCGGGTAGATGTGGAGAAGTTGTTTCCACTTAAGGGAGACCAAAACTTGAACATAATACAAGACAGTCATTAATAAATCCAATAGGTAATTCAGGAGAAACTTCTTTATCCAGAGAGTGGTGAGAATGTGGAACTCGCTATCATAAGTTGAGGTGAATAGCACAGTTACATTTAAGGGAAAGCTAGATAAGCACATGAAGAAAGACTTGCATTTTTGCAGTGTCTTTCACGACCACCGGACGTCTCAAAGCAATTTACAGCCAATGAAGTACTTTTGGAGTGCAATCACTGTTGTAATGTGGGAAACGCAGCAGCCAATTTGCACACAGCAAGCTCCCACAAACAGCAATGTGATAATGACCAAATAATCTGTTTTATTTGTTATGTTGGCCAGGACATCGGGGATAACTCCCCTGTTCTTCTTTGAAATAGTGCCATGGGGGTCTTGTACGTCCACTTGAGAGAGCAGACGGGGCCTTGGTTTAATGTCTCATCCGAAAGACGGCGCCTCCGACAGTGCAGCGCTCCCTCAGCACTGGACTGCAGTATCAGCCGAGAGTTTTTTTGGACTCAAGTCCCTGGAGCAACCTTCTGACTCAAAGACGAGAGTGCGACCCACTGAGCCACAGCTGACACTGAAAGGAATAGAAAGGTATGCTGATGAGATGAGGTGAAGTAGTGTCGGAGGGGGCTGGTGTGGAGCACAAACACCGGCATAGACCAGTTGGGCCGAATGGCCTGTCTCTGTGCTGTAAATTCTATGTAGTACGCAGTGAAATCATTTCGAGTCCAACCATCACTACTTTGTAGGCTGTGTTGCAGCTTCCACTTTTGTACATAGTGTGATCCTACAAACAGCACTGAAATGAGTGGTGCAAGCTAGCAGTACCTGTACTGAGTCATACTGCCAGCTCTGGATGGGGTAAAGTGCAGCTCTGTAAATAAATGCTCTTTTTTTAAAAAAAAAACACAAAGGCTTGTAGTTTATGCAGTGCCTTTCCATGTCTGCAAAGAACGTCTCAGAAAACATCACCTGGATTGCTCTTTGTAGTGCAGCAGGCAAACACAGCAGCCAGTGTGCATGTAACCAGGTCCCACAAACAGCAGTGACCAGTTAGCCTGTGTGTGGGGTTTCTTTTGAGCTTTTGATTGAGGAAAGTACACACAAACTTGGTTCGAGACTCTGCTTACATTCTTCAAGTGATTGGACAGCTGAGTATCCCGCCATCACTTTCTCCCAACATTCAAGTGCACATGCTTAGAGGTTTTGATTTAAACTCTTAATTCTCTAAACATTTTAAATGTTTTTTTTTTAGAATTAAAGTTTTAAAAAAAAATAGTTTCATACTTCACAGGGAAGTCTTGCTACAGTTATATAAGGTATTGGTGAGGCCACACCTGGAATACTGCGTGCAGTTTTGGCTTTCATATTTATGAAAGGATATACTTGCTTTGCAGGCAGTTCAGAGAAGGTTCACTCGGTTGATTCCGGGTTGAGGGGGTTGACTTATGAGGAAAGGTTGAGTAGGAATTCATAAGAATGAGAGGTGATCTTATCAAAACGTATAAGATTCTGAGGGGGCTTGACAGGGTGGATGCAGAGAGGATGTTTCCACTGATGGGGGAGACTAAAACTAGAGGGCACGATCTTAGAGTAAGGGGCCGCCCATTTAAAACTGAGATGAGGAGAAATTTCTTCTGAGGGTTGTAAATCTGTGGAAGTTGCTGCCTCGGAGAGCTGTGGAAGCTGGGACATTGAATAAACTTAAGACATAAATAAACAGTTTCTTAAACGATAAGGGGTTATGGGGAGCGGGCGGGGAAGTGGAGCTGAATCCATGATCTTATTGAATGGCGGAGCAGGCTCGAGGGGCCGTATGGCCTACTTCTGCTCCTATTTCTTATGTATTTCACCATCTTGCAATGACAATAGTTATGTAACTGTAACTCATGCACACTGTACCTGTACCCTTGAAATGCACACCCTGACCACAGGGGGTGAGCTTGCAGGAGACACTCCTCACCTGGGTTTCCAGGCAAAAAAGGGGAGGTCCCACTCAGGGTCAGCACTCCTTGGTTCTGGGAATAAAGTGAAGGTCACAGAGTGATCGTGTCTGATATCTACATGCCTCGTGTGAGTTTGTAACAAGGTGCAGAGACACTGCATTATGTTCTTATACTATATAGAGCCACAGAATTTACAACACAGAAACAGGCCATTTGGCCCAATTGATCTGTGCCAGTATTTATACTCCACACGAGCCTCCTCCCACCCTACTTCATCTCGCCCTATCCGCATAACCTCTATTCCTTTCTCCCTTATGGACTTATGCAGCTTCCCCTTAAATGCATCTATGCTATTCCCACTTCAGGCTGACACTCCAGTGCAGTGCTGAGGGACAGCTGCACTGTCGGAGGTGCCGTCTTTCGAATGAAATGTTAAACCGAGGCCCCATCTGCCCTCCCAGGCGGACGTAAAAGACCCCACGGCCACTATTTCGAAAAAGAGCAGGAGAATTTAGCCCCGGTGTTTTGCCTCAATCAACATAACTCTTATCTGGTCATTATCCACATTGCTGTTTGTGGGAGCTTGCTGTGCACAATTTGGCTGCCGCATTTCCCACATTGCAACAGTGACTACATTCCAAAAGTACTTCATTGGCTGTAAAGCACTTTGAGACGTCCAGTGGTCATGAAAGGCACTATATAAATGTAAGTCTTTCTTTCGACTCGCCTCAAGTACTCCATGTGCTAGCAAGTTCCACATTCTTAGCACTCTCTGGGTAAAAAGTTTCTCCAGCATTCCTTATTGGTGACTATCTTTTATTTAAACCTCCCATACTGGTGGCAGTCATTGCTGCAGCTGGTGTGAAGGCGAAGTAATGTCAGACTGCAGGGGTAGTTGATCAAGCTGTTGCTCTCTGTATAAATCAGCCCTCTCGGAGAGAGATTGTATCTTGGGAAAATTGCGGACGTTTGCAATTCCTCGCACATGCACTCCCCACGAGTGTTGCTCCTCCCTGGGAACACATCAGATCATGGAATCCCCTTCAAATCGAAGTGGAGCATGGAGTTCTCCTGGTGTCCTGACCAACAGACTCAATCAACAGCACCCAAAAAAACCCCAGATTAACTGGTCATTTATCTCATTTGCTGTTTTTGGGACCTCGCTGCTCTTAATTTTCTGCCATGTTTTTTGCCTGTGCAACAACAGTGACTACATTTCAGGAGTAATTCATTGGGGACAGGAGAAGACGTGGTATAAAGGATTTTTCCTTTAAATCTCGAGGTAGTCTCGCATTGTGCTCTCCAATCAGTAACATCACCGCCCTGTTATACTGCAGTTTTTGTGCTGATTTCAACCTGTTTTCCACAATGTACTGACACAATTGTCGGATTATTGCCCCATTTCTTTTCCTCCGCTCCATCTTCCCCACAGTCCCAAACAACTGCAGCTCTGTAGGAACGAGAGGAGGCCATTCAGCCCCTCGAGCCTGTTCCACCATTCAATTCGATCATGGCTAATCTGTATCTTAATTCCATCTACCTGCCTTGGTTCCGTAATCCTTAATACCCTTACTGAACAAAAATCTATGGGGAGAGAGTTCCTGATACCACTACCCTTTGTGTGAAGAAATACTTTCTGATATCACCACTGAACGACCCAGCTCTGATTTTAAGGTTATGCCCCCTTGTTCTGGACAATCCCACCAGAGGAAATAGTTTCTCTCTCTCTACCCAATCAACTCTTTTTTTTAATCATCATAAAACACCTCAATTAGATCACCCGTTAATCTTCTATACCTGAGGGAATACACGACTAATCTGTGCAACTTGTTCTCATAATTTAACCCTTTTAGCCCAGCTATCATTCTGATGACTCAGATTTAAGTGATTCATTTGCTACTTAATGACTTAAAATGTTACCTTTCAATCTAAATGGATTAGAGCTACCAAAACAATAATGAGATTATTAATTGGTAGAACAAACATTGAATGATGTGTTCCTGACAAAAGCACAGGGCTGTTGCTCACAATTGGAATCAAGTGACAGAGTCTCATTGAAAAAGAAGATACATGTTTAGAAGTTATAATTAAAATGTAACTTTTTTTGTGTTCCCAGCTGATGTCGTGTGTGTTTCTTGTATTTGGGATCTGTGCTCATATTTGGCCCGATTAATGTCGTCTCAATGACTGTTACTGGTGTGGGTTTGGGAGCAGTTCCAGCTCACTGACCATGCTTCACCATTTGGCAAGTTAAGGTTAAGGCTCAGGAACATGATTGGTGAAGGACTGGGACCCACTTCGAATCTATCCGGTACTAATCCTGCCCCGGCAGGACTTGATAGTGGAGTTCGGTGCTGAATATTGGGATTATTCCAACGCACTCCTGGCTGGCCTCCCGCGTTCTACCCTGTGTAAACTGGAGGTGATCCTATACTCTGCTGCCCGTGTCCTAACTCGCACCACGTCCCGTTCACCCTTGTGCTCGTTGACCTACATTGGCTCCCGGTTAAGCAACGCCTCGATTCCTAAATTCTCATCCTTGTTTTCAAATCCCTGCATAGTCTCGCCCCTCCCTATCTCTGTAACCTCCTCCAGCCCCACAAACCCCTGCCCCCATCCCCTGCGTTCCTCTATTTTTGCTCCCTTGAGCGTCCCTGATTATAATCGCTCAACCATTGGTGGCCGTGGCTTCTGTTGCCTAGGCGCTAAGCTCTGGAACTCCCTCCCTAAACCTCTCCGCCTCTCGTTCCTCCTTTAAGACACTCCTTAAAACATACCTCTTTGACCAAGCTTTTGGTCACCTGCCTAATTTCTCCTTGGGTGGCTTGGTCTTATAATTTTGTCTTGTACTCCTGTGAAGCACCTTGGGACGTTTTACTACGTTAAAGGCACTATATAAATACAAGTTGTTCATTTCTCCAGATCTCCATTGCCTTGAGCACATTTGAATGAATATAAATATTTTAAAAGGTATTTTGAATTTTGTTTTGGCATGGAGATCTTCCGTTTGGGACACGCTGACCCACATCAATCACTTCTATGTTAAATGCCGAATAAAGCTCCCTTCGCTCTGTCCCAACATGGTGCCCCTCAAACCTCAGAGTGTCCCCTACAATGTCAGTGTCGGCTGTGGTTCAGTTAGTAGCGCTCTTGTTTCTGAGTTAGTGATAATCCAGTGCAGTACTGAGGGAGGGCTGCACTGTCTGAGGAGACATCATTTGGATGAGATGTTAAACTGAGGCCCTATGGGTGTAAAAGTTCCCGTTGCACTATTTCGAAGAAGAGCAGGGGGAGTTCTCCCTGGTGCCTGGCCAATATTTACCCCTCAACCAAAACCTAAAACTGATTGTCTGATCATTATCACATTGTTGTTTGTGCAATTGGCTGCCATGTTTCCTACATTACAACAGTGACTACACTTCAAAAAAACGACTTCATTGTGATGTCCTGAGGTCATGAAAGGCATGATATAAATGCCAGTTCTTTCTTTCCGGCAACTTAGTTAAGATCTCCCAAACTCATCACGGCCAACAGATTTTATCCCAGCGGGATTTCAATCCATGTCCGAGAGGTGAAAGGGATAGTGTGTACTAACCAACTGGACCATTTAGGCTCCTAATAATATAGCTTTAAATCTAAACCAAGTAGAATATGTTGGCAAGGAACCAGTTAACTAATAAGCTTGCTTTATTTTTGTGTCTGATTATTGAATCAAAAGAAAAGAAACAAAACTTGGTTTGATGTATGTGTGCTTCTGTGTCGTGCCTCACCAGTTTTCCACTGCCCTTCCCTCTTGTCTCTGTTGTAAATCTGATGGTTCTTCAGACTGGGGCTAACAGTCATGATGACTGTGAAAGCACCCAAGTTCCCCAATAGCTTACCGTGTGCTGTGGTACTGAATCATACAGATGAGAAAGGTCTCTAGTATGATCCCAGCTCTATGCTGAAGTAGCCAGGGCAGTAGAGATCCAGCAAATGACTTCAGTGCCACTGGTCTGGGAGGGGCGCAAGAACTGGTAAATTTTGCTCTTATCATAGAATGATCCAGCACAGAAGGAGGCTCGATGAAAGAGCTTTCCAATTAGTCACTCTCCCCTGCCCTTTCCCCATAGCTCTGCAAATATTTCCCCTTCAAGTATCCAATTCCCTTTTGAAAGTTCGACTGAAACTGCTTTGGCCACCCTTTCAGGCAGTGCAGTCCAGATCATAACTTGCTGCGTAAAAAAATTCTCATCTCCTCCCTGGTTCCATTGCTAATTCTATGGTCCTATGATTCTATGAATTACCTTAAATCTCTGCCACTGCAAACAATTTCTCCTTTACTCTTATCATAACCTTTCATGATTTTGAACAGCTCTAACAAATCTTCCCTTAACCTTTTCTGCTTTAAGGGGAACAATCCCATCTTCTGTAGTCACTTGATCCTGTTGTGACCTCTTAACTAGAAAATGCACTTAAATGTCTACTGAGAGGTTCAGGCGTGTGTATGATGTGCTCCTCCTCTCTCTCCCTGCCACACATGGCCAAATAGCCTCACCCTCTCGAAACTGACTTGTGAAGAATAGTCAGGGTTGCCATCACTTGTGGGACCAACCCCAGCGAGTGGTGGTGCCGATCGGAGAAAAGCAGGAAGGGGAAAAAAACACAGCTGCCATTAATTCACAAAGTGACTCTGCAGTTGTTTTTAATCTAACCACAAAGGGTTTGTTCTTGCTGTATTTAATTTTAGTTTTGAATCAAATTGTGAAGGAACCCAGTGGGGAAGTAAGGGGGTCGGGTAAAGCTGGAATTGCTACGTTAGAACTGTGCAAGCCAAGGAGATTGCAGGTACATTTATCTACCTGCTTCAGCCAGTCTTGGTCCTCTCCGGCAGCGAGGGACACCCTGCTGGCTTTGTCCTTATAAATGTAAGGCTTTCATTTAATATATAAACCTAGTTAAATGACCAGCGCCCCTAACACAAAACATCAAGGTTGAAATATTGATGGTAAAATTATGCCAAGCTTGGGTTTAAAAAGCTTATTGATTATGTGTGTCAGCTGTGGTTCAGTGGGTAGCGCACTCACGCCTCTGTCAGAAGGTTGTGGGTTCATGTCTCACGCCAGGAACTTGGGCACAAAAAATCTAAGTTGACACTCCAGCGCAGTGCTGAGGGAGCGCTGCACTGTCAGAGGTGCCGACTTTTGGATGAGACGTTATACCGAGGCCGTGTTTGTCTCAAGTGGATGTAAAGATTCCATGGCACTATTTCGAAGAAGAGCACGGGAGTTATCCCCAGTGTCTTTGTCAATATTTATCCCTCAATCAACACAACAAAAACAGATTATCAGGTCATTATCACTTGGCTGTTTGTGTGGGAGCTTGCTGTGTGCAAACTGGCTGCCGCCTCTCCCACATTCCAACAGTACTTTGGCTGTAAAGTACTTTGGGGTGTCCGATGGTCGTGAAAGGCACTATATAAATGCAAGTCTTTCTTTATGAAGGAAGGGGGTTGGGGGGACCCTGAGGGATGCCAGGGGTTCTACAAGCCCTAGGTGTGTGTATATACACATGTATATGTTATTGACAGATTTAAATGTGCAATTTATTTAGTAAAAGTTATATATAACTTCACCTCTTGGTATGTTTCTGTAAATGTTAGATACGCCCACACATATATTCTAGCTCCTTTTAAATGTTAACCACAGACTTCCCTGCAAACCAGAAAGCAGAGCTTTCATCATGCACAGATTTGCCAGATCTTTAGCAAAGGTTATTAACCTACTTTTTACATTTTTTTTTAAAGTAAAAATTCTCTCTAGTTCAGCCCCCTATCCTTTTGTCTCCCGAAGCCATAATGGGGTACGGTTCCATGGGTGATCCAGCAAATGACTTAACCTCACCAGAGGGCCTATTCTTTATCTGTGAACCTAGATATCAGGTATGTTTTTGAACTATAGGAAAATACAAGACGACTAAAAAAAAATATATATATATATTCTCATTCTCCATCTCTTTCATCAGAAAGTGTTGCACAGAAAAATATTTGAAGCTACAAACCCTTCTTGCATAGGCTGCTCCCATTCAAAGTACTGCTATAAATATTTTAGATGTGCCTGCACTTCCTCTCACACATGGGCTAATGCAAATTTATGTGTCACACTTTTATTAATAAAAAAGGAATAAAGTGACTCACTTACAATGTACAGAAACATTCTCATGGGGCAGAAGATACTAGACCCACAATGTCTGCAGGCTCTTAACAGACCTTCCCACAAAACAAAACCAGGGTTCTGGACTCCAGCATGAATAGCAATTATCTCATCGAATTAACTGGCCCAATGTTTACTGAATATAAATTGAACTTTGGAGTCTTAGTCTTAAAGTGACATATGGCGGCATTTAGCATCATAATCAATTATGTTGTTACATGCTATGCCTTTCTACATGTCAGCAGTGATAGCACTCTCTGAGTCAGACGGTTGTGGGTTCAAGTCTCACTCCAGGGACTTAAGCCCATTATCCAGACTCGAGTGCAGTAAACATAGAAACATAGAAAATAGGAGCAGGAGTAGCCATTTCGCCCATCGAGCCTGAACCACCATTCAATATGATCATGGCTGATCATGCACTTCAGTACTCCATTCCTGCTTTCTCTCCATACCCCATTCCTGCTTTCTCTCCATACCCCTTGATCCCTTTAGCCGTAAGGGTCACATCTAACTCCCTTTTGAATATATCTAACGAACTGGCCTCAACAACTTTCTGTGGTAGAGAATTCCACATGCTCACAACTCTGAGTGAAGAAGTTTCTCCCCATCTCGGTCCTAAAATGGCTTACCCCTTATCCTTAGACTTTCCAATCCCGTCAGAATTTTACGTTTCTATGAGATCCCTTCTCATTCTTCGAAATTCCATTGAATATAAGCCTAGTCGATCCAGTCTTTCTTCATGTGTCAGTCCTGTCATCCCGGGAATCAGCCTGGTGAACTTTCGCTGCACTGCCTTAATAGCAAGAATTCCTCAGATTAGGAGACCAAAACTGTACACAATATTCAAGGTGTGGCCTCACCTAGGCTCTGTAAAACTGTAGTAAGACCTCCCTGCTCCTATACTCAAATCCTCTCGCTATGAAGGCCAACATGCCATTTGCCGCCTTCATTGCCTGCTGTACCTGTATGCCAACTTTCAATGATTGATATACCATGACACCCAGGTCTTGTTGCACCTCCCCTTTTACTAATCTGTCACCATTCAGATAATCTGCCTTCCTGTTTTTATCGCCAAAGTGGATAACCTCACATTTATCTACATTATACCGCATCTGCCAGTACTGAGAGAGTGCTGCACTATTGGAAGAGCTGTCTTTTGGATAAGTTGCTAAACCAAGGGCCCGTCTGTCCTCTTGGGTGGATGCAAACGATTCCATGACGCTATTTTGAAGAGCAGGGGAATTCTCCCCAGTTGTCTTGGCCAATATTTATCCCTTAACCAACATCATTAAAAAAAAACATAAATAGAATGAGAAAATGCTGGCAATACTCAGCAGGTCGGGCAGCGTCTGTAGAGAGAGAAGCTGAGTTAACGTTGCAGGTTGATGATCTCTCATCAGTTCTGACAGATGCTGCCTGACCCGCTGAATATTTCCAGCATTTTCTGTTTCTATTTCAGATTTCCAGCATCCACAGTATTTTACTTTTGTATCACCTAAAAAACAGATTATCATAGAATAGTATAGCATAGATGTCGGCCATTCGACCCATCGAGTCTGTGCCGGCTCCTTTGAAGAGCAATCCGGTTAGCAGCTGATTTATCTCAATGCTGTTTGTGGGAGCATGCTGTGCACAAATTGCTGCATTTCCTACAAAAGTGACTACACTTCAAAAGTATCTCATTAGCTGTAAAGTGCTTTGGGACATCCTGAGGTCATGAATGGTCCTATAAAATGCAAGTCTGTCTTTTATGGTAGAAAATTCCTATTGGAAGTGCCACAGAAGATTCAAATGTATTTAACAAAGTCGTGCAAAGTGTATGACTGTTTAGAACTGAAACTGTCATGCTTGACTGTCAATTCATTTAACCTGTCTTGGTATAACAGTCCTGTAATGACTGTCACGTGAGATATATATTAATATTCATGTCTGTTATTTAACTAAACTAGTGCACTTCTGTAAGAAAGAAGAAAGACTTGCATATATAAAATGCCTTTCACAACCTCAGGACGTTCCAAAACGCTTTACAGCCAATGAATTGTTTTTGAAGTGCAGTCACTGTTTTAATGTAGGAAAAAAGGCTGCCAATTTGTGCTGAGCAAGGTCCCACAAACAGCAATGTGATGATGACCAGATAACCTGTTTTAGTGATGTTGACTTGAGGGATAAATATTGGCCAGGACACCAGTGAGAACTCCCCTGCTTGTCTTCAAATCAGTGCCATGGGATATTGTGCACGTCTGACAGTGCAGCGCTCCCTCAGCACTGCACTGGGAGTGTCGGCCTAGACTATATGTTCAAGTCCCTGGAGTGGGGCTTGAACCTGCGACCTCTTAACTCACAATAGTTTGATCTGAATAGTAGACTTTATTGCATTTTGTTCCCATATCAAACATCTTTTATCCCGAACTGCAATCTTCTTGTAGAAATATGTAACTATTTGAAGCATGACATTTTTGAAAATAAATACGTTTTGGGGGGGGGGGTTGGTTGGTTGGTTGTTGCGGCAAAGGGAAAGACTGCACCAAGAAATAAAAACACAAGAAATAGGAGCAGGCCATTTGGCCCCTCGCACCTGTTCTGCCATTTAATAAGATCATGGCTGATCTGATCATGGACTCAGCTCCACTTCAGGATAAATGGTTCATAGAAACATAGAAACTTGGTGCAGGAGTAGGCCATTCGGCCCTTCGAGCCTGCACCGCCATTCAATAAGATCATGGCTGATCATTCCCTCAGTACCCCTTTCCTGCTTTCTCTCCATACCCCTTGATCCCCTTAACCCGTAAGGGCCATATCTAACTCCCTCTTGAATATATCCAATCAACTGGCATCAACAACTCTCTGCGGCAGGGAATTCCACAGGTCAACAACTGAGTGAAGAAGTTTCTCCTCATCTCAGTCCTAAATGGCTTACCCCTTATCCTAAGACTATGTCCCCTGGTTCTGGACTTCCTCAACATAGAGACCATTCTTCCCGCATCTAACCTGTCCAGTCTCTGGTTCACTCTCTGGTAACCAATGGGGTGCCACAGGGATAAGTGCTGGAACCCCAACTATTTAGAATCTACATTAACGACTTGGAAGAAGGGACTGAGTGCAACGTAGCCAAGTTTGCTGACAATACAAAGATGGGAGGAAAAGCAATGTGTGAAGAGGACACAAAATCTGCAAAAGGACATAGACAGGCTAAGTGAGTTGGCAAAAATTTGGCAGATGGAGTATAATGTTGAAAAGTGTGAGGTCATGCACTTTGGCAGAAAAAAATCAAAGAGCAAGTTATTATTTAAATGGAGAAAGATTGCAAAGTGCTGCAGTACAGCAGGACCTGGGGGTACTTGTGCATGAAACATGAAAGGATAGCATCCAGGTTCAGGAAGGCCAATGGTATCTTGGCTTTATTGCAAAGGGGATGGAGTATAAAAGCAGGGAAGTCTTACTAGAGCTATATAAGGTATTGGTGAGGCCACACCTGGTATACTGTGTGCAGTTTTGGTTTCCATAATTACGAAAGGATATACTTGCTTTGGAGGCAGTTCAGAGAAGGTTCACTAGGTTGATTCCGGCGATGAGGGGGTTGATTTATGAGGAAAGGTTGAGTAGGTTGGGCCTCTACTAACTGGAATTCAGAAGAATGAGAGGTGATCTTATTGAAACATGTAAGATTGTGAGGGGGCTTGACAAGGTGGATGCAGAGAGAATGTTTCCACTGATGGGGGAGACTAGAACTAGAGGGCACGATCTTAGAATATGGGGCCGCCCATTTAAAACAGAGATGAGGAGAAATTTCTTCTGAGGGTTGTAAATCTGTGGAATTCGTTGCCTCAGAGAGCTGTGTAAGCTGGGACATTGAATAAATTTAAGACAGAAATAGACAGTTTCTTAATCGATAAGGGGTTATGCGGAGCGGGCGGGGAAGTGGAGCTGAGTCCATGATCAGATCAGCCACGATCTTATTGAATGGCGGAGCAGGCTCGAGAGGCCGTATGGCCTACTCCTGTTCCTATTTCTTCTGTTCCCTGCCTGCTCCTCATAACCCTGGACTCCCTTATCATTGCAAAAATCTGCCTGTGGGAGAAAATGGGAGATCCTGATCTAAAGAGGGGTAGGGGGGGGGAGGAGGGAGTTATTTTTCTGTGTATGCTGTTTGCAGCAAATACAGCAGAGAGAAAACTTAAGTGAGAGAGAGAGAGAGAAAATTAGCAGCATTTAAACCGAGACAGCCCTCATCTGATCGAGAGGGTCCAATCAGGACTTGGTTAAGGCTCTGCCATTGCGTTTTGTGTGTGTGTGTGTGTGTGTGTGTGTATTTGTGTTGTTACCCCCTCCACACACACACACACACACCCTCCCTCCCCTCTCTGTCTCTCCTCCTCCTGGTGTGGACATGGTGATGAGGCTGGTGGAGAGTGGGGTGTGAGGTTGAGCCGGGGGGGGGGGGGGGGGTGGGGGCTGCTGATTTCCCCCCCCCCCCCCTCGGCGCGTGGACAGCACAACTTTGCCGCACGCCTTGTGGTCGCCTCCAGAGTGCCGGGCGGAGGAGGAGCAGGAGCGCCGCCGCTTTCCACCCGCAAAGCTGGCCTCAAAATGGTATTTCTCACTTCGAATATTATTATTATTGCATTCTGCGTCTGCCTTTTTTTTTAAACAATTGCTCATTTCGTCTTTTTAAAGAAGCAATTTGTGTGTGTGTGTGTGTGTGTGTGTGTTAAGCTGAGGGGATGGGGGGGAGAGAGAGCAAGGCGCTGTGTGTTTTTTCGCAATAATGCGGATTTTCTGTTTTGCTGGAGGGAGGGAGAGAGGACTAAATATTATTATTCGTCTTGCCTTGAGGTGGTGGAGAGTGATTCAAATTCTCCTTCCCTTCACTCCCTGCAAAAACAATGGGACACAGTTGGTCACGAAGAGTTAAATTCCTGAAGATGGGAATGCTGCGTGAGACACCGAGAGAGAGAGAGAGAGAGAGGGGGCTGCAGGAATAGGCTAGGCCCGCCTGCCCTTTTAGCTCCACTTCCCCCCCCCCCCCAGCCTGGTTTTATTCAGTCAATTCCCCCCTCACACATGGCCCAGGGGAAGGGCAGCGAGGGCCGGAGGCCCGGCACTTTGATCTTCCTACTGGGGATATTGTAGCCAGTTCTCTTTCCCCCCCCCCCGACTCTCTGTGTGTGACTCTCTCTCATGGATACATTGCCTGGTCCTCCTCGTTCTTTTCCTCTATTGTGCATTTTTCAGCAGCTCTGCTGGGAGTTTATTGTCATCTCTCTCTCGTGTTTTTGTGTCCTTTTTTCCCCCCCCCCTCTTTCCCTGCTTCTGCGGTTTAGCCGAGGTAAACGCCATTTCCACCCCCCCCCCCCAACTGCTGAGTGACATCTTAGAGCAGAAACAGTTTTAAAAAAAAAGGGACCAGCTTCCTCTCTACTGTGGATTCCAGATTAATGCAATATGTTTTTTTTATATAGATATAAACTGAATGTTTCAAATTATGCGGATGTTTTGATCTCCTATGTTAGTCTCTTTTAAAAAAAAATAAAACATGTGTTGCAATATTGGAATTGTACACGGGTTTTGCGTTTGTGCAGGTGCATATTGAAGTAACTTGTTCGTTCTTTCTGATGCCATCCAGTTTTCAGATATTCAAGTTTTTTGAATTTTGGATTTTGCAACATAGATTTTTGTTAATGAGTCAAGGTGGCTTTTGCTCGTCTCATGACCTGGGGTCTGGTCCATCATACCAGAACCTGTGTGTGTGTCAAGTTGAGTACAAGATTCTGGCAACAAGGTGCAATGATCTATTTGTAAAAAAAAAACTTCAATACCTTCAAAATAAAGTGGCAGGAGGACTGAGTTCTGCTTCCTCGCTCACACCTAATGTGTTCCGAGGTGAAGCGCTGAGGTTTGCAAAGTTGTCGACCAGGCAGTAAAGAACTTTTCCTGACCTCCGGACATCCCAAAGTGCTTCGCTGCCAATGAAGTACTTTTGAAATGTGGTCACTGTTGTCACGTAGGAACCGGGGCAGCCAATTTGTGTACAGCAAGGCCTCACAAACAGCAATGTGATAACGACCAGATAATCTGTTTTCATTTGTTGATTGAGGGATAAATATTGACCAGGACACGAGGGAGAACTTCTCTGCTCTTTACCACCTAATGAGGGTGGACGGGGATTCAGTTTAACGCCTCGCCTCCAACATTGCAGCACTCCTTTCGTACGGCCCTGAAGTGTCAGCCTAAATTTTTGCTCAAGTCTCGAGTGAAATTGAACCCACATCCTTCTGACTCCAAGGCCTGAGTGCTACTCACTGAGGCACAGTTGACACCGTTCCAAGAGCATTTTCCCTATGCTCAGCCTTTAGGCAGGAGTTTTGCTGAAGGCTGTTCCAGCTACTAAGCGATGGTCTGTCACCCCTTTGGCTTCAGTGCGTGCTCTGCCCCCTTGAGTTATACAGACACTTTTCGTGTTGATGTGCGCCCCAAACTGTTTCGCGCCCCAAACTGTTTCGGGTCGATGCTGGCGTGACCGTGCAACCGCCGATCAGATGGAGCGTTTTGCAGACTTCACTGAGCAGTGGTGCTCCCCGGTTCGAAGGGGAACCTGTGTTTGCCTCGATCTGGGAAGCTGGTGCAAATTCGTGGTGAGTTATGTGCTGTGAAAAGTTTCTCTCGGTATCAAGTCAAACTGAACCGAATCTTGTGTGGTGTCGGTTCGGACTGGTTTGGATGCAGTGCTTTGTGGCTGTTCGGATTTGAATTTGTGCAGTTCTGCCATGACTGCCTCCCCATCCCAATGAAACGTATATCTGTCATGGATGTGTACATGTTGTGTCGTGACCAGAAACATTTTCTGTCCCTGGGGAGATTTTCGGATGAGAATCGGTGGTGAAAACAGGTGTGCTCTGCTCACTATAGCTATACTTGCTACAACTGTACAGGGCGTTAGTGAGGCCACACCTGGAGGACTGCATACAGTTTTGGTCTCCTTATTTAAGGAAGGATCTACTCGCATTGGAGGCAGTTCAGAGAAGGTTCACTAGGTTCATTCTTGAGATGAAGGGGTTGTCTTATGAAGAAAGGTTGAGCAGGTTGAGCCTATACTCATTGGAGTTTAGAGGAATGAGAGGTGATCTTATTGAAGCATATAAGATTCTGAGGGCTCGACAGGGTAGATGCAGAGAGGATGTTTCCTCTCGTGGGGGATTCTAGAACTAGGGGGCATAGTTTCAGAATAAGGGATCGCCCATTTAAAACCGAGATGAGGAGGAATTTCTTCTGAGGGCTGTGAATCTTTGGAACACTCTACCCCAGAGAGCTGTGACTCATTGTGAGGAGGACACACAAAATCTGCAGAAGGATATAGACAGGTTAAGTGAGTGGGCAAAAATTGGAAAGTGTGAGGTCATGCACTTTGGCAGAAAAAAAAAATCAAAGAGCAAGTTATTATTTAAATGGAGAAAGATTGCAAAGTGCTGCGGTACAGCGGGACCTGGAAGTACTTGTGCATGAAACACAAAAGGTTAGTATACAGGTACAGCAGGTGATCAGGAAGGACCAATGGAATCTGCAATGCGTGCAGTTTTGGTTTCCATATTTACAAAAGGATATACTTGCTTTGGAGGCAGTTCAGAGAAGGTTCACTTGATTGATTCCGGAGATGAGGGGGTTGACTTATGAGGAAAGGTTGAGGAGGTTGGGCCTACTCAATTGGAATTCAGAAGAATGAGAGGTGATCTTATTGAAACCTATAAGATTTTGAGGGGGCTTGACAAGGTGGATACAAAGAGGATGTTTCCACTAATGGGGAAGACTAGAACTAGGGGGCATAATCTTAGAATAAGGGGCCGCCCATTTAAAACTGAGATGAGGAGAAATTTCTTCTCTGAGGGTTGTAAATATCTGGAATTCGCTGCCTCAGAGCTGTGGAAGCTGGGACATTGAATAAATTTAAGAATAAATAGACAGTTTCTTAAACGATAAGAGGATAAGGGGTTCTGGGGAGCTGGCGGGGAAGCGGAGCTGAGTCCATGATCAGAACAGCCATGATCGTATTAAATGGCGGAGCAGGCTCGAGGGGCCATATGGCCTATTCCTGCTCCTATTTCTTACGTTATGTTATTGTAAGGCGGAGATGGACATATTTTCGAACTATAAGGGGAGTCAAGAGTTATGGGGAGCGGGCAGGATGTGAAGTTGAGGCCAAGATCAGATCAGCCATGATATTGAATGGCGGAGCAAACTCGAGGGGCCAAATGGCCTACTCCTGCTCCTATTTCTTGTGTCCACTGTATTAGTTTTGGAATCTGGCTTGAGGGTCTAGGACCGTGTAGCATGACTTCCATTTTATATGTGGCCAAGACCACTTTTACATGCGAGTTAGAAAGCATGCAAATTGAGGGACCGGAACCTCTTTTACATGCATCATGTTGGGAGGCATTTGGGTGAAGGGGCCTTTATACATATAAGGGATTTAGAGTAAAGGGCCACGGCCCCCTTTAGAATGTGTGTCATGACGCATTTATGCAGCCAAAAAATTAATGTTGACTTAAAGCTTGAGCTTTTTCAAAGTTATCTCTCTTTTCCTTACAAGGTGACTGTTGCTCAGGTTCAAGTCTACGAGCAGAACCTTGCCCAAATGAACATTTCGTGTGCTCGAGCACTTGGAGGATATAACATCAGAACCTGTTCCTGATGCCCACAATATGTGCATTTTCCATTGATCCAGAGCACAAGTTATTTTTTAACCTATAGTTTCCACCCCCTTTCCCAGCCCAGCACCCAGATAACACGGCATGGATTGTCCTGGCTTGTGATCTTCCAGGGCCTGTATGGCTCAGTATTGCACCAAGTGAATGGACTTACCCAGTGCGCCATTTGAAGATGTTCATCTCTGAAGGTTGGCACCTGTTGTGTCTTCTGTGTCTCGCTTAGCAGTTTGCCTCATGTTGATTCTCTTGTGTGCCAGTGTAAACCGAGTAATAGGTGATGGGTTTGTGCTGTCTCTTTCTCATTCTCCTCGTCACTTTGTACATATTATGTATCCTGTAAAATCTGCCTTTGTGGGAGTCCTGGTTTAAATCGGGCAGCTTAATGGTCACCCCATTGCAGCTGTGAAGCACTGAGCTGGGAACTGCACAGTAAAACGTTTTTGTATGCACACATGGACAAGGGCTATAGGTAAAAAATTGGTAAAAGGCCAGCTAAGGACTGATGTCAGGGAGTGCTTCTTCAGCGTGATCAATACCTGCATTGACTTTCCGGGTGGAATATAAGAAATAGGAGCAGGAGTAGGCCATACGGCCCCTCAAGCCTGCTCCATCATTCAATAAGATCATGGCTGAACTTGTACGACAACTTAATTTTCCTGCACTATCCCCATATCACTTGATTCCCAGTGTCCAAAAGCCTATTGATCTCTGTCTTGAATATATGCAACAATTTGAGCATCCAGAGCCCTCTGGGGTTGAGAATTCCAAAGGTTCACAACTGAGTGGAAGACATTTCTCCTCATCTCAGTCCTAAATGGCCAACCCCTTATCCTGAGATTATGACCCATAGTTCTAGACTCTCCAGCCAGGGCAAACAGCATCTACCCTGTCAAGCCCTCTAAGAATTTCATATGTTTCAATGAGACCACCTCTCATTCTTCTATACTCCAGAGAATATAGGCCCATTCTACTCAATCATGGCTGATCTGTATCCTTTAATCATCGCAAACACCTCAATTAGACCATCCCTTAATCTTCTATACTCTAGGGATATCCCCCGTATCATTCTAGTGAATTGGGGCACAAGTTTTGCAGTCAGGGATGAAGCAGTGATAGAAGACTCTAAGTCCTGTAGAAAGATGAGTGAAATGGGCCACATGGCTTTCCTCTTCTGTATTTTTTTTAAATTCGTAGCCAATCGTTCCAATTCTTTGTCAAATCACAAACGCCAGAGGTCACCTTGCACACATCAAGGATCACCCTGTGCTAATGCTCTTAGCCAAAAGGCCTAGAGCCCAAGCACCGCTATCTTTTGTTTCCTGTTGAAAATTGGTCTGACTTTTGGGTTAAACTGATTTGTGTTTTGTTTTTTATCCTTTTAATGCAGGGGTAGGGTCGTGCATTTTCGACCATGATCAGCTTTGATTGTGGGAGTAATGCAGGGTTAATCCTGGAAATTCCTCGACGGTAAAAGAGTAGAATAGTTTGATGACTCTCTTATTTGGGCATCACTTATGAGATCCTGGATATCATCTAGGGCTGTATACCCTCTCTAACCTCCTCCAGCCCTACAACCCTCCCTATCTCTAACCTCCTCCACCCCTACAACTTCCAAGATCTCTGCATCCCTCCTATTCTGGCCTCTTGTTCGTCCCCGACTTTCATCACTCCATTGGCGGCCGTGCCTTCAGCTGCCTGGGCCCCAAGCTCTGGAATTCCCTCCCTAAACCTCTCCGCCTCTCTCCCTTGCTCTGCACCTTTAAAGACGCTCCTTAAAACCTACCTCTTTGACCAAGCTTTTGGTCACCTGTCCTCATAATTCCTATGTGACTTGGTGTCAAATTCTGTTTGATTATGCTCCTGTGGAGCGCCTTGGGACATTCAGACCCTTGAGCCTGTTCCGCTATTCAACTAAATATAGCTGATCTTAACTCCATTTACCCATCTTGGTTCTGTGACCCTTAATCTTATCAATCGCAGTTTTAAAAATTTCAATTGACCCCCCAGCCTCGTGTCTTTTGGAGCTGGGAAAGATTTCCAGATTTCCATTACGCTTTGTGTGAAGAACAACATAGGAACATAACAAATAGGAGCAGGAGTGGGCCACGTAGTCCTTCGAGCCTGCTCCGCCACTCAATAAGATCATGGCTGATCTGATCCTGGCCTCAACTCCACTTCCCTGACCACTCTCCATAACCCTTGACTCCCTTATTGTTCAAAAAATCTGTCTATCCCCACCTTAACTATATGTCCAGGCTCCACAGCTCTCTGGGATACAGAATTCCAAAGATTCACAACTGAGAAGAAATTCCTCCTCATTTCTGTTTTAAATGGGCAACCCCTTATTCTGAAACTATGCCCCCTAGTTCTAGATTCCCCCACAAGGGTAAACATCCTCTCTGCATCTACCCTGTCAAGCCCCCTCAGAATCTTACACGTTTCAATAAGATCACCTCATTCTTCTAAACTCCGATGAGTATAGGCCCAATTTGCTCAACCTTTCTTCATAAGACAACCCCTGCATCCAGGAATCAACCTTGTGAACCTTCTCTAAACTTGCCTCCAATGCAAGTGTATCCCTCCTTAAATAAGGAGACCAAAACTGTATGCAGTACTCCAGGTGTGGTCTTATCAATACCCTGTACAGTTGGAGCAGGACTTCCCTACTTTTATACTCCATTCCCCTTGAAATAAAGGCCAACATTCCATTTGCCTTCCTGATTACTTGCTGTACCTGCATACTCACTTTTTGTGTTTCATGTAGAAGGACCCCCAGATCCCTCTGTACTACAGCATTTTGTAATCTCTCCCCATTTAAATAATGTGTTTTTAAAATTTTTCTTACAAAGTGGATAATCTCACATTTTCCCACATTATACTCCATCTGCCAATTTTTTTGCCCACTCACTTAGCCTATTATCTATATTGCTTTGCAGATGCTTTGCATCCTCCTCACAACTTACTTTCCCACCTATCTTTGCATCATCAGCAAATTTGGCTACATTACACTCGGTCTCTTCATCCAAGTCATTAATACAGATTGTAAATAGTTGAGTCACTGGCACTGATTCCTGTGGCACCCCACTAGTTACCGTTTGCCAACCTGAAAATGACCCATTTATCCCGACTGTTTGTTTTCTGTTAGTTAGCCAATCTTCTAACCATATTACCCCCAACCTTGTGAGCTCTTATCAGTTGCAGTAACCTTTTATGTGGCACCTTATCAAATGCCTTCTGGAAATCCAAATACATGACATCCACTGGATCCCCTTTATCCACCATGCTCGTTACTGCCTCAAAGAACTCCAGGAAATGTACATAAGAACATAAGAAATAGGAGCAGGAATAGGCCATGCAGCCCTTCGAGCCTGCTCCGCCATTTAGACGATCTTGCCTGATCTGATCATGGACTCAGGTCCACTTCCCTACCTGCTCCCGATAATCCCTTATTCCCTTATCATTTAAGAAACTGTCTCTTTCTGTCTTAAATTTATTCAATGTCCCAGCTTCCACAGCTCTCTGAGGCAGCGAATTCCACAGATTTACAACCCTCAGAGAAGAAATTTCTCCTCCTCCTCAGTTTTAAATGGGCGGCCCCTTATTCTAAGATGATGCCCTCTAGTTCTCGTCTTCCCCCATCAGTGGAAACGTCCTCTCTGCACCCACCTTGTCAAGCCCCCTCATAATCTTATAGGTTTCGATAAGATCACCTCTCATTCTTCTGAATTCCAGTGAGTAGAGGCCCAACCTACTCAACCTTTCCTCATAAGTCAACCCCTTCATCTCCAGAATCAACCTTGTGAACCTTCTCTGAACTGCCTCCAAAGCAAGTGTATCCTTTTGTAAATATGGAAACCAAAACTGCACGCAGTATTCCTGGTGTGGCCTCACCAATACCCTGTATAATTGTAATAAGACATCCCTGCTTTTATACTCCATCCCTTTTGCAATAAATTCCATTGGCCTTCCTGATCATTTGCCGTACCTGCATACTCGCCTTTTGTGTTTCATGCACAAGTACTCCCAGGTCCCGCTGTACTGCAGCACTTTGCAATCTTTCTCCATTTAAATAACAACTTACTCTTTTTGATTTTTTTTCTGCAAAAGTGCATGAACTCACACCTTCCAACATTATACACCATCTGCCAAATTTTTGCCCACTCACTTAGCCTGTCTATATTTCTTTGCAGATTTTTTGTATCCTCCTCACACACTGCTTTTCCTCCCACCTTTGTATAATCAGCAAACTTGGCTACGTTACACTCAGTCCCTTTTTCCACGTCGTTAATATAGATTGTAAATAGTTGGGGTCCCAGCACTGATCCCTGCGGTACCCCACTAGTTACTGATTGCCAACCCGAGAATGAACCATTTATCCCGACTCTGTTTTCTGTTCGTTAGTCAATCTTCTATCCATGCTAATATATTACCCCCAACCCCGTGAACGTTTATCTTGTGCAGTAACCTTTTATGTGGCACCTTGTCAAATACCTTCTGGAAGTTCAAATACACCACATCCACTGGTTCCCCTTTATCCACCCTGTTCGTTATATCCTCAAAGAATTCTAGCAAATTTGTCAAAGATGACTTCCCCCTTCATAAATCCATGCTGATTCTGCCTGACTGAATTTTGCTACTGCTTTAATAATGGACTCAAACATTTTCCCAACCACAGATGTTTGGCTAACTGGCCAATAGTTTCCTGCTTTTTGTCTGCCTCCTTTTTTAAATAGGGGCGTTACATTTGCAGTTTTCCAATCTGTTGGGACCTCTCCAGAATCCATGGAATTTTGGTAAATTACAACCAATGCATCCACAATCCCTGCCGCTACTTCTCTTAAGACCCTAGGATGCAAGCAATCCTGTCCAGGGGATTTACCTGCCTTTAGTCCCATTATCTTACTGAGCACCATGTCAAACATGATTTCCCTTTCATAAAACCATGCTGACTCTGCTTGACTGTATTATGATTTTCTAAATGTCCTGCTACTGCTTCCTTCATAATGTACTCCAGCATTTTCCCAGTGACAGATGTTAGGCTAACTGGTGTATAGATTCCTGCTTTCTTTCTCCCTCCTTTCTTAAATAGGGTTGTTACATAGGGAAGTTTTGCTTCCTGACATCACCCCTGAACGGCATAGCTCTAAATTTAAGATATTGCCCCCTTGTTCTGGACTCCCCCACCAGAGGAAATCGTTTCTATCTACTCTATCAAATCCTTCAATAATCTTAAAGACCTCAATAACCTTCTATAATCAAGGGAATATGCTTGATTCACACTTGCAGCAGTATTGGTTCCATAAGTGTCCCTACTGGTTGATACTTTCAAAAGTTTGAATTTGGTTTGTTCCCACGGCAGGAGAATTATGATGCTTAACTGGGAGCCAATGTATGTCAGCGAGCACAGGGGTGATGTGTGAACGGGACTTGGAGCGAGTTAGGACATGGTTTTGGATGACCTCAAGTTTATGTAGGGTAGAATGTGAGCGGCCAGCCAGGAGTGCATTGGAATAGTCAAGTCTAGAGGTCACTAAAGCATGGATGAGCTGAGGCAAGGGCGGAGTTGGGTGATGTTAAGGAGGTGGAAATAGGCGGTCTTAGTTATGCCTTGAATATGTTGTTGGAAGCTCATTTCAGGGTCAAATGTGACGCCAAGGATTGCGAACAGTGTGGTTCAGCCTCGGACAGATGTTAGGGAGAGGGAACGGAGTTTGTGGCTAGGGAACGGAGTTTGTGGCGGGTTATCGAAAACAATGGCTTCGTTCTTCCCAATTGGAGAAAACTTCTGCTCATCCTGAACCGGATGTTGGACAAGCAGTCTGACAATTTAGACACTGTGGAGGGGTCAAGAGAAGTGGTAGTGAGGTAGAGCTGGATGTTGTTGGCGTACATGTGGAAGCTGACGCTGTGTTTTGGGATGATGTCGCCGAGGGGCAGCATGTAGATGAGAAATTAGAGAGGGCCAAGGATAGATCCTTGGGGAACACCAGAGGTAACGATGCGGGAGTGGGAAGAGAAGCCACTTTATTAGCGTTTTATTCACAACACTCATTATTGTAGGACAAATCCCTCCGCTCCTGGTCACTTTATCTGGACACATAATGTGTTACCTTTTGCCGTGCCGCTATTTCTTGTATAACCTACAAGTGGGCAGCCTCTAACCATTATCTGAAGCAGCAACCAAGATATCAGAAACTTAAATTAAAGCAAAATATTTATACTGCTATCTTTGTTACTGGAGTAAAACCAGATACAACTTGTTAAATTCTCCAGAAATTGCTCTCTCATGTAAGAAACAGGCCTGTATTTAATTGGGAGCTAAATCTGAGCGATTTGGATAACTTTGCAGACTTTGTACCAGAGTGAGGATGAAAAAGGAAGACTTGGATTTATAAAGCTCCTTTCACGACCACCAGATGTCTCAAAGCGCTTTCCAACCAATGTAGTACTTTTGGAGTGTAGTCACTTGTAATTTGGCAAATGCGACAGTCAATTTGCGCACAGCAAGCTCCCACACACAGCAATGTGATGATGACCAGATAATTTTTTTTTTGTTATGTTGATTAAGGGATAAATATTGGCCAGAACTCCCCTGTTCTTCTACGTCCACCTGAGAGAGCAGACGGGGCCTCGGTTTAACGTCTCATCCGAAAGACTGCACCTCCAACAGTGCGGCGCTCCCTCAGCACTGCACTGGAGTGTCAGCCTGGATTATTCTGTTTGTGCTCGAGTCCCTGGAGTGGGACTTGAACCCACAACCTTCTGACTCAGAGGCGGGAGTGGTACCCACTGAACCACAGCTGACACTGAAGATGACACAAGCTCTCACCTGAATGAAAATAAAACCGGCAGCTCATCTCATCCAGCAGCAACATGACCTGATGACCTCCAAGAATAGTGTTGGGGAAGGGGGGAGTTCACATGCTTGACACATTAACAGGCCTCTTGCGCAACCCAACTTCTTTCACCCCACGTTGTTGGCAGTGCCGACAGCTGCAGCTGCCTAGGCCATAAACTCTTTAATACCCTCTCAATTCCTCTCTGCATTTCTACCTCTTGATCCTCCTTTAAGACTCTCCTTAGATCATCTCATCATAGGCAGTCCCTCTTAAAATGAGTCCTTAGGTGGCTGAACAGTCCAATACGAGAACCACAGTCCCTGTCACAGGTGGGACAGATAGTCGTTGAGGGTAAGGGAGGGTGGGACAGATTTGCCACACGTTCTTTCCGTTGCCTGCGCTTGTTTTCTGCATGCTGTCGGTGATGAGACTCGAGGAGCTCAGCGCCCTCCCGGATGCTCTTCCTCCACTTGGGGCGGTCTTTGGCCAGGGACTCCCAGGTGTTGGTGAGGATGTTGCACTTTATCCGGGAGGCTTTGAGGGTGTCCTTGTAACGTTTCCTCTGCCCACCTTTAGCTCGTTTGCCGTGAAGGAGTTCCGAGTAGAGCCCTTGCTTTGGGAGTCTCGTGTCTGGCATACGGACAATGTGGCCTGCCCAGCGGAACTGATCAAGTTCAAGGTCTACAGGACTGTAGTGATACCCGCCCTCCTGTATGGCTCAGAGACATGGACCATGTACAGTAGACACCAAGTCGCTGCAGAAATACCACCAACGATGTCTCCGCAAGATCCTGCAAATCCCCTGGGAGGACAGACGCACCAACATTAGCATCCTTGACCAGGCCAACATCCCCAGCATCGAAGCACTGACCACACTTAAATCATACCTCTTTGACCAAGCTTCTGTTTTCCTGTCCTAATAGCTCCTTCTTTGGCCCGGTGTCAATTTTTAATGTAATCCGCTCCTGTGAAGCGCGTTAGGATGTTTTTCTATGTTAAACGCGCTGTATAAATGTGTGTTTTTCTATTCAAATGCAAGTTGTTGCTGGGGTATGGACTGTGTGTTGGTTTTAATATGCATGAGCTGAGCTGCACTGTAGTAAAACGGATAGATATACAGCGGTGAGTGGAGGAGTTCAGGCGGTCGCATTGGTGCAAAGGTCACACTGATAATTCTGATATGTAATCCATGCCGCCCAATGTTGAGGTGTTGAGTACTTAATCGATGTGGATTTGCTCACCCCTGCTTTTCAGCTACCATCAGAAAAACAACCCAGTCACAGTAGGAGAGGATTTGCCTTTGTGCTTTGCGTCCTATAGATGCACATCAGCCGGTTTCCTCGGCAATCGGCAGTTTGGGCTGTTGGTACCATACAGGTGCAAATCGGAAACACGTCTGTCTTGGATTTCCATCGCTCCCGCTCCCCCTCCCCCAGGGAGATCTATCATCCATTCCGGGAAATCCAGGAGACCCAGTCGGTAATCGAGCATTGCTTGCGGAGACCTCGAGAGCAGGCAGTTGCAGGTCATGCAGTTCCCCCGCCCCCTGCACTGCGGAATCAGTAGGGTGCAGGAAGCCATCGGGACAGTGATGGCGATCTCCTCTGCAAAACAATTTATCAGCAAATAAAAGTAAAGATGTCTTGCTGCAATTGTATAGGGCCCTGGTGATACTGCACCTGGAGTATTGTGTACAGTTTTGGTCTCCTTACCGAAGGAAGTATATACTTGCCATTGAGGGAGTGCAACGAAGGTTCACCAGACTGATTCCCGGGATGGGAGGATTGTCTTAATGAGAGATTGAGTGGACTAGGTCTATATTCTCTAGAGTTTAGAAGAATGTGATGTGATCTGATTGAAACATACAAAATTCTTACAGGGCTTGACAGGGTAGATGCAGGGAGGATGTTTCCCCGTGGCTGGGGAGTCTAGAATCAGGGGTCACAGTCTCAGAATAAGGGGTCGGCCACTTAGGACTGAGATGAAGAGAACCCTCTTCACTCAGAGGGTGGTGAATCTTTGGAATTCTCTGCCCCAGAGCGCTGTGGAGGGTCAGTCTTTGAGTCTGTTCAAAACTGAGGTCAATAGATTTTTGGATATTAAAGGAATCGAGGGATATGGGGATAGTGCAGGAAAGTGAAATTGAGGTAGAAGATCAGCCATGACCTCAGTGAATGGCGGAGCAGGTTCGAATGGCCTACTCCTGCTCCTATTTCTTATGTTCTTATGTAACCATGATCGCAATCTGAGATTCCATTCTCATTCTCATTGGATATATTCAAGAGGGAGTTAGATATGGCCCTTACAGCTAAAGAGATCAAGGGGTATGGAGAGAAAGCAGGAAAGGGGTACTGAAGTGAATGATCAGCCATGATCTTATTGAATGGTGGTGCAGGCTCGAAGGGCCGAATGGCCTACTCCTGCACCTATTTTCTATGTTTCTATGTTTACATGGATAGGGCCAGAGGAAAAAGGGTGGGAGGAGGCTTGTGTGGAGCAGAAGCAGACTTCACTAGATTTAGAACATCAACAGTAAAATCACCTTCCCTGTAGATCAAACATTAAAATGGAAACAATCTGGCTATATTTGTCTCCGTTTCATGCACTGCAAACTGGGCTCAATACACAAGGAAAAGTGGAACAGACATTCCCTAATAAACTTACTGGGCATAGATGGCTGTGTGCTACTGATTTACCTCCGCTAGCCTTCGGTTTCTCTCGCATAGAATTTCCAGGACAGAAACCGGCCATTCGGCTCAACTAGTGTATGCCGGTGTTGATGCTCCACACAAGCCTCCTCCCACCCTTTTTCCTCTGGCCCTATCCATGTAAACACAGAAACAAGGAAAATAGGTGCAGGAGTAGGCCATTCGAGCCTGCACCACCATTCAATTAAGATCATGGCTGATCATTCCCTCAGCACCCCTTTCCTGCTTTCTCTCCATAACCCTTGATCTCTTTAGCTGTAAGGGCCATATCTAACTCCCTCTTGAATATATCCAATGAGAATGAGAATGGAATCAAGTAGGTTCACAAACTACTTCAAATACAATTTCTGTCCTGACAAATGTTCAAGAACTCGAGCAAGAACTGGCAGCTCACATAGGAAGAGGGGCTAGGACAGGGGCTGAGTAGAAAGAAGGAAGTGAGTGACCATCTAGGAGGGGCACCACAGTCACAGGGGGAGGGAGCACCTGAATACTGGAACTGTCCAATAGATACCTGGTATTGGGGAGTGTAAGGTGGGTAGAGACAGTGACTCAGAGGATGATCTTCCTGAGTAACAGTGGGGCACCAGGGAGCAGGAGGCCACCCCGGGTGAGAGGCAGGTGGGGCACAGGATTAGGAGAGCGATAGTGGTGGGAGATTCTATAGTCAGGGGAATAGACAGACCCTTCTGCAGCCCTGAGCCAGGCCCGAATGGTAAGTTGCCTCTATCCATGGTAAGTTGCCTGTATCTATCCACGTATCCTGCTATTCCTTTCTCCCTCGAGTACTTATCTAGTTTTCCCCTGACCTAGGCCAGCAGCTACTTTGTGCAGATGCTCATCAGTCGGGTTCCTCGGTAATGGACTGTTCAGGCTGTTGGTGGTGCGCAGGCATGAACTGTTACGACCAAGTACTTTTTGTTCCAGTAGCAGCACTCCACCAGGAGTTCCATTCCGGGCATGTCTCACGTTACTCATAGACTGTATCTCACAGTAAAGTAGCGAGGTCAAAGGTGTTCGTGGTGTTCAAAGTGCAACTGGAGGTTAGACTGGGTGAGGCGGGGCTCGAGAGGGCCAAGTTACAGTGGGCTGAATGTTTCTGTGCATTCCAAGAGGGTTGACCACCCTAGTTCATGTTCCCACCTAGTATCTTTCTCCTCTTCTCTCCTGAAGGCATTGAGTCCTTGTTTGTTGGGTTTGGTGACAATGGTGCCCAATCACCCTCCAACTGCTCACCCGGGTGACCTAAACTAAGAGTGACCTTGGAATCTGAGGCTGATTCTGTTCTGACCTGACATTCACACGTAACAGGGCTTTTGGGGGCTAGGGGGGGAGGGGGTCATTGCACCGCAAATGCTGATATTCCTTGTCCAAGTCCTATTGTGGGATCTCCTGGTGTGACCCACGCTGAAAACATTCTTATTCACGGAGACTGTCCAGGGGACCCCAGTTGTCTTCCTTGTACATTTCTCTGTTCCTTGGTAATCTGAGAGTCAAATCCGTGTAAATGGCATTCAGCCTGTTGTATCTGTAATGTCCTTATCAATGACTCCACGAGGCAATGTGTTGTACTCAAACTGTGATGACCTTGGTCCTTTTATTCGTAAGTCCAGAGTGAGACAGCCACATGGTGGCTACCCTTTTATACAAGACCTGCCACCAGGGCAGGAAACCCCGGTCTCCTCTAGTGGTGCCAGCATCGTATATACATAATGTAAACCTTAGTACATCAGGTAAACAAGTTTCCATCTTCTGCAACTATACAGTGACTACACAGAGTATATCTATAGTCTGCATATATAACACAGGCCATTGTACTTAGCCCTCCAGCACCCCACCTCACGCAGTCTAACCTCCAGTTGCATTTTGAACTCCACCAGCATCTTTGACCTCGCCACTTTACGTTGTGAGATACAGTATATGAGTCATTTGAGACATGGCGTGTTGTGAATGTAAAATGCTTGGAAGGAACAGGTGAATTGGGCCTATGGTTCCCAAAGCTCTCCACTACACGGGCTTTCCTCCCCTCATGTCTGAGTCTGTTGTATACTCATTAGAGGTTGATTGCTGTAATTAGTCAACAACTCCATTATTGTATTGTGGGATTACCATAAGAACATAAGGAGCAGGAGTAGGCCGTACGGCCCCTCGAGCCTACTCCGTCATTTAATAAGATCATGGCTGATCATGGACTCTGGTCCAATCCCCTGCCCGCTCCCCATAACCCCTTATTCTCTTATCGTTTAAGAAACTGTCTATTTCTATCTTAAATTTATTCAATATCCCAGCTTTCACAGCTCTCTGAGGCAATGAATTCCACAGATCCACAACCCTCAGAGAAGAAATGTTTCCTCAACTCAGTTTTAAATGGGTGGCCCCTTATTCTAAGATCATGCCCTCTAGTTCTAGTTTCCCCCATCAGTGGAAACATCCTCTCTGCATCCACCTTGTCAAGCCCCCTCATAATCTTACATGTTTCGATAAGATCACCTTTCATTCTTCTGAATTCCAATGAGTAGAGGCCCAACCTACTCAACCTTTCCTCATAAGTCAACCCCCTCATGTCTGGAATCAACCTAGTGAACCTTCTGAATTGCCTCCAAAGCCAGTATATCCTTTCGTAAATATGGAAACCAAAACTGCACGCAGTATTCCAGATGTGGCCTCACCAATACCCTGTACAACTGTAGCAAGACTTCCCTGCTTTTATACTCCATCCCCTTTGCAATAAAGGCCAAGATACCATTGGCCTTCCTGATCAATTGCTGTACTAACCTTTTGTGTTTCATGCACAAGTACCCCCAGGTCCTGCTGTACTGTGGCACTTTGCAATCTTTCTCCACTTAAATAATAACTTGCTCTTTGATTTTTTTTTCTGCCAAAGTGCATGACTTCACACTTTCCAACATTATACTCCATCTGCCAAATTTTTGCCCACTCACTTAGCCTGTCTATGTCCTCTTGCAGATTTTTTGTGTCCTCCTCACACATTGCTTTTCCTCCCATCTTTGTATCGTCAGCAAACTTGGCTACGTTACACTCGGTCCCTTCTTCCAAGTTGTTAATATAAGATTGTAAATAGTTGGGGTCCCAGCGCTGATCCTTGATGCACCCCACTAGTTACTGGTTGCCAACCCAAGAATTAACCATTTATCCCGACTCTCTGTTCTCTGTTAGTTAGCCAATCCTCGATCCATGCTAATATATTGCCCCCAACCCTGTGAACCCCAATCTTGTGCAGTAACCTTTTATGTGGCACCTTGTCAAATGCCTTCTGGAAGTCCAAATACACCACATCCACTGGTTCCCCTTTATTCACCCTGTTCCAGGTTGATTGAAGGTGAACTAGATGGATCGTGGTCTTTTTTTCATCTAGCAATTCCTCTGACTTTTTGTAAGCTCCGTTTTAAATTTACAGAGAATTATTTCAAATTTACAGCATAGAAATAGGCCAGGCCATTCGGCCCAACTGGACTATGCCCCACACGAGCCCCATAGACCTAATGGCCTACATCCTATGGTCTTTAAAGAATTGGCTGCAGAGATAGTGGATGGATTGGTTGTAATCTACCAAAAATCCCTGGATTCTGGGGAGGTCCCAGCGATTGGAAAACTGCAAATGTAACGCCCCTATTTAAGAAAGGAGGGAGGCTGAAAACAGGAAACTCTAGACCAGTTATCCTAACATCTGTAATTGCAAAAATGCTGGAATCCATTATTAAGGAAGTAGTAGCAGGACATTTAGAAAATCATAATACAGTCAAGCAGAGTCAGCATGGTTTTATGAAAGGGAAATCATGTTTGACAAATTTGCTTAGACAGGTTAAGTGAGTGAGCAAAGATTTGGCAGATGGAGTATAATGTGGGAAAATGTGAGGTTATCCACTTTGGTAGGAAAAATAAAAAAGCAAATTATTATTTAAATGGAGAGAGATTACAAAATGCTGTGGTACAGAAGGACCTGAGGTCCTTGTACATGAAACACAAAAAGTAAGCATGCAGGTACAAGTAATTAGGAAGGCAATGGAATGTTGGCCTTTATTGCAAGGGGGATGGAATATAAAAGCAGAGAAGTCCTGCTACAACTATACAGGGTATTGGTGAGACCACACTGGAGTACTGCGTACCGATTTGGTCTCCTTATTTAAGGAGGGATATATTTGCATTGGAGGCAGTTCAGAGAAAGTTCACAAGGTTGATTCCTGAGATGAAGGGGTTGTCTTACGAAAGGTTGAGCAGGTTGGGCCTATACTCATTGGAGTTTAGAAGAATGAGAGATGATCTTATTGAAACATATAAGATTCTGAGGGGGCTTGACCGGGTAGATGCAGAGAGAATGTTTCCCCTCATGGGGGAATGTAGAACTAGGGGGCCTAGTTGCAGAATAAGGGGTCGCCCATTTAGAACTGAGATGAGGAGGAATTTCTTCTCCAGCGGGTCGTGAATCTTTGGCATTTTCTGCCCCAGAGAGCTGTGGAGGCTGGGTCATTGAATTTATTTAAGGCGGAGATAGACAGATTTTTGAATGATCGGGAAGTGGAGTTGAGGCCAGGATCAGATTAGCTGTGATCTTCTTGAATGGCGGAGCAGGCTCAAGGGGTCAAATGACCTACTCCTGCTCCTATTTCTTATGTTCATCTCATCCAATCAGCATAACTTTCTGTTCCTTTCTCCCCTCATGTTTCACATTCTAACCACTCTCTGGGTAAAGAAGTTTCTCCTGAATTATTTATTGGATTTATCAGTGATAATCTTATATTTATGACCCCTAGTTTTGGATTCCCCCACAAGTCTTCTCTACATCTACCCGATCGAACACCTTCCATGATTTTAAAGGCCTCTGTCAGGTCACCCCTCGGTCTTCTCTTTTCTGGGGAAAAGAAACCCGGCCAGTTCAGTCTTTCCCGCTAGTTATCAACTTTTTAGTAAATTAACTTTTCACATCTAGCCTGCATTATTGCGCATTGAAGTAACATCCCGGGGCTACCTAGACCATCCCATTTTAACATTTCTCACGCCTCTCACTCCCAACTATTTTCTTTGGCACTATTAAGCTGAAGCCCCTCTATTTGTTCCCGCACCGGTCATTCCCTTTTTATTTATTGTGATATTTCAAAATATATGCTATTTTTTAAAAAACAAATGAATGTTTAGTAACCCATCCTAGTCTAGTAGTGTTTGTTTAGACATGTCAAAGAGGGAGTCTTGTGGCCTGCAGCAAGTCATAATGTAAACGATAGAAGTGGAGGGAGAACATATTAGAGTCTGAGGCTGATTCCGTCTCCGCCCCTGCCTCAGCTCTTTCGCTGCTGAAATCCTCATCCATACCTTTGTTGCATCTAGACTTGACTATTCCAACACACTCTTGGCTGGCCTCCCACATTCTACCCCACGTAAACTCGGACCGAGTCCCGCTCACCCATCGCCCCTGTGCTCGCTGACCTACATTGGCTCCCGGTTAAGCAACGCCTCGATTTCAAAATTCTCATCCTTGTTTACAAATCCCTCCATGGCCTCGTCCCTCCCTATTCTGTAATCACCTTCAGCCTCGCAATCACCCCGAGTTATCCTCAAATTCTGCCCTCTTGAGCATCCCTGAGTATAACTGCTCAACCATCGGTGGCCGTACCTTCAGCTGCCTGGGCCCTAAGCGCTGGAACTCTCCCTAAACCTCTCTGCCTTTCTACCTCTCTTTCCCCCTTTAAAAAAAACTCCTTAAAACCTACCTCTTTGACCCAGCTTTTGGTCATCTGCCATAATTTCTTGTGTGACTTGGTGTCAAATTATTTTTTTTTGTCTTGCAACACTCCTGTGAAGCACCTTGGGACGTTTCATTACGTTAAAGGCGCTATATAAATGCAAGATGTTGTTGTTCTGCAAGCATCAAAATGGAACTTTTGCTTTGTTGTTTTTTAAAATATAAAAAAACAACCTTCTGGAAGTTTCCCTGACCGAGTATTGGTGCTGTGCCATTCAGACGAAGAATGCCTGTGGTTTGATGCACTCAGTTTGGTGATCTTGCATGAGAAACGACATTTGGATTCTGCCTTTGGGCTTGAAAACAGAAAATATCAGGCAGGAATTAGCTTGACCATCCTCTGTCACGTCATACCTTGGAGAAGTCCCTGGAGGGGGAAGTGAGTGCATCACTGATTGGGAGGGTGAAAGTTTTGTCCGAGGAGATCCCTTGGAGATTTGGGTTAACCCAGTGAGTAACTGAAGCTTCCGGATCGGGAAGGTCCCCCGATTCAATCTTTTGGTCGGTGCTGAATGAGTTGACCTTTGCTGAACAAGGACGGAGGGGATGGGGTGGGGGGTGGGGTGTGGGGGAGGGGTTCAGGTGCGGTGACCCCGGGCTGGCAAGTGGAATTTGAGATGCTGCTCTTTTTTTTAAAAGACACATTTTGTGGACAAGTGATTAGCACAGCAGATCTGATCAGCTATGAACCAGCAGCCTCTGGAACTTGCTGTCCAGACTTGCCCGAGTACATTGGGCAAGGGGCCAGAGAGCAGGTGGATGACTGTCGGACTGTATCTCACCAAGAATCCAACAGTGGGGAGGGGAGAAACTGAATTAAAATATTTCAAAAAAAATTGACGGGTCTCCAGCAACAGGGTCACAATTTTGGGTCTCACTGTCTCTCCCTCTCGCCCTCTCTCTTTTTTTTTCTCTCTCCATCTCTTTTCTCTCTCTTTTCTCCCTTTTCTATTTCTTTCTCCTTTTTTCTTTTTTTTCTTCCCCCCTCCCTCCCTCCTCTCTCTTCCCTCCTCTCTCTTCCCTCCTCTCTCTTCCCTCCTCTCTCTTCCCTCCTCTCTCTTCCCTCCTCTCTCTTCCCTCCTCTCTCTTCCCTCCTCTCTTCCCTCCTCTCTCTTCCCTCCTCTCTCTTCCCTCCTCTCTCTTCCCTCCTCTCTCTTCCCTCCTCTCTCTTCCCTCCTCTCTCTTCCCTCCTCTCTCTTCCCTCCTCTCTCTTCCCTCCTCTCTCTTCCCTCCTCTCTCTTCCCTCCTCTCTCTTCCCTCCTCTCTCTTCCCTCCTCTCTCTTCCCTCCTCTCTCTTCCCTCCTCTCTCTTCCCTCCTCTCTCTTCCCTCCTCTCTCTTCCCTCCTCTCTCTTCCCTCCTCTCTCTTCCCTCCTCTCTCTTCCCTCCTCTCTCTTCCCTCCTCTCTCTCCCCTCCTCTCTCTCCCCTCCTCTCTCTCTCTCTCTCTCCACCTCCTCTCTCTCTCTCTCTCTCTCACCTCCTCCCTCTCTCTCTCTCTCTCTCTCTCTCCCCACCTCTCTCTCTCTCTCTCTCTCCCCACCTCTCTCTCTCTCTCTCCCCACCTCTCTCTCTCTCTCTCCCCACCTCTTTCTCTCTCTCTCTCCCACCTCTCTCTCTCTCTCTCTCTCTCTCTCTCTCTCTCCCACCTCTCTCTCTCTCTCTCTCTCTCCCAC